>NC_136070.1:900226845-901426845 GCF_964261635.1 Lissotriton helveticus | reverse complement strand
GAACTGACCCTTCTCAGCCACCTGTGTATAGATTCGTGATTGATCTTAGAGAAGTAAATAAGATAGTGGTGCCACAATTCCCAGTTGTCCCCGACATTACAACATTATTGACTATGATTCCAGCCTCTGCATCCTGGTTTCCGGTGATTGACCTGACGAATGCTTTCTTCAGTATCCCGATTGCTGAGGAAAGCAGGGATATTTTTTCCTTTAGTTTAGGTGGTCGCAGCTTCCGCTTTAAACGCGCCCCTCAAGGCTACTGTGAAAGCCCCTCAATATACAGTCAAGCTCTGAAAAGTCAGCTTGACACAATGGTTTTGTCCAAAGGTTCCACTCTCGTACAGTACGTGGACGATTTGCTCATAGCTGCGGATACTGAGAAAATATGTAAAATGGCCACGTTGGAATTACTGCGTCATCTATGTGATCTACATCACAAGGTGTCACTTTCCAAGCTTCAATATTGTCGGCAAGAAGTGACCTACTTAGGTCATCTCTTATCGAAGGAGGGAAGGAAACTGACCCCAGAAAGAATTCAGGCAATAGCTAAATTGAATGTGCCAAGAACGCAGAGAGAAGTACGCGCTTTCTTGGGCATTACATCGTACTGTAGACAGTGGATTCCAAATTTTTCGTTATTAGCCAAACCCTTATTGGCACTAACGTGTACAAATACACCCAATCCCATTCCTTGGTCTGATGAGTGTCAGAAAAGTTTTCTCGAATTACGCACAGCATTATGTTCGGCCCCTGTGTTAGGTAACCCCAACTACAGTAAGCCTTTCACATTATATGTCCACGAGAAGGAGGGCTGTGCATTGTCCGTGCTGACTCAGTTATACGGAGATAGACAGCGGCCATGCGCCTACTTTTCGTCAACTTTGGATCCGGTAGCACGAGCATTGCCAAGTTGTCTAAGGGCCACAGCAGCAGCAGCTGTTTCTATTCGACAGTCTGCAGGTCTAGTAATGAATAATACACTAATCGTGATGGTCCCGCATGCAGTAGACACATTGTTAAATAGGACCAAGACACAGCACTTAACTAGTGCTCGACTGTCCAGTTATGAATTGACGCTACTAGCGAGCCATGTGCACATCAAAAGGTGCAGTACCTTGAACATAGCCACATTGTTACCAATTGCTGAGGAATCAGATGCTTCAGAACAGCACGATTGTTTCCTCAGAACAGAGGAAGAGACGAAAGGGAGAGTTGATTTATTCGACACTCCTCTTGCTGAAAGTGATGGTACATTATGGGTGGATGGTTCATGCTTTAAACTCCCAAATGGTAACGTGACTACAGCATATGCTGTCACAACTTTGCACACAATCGTTGAAACTGCGCGAATACCACATGGTTCAGCTCAAGCCGCTGAACTCGTGGCACTGACGAGAGCATGTGTGTTATCCAAAGGAATGAAAGTGACTGTCTATACCGACAGCCAGTATGCTTTTGGAGTGGCTCACAGTTTTGGACGATTGTGGAGAGAACGTGGGTTCCTGACTTCGCATGGAGCTAAGATTCAGCATGGTCAGTTGGTGAATGAGCTTCTTGAATCACTGACGTTGCCCCTGAAAGTAGCGATCGTGAAATGTAGTGCACACAAGAAAGTGATTGATGATGTTGGTCGTGGAAATGCATTTGCTGATAAAACTGCTAAGGAAACTGCAAAGAATATGATGAGCCGAATGTATGTTGCGAGCCCAGAAAGATGGACTGGTGTTGTTGGAATATGTGAAGACACGATAGAAAGTGTGAAGTCCATCCAAGCTGAGGCCACGGAGAAAGAGTTAAGCATGTGGAGAGAAAGTACAGGGAGAATGGATGCAAATGGTTGTTGGGTTGAATCGACAAAGCAACAGAGATGGTTGTTACCCGATGCATATGTGCCTGCAGTGGTTACAATGGCTCATGGGATGGCCCATATCAGCGCGAAAGGGATTTGCGAGTTGTTGGCCCCAGTGTGGAAGAATTCAGGGATTCCCAAGTGTGCAGAGAATGTTGTCAAGAATTGCATGGTATGTCTGAAGCACAATCCTGGTAGGGGAACCCCAACTCCAGCTGGTCATTTTGCACCTCCTACGTATCCGTTCGAGGTTTTGCAGCTAGATTTCATACACATGGAGAGGTGCAACAACTTAAAATATGTGCTCGTGGTTGTTTGTGCCTTCTCAAGATGGGTAGAAGCCTATCCCCTAAGGGACAATACTGCCTTGTCCACAGCGAAAGCCCTTGTGAAAGAGTTCTTCCCCAGGTTCGGAATGCCTAGAATGGTCTGGTCGGACAACGGAAGTGAATTTGTGGGTTGTGTGATGAAAAGAGTGTGTGAAGGGCTAGGCATTAGGCAGAAGTTCCACGCTGCAAATCACCCCCAATCAGCTGGATTAGTGGAATGTTACAATGGCACGCTTAAACTTAAATTGGCCAAAATCCAAGCGAGCACAGGTCTTAAATGGCCTGACGCTCTACCCTTAGCACTCCTATCCACCAGAATGACTGTGCATTCGCGAATGAAACTCAGTCCCTATGAAATAATCTTTGGTCGGCCAGCCAACATATGGGGAGTGCCTAGGCCCACGAAGTTTAGCGAGCTGCAACACCCCATTTTGCTTGACTATTTGTATGAATTGACGGCTAAATTGCGTGTTTTATATCAACAGGTCCACAACACCTTGCCTCCGGTCTCTGAGACACCGGGTCACTCCATTGACCCCGGTTCCTGGGTGCTTGTCCGCAATTTCCGAAGAACAAGAAACGACCAGCCCAGATGGACCGGGCCTCACCTCGTCCTCCTGTCTACAAGGTCGACCGTTAGGGTGGAGGGGAAGGCCAATTGGGTCCACGGGATCCATTGTAAGAAAATACCCTTCCCTCTGCCACATGACCAATGGGTCCGGATAGGAGACACTGACTCAGGGCGCACAACTGATGAACGTGTAAAAGAAGCCAATCCTGATTGCGAAAGTGGGAACATTTTTTCAGAAACTGCGCCACCACCAGAACAATTGAACTCTGTGGAACCTGAGCTACTATTTCTGGACCAGACAGTACCCGGGAAAAGACGCTACAATTTGCGACCAAGAAAAACAGACTAAAGTAAAAGTGATTCATTTTATGATCCGAGAGAAAAAACCTGTGGACTAATAAAAAATTTGTTTTTTTCCCCAAATCCTATTTTTGAAAGTGCAGATTCTCCCATCTAGGTAACTTGCTTATTTTTGGGTTTTTTTCGAACCGCCATCCGGGTTCCGCTGCTAGGGTCGCGGTTGATTAAAGACTTTTGGGTGCAGCTGGCGACGATAGGTCGCTGGTTCCAGTTGGTCCAAGGGAGCCACCCTAGACTGACGGAAGCATCCTTTAGCAGAAACAACCTACCGCCGCGGGCAGCACCTTAGAGAGGATGGAGTTTCCTGCTGTGGAGAGACCTGCCAAACAAATGAACTTTAAGCAGAGACTTTTGAAAACAATAACGAAGAACATTTTTATAATAATGTGTATTTTTATGCTATTTAGCGTAATGGTCTTTTTGATAAGCTATGTTTTATTCTCTTTTCATGTGACATTCGCGCCCACTACATCACCCATACCTCCTCCTACTGTTTCCTCTCATTCTTTCCACCCTTTGCCTGACCACGAATCAAATAGGAGATTAGAGTTCATTAATAACTCCTTCGTTCAGCTATTACACCAACACCAACTTGTAATGAACACAACCAACTGTTGGGTGTGTGGTCTCATGCCCCACACCACGGATAGAGGTATCCCCTATTTGGTCCTGCCATTTAGTCGCAATGGGTCAGTATGGGCATATAGGACAATGTTCATATATGCACGAGAAATCCAACCCCTACGCTCGGTAAAAGACAACCTCAAGACTAGCGCCCTAGTCAAGGGTATAGTTGACATGATCAAGGAAGTAACTTCTTACGAAGATACCCCGGATGATGAGATACTTGCATATGTAGGTTGGAATGTGACCGGATATGGCACTACATTAAGTGAGAAACAGCAAGCCAAGAGATCGTCCCCTATCTGGATCGTACCCCATCAAGGTCACCTGTGTCTGCAAGGTATTGGTAAGAATCCCAGAACTCAGCTAGGGAAGAGTGTCTGTACAGAAACGTACGTTTTTGGATCTCAGACTTCCCCTGCCTTTTTAGCCGCTAAGGGTACTTATTTCATCTGCCATGATAGAGCCTATACATGGTTGCCCCCTGACTTCTCGGGCTCATGCTTTGTTTCATTCCTGTTACCTCCCACCTACACAGCAGCGGCGGATTACCATCGGACAAGGGTAGTTAGAGGTGTTTTGAGTAAAGAAGACACTGCAGGTCAAGAATTTGGTGACTTTGCAATGGGTGTTCTGCCGTTCTGGGGAGCCATGGCTAACAGCAGAAACATAAGGCAATTGACAAGGGTAGTTGAATCCACCGTGATTGAAACTGCTGGTGCCCTTAGTAACCTGACTGCTGAGCTCCAGTCGGATCGACTGATGACCCTTCAGAACCGGGTCGCTTTGGATGTAATACTTGCGGACCGAGGTGGAGTATGCAAATTGATCCAGTCCAGTTGTTGCATTTTTATTCCAGATAATGCTCCAACAGTATACGGGGCCATCTCCAAACTACATAAAATTTCCGAATCTATCCATGTGGATAAAGGAGATTGGTCATTAATGGGATGGTTCTGGGGACTGATATCTGCCTGGGGATGGAAAATTCTGATGGTCATTGGGATGGTCTTAGCCATTCTTTTCCTGTTCTGTCTATGCATACAGTGTGCTCCTGCAATATGTGGCCTCTGTGTTACATCATGTGTAAGGAAGCCTGTGTCAAGACATGAGCTCAGCACTAGAATGATGTTGCAGCAACATCTCAATGACTTTAGGAATATAGATCTGGACTCAGATTAACATGAGGATAGATTAATTGCCTATGTAAGGGCAAAAGGAGGGTCTGTGGTTCTGAAAAATCTGGATTCATATTCTAGTACTGGACTCGAGAATAAAAACTTCGTCGAAACAGGACGAGTTTGGTATCAAAAGACCGAGAATGACGAGTACATCAAGTACATGTATTTTCGGCGTATTCGAGTGACGACTTCACCTCGAAATCGCCATTTACCTTCTAAACCCTTAGCTGCAAGTTGCCCTCTACATAGGCCTTAATCCAGTTGAATTTGATTCCACAAGGACACATACTCCTTAATCGACTTCTCCCTGACCCCAGTACAAGTTAGAACCATTGCCCCAGGCCGAACTCGTTAGGTCAGTTCCCTCCCAGTGGCCGAGCAAGATAGCATCTAGGCCCAACCAGCCATAAAACCATTTCAGCGCGCACACCTGCCATATCTCGCTCACATCTTTCTCCACTCCTTTTCTTCACTTGCTTTATGATGGGGAGGTGACCATTTTTATTAGGGGTCCAGCGATATCTGATGAAATGTTGGGCCTTGCCGGATGATTTGTTATGGGCAGCACGACGTGAAATATGTACATGTCATCATGACTCTGCTTTTATTTGTAATCAGTAACCATAAATGAAATACCACGAATCCAAGGAATGTTTTGCCCAAGGCTGAAAATAATGTATAAGAAGAGAAGCCTGACTTCGTGAAAGTGTGCAGTCTCCTGAATATACTTGTATCGTACTTCTAGGACCCTGTCACCTTGGTTGCAGCCAATAAACGAATCTTTGACTTCACCTGGAAGACTCTGAAGTTTCTGTCGGTCTGACTCAGGAGAACCCGAGGTCTCTGGGTGTTGATCCCCTGGCACCGCTGGGTTACCGGTTCTGTGCCGGTTCTTAAAAACCCAGTACCTCAATAGGAGATGGTTTAATTGAGATAATCTTGGAGTTGAACATAGACTACTCATTCAATGATCTTGCTGATGAATAGTAAGTGAGTGATGGGCCAGTAGTTAGCGAGGTTGTCAGGGTCTAGTGTAAGTATATTTAGGAGAGGGAGAACCTGGCCGGTCTTGAGTTCTTCTGGAAAAATGCTGGAGTGAGGGAGACATTGCCAGTAGTGACTAAAGGTGAGAGAGTCAGAGAACATCCCCAGGGAGAGCTTTGATGAAGGACAAAGGTAAGACATATTCTTCATAAAAAGTGTCTCTGAGGGAATGGAGAACAACTGTTGGCAAAGCCAACTTATTTCACCTTTGTCACCTATTGGTTTTGCCAATGGTTTTTAGTGATGATGTACAGGATCCCCGATGCTGTGCACCATGGCTAAACAGAATTCAGAAAAGTGATATGAAGCGCCTGCCTGCCTCATTGTGTAGGTGCACACAACATGCATGCAAAAACCTAGAAAATTATGCATGTGCATTTTTGTTTCTTTTTATTTACTAGTCAAAGTTGGATCAGTAAATACACAATTAAAGAAGGTAGCAAGAAAGCATTTTCTTTTTTTTTAGAGTGGGTGGGGAGAAGGAACACATAGCGTGCAGTTGGGAGCAGCAACATGAAGAGTGTAGGTGAGGAAAAAAGGAAGGGGGTGAAGGAATGGGGCAGAAACAACACCCTGGGAAGGGGAAAGAAATACGAAAGGCAGGAGAGTAACACGGATGAGAAAGAAGAATGTGGAGCTGTTGGAGGAAGCACATGGATGAGGGAACAATTGGGGGAGAAGCACATGAGTGTGGGCAAAACACAGAGGGGGCAGGGGAGAAACACATAGACAAGAGACAGCAACACATGTAGCACAGGGGAAGGTGGAAGAGCATTACATGAGGGAGACAGGTAGAAAACACATGCACTCTGGTGAAGTGCTTGAACAAAAAGAGAATAGTGCTTTAAATGTGAGCAGAGGAAAGACACAAGTAATGCATTCATGCTACAGGGGAGGGACAAACACAAGACAAGGGAGTAGGGCCCACGCTATCTGACAAATGAAAATTAAGGAAATGAGAGTGGCACTAAAGAGCCAACCAATAGCAAGCACTGTGAAGGATCTAAGCCCACTGCAAGCTGGCAAAAGGTATTTTTGCCAACAGACACCTTGCACTGTCTGGTAGGGGAGACCTAAAAAGAGTACTAATAAATTATCGTTAACGCACATCTAGCTGCTCCTGCAGGGTAGAACAGTTTGGGCCAGATGTAGGTAGCCCAATACCGGTTGGTAACGGCCAAAATTACCGAATTTCGGCCGTTACCAACCGGTATTAGGCTATTGAGATGTAGGTGGCTACATTTCAGATTCGGTAATTTACCGAATCGGTAATTTAAGGAATCTGTAAATTACCGATTCCTTAAACTACCGAATCGGTAAATTACTGAATCTGAAATGTAGGGAGCACTCAAATGAGTGCATTGCACAGTTAAGGATTCGGTATTTACCACCAAATAAAAGTTGGTGGTAAATATCGAAAACCTTTGAAAAAGCAAATGTATGCTTTTACAAAAGTGCCATGTGGCAGACATACATGCCCTTAGGGCATGTATGTGTGCCACATGTGCACCCATGCACTATTCAGGGGTGCAACAGGGTGTCAATCTGACACCCTGCCACCCTTGAGAATGTTCCCCCTATTACCGATTCGGTATTTACCAAATCGGTAATAGTGAATGGATTCTCATTCATTCCTATGGGCCTCCAGGCCCATAGGAATGAATAGGAATTACCGAATCGGTAAATACCGATTTGGTATTTACCGAATTTTACCGATTCGGTAAAATTTACCAAATGGTTACCTACATACTATTTACCTATTCTTAAATACCGAATCGGTAAAATTCGGTATTTAAGAATCGGTAAATAGTATTTACCTACATCTGGCCCTTTGTCTCTTATTTGATAATCTGTTGCAGGACCCTGTGTATTGTTAAATGATTCATATTAATCTGATTGATTGGTAAAAAGTTATAAACACTGGGGTGCATTCACAAAACTGCATTTTGTAGTACATTTATTAATATTACAATAGTACTACTTATAAGTACTAATTATATAGTACAGAATACTATATACAAACCTACATGTTTTATAAGGGGAGATCTCCACCCTAACTGCGGAGGTCTCCGCACACGTATGCCTATGTTTTAGTAGTATATGTGGAAGGGACAGGACGGAGCAGCTGGAAAATAGGGAAATTACTACTTGGCAGTTCAGTCTGGACTGTTCCCATGAGGCACAGGGTCAAGACTGATTTGCATAAGGCCATGTCTGAACTGGGGTGGCTTGGTGAGCAAAATAACGATGGATTAAACCCAGATCTGTGACTAGGGGTGAATGTTCTGCCATTGTGCAACATTCCGTCCACCATCTTGTGTGTTTTGCTGTTCGCCCTATGTGGGAAGGGTATGCCCAGACGTGGGTCCCGTGCTCACTACGCCACTGGAGTCAAGCTATCCTGGCTGATGAAGGCTGATAGCCAGAAACCGGTCCTAGGATGCTTGATTCCGGTCCAGGGAAGACATGGCTTGGCAGTTCAGTCTGGACTGTTCCCATGAGACACAGGGGAGAGGTATAGGGAGGAGCAAAGAGGGGTGAAGGGAGGGATACAGAGGGAAAAATGCACCCACACACAAAAGTGGAGGCTTATCGCTATTCAAAAACTGAATTTGTACAGTTACTACCGCCAAAAAGGACCAATAACAATTACAAATGTATTCGGGCTCAGAGCTGGAGCTAGTTCAGCAATATACATGGCCAACCAATGCTACTGCAACACACTCCCATAGAAAATAATATAGGCAGAGACTTAAAATAAAACCTCGAAGGAAATAGTTTAAAAAACTTAATGTATTACAATTTTTTTAATATATATTTTTTTATTTTATCCGTACATAACAATACAATTTCAATTATGAATATGATTTATTGCAATTGTAATAGAAATAATTCAATTAAAAAATGTATGTTAAAAAAAATTAATTACATTAAATTAATTATATACATATGTTTTACTACCTTTTACTACCTAATAAATTATTATGAACATTTTACTTTAGGTGGATGCTATTTTTTAAATAAATATTTAAAACAAATAATTGTAATTTATTATATTATACTTAAATTAATTAACATTTTCATTTAACATTTAGTTAACTGTGCTATTGTATTTTAAACAATATTCCACATTCAAATTGATATGCAAAATTCATTTACATTTACATTTAAATTACAACTATTTTACATTTTTTCAAAACATAAACTTTTCAAAATGTCATAATACTTTACCATTGGAAGATGTCTGTCCTGATGGCGGAGGTATCCACAATGTATGTAGAACTTTAAATATAGTTGTAAAGTGACTACTAGTGGTAACTTTAAAGTTGTATATGATGTTTTTACCGACTCTTACTGATATCAGATGGTGAGCACTTGTAAGTCTACACTTCTGCATAACTTTACTCTCATAAATTATGAATAGCTGATAGTAGGAAAGTAACTCAAAAGTGTAAGGCTAAACTTTCATGTATAGATTTACTCATGTGTAAGTTTACCTTTGTCAATAGGCCCCAGTATCTATAACTGTTTACTAACCAACCCACACTTTTTTATAAAACTACCTGGGAGTTTTAGAAGTGGTAGGTACTGGTAATACAGATTCATAAGGCTGTTTATTTATTTTAGAAACCAAATCCATGTTTAAGAAGGGAGGTTTAACACACCTCCTGCATAGGTTGTGCAAAGTATGTAGATCGCAAGTTTGTACGTCAGTGGGGGGGACCCACTCTTTAACCGTTCTAAAGTAGCTACACTTTACAAGTGTGAGGCACTGCTGCTTTTGCTACTGGGGACCGATATTGCAGCACCACTGCAAAACCGGCCCCCAGCAAGAAAACCGACCCCCACAGCTTCAAAACCAGCCCCCAAGGCCGGACTGGCCGTTGCGGGCTCCGGGCAATCCCCCGGTGCGCCGCAAGGGTGGCGGCCGGTTTTGGGCCCCTGGGGGCCATTTTTGTTAAAGGGCCGTTTATGCAGCATAGCTTCAAAATCGGCCCTGTAACAAAATCGGCCGAAAACCGGCCCCAGCAAAGAGCTCGTCGCACCCCCAACCTTCCCCCGGGGGGCCGAGCACTTTGCCGGGGCCGGTTTTGTTTCCCAGTCCGGCCCTGCCAGCCTCCACCATTCCAGCTTCGAGAGGAAATGCCCGATGCCCGCTACAGCCAGTTCTGCTCTGGACATAGTAACATATTCTTCTATTATCCTTTGGTGCGATGGCTTGAATCCTGTCATGGGTAACTAAACCGGGTGTCCTTCCAAAGTGGATTTAACAAGAGCCATTTTCTTTAGTACTAATGCCTCTTGCATCAGCTAGGCGTTTTTATTGGTAATACACATTAAATAAGTTGTTTATTACTTTTTGAAAGAAAATACAGTTTTTGTTTTACTGGGAAGGGGTTTATGGTTTGAGTGGTATGTGTCCTGGCATGGCCAGCTCAACCTCCCACCCACCCTTCTTAAGTGGATAAACAAGGACCATTTACTTTGGTGCGGATACCTATTAACCTGTAGGTAATAGGCTTAATTAAAGGCAGAGGTGACGGGGTGTTCTACCGAAGTATGAGGAAATATGCCGAGAGAAATTGCAACAATTGAAAACGATCTGTGCCAGAGAAACAGCCAACACATTTTTCATGTCATTTGAGTTTCTTTTATGTACTATTATATATGAATGCATGCTCAATTACAATAGGTCAATGACTTCCTACTAGCTATGAATCTTAAGGAGACAACACATATCATGCATTTTGGAATCAGGGCTGGACTAGCGGTAGCAGGCATCGGGCATTTCCCCGGGGGCTGGGGGCTGATTTCCCACGGGTGGGGGCCGTTCTTATTGTTAATATTGGGGGTCGGTTTTGCAGCAGTGCGGCTATATTAGCTCCTAGTAGTGAAAGCCGTCGGGGGCTGGTACGTCAGCATTGCCAGGGATGCTTTGGGTTCCCAGTCCGGCCCTGTTTGGAACCAGTCTACGCTAGCCTTTTTGGGCCAGTCTGTCCTTACAGCATTTATATGTTGTATGTAATTGAGCAACTTGTGAAGTTTAGTGCCTACCAGTAGGTATTTGTTTATTCGTTGTGTTGCACTTAAGAGTTGCAATGTGCTTTTAAGCAACAGGGCAAGTTAGGTAGAAAAGGTCAGTTATGCAAACCTAGGAGAAGCCAACTGGTGATGTTGGAGTAACTCATTGGTTTTTGTGCAAAGGCAAGTATTATGTGTCAAGGCAAGTGTGGCAAGATGGGTTTCACCCATTTACTCCACTCAGATTTTGTGTTTTTTGATCACCCGGTTTTTAATCCTTTCCCGGTAATTGGACTGATCGTGTTTATGACCAGTGTCCATCTTTAAGGATAATATCACTACAAGGCAGCAATTGCAAGGGACACTGGGCTGGTTGCACATGAACATGTGTGAGCATGTGTGTAGGCTGCACACATGAGACTACAGTGGTGAGTAGGCCGGTAATTGTGTACAGGTAGCCTGCCACAGAAGGGACCCTGCCCAGGTAGGTGCTGACCCGTGGTAGGCCTTATAATATTAGTGGGCATTCATAAATAGTTCAGTAGGGTTTACATTATCCAAACTCCCTAGCGCATGTGAATCTCCATTAACCAATAGGAGAGCTCGGAGGCCTTTGCTGCCTTACTCTCAATAAAATGAGAGCATGAGCAGGAGGCGGGTCTACATTTCCCATCCTACCTGCTCCCCGGCACCGCCTCAGAATAGCCATTGTGGTGATTAGTTTAATTTAAACTTTTTTGATAGTAAGGGGCAGCGGTACTACTATTCCACACCAAATCGTCCCGCCATCTACAAATATGATTCTGTGGCTACGAAACGCATCAAAACCAATTAATTCACTTTCTGACCAGGTGACACTTTTCACATGACAAGGTGCATTTTCCTCCTGATTCCTGCATAGAAACGGCCCAGTCCAGACGCGGGCAACATTGGGGGAGTGTGGGGAGCCAAGTAGGTGATAGGGAGGACAAAGTCCCTTGATGAAGTAAGTGAGGGGGGTTTCTTCTTTTTTAATCGGCAACCGGAGACCATCTGTCCTGGATTCCTAGAGAAGAAATCTAATTTTCTCTTTTATTCTCATAGAGTGTGACTACAAGGATCGCCCACCAGGGCCGGCTGACCGTAGCGGGCACCAGGTGTTTTCCTGGTGGGCCGGAAGGGGGGGGGGGGTTTGTTACAGGGGGGCAGTTTTGCAGCTGTGCTGCAATATCAGCTGCCTGTAACAAAAGTGGCAGGAAGAGTGGTGCTTCCCACTCGCACCCTGCCTCCCCTCAGGCAGGTCGAGCAGATTCAGCGTTAATCAAGTGAAAAAATGGACACTTGTAACAGATCCAGACCATTAGTTGGAAAAACACTCCTGTAATTTGAATACTTCTGGATCTCATAATTCGATCCTAGATAAGTACCCATTGATTTTAATACAAGATCTACACTATTTTTATTAAAATACTTAAAAGTGCTGATCTTTTTTTAACTTTTTTTCTTCTTGCACTATATATTTTTTTTTCTTCTTGCACTATATATTTTTTTTTTCTCTGGCCACTGCAATCCAGACCAGAGGAGCCTCAGGTTGAGGCAGGCACCCACACTACCTATGGTATCCAATGATAACTGCCAACGAACCACAATGTAGGGGCGGAGGAATGATATATACCGCTACACCTATTCACATTGGGTCTTTTGAGGGTACCATAGTTTTTCCAACTAATGGTCTGGATCTGTTACAAGTGTCCATTTTTTCACTTGATTAACGCTGATACTGTTTGGGGAAATAAAATGGACACGTTTTCCTCGTCCCTCCTCTGATTATTCTAGGTCGAGCAGATTGCCAGGGCCGGTTTCAGATTGCAGTCCGGCTGTGATGCCCACCCGCCCTACCTCATGAAGCCTTATTAAATGGAAGAGATATAGGTGTTAGGGACACTCTACTCTTGATAAACAATTGTGTGTGCATGCTGGACACTATCTGCAAATATATTTGACTTTTGTTTGCATAGGTGTGCCTAAGCATGAGACAATACCACATATACGGGTCACAATTACTCCATAACAAAAATGCATTTGTGTGTTTTTTGTTTCAGATCCCATTTAAGGAAAAAGTCCAATATGGAGCCGATTTTAATTTGCAACTGTTATCTCTTAGACAGACCTCTGCTTGTGAACTGCATTAAGCCTACCCACGCACCGCCCGCCGCAATGCTAAAAATGCACATTGTGCTTTTCAATGCACAACATGACAGGCACCGCGCGGTGCCTGTCATGTTGTACATTGAAATGCAGGGGGGTACCATAGGTACCCCCCATGTGCACCCCTCACCCCACCGGAGTCCCTGGGGGCCCACAACGGGCCCCCGCAGGAGACTCCGCTTGCCTTATGGAAAGTCATTGTTTACAGCCCTTTGTAATATGGCTAGCGGTGTCTGATAGACACCACCACCATATACAACCCTTTTCCGCCCCAGTTGCTAGGCGACCAGGGCGGAAAAGCGCCAGACGGTCTTTCCGTCCGCTGCGAACCCCCCAGCCATCTTAATATGGCGGGGGGTCTTTGCAGCAAGGATGGTGAGCGGATCACCCCCGCCTGGCCAGTGATGGCTACCGCCAGCCTGGCAGGGGCGAATTGCCCGCCATCCTAATGGGCCCCCTTGTTCCCAGTTAGGACACAATTGTTGACTTTTTATTTGTGCAGGCCTCATATCCTGCATGACAAATAATAATATTCCAAGGAATCTTCTTGAAAAGATTGTGCACTCTCAACATCCTCGCACTTGAGTGATAAAGGAAATTATTGCCCGGTTCTCTGCCTTGTAAGGGGGGATAAACTCTGGGTAAGGTCAGATCCAGTGAATACATGGTGAGAGATATAGGGTTAGACTGCAAGAAAGAGAGAGACTAAAAACAGAGTTTGTATATGTGAGAGACACCGTGAGAGAGTACAGAAGAGCGACTGGAAGAGAGCAAATAAAAAGAGCATCTGTGTGAGAGAAATAGATCTCTGTTTTCCTCCAATAGTGCAAAAACAGAGCACATCTAATTTGCTACTTCAGCTAACATGGGATTGATGCAGTAAATTCATTTGTTCCAGCCCATATTATAGGACGGTTTTTTCACCAGAGTGAAAATGGAGAGAATAAATTGTGGAACCACTGTCAAACATATGAAACATATACTTTATGACTATAAACGAATGTATGTATGTAACAGAGATTTTAGCACACAAATAAATACTGCTACTGCTACAGTTCCCTATATTTTATCAACAGAGCAAACCAATTTTACAGTAGTTTAGTTCCTTATTTATTCGAAACTGACTAAACACATTTTGTATCAAAGAGCAATCAAATTATTCATGTTAGAAAAGTGGAAAAATATAATGTTCTCCATTTTCCATTAAATACAATAACAATGGTGTGAATGTTTCTTTTCATGTTTCCTATGGTGCAAATTCCCTTTGCTCCATTTCTATCCCACAAGCATCAAAAAGATGCAGTTGGATTTGGAGTGGTTTAGCGGTGTAGCTAGACCTTTTGCTGCCCATGGCGGTCCCTGCGTTTGCCGCTGCGGGCATATGTAAAAGCCGGAGGGGTGTGCTGGTGATTCTTTCGTAAGGCCCCTGACCCCAAAACTCCTGCCACCCGCGGTGGACCGCCCCCCCCCCCCCCCCCCCCCCCCCATCCCCTTGCTACGCCACTGGCTTGGTATATATTCGTTGCACCAGTACAAACATCCTATGATATTTGTGCACATTGAGTTTTGGAAAGAAATGAAAATGCTAATGTGGAAAATCAAAGTAATAGCATGGCCATCCAACCCAACAACGAGTTACTTGCCCTTAGTTACCTCTTCTGTCAAGTTTAGGAGGCAGCTGTTCCCAGCATTGGGTGGAAGTGATCCTTGTCACCATTAGGTGGCAACAGTTCTTGTCAGAATTTGGTGGAAGCAGTTCTTTTCAGCACTAGGTGGCAACAGTTCTTGTCAGCACTAGGTGGCAGCAGTTCTTGTTAGCATGTCATGGCTAGCACAGTGGCTATCTTTTCTTTCTGGCTACATTGTTCTGTCGTGCATTAATGCGCCTACGTATTTCGAGACCGTAATTATCCGTACACCTGTTTAAGCTCAGGAGAATTGATACAATCTTTTGCAAAAAAAACTGGAGCAGCACTGTAGTGTGCAAATGAGCTCTTCCAGCTGACACATTAGCTCGAGTAGCCCCTGGGCATAGCTGTCAAACGGGAGAGTGCAGCGCGGATATTTGTCCCAGGCTCGGCTCTCCAGAGTACCCCTGTTCTTCCCTCAGTAGCAATTAGCTTGACTTAAATGTGATTAAGGAAAACTGCAGCAGCAATTTCTCTTCCCTCGTCACTCCTGATGGTAACTCAGATCCGCGCGGATCGGAAGGTAACGTGGTTGCTAGGAAATACTCCTTTTACCAGTTTCCTGGATACAAGAGGTGATCGGATGAGAGGTAAAAAAGATGGGTGTAAAAAGACGTGGCTGTCTGATTGGCCAATAATGTCTGCATATTACCAATGTGTGAGGTACTACAGGAGGTCACTACATTCCTGGTTCTGCTAATTGCTTCTATAATGCCAAAAGTTGTATTTCAGAATATCATAAATATAAATACTGCTGTTAATTTAGGAGAATAGGTAGTAAGATGTACATGAGCTGGAAGTTGTCCACAATATTAGAGATGAGCAGCTCAGCTGTTAATTAGTAAAAAAAAGAAATAAGTGCTGCGGCTCTCATCTGGAAGTAGTTTGCACCAGACCATTTCTCCTGTTATAGCGGTGCTAAAACAGATCCAACTAACCATGAAAGTGAGGAGTGGATGTGGCACAATGGCCAGAGCTGCCAACTTCAGAGATGAGGAGCCAGGTTCGTGTCTCGGCGTCGGCTCAACATCCTGTGATTCTTAGCAGATCACTTTATCTCCCCCTGAATATGTCCTTAACTGGTGTTCATGAAAACCGCTGGTGTTGATGATTAAGTGCTGGTGCTGAGCATCGGAAACCACTGGCTCAAATTAGCACTGGAGCAGATACTGCTGAAATGCAGCAGCAAGTCATCTCCTTCCAGTATTAGTAACAATTGGCCAGTCCTTTACTTTTTAATGTTTTCCTTTTATAGTTCCCTATCCCTTCCATTTCTTTGCTTCTCGTCTTTTTATTTTAAGTTGCATTAAGAGTATACTACAGCTCCCCAGGCAGTGATAACAGGCCACTTGTTTTCCACTCATTTCATCTGCAGTGCGCCACATCCCACAGGGCCACTTCCTTCAAACCAGACAACGATTATGGAATGCTGTTGTCCATAGTGTATCATTTTTTTATTAAGATGGCAACATGCTGTTCTAAACATGGGGGCATTGTTGGAACTTTAAGCAATAGACTGTGTACAGCACCACAGGAAGACAAACACCTGCTGTTACATTTAATTTAATTACTGCAAGAATATTCCTGCTGTGTTTAAACAGTATCATGTTTTATTTTTTGAACTTGTTTTGTGTGTGTTTTATTGTGGTTGTGTCCGAGAGTGAATGAAAGAATGAGTCAGTGGATGAATGGATGCAGGACTGCAAAGATGAGTTGGACTATTTTTGTAAAGGATATTTAGGACACAATATTTATGTGAGAGTTTTTTTCTGTATACTTATAAGTGTGAGGCCACCAATTAGCCTTGACACTAAAGCATGCTCATTTTTAGGTGGATGTGCACGTGATCAGAAAATGCTGTCATTCACAGTGCAAGAGAGCCAATGACTGATGTGGACTGAACAATTACCCCATTATTGGCGGGTTCACTACCTTTGTTTACATGACTCGAGAAGACTATTGGCACATATGATTGTTCGCCATTGAAATATACAGGATTAAGTGACAGTGCGATTGTTCACGAGCAGTAGTTATAACATTGCAAAGCCTGTGTGGTTTTATTACATTACTAAGGGGAAAGGAGTTGATGGTGTTGCTCACTCATTAGTCTTCACCATGGGTTGGTGACATTGGTACCGGATGAAAGCAGAAGTACCTATGCTTCTGAGTCTTTAATAGGAATTATTTATTCTCTTTAGTTGAGATCCAGTGGCCAACTAACATTGACCACACCAGCACACAAATGACGTACACTGCTTGGAGGTAGGTCTCCGCTTCTTAAATAATGTTTAATTAGGACAGATATATCTGATGCATGTAGTAAACTAGCCACTCTAATACATTCTGCCCCAATAGGCGTTGTGCCAGACGGCACGTTTGTGTCCTGATTAGACCCGTGTAAATTGTGTGTAGGGTCGAAACATAGCATTCTAAAAAATCTTCTCTACAAATGTAAATTGTGGGATTTCATGGAACAAAATACCTGAATGCAGGCTTTAACATAGTGCGAAAAACAACCCACCCTTGAAGGACTATTGGTAATAAAATATGTGTAACACAGTAAATAAATCAGGCCTATTGCCTTTGTTGTGACTTTTCATAAGAAACAGATCAGACCTATGGCGTTTGAAATACCATTTCCTAGCGGACCAATCAGGCCTATAGCTATTATCATTGCTCGTCACCATAATTACTCAGGGCTGCTGTATTGAGCCTAAGTTTACCCATAAGGCAACCATCAGGCGTACAGTCATAGAATTGCAAAAGTATACAAGATTGCCATTGGTAAAGCAAATTGCTATCTCTCCTAAGAGGATTTAACAGGGATTCTCACAGTGCAAATCTTCTATAGCAAGGGTTTGTCAGAGGGGGCAACCAACAGCAAAACCATTGCCTACTCTGGTAATCTGTGAGATTCCATCTAACGAAAAAAAAATCTGTAAACTTTAATAGAGAGTAATAGCAATGCATATTAATTTTAACATATACTTTGTATAATCAATATGTCATGGATGCTGCTTTTATTGTAACTTTTCATAATAAACAATCAGGCCACAAACCTTTATCATTGATTTGTCAACTTGACCAACTTTGACCAATTGTGTTGGGCATAACCTCACAAGACAACTTTCAGGTGTACAGTGATAAAATTACAAAAATGTACAAAGTTAGCACTGTCAAAACAATATAAAATCCCAGTTTATAGAACCTAATAAGGATTACTATAGTGCAAATCTTCTATCCCAATTATTTGTTCCAGTGGGTCACCTACACCAAACCCCTTTTCTACTATGATAACCTCCGAGTTTCCATGTAACAAACCAACTATAGGCTTTAGCATAGTGTAGTGACAGACTACTCTTAAAAGCCTATTGCCTTTAACACATGCTTTTCACAATAAGGAAGTCAAATCTACTTCCTTTGGCATAACTTTTCATTGTAAACAGATCACACCTTAGAAATCTGACTTAACCTTTCCCGGTGAACCGATACGGCCTTTAGCCTTTCTCATTGCTTTAAAGCCATAACCAACACAGTCCAATTCAATTGCACATAAACTGGCAAATCTCATGCTCATAGCTATAAAATTACAAATATAGAAATATACAGTGTGCAAAGCAATATACAACCACTCTCAACAGGGCCTAACAAGAATCTTCACAGAGAACAACTCTTGGGTTTGTCAGATTGGGTGGCCAGCACCAAAACTGTTGCCTACAATGGTGATCTGTGAAATTACATGTCATAAAATGCCATTTTATAGACTGTGACACAATGTGCTAATCACCCACTGTTAAAATCCTGTTGGAATTAACAATTATTTTTCACAATAATGTAGCTTGGTCTACTGACTTTGTCATAACTTTTTATAATAAATTGGTCAGATATAAGACTTCGGATATAAATTTAGCCAGTGCACCAATCAGGTGTATTGTTTATCACAATAACCAACTCAGTTCTCCTCTTTTGAGCGTAAACTTTGCCACATGGCAACCATCAGGTTCACAATCACAAAATTACAAAGGTATCCAAAATTACAGTTGGTAAAGCAAAATAATATGGGCCATATTTACAAGCCCCTATTGCCACCACAACGTGACTTTTATAGATATTGTGGGAGCAATAGGAGCTTCACCTTATTTACAAGACAGCGCTAAGCCACTTGACATGGCTTAACGCTGCCATGTAAATAAGGCCCCCTTTCACGCTACACTTAGCATGAAAGGGGTGGGCAATGGGTGTTGTGGTGGGTGTTTCTACCACAACAACAATTGATTTTGATGCTGCCCCTATTTACAAGAGCAGCGTAAATGGGAGGCAGCGCCAAAATTAAGAGCACGGAAAACCTGGTCTTAAACAGGCGAAACGAGGAGAAATGCTTTAGTTCTCCTCGGTTTTGCTGTTTCCGTGTGTGCTGCGTTGTGCACACACATAGAAACAGCAAAACGCCAATGATCGTTTATGTTCCAGAAGGTCCATTCCTGCACATAAACAATCATTATAAAAAAAAGCAGTTTGCAACTTCTATGTCTGCTGCGTTAAGCAGCAGACATAGAAGTTACAAAACTGCATTTAAAGATTGTTTATGTGCAGGAAGGTCCCCCTTCCTGCAAATAAATAATCATTAAATGCACTATGGTGCAAGGGTGCCTGCTTTGGAGCTAGACAGCTAAAGTTAGCGCCAGTGCAGGGGAAAATGCATGGCTGAACGATATTCTAGTAAATATGGTGCATCCCTGAGTTTCTAAAGTGACAAAGCATGTTGTTCGCCTTCATGGCTTACCGACACGCTTCGGCACATTATTGTAAATATGCCCCTATTTCTCTTAAGAGACCCTAACAAGGATTCTCAGAGAGCAAGTCTGCTCTACACACAACACCAAAGCCCTTGCTTAGTATAGTAATCAGTGAGATCCCATGTAGCAAAATCCTACTCTGCAGGGTTTCATACAAAGTAAAAACAATCCACCCTCCAATGGATTGATGTTAACATGTACTTTCCACAATAAATATGGCAGGCCTTCTGCCTTTATCATTACGTTTCATAATCAACTACAAGCCTTTAGCCATGATCATTTACTTGCCACAATATTCAACACAGTCCTTTTGTATTGAGAGTAAGCTTTGTCACAAACCAAAAAGTACAAAGCAAGCATTTTTCTTCAGTGGAAGCGCACAACTTTGACCCTATCAAATCCTGTACTCTGCGGAACCCACATGTGTGTGGAGCCTAAGCCCCTCCTTCAGTAGTGTTCTGAAAGCTCTTTTTTGTTGATGACATAGGATTTCATGAAAACTGCACTATTAAGCTAGATCTAGAAATGCATGAAGATTAGTGTAGTCCTTGGCATCCCCTACTGCTCTCAAACACATAACTGCACATTCCTCATTACTGTTCTCTCTTCTGTGCTGCTGCTGGAGTAAAATAAACCATGTAAATGATCTACCTATCTAACACACATTGGCAGCGTTATAGTGTCATGCATGTCCCCCTAAAGGAGGTCAAATTCTATACCATTTATATTGTATTCTTTATATGTGCTAGAAAGCCTTCTCTAGACAGCCATACTGTTCCTGGTTCAGGCATCCGGATAAACAAACAAAATAATCACAGCTGTGTGGAGGGGAAGCACTATTACTGTGGAAGCACATAACTTCTGCCCAATCAAAACACGCGGCCCTGTCCACAATCCTGTGGGCGGATCCAAAGCCCTTTTCTGCGGTACTCCTTTTAGGTGGATCATATAAGATCTGGCAACATCTGCGCTGTCAAGCCAGGTCTAAATAGTAGTTTCCTGAACCATAGAGTGGATGGCTATAATGTATTCATTCGATTGGATTGCAAAGAACCTATGCTCTATAGGGAGAACTAATACAGCAGAAGGAATGAACGGGAAGACATCAAATAACAAGAAAGTAAATGAAGTAGACAAGAAACAATCATAAGCAAGGGGCTGCCCCGAGCCACATTCTAAGTTTTGCTAAGTCTTTCCATAACAGAAAGCTAAAAACTGTTAGCCAGCCTGCCTGACTTAAACTAAACAGCTGGTGCTGTTATTTAATGGGAACATGCTATCTCTGACTTAAGTGATAAAATACATTCTGTGGCCGAGAAGGATAGCTGATTTCTTTATAATAGTGCAGTTATCCAATTTGCTATTGGTATCCTCTTAGAGCAAGTTTGCCACATGTATGCATGCAATTAATGGGTATTTACAAAGCACAAAACTTTCTGCAGTGCAACAGTGCATTATACAATGACCACATTACAGGAGATAACCGCATATTTAGGTCCTCATTACGAATGGTCCAGGAATTGGTGTGATGTTATTGCCGCTGATAAAATCATAATCCGCAGAGTCTAAATTTATTGATGTGATAAGTGCCACCCAATTATGAGTTTTTGAGAAATAACATGTATGTTGGTACTTACCACATAAAAATCTGCATGTTCTGGTAAATACTGGGTGTTTTTCCTTAGTATATATTGGCAGGCTTAACCAGTTGATTTTTATTACAAAATTCATAATTGTGATATGTGCGGTAACAGCAGTTACTGCACATTTTGCAATTAACTAGGCTACTTGTAATAAGGTCCTATCAGCCAGATTCATCAACGGAAAATCGGCTCGCAAAGGGCCAGATTCTGAGAATCTGGCCCTTTGCGAGCGCAATTTTTGCATTTGGGAATCATCACCCCAAATGCAAAAATCGCAAATTGTGAAATTGCTAAATTGCGAGGAATTGCATTTAAGGAATCTCTATTTGAGATTCCTAAAATGCAATTCATGAACCATTTTTGAATTGCGAAATCGCTACTTTTGGCCGCTATTTACCGCAAAGTCTGACTTTGTGGTAAATAGCGAAAACTTAGAAAAATGCACTTTAGTGCATTTTTCTAAGTTGTATGTTACACACACACATTTCCTTTGGACATGTGTGTGCGCAACACCAGTCTACATTTACATTTCAGGGGTGCTACATGGTGTCCTTTGGACACCCCTGGCACCCTTGAAATTGCATCCTTATTTGCGATTAGCAAATTGCTAATCGCAAATAAGGAATGACTCCCCATTCATTCCTTTGGGCCTTTAGGCCCATAGGAATGAATGGGGAGTCATTCCTTATTTGTGATTAGCAATTTGCTAATCGCAAATAAGGAAGCTGTAGAAATCGCAAATAATATTGCGATTTCTACATGAATCCCCTTTTGCGAGTCTTTAATAGCGATTCCTTAATAAACGCTATTAAGGACTCGCAAAAGAGGACAATGATGAATCTGGGGGTTAGTGTTCTTTACCTCCAGAGGCAATAGTCATAATATCAGAGACAGCCTCATTGCTATGGCAATTCAAAAGCAGCTTGTTATCTCTAATTTGGAGTTAACCCATTTAGTCTTATGAATCAACTGCTGTTGGTTAGCTCATGAAGCGAGCCAAATTATAATTGCATTCTTTCTTTCAATCTATGTATTCTATTTCTAATGCAAAGATGTGTTTCTTAAGTAAGCTAATTTGCTGTACAGTTTGATCTACCTGTAGCAAGGCAGCACTTGAAATAATAGGCATGCACCTGCATTTCATATTCAATTTGTCGGATCTATTTCCTTTGCTGTTGTAATTTACCCATACCCAGTTGCTTTAATAAAATCTCAAGATTATAATTGACTTGCAGTTTTTTGATTGGAATTAATTCTCTTGCTCTTTTAATTGAACAACAAGCTCCAATTTCAGTGCTGAGAGTGTGCTATGTTTATTTACTAAGAGGATGTTCAGTCCACATTATTCTTGTAAGAAACCTTTAACCCCTTCGACGCTCATGACGAGCTCAGCTCGTCATGAGGTACACCTCTCGTACGCTCATGACAAGCTGAGCTCGTCATGAACGCATAGGTTTCCATTTGCGCTTAGCGCACAGCGGAAATGAGTGCGGCATTGATGCGGTTAAGTTGTGGTGACGAAGATGAAGAACATGAAAACAATTCGCAGTGCAAAACTTTTAAAATGCTTCTCGCTCGAAGTCATTTTAATAACTCCAAGGACAACATCATCAAAGAAGTGGAAATATATAAGTTAGCATAACAAGTAAACCTCCAGAAAATAGAAAGATTCTTAAAGATGGCAAAGAAGAGAAAGACTATGATGGGCAGGTAACAGAATTACAATTTAGAATCATTCAAGTGTAGGCATTCAAGCTCCACCAGAGGCTCTAACTAATTTAAAGATTATATGCTGTTATGTAGATTTGTAGAGCACACTATCACCCGGGAGGGTATCCTGCCTGTGAGCAGGTGTGAGTCGAGGGCGGTACATCGAGGACCTACTGGGGCTACTCAAAATGCCAGGTCTTCAGCTTCTCGTAGAATTCAAGAAATGAGGAAGAGGCTCTTTATGTGCTGCAGGTCATTCCATGCTTCAGGTGTGATGTAGGAGAAGGCTTGACCGCTGGATCTAGTTTTTCATGAGTGGGATTTGTGAAAGTAAAGTCCAGATGAGCAGAGGTGTCTGGAAGGTTGGTGAAAGCAGATGTATATGTTGAGATGAGCAGATCCAGGGGAAAAGGATGCCATTTTTGTGGAAATCTCTAGATTTGGAATGCTAGCCACTGCTGGGGTGGTGAATAAGGTGCCTCCACTGCTCCAGCTTAACGGTGGACAGCCTGCCAAACTGACAATGAGTACAATAGATTAATTCTTTTTACCTACAACCTATGTGGAAAATGGAACAATAAAACATATGTTAAAACATGTGGCTCTATGGAAGTCGTCTCTCAGTCTTAAAAAATATTATATTTCTGAGGCGACAGTGAGTGGAGATTTCACTTGATATGAGTTCACATTAAACACAGTAATGTCAAACTGGTGCAATATACTCAAAGGGAAAGTTGCAGTTATTAAGATGTTGAAAATAATCCCAGACTGAGAAAATTGAAAACTGTAAAGCGGACTTAATACAGTTAGCCACATTGGAGAGAATTATCTTCTTTAATAGAGATTAAAGGGATAAAGGGATGCTTTTGATCTGATCTGGAAGAATCTGTAGATGTTTAAGCTGATTAAAATTTGAAAGCCTTTATCTATTATATAACTGTGAAAATATGCCTTACAGCACTTTCTCTTTGGGTGAGGTTAATATTTCATCTTAGTTCTCAGATGGATTGTGAATAATTTGTTAGTGCTTCCTTCTACAACAATTCCTATTTTCAATCCACCCTCTGACCCTTCAAAGTGGTAAAACTGACATTGCGTATCTATTTCTCTAATAGTCCTCCTATCTCATATCCTGCATTTAGACTTGTACCTAAAAGTTCATTAATTTTTCTTTAAATTAGATCTGAGTTTTTTTTATGCTTTTGCAATATATGTCACAGTAACCTGGGGTTTAAATTGTGTTACTGAAAAGTTTTCAATGTTCTGGTTCTAAAGAAAGTGAGAATAAAAACAGCGCCACATACTACAACATAAAAACTACGTAACACATAACATAACACAACTTTCCTTGGCCTTGCTATATTGCTGGCACTAGATCTCTTGTTCATAGTATCATTTATTGTTTAACAATTTTGTACATTTACTTAGAGCTGTTCAGCAGCAGACTTCATGTGTTCACAAGTTCTTGCGTTCATGACAGAATAAGCAATGGTCAGAATGTCATTTTGCCTGAAAAAAAACGCTGCTTCTGCAACAATATTGCTAATTGTGCCTGAAATATTTACTTTGCAATGAATGAAACATGGCAGAATCACAAGTGTTATTAAAGACCTAGGCCCTGCAACCACAATCCCACACAAAGGGAGCCACTCGCTATAAGTGGCGGCTCCCCCGCTAAGGCAGAGGAGCGTCACCCACTGCACACTGAGTGAGCAATTAAAAACGGAAAAATTAAATTATATTAACAACGCTATTATGCTTTTATTTAAATGTACTGGCACCGTTGTTGTGGGTCGGGGCGAGGTTGGGCTGTTTAGCGGCTGGTTGAGAAGTGGTGGCACCTCCTAAGGGCTCCTACGTGCCCATGAATGTTCCTCACCCAGGCTGCATTACAGCCTGGGTGGAGAACATGCCCAGGGTCCCATTCCCTGTCTGAGCACCGAACCATGGTGCTCAGACCAATCACAACACTGCATTGCAGCACTGTGATTGGCTCAGGGGAGCGTGGGTGCTCACCAATCACAATGCTGCATTGAAGCGTTGTGATTGGCTCAGGAGAGCCAGGGTGCTTCCTGCTTCAACGGAAGCCAGGAAGAGGACCAGAGGATGGAGAAAAGGTGGTGGCCGGCCGCAATCAAGTTAAGTGTTTATTTTTAAATTCATTTTTAATTCCCTCCTCCCACCCTCTGCTCTCCCAGCACCCCCCGTCCATTCGGTAGCAGCCGCTACTGCGCGCTCGAAAGCGTGAAGCCAGGCAGGCAGTGCTTAATTTGGAAAAGAATGAGTGCCAGTGGCTGAACCTTTGCACAGAAGGTTGCAGCCAGTGCAATTGAACATAGGCATGCCAAACACCAAGGCTGGTAGTCTTAAATCGACCTCATGCCTCTTTAATACACTACCAGGCACTCCCTGTCCCTTTATCTCACTCTTGCAGGATCCCGCTTTCTGCCTTTGTGACAGTTTTCCTGTCTTTCTCTACCTCCTAATTTCTGATTTGCATATTTTTCCCTCTCTTGTGCTTGGTAAATATTTGATGCAGAAAAATAAGTCTGGTCATCAGAAATAAGTGCCTGTGGCCCCCACTGGCATCCACCAGCTCAATTAAGCATTGTAGGCATGCCAGAACTCCCCTGCCTAAAAGTTTCCTGCTGAATCATTTACCAATATGAGGGCAGGCTTAACAATCAAGACTGAGTTTTATTTAGATTTAGATGTGAAACCAGGGTCGGTCTGGCCTATAGGGCAATCAGACAGTGACTGATATGCTCATCTAAAATGTCAGTGTGTACGGTGTGTTTTTGGCTCTATGTGGCCTGTTATATGATTTGCTGGTACGGTTTTTACTTTTTACTCTTGACTTCCCTTATATTAAAACCCCCATTGCCTACAGCAAGCTGAAATCCATGCAGTTTTCCATACCTAGCAAAACACTTATACAGCATGTCTTTACAAGTTCAAAACTGCCCAATTTGCTAACTTGGGCCACTTTTATTGCACAAATGGCAGCCAATTATATTTTAGTGTTCGGGTCCAGGGCCTTTTTAACAGCATTATAGGCCCTGGGGCAAAGCAGTGCACTGGGGCCTACCTACACAACAAATTCACAGGAATACAAATGTTTAACGGAAGATTTGTCTTAAATTCGGCTGTGCATGGCGTCCTTATGCTCATGTTCCCCCCTAGCAACTGCCCAGCCTGCCCATGTGTTAAGACGACCCTCTTCGGGTCTACTTTCTGTCCCAGTCTGACCCTGTGTGAAATCCCATCCCAAAAATCATAAGAGCTCTCAAGTTGACACAAAGTGGGAAGGTAACCGTTTCAGCCATGTTCTTTTTTTGAACTTGTGTACTTGTATTTTGATTCCTGTTATAAATTCTGCACTAGAAATAGCACAATGCAAAGCTAAAGCTTCACTGGACATGCATCTCCCATCAGAGAGGGAATAACCCTGTAGTAATCTGTCCCTATATAAATATGGAATGCTGCCTATTTGGAACAAATGGTAAAAGGCAATGCATTATTGTCCCAATAGTGCTGCGCAAATCAGGTTGGGGATCAATGAAGGGCAGCACAGTGCAATAAGGCTGACACTGTAACTTTGTCAGGGAATTCTTTCGTGAAATATGGCTCCTTTCCCCCAAGGACTTCTTGCCAAAGCAATCACTGTAAGTGGTTAGCACTGTAATTGTTTTTTTTTTAAGGTGAAGCAAGTTTAAAGGTAATATGACCAAGTAGTAGTTCCATTATGGCTCTACTTAAATCACAAAGGTCATTATCAAAAGCATTTGGCATAGTGGAGTTAGCTTCCATGGTTATGAGATAATTTGGATTCATAGTGGCTCACTGGTTAGAAGCGGCAGACCCTGATGCAGAGGTCTGACCCGGGACCAGGGTTCAATTTCCGACGGGGCAGAATCTTGGGCTCAATGTCCACGGACTCGATAATTCTCGCCTCGGTGCCTACTCTAATCATGGGTCCCACTCTGCAACTCTGGGCAATAGCTTGCTTAATCTCCACAACGGCCCCGAAAGCGCTGGGATGCCTGGCTTCACCTTGGGGGTGCCCAGTAGGGGGCATCCCACAGGGAAAGCCAGGAAGGGTTCCACAGCGGTATACAGCGCCAGGATGCCTGAAAGGTGATAGTGCGCTTTACAAGTATACATACATTTACATATATAGTAATGTCCTTATAGGAGTGCTATGTTCACACAAATTACATTGTTAGTCAAACATGATATTCCTTCAGAAACAGCGATGCAACACTTTTCATTGCGCCATCCTTGCGACATTATGCACGCGCTGTATTTACACTAAGGTGCTCCATGTTGCAAAGATTGCACAGATACATCAGGAATCTTGACGTATTTGGTGGTGCAGTAATGATGCGTTGCTGTAGTGTGTCAATAAACTGATGCAACTCCAGCAATATGTCATTACACATGGGGCAAGTCCTGTGTAAAAGGCCCTGCATCACTCCTTACGTCTGTTTGAAGGAGGCGTGAGGATTGTGACGCAGTCAAGTCATAGGAGTGGCGCAGTGAAATCCTATAGATTTCACTGTGCCACTTCTATGAGGCATCTTTACGTGGGAACGCCCACCCTGCATAAATTATACCTGTTACAGGTATAATGTGGCACAGAGCTTTACAAAGTGAAGCATCTGCCTAGGTGTGTCACTTTGTAAATAGGGCGCAGTGTGGCACATTGGTTGCGCTGCTGCAGCGTCACAAGATAGTGATGCAACGGCAGCACAAGCCATCATAAATAGGGGCCTGAATGTTGGTTCATTCCCTGCCTAGTTGTTAGCAAACCCTTCAGGACTCATGATAACTGCAGGAAGAAGAATGCCTAAGTAAAAAACCTTGGGACATCAGAAATTAAAAGAATGCTCTTTGGAGGGTATGGTCTGTTCATCTAGCAGTATCACAAGAAGTCCAGCTCATCACTAGAACACAAACAAAATTTGACTGATGCTCACTCAGTGGATTGGTGCTGGGCTAGGGTTTCGCCGCTCAGGAGACTTGCTCAATGCTATTGTTTTGTGGTACTTATATAAAGCACCACCGCCCAACAGTGAAGCATTCCAGCAGATGTGGTAATCAGGAGAAGACTTTCTAAATGGTTCTGAGATTTCCATTGCAGACAAGATCCCAAAATATATAACACATATCTGTTTGGAAGATATGCCTATTGTTTGATACATGAATTACTATTTAATGATAATATTCTACATTCTCAAAATTCTGACTTATCTAAGGTTTTATTCGTTTTTGTGGACATAGTAGATTTATCATGCAGGAAATACCTCTTCTATAACCATTAGGCAGAATATGCCTCTTGGAAAGGTTTGGTTTAAAGCCCTCAAGTAATCATGAATCATGAAATCAGTCATCAGATAGGCCACCGCATAAACTAAATATAAGTGAGACTTCCATGGCGGGGATCTTAGACTCAAATTTGGCTACTCCTCTCCGGTGTAGCTAATAAGGACCTAAAATGAAGGACTGTAATGTGGGTTTAAGAAGAAAAATTACTTTTCATAATCGATTATAGCTTCAAAGAGCATCCCCTTCTCTCCCAGGCAATTTCCTCCCAAAAAAGGGACATTGCCTTCCAGTGCTTAATTTGTAAATAAATAAGTACTAGGGCTCTCGTCAGGAGGTCACTGCAGCTTGCAGCACACATCGCCCCTGCCATGCTGCCACTGATAGTAACAACACAACGACCACCCATCACACTCCTACAAGTGTGGCAATTCAGACTATTTCAGGCCTCCAAAGCTATGAGAAAAGTCATTTTAATGAATATTTAATTAATAAATAACTGTTGTTGTGGTAATCTCTAAATTAGCCAGAGAGCGCCACTTTGTGACACAATTGCCGGTGTTGACAATTAAGTGCCGGTGCAGAGCACTGAAACCACCGGCATAAATTAAGCACTGCTTGAGCTCACCCTGAACTCACCTTTCATTAAAAAACAGCTGGGCTATATTTTTAGGCTTTGCTTGTAAACATCTAAAACTTCTTATTGGAAATAATTGATTCCCATTCTTAGCTAAGCTCTCCTTGTGTTCCTTTTAGGTGTAATCAAAGGAACCAGTCCTTATCCGTTTCATTCCCACTTCTTAAATGTGCAATTTAGGAACAATGGGGCACATGCATCAATATTGCTTTTTGCGATTCCTTAATTGCGAAAAATAAGGAATCACAATTAAGGAATTGCAAACTGCAATGCATCAAGAAATCGCTAAAAAAATAGCGATTTCTTAAAATTCCTTAATTGCGATTCTCTAATTGAGAATCACAATTAAGGAATACCTCCCCATTCATTCCTATGGGCCTAGAGGCCCATAGGAATGAATGGGAAGACATTCTCAATTTGCGATTCTCCATTAGAGAATCGCAAATTGAGAATGCAATTTCAAGGGTGCAGGGGTGTCCAATGGACATCCTGTTGCACCCCTGAAATCTGCCTATAAGTACATCTTGCACACACACATGCCCAAGGGCATGTGTGTGTGTAAAATGGAACTTTGAAAAATGCACTTTAGTGCATTTTTCAAAGTTTTCTCAAATTACCATGAAGGTCAACTTCATGGTAATTTGCTCCCCTTATTAGCGAAATTGCTAATTTTTTAAGTTTGATGCATTGCATTTAAGGAATCTCAATTTGAGATTCCTTAAATGCATTCGCAATTTAAGAAATCGCAATTTTGCGATTTCTTAAATTGCGAAAAGTACAAAAATGATGATGCATCCCAAAAGTTGAAATTGCATTCGCAAACGGCCGAATTTTGCGATTCGCACCATTTGCGAATGCAATTTACAATGATGCATGTGCCCCTTTGCCTCCTTATGCAGCTTGAAGGGTACATGATTGGAAACCGCATAGCAAGGTTTTTCTAACAAATGGTTTAAAGGCAATTTAGCTTAGAAATGGCTCAAATTAACATTTTCAAATAAACTACCCTTGGGTGCCCTGATTAAAGATTGCTTTTTTCGCTGAGTAAGCAAAAAGTGCTGAATATTGTTTAAATCGATAATATTTTGGTGCTAATGCCATTAATTACATCCATCAACGCATCTTGCCAACAACCTTTAGCCTCACATGACTCCATTTCAAACCTTTAAAACTCTATCACAAAACAAGCCCCTACAATTGAAAATGTAGAAACGCGGCCCCATAAGCCTTTGGAAATTACCCAGATACTTGGCTCGTCAATCTGCATATGTCTATTTTTGCTCCAGTTTCAAAGCCTATAATTTCACTAAACACACCAGAATTATTTATCCTTCTATAGTACTCTGGATTTGGAATGAATGATTGCCGCTTGCAGCATTCCTAAATCTAAACACAGAAAGAGCTAAGGTGATGGAGGTACTGAAAATAGAGAGGATAAGAGAGGTTAAATGGAAGTTAGCGGTCATAAAAAGTGCAAATGCAGGGCCAAACATTACACCTTTGGAACTGACAGAATAATTTAGACTTCGTTATTGCCTGGTATGGGCCTCATTGCAAGTTCCTGGAATTAGGCGCAGGGATTAAAATGCATTTTCCTTAGAATGGGGAATAACACTCAAACCCAAGAGTACTGTGCCTCAAATCTGCATGCCTTCTCCCTTGCCACTGGAAATAATGGGCATATATTCTTACACATTTACCACCTGCTTGTAGCAGGTATTACAACATTGGAATGTTGGAGCTCCATTGAAGACAGTGGAGTGCTCTGGGCTTCTAATGGCTGGTAGAAGCCCGGAGCATCAACATTCTAATGGCTGTTCACAGCTGTTGCTGTGATCAAAAGGCCTCACGGAGCCCGAGGGGATTTCATTCACCTCGGGCTCCGTGAGGACTTTGTTTTACAAATTAGAACATTCTGCCCTCTTGTGGCATAATGTTCTAATAGCCTTGGAGTCCTCTGTAGAGGGCTCTTCTGGCCATTAAAGGCCCATTCCCTTGTTAAAGGCCAGAGACTAAGCAGACCTTTAATCCCTGATAAAGCCCACTACGTCTGGCTCTAAGACTATGTTACAACATTGGAATGTTGAGGGCCCCTTAAAGACAATGGAGTAGCCCAAAGCTTATAATGGTGGGTATACGCCTTCTGCTCCAAAATTCCAATGCTTGTCTTCGTGTTTCTCCCTTTTTAATTCAGAACATTCTACCCATAGTGGGTTTATTATTCTAATAGCCCTATAGTCCTCCTGCCTTGGGCCATACCAGTTGTTAAAGGCCCTCTCCCTCGTTATAGGCCCTTGCCTGTAGCTCGGGCCTACAACTCATGTTCAGGGCATTTCACAACCTGTATAGCCCTGGCAACGGGCTATAGTACATTTTCACAGAGCGGTTTTCAGGGGTGGGCCACCAGTGGTGTGTGGGGGAATGTACACAGCAGATGAGGGTAGAGCATTTGCTACTCCCCCTTTAAAGTGCAAGAAGGGCCAGGTGCAGCCTCCACAGCACCGACCTAGGGTCAAGGTCCCATGTCTCCGGGCCAGTGTCACCACAAAATAAATTTCCGCGTTGAAGTTTATGGACTTGGTGATTCTGGGCTCAGAGAAACCAGCAAATATTAAATTGGCTTGGTGCAGTATTCCTCACCCTGGGATACCACTCCTGTTGTAATAATGACCCTGAAGTGTCTTGTACTAGCAGATTAGGCCACCGAGAGACCACAGTAAAGCATTAAGACATGATAACGAGGCCGAAAATTGCAAAAAACACAGTTGATGGACAGAATGTAGAACAATGTCATACATTCACCCCAGTACAAGGATCTGGGCCTAAATCCATCGTTTTTTTGCACTCCACACCACCCTGGGTTAGACACTGGCTATATGCAAATCAGCTCTGACCCTGTGCCTCATGGGAACAGTCCAGTCCAAACTACCAAGCCATGTCTTTCCCAGACCGGAATCAAGCATCCAAGGACCGGTTTCTGGCTATCAGCCTTCATCAGCCTGGATAGCTTGACTCCAGTGGTGTGGAGAGCCTGGGACTCACGTCTGAGCATACCCAGCCCACTCGGGGTGAAAATTGCAAAAAACACAGTTGATGGACAGAATGTAGAACAATGTCATACATTCACCCCAGCACAAGGATCTGGGCCTAAATCCATCGTTTTTTTGCACTCCACACCACCCTGGGTTAGACACTGGCTATATGCAAATCAGCTCTGACCCTGTGCCTCATGGGAACAGTCCAGTCCGAACTACCAAGCCATGTCTTTCCCAGACCGGAATCAAGCATCCAAGGACCGGTTTCTGGCTATCAGCCTTCATCAGCCTGGATAGCTTGACTCCAGTGGTGTGGAGAGCCTGGGACTCACGTCTGAGCATACCCAGCCCACTCGGGGTGAAAATTGCAAAAAACACAGTTGATGGACAGAATGTAGAACAATGTCATACATTCACCCCAGTACAAGGATCTGGGCCTAAATCCACCGTTTTATTGCACTCCACACCACCCTGGGTTAGACACTGGCTATATGCAAATCAGCTCTGACCCTGTGCCTCATGGGAACAGTCCAGTCCGAACTACCAAGCCATGTCTTTCCCAGACCGGAATCAAGCATCCAAGGACCGGTTTCTGGCTATCAGCCTTCATCAGCCTGGATAGCTTGACTCCAGTGGTGTGGAGAGCCTGGGACTCACGTCTGAGCATACCCAGCCCACTCGGGGTGAAAATTGCAAAAAACACAGTTGATGGACAGAATGTAGAACAATGTCATACATTCACCCCAGTACAAGGATCTGGGCCTAAATCCATCGTTTTTTTGCACTCCACACCACCCTGGGTTAGACACTGGCTATATGCAAATCAGCTCTGACCCTGTGCCTCATGGGAACAGTCCAGTCCGAACTACCAAGCCATGTCTTTCCCAGACCGGAATCAAGCATCCAAGGACCGGTTTCTGGCTATCAGCCTTCATCAGCCTGGATAGCTTGACTCCAGTGGTGTGGAGAGCCTGGGACTCACGTCTGAGCATACCCAGCCCACTCGGGGTGAAAATTGCAAAAAACACAGTTGATGGACAGAATGTAGAACAATGTCATACATTCACCCCAGTACAAAGATCTGGGCCTAAATCCATCGTTTTTTTGCACTCCACACCACCCTGGGTTAGACACTGGCTATATGCAAATCAGCTCTGACCCTGTGCCTCATGGAAACAGTCCAGTCCGAACTACCAAGCCATGTCTTTCCCAGCCGGAATCAAGCATCCAAGGACCGGTTTCTGGCTATCAGCCTTCATCAGCCTGGATAGCTTGACTCCAGTGGTGTGGAGAGCCTGGGACTCACGTCTGAGCATACCCAGCCCACTCGGGGTGAAAATTCCAATGCTTATCTTCGTGTTTCTCCCTTTTTAATTCAGAACATTCTACCCATAGTGGGTTTAATGTTCTAATAGCCCTATAGTCCTCCTGCCTTGGGCCATACCAGTTGTTAAAGGCCCTCTCCCTCGTTATAGGCCCTTGCCTGTAGCTCGGGCCTACAACTCATGTTCAGGGCATTTCACAACCTGTATAGCCCTGGCAACGGGCTATAGTACATTTTCACAGAGCGGCTTTCAGGGGTGGGCCACCAGTGGTGTGTGGGGGAATGTACACAGCAGATGAGGGTAGAGCATTTGCTACTCCCCCTTTAAAGTGCAAGAAGGGCCAGGTGCAGCCTCCACAGCACCGACCTACGGTCAAGGTCCCATGTCTCCGGGCCAGTGTCACCACAAAATAAATTTCCGCGTTGAAGTTTATGGAGTAATTCTGGGCTCAGAGAAACCTGCAAATATTAAATTGTCTTGGTGCAGTATTCCTCACCCTGGGATACCACTCCTGTTGTAATAATGACCCTGAAGTGTCTTGTACTAGCAGATTAGGCCACCGAGAGACCACAGTAAAGCACTAAGACATGATAACAAGGCCTTCTTCTGTGTCTTGCTGAATTTCTAATTACAAACTAACTAATTCGAATAATTAGCTGTGCGCTAGAGATTGAGGAATAGCGTTCACACTTGGGGAATGGCAGTCATACGTTGCCTGACCTCCAAAATTCAGGCTAAAAGAATGGGACAAAAAAACAACGGAAGATATGAAAGCAATGTCTGAATGGTGTGTAGATAGATTGTGGACAGTGTGGGCGAGAGCAGATAATGGAGCCCGGCTGGACCCATCCATTATCTATTTCTCAGTTTAAGTATTGAACAGCTTCTGTTATTAGCCCTGTTGCTGAAAATGCCTTTTCTGAAGTGTTATTTATCTGAGTCCTTCAAAAATAGCAGGACCCAGGTGCCTTTTGCCCTATACAAATCTCTTCGTGTGATTGTGTCTCCTGCATTCTAAAGAATATTTATTCCCGACTAGTGACTAAAAACTAGAAACACTGCGCTTTTCATAACAAGTTAGGTGCCAGAAATTGTTTAACTGAATACACATAAAAAAACTGTCAGAAAGAATATCAGTTGCACAGATGTTTGCACACTGAGGGCCTGATTCACGGAACTAACTTAAGACAAAATCCTAAACGTACTACCATTTACTCATTTTGGTATTCCCAGAAGGCACTTACTCATTTTGGTATTCACAGAAGGCACTTACTCATTGATGAGTAAGTGCCTTCTGTGAATACCAAAAATGAGTAAGTGCACTTGCTCATTTTGGTATTAAGGAAGTTATTTAATTTTAGTGTGTTGAGGGGTGCTAATTGGCATCAAATGCAAGTGTTTAGCAAATGGTAACTATATAGAGCCCCACAATGTTTTGCACAAAACAATCCCAGTATCCTGGGCCATTGTTTTCGATGCTCTGATGGGTCTCTTGCCAATTGGCTGCATGTAATTGGTCACTGTTTGTTTATTCAGGGATTCAGGAACTAAAGATTCCATTATCTGGAGATTGAATGGCAGATCAGCTTAGCCCCAAGCATTTGGTTGAAAGTTCTGGGGTATGATCCCATTCTAGGACAAACTGAACAAGCATTTACAATGCAATAGGTCTTGCAATTGCTTGATTTTGAGCTGTTGGCATTGCAAATGGCAATGCCTTTTATAATATTAAAAGGCATTGTCATTTACAATACCAATAGTTAAAACTTTTGCAAAAGCGATACCTATTGAAGAGCATTAAGCGGGCACCGCACACTGCTCAGTGTTAAAGTAAAAAAAAAAAAAGGAACGGAGCGCGGTGTCCCTGAAGCAGGTTCTGCGCTCAGATTTAAGAAAAAAAAAAAAAAAAGAGAGCGCAGTGTTCCTGAAGCGGGCACCGCGCTCAGTATGAAAGATAAAAAAAATAATGAAACAGGGCATGGTGTCCATGAAGTAAATGTTGCGCTCAACATGAAAGTGTAAAAATAAAAGTTTAACTGAGCGTGGTATCCTTAAAGCGTGCACTGCGCTCAGCATGCAAATACGAAAAAAAAGCAGCCGCCATTGTCCCCATCAGTGTCAATAAACAAAATAGTTCTCACCCACTAGATAAAGCAGACCATGTAATGAGCCAAGTAAAAGGTCCAGTCGTTATGCGAGGCAACAAATGCAGACAAGGTGGTACCAAGGAGGGACTAAAAAGCCTAATAATGAATCGGAAGCCAGCGTTTCCGAAGGATAATGATATAAGCCAACAAAAAAATTGGGGTTAGAGTAGGCGGGGCTTCCAGTACATAAGCTACTACAGTATACCTTGCAGAGCCTTGCAGAGCGAGCAGCACATGCCCGCTGCCGCTAGGCTCTACCTACAAAAACGGACACGGTTATTATATATAGCGACAGCTGTGGCCTGGTCCCTTCTACTCCAAAAATGGCTAACCAATATTGTCTCCACAATGAGCGACTGGTTGTAAAACAGGAGCAAGTTAGAAACAATGAGCATACGCAATACAAAACAGGGGTGAAAGTATTTGAAAAACTGTGGGGACGGTCTTTCGTTTGAAAAACTGGGGTCAGATTAATTGTTTGAATCATGTTGCTTTGCTATCATTCAAAATTATGATCGCAAATGCTGAAATTCGCAGAATTTCAGCGTTTGCGATCGCAATTAGGCTTAATGGTATGTATAAAAGCAAAATTGCCTTGCAAAATAAGGAATCGCAAATTTGCGATTCCTTATTTTGTGAATGCACTTAAGGAATCGCAATTTGTGATTCCTCAAATGGAATGTATGAGGCACCCAAGTTGTGTGAATATGGCATAAGGAATCGCAAATTACCACCAACTACAGGTTGTTGGTAATTTGCGATTTCTTTCAAAAATGCAAATTTTTGGCATTTTTCAAAGTGGCATGTGGCACACACACATGCCCTTAGGGCATGTATGTGTGCTACATGTGCACCCATGCTCATTTCAGGTGTTGCAACAGGGTGTCCTTTTGACACCCTGGCACTCTCTAATTGAGAATCACTAATTGAGAATGTCTTCCCATTCATTTCTATTGGCCTCTAGGTCCATAGGACTGAATGGGGAGGTATTCCTTAATTGTGAATTGCAATTTGCGATTCGCAATTAAGGAATATGTAGGATTCGCAAAATTTATTGCAAATCCTACATACATAGCGTTTTGCGATTCTCAAAAATTCGCTATTTGAGAATGGCAAAACCTAACATTGATACATATGGCCCTTTATGAACTCTTACATGCTCAATCCTAAAGGCTGCTGTATTTATTGTATATATTTTTCTAGTCTCTTTTGCTGGTAGCTATTTGCTGAGGAGTGTCATCACTATCTCTATAAATTACCCTGGATATATAAGGTTATGAAATATGTATTTATATCATTGTTGGTGCATGAACAATATTGTTTTTGAACTTATGTATTTGTAACGCAAATTTTGAAGTCTGATAAAATATATCTATATAGAAAAAAAGATTTCAATGCCCTTTAAAGAGGGCATCAACCGATGTTAACTACTCGGAATATACAGGCTTGAGCCGAGTGTGCATAGTTGGAGGTTTATGGGAGCAGACACATGAATGTTTTGAGAGAGAGAGAACGAGAGTGAGGAAGGGCAAAGTTATAAAGAAAGCGATGAGAGAGGAAGAAGAGAGAGAGGAGAGAAGGAGAGAGAGAGAATGGGTGCAAAGAAAGAGACTGCACAAGAGACAAAGGGAGCTGATCTGGTTTGCACATTTTTGCCCAACCTTATCGTTCCCTGTCTGGCCCTATGCACCACGCTTTCTCCTTTGGTGCACATCAACTAATGCTCCTCTGCAGAATATCTGCTGCTGCTCTACTGTAGCACTTCATCATTTATCCACTGATGCATAACGCGTGGTGTTCTGCTGTCCATCACTCTGTACTGCCCTCTGAACATTGGCTTGTGTTCCTTGCTGCTCTTCTTCATATCTTACACTGTCACACAACATCCTGTGTCTTCTGTGGCATTGACTTATCAATGATTATTGGTCTGTTTTCATTGTAGCCTGTTATATGTTCTATTCTATGTGCTTGGTTGTCTTTGTATCATTTTGTTTAACCACTGGTCCAGTGCCATCTCCATTGATTTGCCAAGAGTCCATCCTGATGAAGACCCTTCTACATTCTTACATCTCCTAAATCCAGCCTGCAGTTGCAGCCGTGGATTTGTAACATATGGTGGTTCCACACTCACCTTCTGCAAAACCGACCCCCATTCTATTCCTTTATTTAGTTCTTGTATGGATTGCTTAGTATGCTTCATCTGCTACTGATTTGGCTTCTCATAGGTCGGGATGAACAAATATTTTACTTTTTTAGCTGTGGTAGGCGGATGGGAATCACTGCACGCAGCCGCAAATTTTGCTGGATCCTCTTTTACGGTTGTATGCCAGAATATCGTTGTCAGAAACAATTTTTAACATAAATATCATGACTTAAATATTATTTACAAAAGCCTCATCCTATTTGGTGAAGATTTTCTATCATTAACTCCAATAAGGCAATATTTTTCTTAACGAGATTTAGGACACAATATTTATGCCAGCTGATATTCTGACAATGATATTCTGGTACCATACTTTCTCTATAGAGGCCAAAAAAGGCCACATTTTAGACAGTAGTTCCAGAGTAGCCCACATACCATTGAGAATTAGTGGTATGCAGCACGATGGGTCTTTGAACAATTCGAGAATTTTTGGCATTTTGGCTACCTGTATCTTTGGTTCCACCATGGAGCGGGTTTGCATTGGTTTGTAGTCAGTCCAGAGTCAGTACACAGGCAATCATCGAAAAAAAGAAATTGCCAACTTCAGTCAATTCACCTTTTTGCTGTAGTTCTCGCCCAATCCCACTCATAGGCAGAGAACTGAAATCAATTTAGGATCACATAAGACACTCTGCAGCAGAATCGCATCATGGCTACAATTCAAGTGCCATATGGCGAAAACAAGACCTCAAGGCCTCTCCTGTTTTGCAGCAGGCCTTTGGGCCATTCAGATCCCACAAGTTAGCCCTCTTCAGATCTCACAAGCCACATCCATCCTCTGCTTTAGCTAATGTAGCGATTTCAAGCAGCAGTGGGGGAAAAAGACTATTCCGATGCAGCGCTACATCTCCCAGAAAGCTCTGGGGCCAGAAGAAACGGAACGCGCCCTCTGGGCGTCGTCCATAAAGACCCTCCTTTTCCTGCAACCGGTGCTTGTCAATCCTTCCCGTCACGTTCGCGTTGGAGTAGAGCCCAGTAGTATTTTCACGTCAGCCCAGAGACGCCGAGGTGCGGACGCTTGCCTTCCCGCAGGAGGAATCAGCCCAGAGACGCCGAGGTGCGGACGCTTGCCTTCCCGCAGAGGGAAGCCGCCGTGTCTCCGATCTTTTGTTTTCTTGGGGGTTGAGGTAGGACCTTTATTTTCTTAGAGCACGGCCGTGCTAGCTTTACTTTTGTGTGACATAACACCCCAATAGTAACTTTGGAATCGAGATATATCGAACCTGTTGCCGGTAAGCCGCATGTAGTGAGAGTAACTACCTAAGGTGATACCGACACTTCATGAAAGTGACATACTTACCCCAGAGACCTACGTTCTTGCATTCTTCAGTTATCCTGATTTCTGACTGCCAGCGAGCAGGTTATTAGTAAGTATCTGATTACGTGAGGCTGCTTTGACGTCAACTTGTATTCTTAAGATTTATCTACATCAAGAGTTCTTGTGTTTCCAGGTAAACGTTAAGACTAGAAGACATCCGCTTCCTTAGACCAGACCAAGACGGGTGTCTTCACTGCTGCCTCCCCCATCAACCTTCTTCCCTCTGCCCCGAGGGCTACCTGTCCCTGGTGTGTGCGTTCGCACAGGGAGGGTCAGTGCTATAGGGTATAGGGAGGATCAGCATCTAGCTGTGGTCCCCGCTGGATATAGACTACAGGTTAGTGGCTTTTACTTGTATTTCGTATTGGGTCATCTGTCTGCTGCTAACCCTTACAGCTAAGCTAAAGCTCTTCTTCTTCAAGCAACTTCCCATTGCAGAATACACTCAGTGGTACCTTCTACCCTTCCCACCAGTGCAAGAACCCATTATTCACCGCCGCTTCCATTGCACCAAAACCTAGTTTTGTCCTTCACCTCTGCTTACTGTGAAATCCCTTCTGACATCCACATGCTTCTAGACGGTTGGCCCGGGCCCGCCTCCCATAGAACGCTGCCCCTACTCATCCCTAACCGTTCCACCCGCACTCTCAAATTGGTTGCCTGCTCCCCCCGCCTATTATCCCACGCGTGTACAAGACACCATAGCTTTAGAGGTAGATATGAACTTTATGAATCTCATACATACATGCATACATTACTGCCTGTAAAGCACCAGGGAAGCGTCAATCCATTCCCCGCTATAACTGCTGCTCTTTATTAATACATTGAATTTATAAATTGTATGCATAAATAAGTTGACTTCCTCTGCATGAATAACAACGCTGTGGAAATGTGTATTTTACACCTCATTTCGACACTCTAACTTATGAAGCTCTTACACACCCCCTAGGGCTTAGTCCTTGCTCTCAATAACTTTCAAATAAAAAATTGTGTGACGTATGTAATTTTAGTCTATCTGTATCAAGGCCTGTATGTGTGCTGGTCTGTTTGCATGGGTGTCTAAGTGTGTGTGTGTGTGCTTGTGGGTCCATTCTGGGTGTGTGCCCATATGGTTGGTGCCTGTGCTTGCAAGTCCTGAACATGAGACAAACCGATTGGATGTAGTTAAGTGTTTGTGTTTTAATTGCCAGATCCTCTTATTTCAGCTGCTGCCGTTCATTCATTTGTTGGTAGTACACCAGAGCGTTTTTCCATTTACTTAGCCTCTCTCATTCTTCTCCAGCTTTTTATTGTTGTGTCGTCATATATTTGTAAGAATGTATGCAGATGTACCTAGGCCCATATTTATCAAGGTTTTGCGTTGCCCGTGCACCATGCAGGGGAGCACAAGAGTGACGCAAAACCAAAGTGAGATTTATCAAGCCACATAGGCCATCCTGGGGTGGCCCTGCATGGCTTAACAAATTTGGAGTAACACAAGGCAGCGCAAATCACTGTGTTGCGTTACTCTGCCGCAGGGAGGTGTTCCATGGGTGGAGTGTGGGTGTTCTCACGCATCCACACTAGGATTTTGGCTCATTCCCAGATTTACCATTAGTGGTAGACTTGGGATTGCGTCAAAATGCTATACCTTCCCAGGTGAGCCATTTTTGTTCCTTTTTCTATGAGTGCTGCATTCTGCAGCACACTTAGAAAAGAGGAAAATGCCTCTCAGGATTGTTTTTGTGTAGAAATGTGTTCCTTCCCGTACAAAAACAATCCTTCCTACAACGCAGGCACCCTTGCAACATGGCGCAAAGGTGCCTGCATTGACGCTAGGCAGCCAAAAGTGCGCCAGCACAAAGAGAGGGACAAATTGTGCTGTATAATGTTAAATACAATGCATTCCTGCCCTTTCACGCAGCACATCAGAGGAATGTTACTTGCTGCGTCATGCTGCATGAAAGATTGGTAAACCTGCCCCTTAATATTTGTATAACGGTAACCGAACCGAAAAGCAGCAGGATTATTTTGGGCGGTGAAAGCACCTCATTAAACCGATTTTGGACTCTGCTTTATGTTTGGATTATTTTGTAAACTGTTTAATGATTTACTTGTTTTGGCAGAAGCATAAAAGCATAGCTCATGGAAAACGAGAGAGGCAGGTTTAGAGGAGAGTGCAGGAGACCAGTGGCTGATGAGGTGCATGGTACACAGGATAGTGTGCAGATTGGTCATGCAGCTACTATTGTGTCTCCACACTGCACCCTCGCTATGGGTTTCTATTAAACATGGGTTGGTATGAGGAGGGAGAGGTGCTGTGGCTCATCTCTCCCTTCATTGATAATATATCTCCTTAAATAAAAGAGATTAGACACAAAAATCTACACACACTCTGTGTTGTGAGAATGAGCTCCAGTGGTTAATTTGTGAAATAATAAGCAAAGGAACCTGGTGGGGTCTGTTTCTGGTCTCTTGATTATATCTTAATACTATGGATCTAAACTGAAGAATAAAGCTATGATCTTGAATTACACCTATGGACTACGGATCTTTCATTATTTTAACAGAACCCAAACCTTGTGAATGTCAAGTTGCTGGACACCAAATCTGCATAGTCTTGATTCTTCCTCATGCCTCTTTCTTTCACCACCCTACAATTATTCCCTCTTTATCCTATTGTTGCCCTTTTATCCCTGCTTTTGCTCTCTGTCACTGTTTTCCTGTCTTTCTCTTCCCCCTTCTTTTTCCCATTTTTTTCTTCACTCTTGCTCATGCTCTGAGTCAAAGTGTGATGATGAAAAATGTCCAAGTACCACAAAATAAGTGCCCGTGCTCACCACCAGCAACCACTGGCACAAACTAGCACCTAACAGAGAAAACAAGATGGTAGGCTGACTGATCTCCGAAAGCAACTGACTGAAGTGTAGCACTAGGGGGGTTACAGTTTTTGCCAACAATGTTGGCGTACGCAAGTTGGCATTTTCATCTTTGTACAATGTAATACAATGTTATTCGGCAAAATGGTCAACACTCTTAGGGCAACAGGCGGTGCTTAATTTGTGCCGGTGCTTTCCGGTGTTCAGCACCGGCACTTAATTGCCAGCACCGGGGCTTATGACTGTCTGCCACATGGTAGTGATGTCTGCCAATTTAGGTACGAGCACAACAACTTCTGTTTATTATTTCCATTTCAATTTACAATTATTAGTGTTTGCCTCCAAAGCCATTCTTATAGCTTCGGGGGCCTGTAATAGTATGAATGGTCACACTTTTAAGAGTGTGATGATAAGTAGGGTGTTGGTGCTGTCATTGGCAGTGGTGCCAAGGGCAACGCATGGTGCAAGCTCTAGTGTCCTCCTGTCGGGAGCCCCGGCACTGGTTACAAATTAAGCACTGACAACAGGAGAACAAAAATGCACACCCCTACCACTACTTTGACTGTTGTCCCAAAGCCCTATTGGAGCTTTGTGCTAGAACATTTTATTAATTTATGGGGCACTAAAAATTCCAAATGGTAGTTAAAAAATATAGGCCTCTACCCCAGGTTGAGCAACAAAAGAGTGATATTGACTCAATTTTTAGTTGATGAGTCAAATAAATACACAGAACCCACAGCCAAACTGTTGATGGGCTTACACATGTCACTTTATCAAGGCTGTAAAACCCAAGGTAAAAATGAAGACCGTAATGTATGAAGTGGCTTAACGAAAGAAGGCAAGCCCTCTCACACACCTCGGATGCTGGAATCCTAAAACAGACTGTGGACGATTTACATACATTGAGTCATCGAATATGTCCTATATAGGGTATACAATGCGCCAGTATCAAGCTATAAGGTGTATGGGCAACATAATATAAAGTAGCACAATTATGAAAAAGTGAATATGAAAGATGATAAAGTTCCTCATTGATTATGTGTGACTCCTCATTATATGGAATGATAGCCACCATATCTACCTTTTTCTCTAGTGTCCTCACCGCCGTCATACACTAACCGCACAAACGACTCACAAAATAAAGTACATGACCTTGCATGGGACAGCTATTTTATACTAAAAGCCATAGATATACTAAGTTTGTATGCAATCATTCAGCGTTATCTGGATTTGAAGGCAAAAGAACCCTTATTTTATAGATCAGCCAATTACCTCAACCGTTCAATAACGCTATCGGAACTTACAGACTTTGGGCCCCATTTTGAGTCTGCCAGAAAGTGGCGGACGGTGTACTACTATAGAATGAAAGTACCACTGCACTCTCTTGTAATTCAGAGATTATGCTAAAGATTTCTTTAAGTGTGAATGATTTTAGGTGCTACGTCACAAAAGTGCTGGAGTACCATGTCCCCAAAGTCCCGGTTTGTCTGCTTAATGTAGAGCTGGGTGAACAGTCATGTTTTCACCAGCGGCTACTCCACTGGGTCTGCCAACGGAAACCTTACGGACATTGGATTGTCGGTCTCAGTACTAGTACTCATCAACCATTACTTAGAGAGGATGTTCTGACTTACTTTTTTTCCCTTGGGGACCACATAGGAATGCACAGTGTCCTGACTCTGGAAAAACAAAAATTACCTCCATAGCCTAGGAGAAAACTCCCATTGTGTAAGGACTATTTGTTTTACAGCAACACTTTGGGAGTTTGTGTTGGTGAAAAATATTTTTTTGCTCCGCTGCGTATTGAACATCGCACCAGCTCAGCAAAGCTTCAGTGCCTTCAGAGGAGCCACTGCGGTGGTGCCTACTCAGCAGGCATAGAGATCTCTATTAGGCAGGTGGACATCTCTAAATATGGTGGGCTGTAATCCCATGGACAGTGGAGTACATCCCTACACTGTCTTGTCTGAACAGACCATAGGCTGCCAGAGCCCAGGAAGGCCCTTTGGGCCTCATTTATGAGGCCATGCGTCACTTTTACGCCGCCGGTGTTTCACTTTTTGTGACGCACCAGTGGTGTAAAAAATGCGCCTTGTTGAGTCATATTTACAAAGTGACGGATCTAGGTAGATGCGTCACTTTGTAAACCCCTGCGCCACATTATACCTGCGCCAGGTATAATGTATGCAAGGGGGCGTGTTGACGCAAGGAAGGGTCGTAGAAGTGACGCAGTGAAATCAATGAGATTTCACTGCGTCACTTTTAGGACGCCGTTGCTTCAAAATCTTGCACCTGCCTCACAGCAGGCGTAAGACTGACGCAGGCCCTTTCACATGGGGCTTGCCCCATGTGAAAGGATGCATTGCTGGAGTTGCGTCACTTTTGTGACACACTCCAGCAATGCGTCACTTTTGCGCTTACAGATCCGTCAGAAATACTGACGTATCTGTAACTCCTTGCGACATGATGCGTCATACATTAAATATGACGCATTAGGAATGTCGCAAGGAGAGCGCACTGAGAAGTGACGCATCGCTGCTTTCACGCAGCGATGCGTAATTTCTCATAAATGAGGCCCTTTGTGTCTTCTAATATTTTTCATATATCAAGATAAGCTTATCCATCCAAGTATGGTACTCCAATCCCTTTGGCCTTGCTCCCTCTTAGGCCAACCTTTTCACAGGTTGGTATGAGATGAAGCATGCTGGGAAATAGTCGCTTTTTGTAACTGGCCAGAGCTTAGTCCTGTGGGTCAGGCATATTGATAGGATATCATTCTTATTCAGAATGACTCTGGGGAGTAAATACAGAAGCAGCATGCATTTCTCACAGACAATATCAATTTGAATCTTGAGTACAATCGATAGAGTATAGTTTATTTATGAAGTGGAAATACACGTACAAAATGAACAGAATGCAATAAGAAGATACAGCTTGTCAATAGTGTATTGATTGTTGCATCTGGACACCAAAGGAAGCAAATTAACAGTAACCCCGTTGGTGAATTCGTAAGATTAAACATAAATTATAGACTGTCCTGGATACAGCTATGAGAAGAAGACAGACCACAGCAATAAGGACTTGCAAGAAGCTGTAAGTAGTGCAAGAAAACTGGGAAGGACTAATTTGTGGAAAGATAGAAAGAAAATGCCCATTTTCTATGATCTCCGGATAGGTTCATCACTAAGAACATTGTGGAATATAAAACAATTGTATGAGATTTTAAACAAGCCTTTGGATGTGGTACCTTCTGGCCACGAAGGGCATGTTGGTTGTGGTTTATTGTGTTTTAATCAAATCTTCACTTAAAATTAATTGTCACTAAACGTGGGGAAGTGATGAGTACCTTTTAACCACCATTAGCTATTTCGACTTCGAACAGTAAAACATTTCATTTTTGGTGCCTCATGACTTGATGCAAAGCTCACTTACAATGTCTACAGATCTGAGCTTGTTAGAAATGCAGTATTTCTGTAGAACAGCATGTAGGCACTAGCAGGACCTTCATGTATGTGTCATCAGAAAGCATATTACAGTATTTTTGAACTTCTACAAATACCAGTGCAAAATCATTTTTCACAATTTTTCTACTTTCATAACACAGAGTTGCATAAAAACAAAAGTGCCCCAGTGCATATATCAAAAAGAATTTTACACCAAAGTATAAATCACCTACCCTGCCACTAAGGAATTAACCAGGCGTGCAACACCCATTGGCCTCAAAGGGCTTCAGCACCCTCGTAGTGTGTGGCAGCCCGGGGTGAGACACTTCCCGGGCTCGCTCACAGCTGCACCCGAGCACTTCACAGGTCTTTAAAAGACATTGTGCATGTGGGGCTTTATTGTTGTTTCACCTCTTCTAAGAGCCCCTGCAGCTCGACTCTGCTGATTGCCTAAAGATTCAGCCCCCCCACCCCCGAAATTTTTTCTTAGCCCCCCCGAAATTTGACTCTAGTTGCGCCTCTGGAATTAACGCATCATTTGCCCAGCGACAGTGAGGCATCGCCGCATCACCTCCCCTGCCTAGCAGTAAGGAATCGACACATCACCTCCCCTGCAGCAGTTAGGAATTGACGCATCACCTTCTTTGCCAGTAAGGAATCAGCGCATCAGGTGCTTTTTCCACCGCCTCACCCCGCTACGCCTAGCATCGTCTTCGATTTTGAAGCATACAACTACTTCAACAGACACACAAGCTGTTCTACATTTCTCTCTTTGACTTCAAGACGGACACATGACTCTTTCAGTCTCCTATTTTGTCCCTGATTCCATTCCTCAATGCGTCCTTGTCTTATACTTGTGTGATTTTGTAACCACTTCTGATGTATTGTTAAACTGTGACTCATATGAATACCCTCATGTACCTCTTGTAAACGTTATCTCATAACATGTAAAGCTCTCTGATACCTTCGGGTCTAGTTACTGCTTTATAAAACTCGAAATTATAAAAATTAAATAGTTTGTGAAACTGTTGCTGAATATATATCAATCTTTTTTCTTGTAAATACATTTATCATTTACATTTATCAGTGCCACAGAGTTGCATAATCCATTATATGTATTTTCCTATTTATTGTTCCTAAAATGTTTTTTTATCTGTGCTTTTATGTTTTTCAAATGAAATACGAATAAAGCAATTTTGACTTGACTTGACATTATAAGTACTCTTTTTAAAAACGTGGAACAGAATTACTAATGCTTTTGTTACTCATATGATAAAAATCGAATATACGTATTTTGCCTTATACATAGTCCCAACTTTAACTTTTGAAAAGCTGAACATGTGTGGCCGTTCTTTCTCTTTGTTGCTCCCGAATGTGGTTTAAATACAACCATACGACACTCTTTATTTGTTTATTGACTATAACCGGGGAATAAGAGTGTCAACCCACTCTCCCTACCTCTCTTCTTGTTGATTGGCATGTATTTTACCTACATTTTATTATGTAACATTGTAATATGTGAAATTAATTTAAGCAAAGTTTGCTTAAGTGAAGATACCACTGTGCAGACAGAAAAAATGGGGCGCATGGATTTACCACTTTTTTTTGTTTGCGTCAGTGCAAAGTTTATGTAATTCGAGAACGGGGTTATAATTGTCGCCACTATGACTGGCCATGCTTCAGTTTCAGTTTGTTTAGCTTTATTCGATTTTTATACAAAATCATAAAAGCACAAATATATGATACATTTAATAAAAACATGTAAGCACCAAAATTCATAAAATGTGACGCAGACATAAAATAAATATTAATAAAGCCATTATGTTATTAGTAACAGACCATAGTTAAAAATTGACAGATCAGGTGGTGCACAAATAAATTATTCCATTGACACATGGTTTAAACAGAGGAAATCAATTAAATTTCATAAAATCCGTAAATTTTCTGATAAAAGAAGGGATAAAGTTAAAAAGATCAATTTCAATTTACAGGCGCTACAGGCGGTTCCCATAGGTCACATGGTCTTCCTCAAAATAATTAAGATTCTCAAGTAAGAAGCCACTGCTTTGACCACCAGAACTGTTTCTAGCCGCTTTAGTTTGCAATACGCGGCCCTACATCCCCTGATTCCCCATTTAATAAAGATTGGTTTCAAAAACGATTTCCTGGGTGCCACAAAAAATGTACAGAAAAGAATCGAATGAATATTCGATTGGTCTGATAGGCCGTCACAAGGGCATTTCACCAGATGTTTTGACCAGTCATTATGGTTGACTGGCCATGCAAACTGAGATGCCAGGCTTCCAAATGAGACATCCTCTGTGTCTTCTATTTCATGGGAGCTTTGGCAGAGGGGCTTTTGGGTAGTCGTTCCAGCTGTGGTCCCCAGGCAATACCGCCCTCCCGTGTGCATGCCTCTGCAACACCTGGTCCCACATGAAGGGAACTGCTGCTCTTGACCCGGCCATGACACCTAGATGTTAAAGCGGCAAGATTAAAGGGATGAGAGTGTATTTTCTCTTTCCATTGCCAGCAGAGAGACACCATATAGGCTTTAAAAGCAGCCTTGAGGCAGTGTAATTGCCTTGCAAGCAGTGAACATGATGGAACAGCGAGTTTCCCTCTACACTCCCTTGTTTGTTTGTTTTTTCCTTTCTTCCTCTAGCCAATCTCTCCTTTCCCACTCCATCCAACCCACCTCATAGCTCACCAGAAACAATTGGGGTTACAGAGAGGTTTAGATATAGAACCCAACATATTACCAGCTTCCAAGAGAACGGAAGGCGATGTGGTCTAGCAGCCCAGTTTGGAACAGGGGAAAGAGGTTCGAATCCCATTTAGGCTCAGGGGCAGATTTACAAGCCCCTTGCGCCACTTTAGCGTCATTTTTCCCAAGTTAAAAGTGACGCAAATGTGGCGCAAGTGGCTTGTAAATCTGCCCCTCAATATCCTGTGATTCTGGGCCAACCCCTTAATGCCACCAGCACCCCCAACCCCGCCCAAAAAAAAAACAGGATCTAACCTTGCCTAATGTACTTTGGTGCACATGTAAAGCGTTCTAATACACTTGGGCCAAGATTGCACTAGAAATAAAAAAACTAAAAAAAAAATGAAAATGCTCATGCAGCGCTTGATGTACATGCATTTAGCCTACAGCAGACCTCACCTATCCCACAACAGGCCTACAGCCTCCACTATTCAAATATAGCCCTCATTGACTGTAGCACAGCACAGACAGATCCCAGCATGACACAGAAGCACCCCAATCCAGAAGCAATGGTAGACTGCAGCCCTTTCTTGCCTACCTCTGAAATGTACAGCTGCACTGCTCCCTTCCAAAACCTGTAATAACCACTTTGTCACCCCACCTAACACTTCTGCATTGAGCACTCTATGCCACCTTTCCTGGCGTTCTCTCTGTTCATTATAATCTTAAAACTCTCCAATGGACAGACCAGATCTCATTCACTTCAAAAACACAGCCCTCTGATAGCATTTGTCATATTTTGTTCTTGACTTTGCGCTCATCTCCATGGAATCCAGCCTTCTGAATGCCATTCAGAGATGCTGGTTACCAAGGAGACACACTGACACCAGAGGAATGGATAACTTTAAAAAAAGGGGGGACATGTGGATTGTTATGCTAATGATCATAATAATGAAGATGGCACTTGTATAGCATACAATGTGCAGGTTGTGAGTGCGTGTGAGAGCCAGTGCTTTAAATGGGCCGGTACTGTCCGGTACGAGTACCAGCACTTTTTTATTTTGAGAGGGAGAGTACCGGCACTTCGCGAGTGTGACGTAATACGTTTAATTGGAGAGTACCGGCACTTCTCAGAAACAAGCAGGTACTCTGGTATAGAGTACCTGCACTTCTATTTTTCCATTTCAAGCACTGGCGAGAGCGTGTGCAGGACTGTAGTGGGGCAAAGGGTTTTGTCTGCATTTCTGTAAGTCAAGTTCTCTCAGCTCTGTTCCTTTGCATAAGGTGGCAAATAGCCAATGATGTAATCGAACAAAATGCAGCAAAGATCTTGGGTACTCCCATCTATACACATAATACACCACTGAGAACTTTAGCAGGACCAAACTCATTTGACATTCACATTAACTAACATGAGCAGTTACATACTTTTCAGGGGTGAAGGGAGAGAGGCATTTCTAACAGTTCCTTTGCTTTTTCCAACAGCAGTCCTGTGGCAGGAGACAACTCATGGTAATGACTGGGAGCTAGTATACAAGGACTTACGAGGTGGGCAGTTGAGTGGTAATTCTGTGGATACTGCGGCACATGTGCAACCGTTTTTAGCAGTTACAAAGAGAGAATGGGTCCGTTTGTTATGCTAAAACAGCTTGTGCAATGTTCCAACCTTAATTTGCGAGTCGGTATACTATTACTAACTCAAAAAATAGGGTTTGTGAGTCGCTATTAGGAAGGGGCATGCCAAGGGCATCCACTCCCAATAGCGAGTGGCAAGGGTATGTAGGATAGTTTTGCAACTGGAATGCGGTTGCAAAACAATTGCAGTTTACCACCTACTTCAAATGGGTGGGTTAAGCCAGTCGCAAATGGGAAGGGGTCCCAAGGGCACCCCGAGGACCACTTGTCCTTTGTGACTGGCAGCAAAAACATTTTTTAAGAGCAGGCAGTGGTCTCAGGGACCATGGCCTACTCTTACAAAATGAAACAGAAACGTTTCATTTTCTTTTTGAAACTCATCCCATTTTCCTTTAAGGAAACCTGGCTGCATTTAGAAAAATATAGTTTCTCTATTCAAAAGCAAATACAGACATGGCGTTCCGCTGTCCTCAGCAAGCAACAATCCCTGTGTTATTGCTCATTCCCAGTGGGTCACAAATTGCGACCCGCCTCATGAATATTGATGAGGCAGGCCCATTGCGACTCCATTGGGAATCACTAATGTGTCTGAGACACATTAATACATTTTGTTTTGCAAGTCTCTAATTGCGAGTTGCAAACAATTGCAATTAGAGACTTACAAAATGAAACTGTCGTACATCTGGCCCATTGTCCAAAAGGTACCAAACTCTACTTAAATGCTAGGAGGCTGGCATTGAGTATCCATTGTGATACCTCAGAAATAGGGTGACCAGATCTTGAACAACAAACACTTGGACTTTCCACAAACATAGAAGTAGGACTACAATATTGCATTGACTGATGGGCGCAGTATGAGGTCATTGACAGTGTTTACCAACACAGGAAACAGACAATGAGGCACAAAGGGAAATTAGATTATTCACTAAGGGTACCTTTTATGCACACAGTCATCTGTGTTCAATATGTTGGTTTCTGATAAGGTCTGCCAAGTAATTCTGCATTGGAACACATGAAAATATGACACCCTCTGTGTTCAGCCGACCTTCTCTGAAAATGGCGACATTTACTAACTTTACTGAAATTTGCCAGGGCAGATGATTAAAAACCAGGACTGCCCCAGTAAATCTAGGACATCTGGTCACCCTAAACACATGGGCCCTGGTGAGGCTGCAGATTACATGGCCAAGCAGTGGAGGTGATTGTCTCTCTGGCCTTTGACCATTATTTGTGAAGACAGTGACTACCTTCACTTCAGTCATCTAGAGCAGACATGATCGATTGGGGAAGAAAGAGAGGGTAATGAAGGCAGGCATGCCATGAACTTTGTCATCTCTTTCCATCTTTCAGCGTACAAGTTGGCACACAGCTTTGAATCACCTCCCACTTCACCCTCGACTCGGCTGACTAGGACTTCCATCAGTGCTAGAATACTAATAATAATTCCAGATTTGTAAAGCGCTACTTATCACCCCTAAGAGTATGTGAATGTGAATTTTACCATTTCCAAGGCACAGAATAACTCCAAGACGTTGTTTAAGCTTGTCAAAGAACTGTCTGGCACGACATGCCAACCCAAATCCCCGGATCTTACTGAATTACAATGTGAAGATCTTGCTATGTTCTTTCTCAGTAAAGTTGAAAAAATATACTCCACACTTAATGAGTCCAAGCCTATCAATGCCATACAGCAAACCAAGAAGTCTTCTCAGTCAATTAGAAGTACGGCCCCCCAGATCTGTGTGCCCTCTGCAACTATCAGCAATCCAAAAACTTGGGTGCCCCTGGATAGTAACTCTTTCAGACGGATTGTAGACAGCCTGAGATCTGGTTCTCCCAGGGACTCTATCCCCATTACTGGGCTTCAGAAACGCGAACAGTCCTCTCTGCTGTTAATTATGGAGTTGTGCAATGCGTCCTTAAAGGAAGCAATGGTTCCATCGGCGTGGAAGCACTTCTACAAAAAGTTAATGCAGACCCCGTGCAACTGTCTAATATACGCCCCATTTCCTTGCTTCCGGCCTTTTCCAAAATATTGGAAAAGCATATTAATCTTCAATTGATGTCATTTGTTGAATCCCAACATTTTTTGCATGGCTCACAGTCTGATTTTAGACCAGGCTTCTCAACTGAAACTACTCTGCTCGGAGTCACAGAATGTTACGTAACTGTGTTGACACTGGGGACACTGTGGTACTCATACTGCTGGATTTAAGTGCCGCTTTTGACACGGTTTCTCATACTGTGCTACTGCATGCACTGCAATCATTGGGAGTAACTGGTTCTGCATTCAACTGGCTTGCTGGTTTTCTGACTGATGGCACTTTTCAGGTCTTTTCTCCCACGGCCTGCTCCAATACACATTCTTCACCCTATCGGGTTCCTCAAGGTTCCATCCTTAGCCCTCCCTTGTTTAACATCTCTGTCGGGCCTCTGGCGACGATTGCTGAAGATGCTGGGTTGTCCCTTTTCTCCTATGCCGATGAAACCCAGGTTGTTTTTTCCCTTTCTGCTGAAAGAGCGTCTAAATCATCATCCCTTCAGTCTGGGCTGAGGAACATAGCTGGTTGGATGCAAGCCAACCTGCTCAAACTCAATGGTGAAAAGACGGAGGTGCTGATTCTGGGTAAGAACAAAGACCTGTGGGAACCTCAATACTGGCTGCCTGAAATGGGCGCTCTGCCCAGCTGAAACATCAGGTCCAGAATTTAGGTGTTATTATCGATGACCAGTTATCAATGAAGCAACAAGCGGTGAAAGTTCCTCGCTTCAGGAAAACCAGAGTTGGTGGACGCTCCTTTGGTGTCCTGGCAGCGAGTCTCTGGAACACTTTACCCGCTGACATTCGTGCCTTACCGGATCTGTTGTCTTTCAGAAGAGCTATCAAAACCTTTTTGTTTCCACTACTCTAAATCTGTTCCCCCGCTCTATCTGGTCTCTCCGTCTGGTTGTGTTATTTTGTCCAATATAGCGCCGGGACGCCACTTTGCTGTGGCAGCTGAGCGCTTTATAAATTCTATAACATAACATAAGATAACAAAGTGTCTTCGACCTGCTTCACTTTCCTCAAATGGCTCAGGAAAATCCTTTGGATGCTGCCTTTGTCTACACAACAAACCGTGGTCCAGGCTCTTGTCACCTCCAGACTGGACCATGACAACATTCTGTATCTAGGAGTCAATAATGACGTGTTACGTAAACTACAGATGGTGCAGAATGCGGCGGCTAGGCTACTTTGCAAGGTTCTTAAAACAGTTTCCATCTCAGGCTTTCTTCGGTATCTTCATAGGCTCAGGGTTGAGAATCGTATTAATATCAAAGCACTGAGCTATATGTTCAAAAAGGAATTTAATAAGGCACCCCAATATTTGAATGCCTTAGTACATCCTCATCTCCCATCACCTTCTCTCCGTTCCTCCTCTCAGGCTAAATTCACGGTGCCTAGGACCAGATTGTCGCGAATGGGCGGTTGGTCCTTCTCTTGTTTAGGTCCCTCTTTGTGAAACTCCCTCCCTGTGTCACTTCGGACTGAGACTTTATATGAGAATTTTTGTAAGTGTTTAAAAACCTGGTTGTTTAATATGTAGAGTACTTTCTTTCTCCTTCTGTCCCTGACACCGGCGCCGGGAAACCCTTGGGTAGCTGTGCGCCGTATAAGATTAAAATAACATAACATAACATATCCAGGCACTGGGGGCCGTCGGGGAGAATAAGTGAGATATTGCCCAGAGTCCCGTGATGCTGAGCTGAGCTGCCCCCGGTCATCGAACCGTGACCTTGTGCTCGGGAGTCAGTCACACTAGCCGCTGCGCCACACCTCTCCTTTAGACAGGTAGAATTAGTCCTATTAAGCTGGGAAACAATTGCTCTTAAAATTCAAATGCTAAGAGACAAGTCGCTTAGTGGTATGTGACACAAGCATGGTCATCTGAAGCTGAACACAGCTACCCCTCTGAACATTCAGCTGCTAAACTGAGCTCAAAATGCATCTTTTGTGCCTTGCCAAAGTAAGCATAGCCCAATAAAACAGATGATTTTGACCAGCTGTATTCTTAAATATACATTCACACATTTATTGCTACAGTGCAAATACCACGTTCCATGTAAGCATCCTAGTGCAGTCGAGACATTTAAGGCATGGGCAAATAGAGCAATTGCTCAGGGCCCCCACCTTCCAAGGAGCCTCTGGGAAAGTGAACTTTATCTCTGTCTCACATCTATTTTTCCATCTTAACCTTTAACATATTTTTAAATATTATTTGGCATCATGGGTCTTGAATTAGCTGAAAATGGGTAATAAAATGCTAACTTGTTCCAAACATGGGCTTCTAAAGTATGCTAAGGCCAGACTTCCCAAAATTCTTAAAATAGCACCGAGTACAGGATACCTAAATTGAGAACTCACTGCTTACTGCACTACAGATTTCGCTTTACAACCTGAAAGGGTATTTAATGAGATTTTATATCATTTCGTGCTTTTAGTTCACCCCTCTGTTGTCTGGCTACAAGCCCTTGTTTATTACTAGTGCACCCGAAGAACAGCATCGCTTAAACCATAATTTAAGATGGGCACAGAGGGCCCGATTCACAGAACTAACTTAAGACAAAATCCGAAACTTACTACCATTTTGGTATTCACAGAAGGCACTTACTCAGTTTGGTATTCACAAAAGGCACTTACTCATTTTGGTATTCACAGAAGGCACTTACTCATCAATGAGTAAGTGCCTTCTGCAAATACCAAAATGAGTAAGTGCACTTGCTCATTGATGAGTAAGTGCCTTCTGTGAATACCAAAATGAGTAAGTTCCTTCTCTGAATTCCAAAATGAGTAAGTACCGTCTGTGAATACCAAAATGGTAGTAAGTTTTGGATTTTGTCTTAAGTTAGTTCTGTGAATCGGGCCCAGAGTAATTTGCTATTTATTCCCCGGTTAATGTAATGTAACTGGTCCTTTTGTAAAGTGCTCTGACACCTTCTGGTAAAGTTCACCCTAAATAAAAATCACATTAAATAAATAAATAAAAAGTACAAGGAAAAGAGTGTTAGGCTCCGCCCAGTTGTCGCCTTCCTTTGACACTCCTTCTCCCCTTCGTTACCTGTGCCCTCTGCACTCTTCTAGTTAAAGTGCTGCGCTTTGAAGCATCTCCAAGGCAGTGTCAACAAATAGCATCTCATGAAGTTGTGTTATTTACTTTGCATGTTCCCTCCTTCCATTTGATATCCTCAATTCCTCAATCCCTTCTACCCCTCGCCTTTCCCCTGCAATGCTTCGAAGAGGCCTCATGGCGGATGTATGTCATTACCACGCATGCTTTTACAACGCATGCCTTTACCACGCAACTTTCACAACGCAAGTCGTTACAACGACTTGCGTTGGGGGGTGCTGGATAATTTTTAAGTAGGGAGAGTATGTATCCCAAGTTAAGATGCTATGTAAGGTTAAATCCAGGTGCTGGATAGTGAATAGTTTAATTTACTGTTCCAACTCCAGTCCCCGTGGATAGTAGGGAAGGTCTTGGATAGTAAATTAACTATTCCCTATCCTAGAACACCCCCCAGCGCAAGTTGTTGTAATGACTTGCGTTGTAAAAGTTGCGTGGTAAAGGTACTGCGTTGTAAAAGTTGCGTTGTAAACGCTGTTCCCCCCTCATGGCGGAGCACAAGTGGCATACAGGCAACATACATGACATGGCATGAAAGACCCTCAGGACCCTGGTCACGCAGGAAGGAAACAGTGAGCAGCTGCCTCGACCCCCCCTTAGGCCGCTTGTAGTTTCCAGGCACTTTAAACGCACTCTTGCAGAATATGGAACACTGCACGTCAGCAGCACTTTCTCAACTCCTTCATGTGCCCACTTAATCTCTGAGGCTGCTTGTTACTGTGCATACTGGTAGACACGTTATTAAATGAAAAAAATCAGGCAGTTTTCAATATTGAGAAGTCATCCTGTATTATTGAGTGTCATACCTGATTCTGCTCAGAGCACCCCTAGAATATTTGAATATCAACCATGTATATTTTGGCAGCGCAGGAGCATATTAAAGCAGCAATTCCGCCTTGATGTATCGGCTGTCGCATTAGTTTCTGTGTGCTGGTCGCTGGCACAGGAATTGTGCTGGGCATTATAACTCCTGGCAGTGTTTACAGCGGGTGCTCTCTCTCTCAAGGATTTATGGCGGCCATGTTTTCTGCTGATGCCGTGCCTTTGCTAAGCACTTTCTCCTATAGCAATTTTTTCTGCTGTACATCTAGTGTTTCTGCCAAGAACGCAATTTTGTGATGGACATTCTCAATGCGGCAGACAAGGCAGAATTGGTTTCTTTTATGAACTATCCTTAAGAAATGCATGTTAAAGCTAATGCCTGTCAGTTGATAACATTTGTGAAAATGTGATTTCAGATGTTTGATTGTGCTTAGCTTTCAAATACCTCTTAGGAGGAGAAAACTCCCAAGTATTTCTTGCAGGAAAAGGGTTTGCTTGCTCACTTTGTTTGCTCGCTCAGTATTTCCCCCAACTCTTATGATTCTGACTTGCTCACTATGGGAGTTTCCCCAAGTCCTATGAGTGTAATGAAAGGACCTGTGGGATGTATTTGAACCTTGCGAAAAAGAGGGAGCACACCTCTTATCGGCTCATCCCTGGACCGGAAACAAGCATCCTGGGACCAATTTCAGGGCATCAACCCTCATCAGCCTTGCTAGCTTTAATACAGTGGCACAGTGAGCCCGGGACCAATGTCTGGGCATTCCCGGTTAACGTAGGGCAAGAAAGCAAAACACACAGATGATGGACGGAATGCAGGTCAAATCAAACATTCACCCCCCAGTCAAGAGATCTGGGTTGAATCCATTGTTCTCTTGCTCATCATGCCACCCCAGTTTAGACCCAGCCATATGCAAATCAGCCTTAACCCTGTGCCTCATGGGAACAGTCCAGTCCGAAACCGTTCCTAGGATGCTTGTTTCTAGTTCATGCCACTGGAGTCAAGCTATCCTGGCTGATGAGGGGTGAAACCTCAAAATAGGTCCTAGGTGCTTGTTTCCAGTCCAGAGAGGACCTGGCCTGGCAGTTTGGGCTAGACTGTTCCCATTGGCGCAGGGTAAAGACTGATTTGCATATGGCTGGATTCAAACTGGAACGGCAAGGGGAGCAAAAAAAAGATGGATTTATACCCAGATCTCTGTACTGGGGTGAATGTATGACATTAGTCTGCCTTCTGTCCATCAATTGTTCTTTTTGCATTTGTCACCCCGAGTGGGACGGGTATGCCCAGACTTGGGTCCCGTGCTCTCCATGCTACTGGAGTCAAGCTATCTTGGCTCTGTGAGGTGTGAAACCCCAAAACTGGTCCTAGGATGCTTGTTTCCAGTCCAGGGAGGACCTGGCCTGGTTCGAGTCAGACTGTTCCCATTGGGCACGGGAGCAAGACTGATTTGCACATGGCTGGTTTCAGACTGGAATGGCATGGGGAGCAAACAAAAGGATGGATTTAGGACCAGATCTCTGAACTGGGGTGAATGTATGACATTGTTCTGCATTCTGTCCATCAATTGTCCTTTTTGCAAGAAAATAGAACATTGAGAGTTTTTTGTAGTCTCTACTTTCATTTCACTAACAGTGGCTTGCAAAAGGGAAATTATTTCAGGACTGGGTCTAAGCACTTCTGTATGTACTGAGAAATCTGCCAAGTCCAAATGTGTGCCATATGTTAGTAATGTAGAAATTAAGATATTCAGGGTTACAAACGAATGTTTCTACAAAATAGGCCACGGATGGGATAGGTAAGCAGAGATCTCTGTGTTTATAAATGCAGTTGATCCTTTCAAAAAGGGCTAGTATTGAATTAGCATTCTGACTGAAGTTTTCTATAACAAGTAAAGGTGCTTTCTCCAAAGTGAGGCCAAGGATTGAATCGATGTTGACACTGCATTTCTTTCTTGACTTCGAATCGTGCTTTCAGTGTGAGGGGCAGAAGTTAAATAGACACGAAGCCTGCACCCACTTGTCCGGCATCCATTCGGCCATTCCTTTGGCCGTTTGTCCATCCCTTTGTGCTTGTCTGTTTCCTTGCCTATCTATATATCCCTGCGTTGGAGCTATCTGTATGTGTGTGTGCTGTGGGGAACTGTATTTGTACTCTGTGTGTTTGTTTGTGTGTGTATTTTAAGTTACTTTATGTGCACTGGTGACTGCATGTTTGTGCATGTGAGTAATTCAGAATGAGTGAGGAGTGGGACTAAATGAGACAGAATGAGTCAGAGTAAAATGCGTGAGACTGTGTAAATTAGTGAGACCAAGTGAGACTGAGTGAGTCAAGTGAGACAAGTAAACTTAGTGCAGGAAAGTGTGGGAGAACCCTTCAAGAAAAGCTCTTTGGATTACTTCCCACCACTTTTAAAGGTCACCGGCCATCACTGACTGTCATTTGTGCCTCTGTAATTTCCTTAGGGTTTGTACTCTGCACAGTGCACCTCATTTTGGTGCACTATGTAGAGATCCAGCTTCCTACAATTACCATCTGCTGTACATTATAAGGCTATTGTAAAGTCACTGGAGGGTTGCATGATCATATAGAGAACTAAGGCAAAAGGCCAAGTTTCTTCATAAGGTAAAAGAACTCCAAGGTGACGTTTAATATCCTTTTAACATACAGTGGAGAGTATTTTATTTCTTACAGTACATGAATATATACATCACCATCACTTTTCTCACAAACCGCTTAAATCCCTTGTGTATTGCTCTTTGATATGATAGATGTGGATTGATTACAAATGGTTCAGAAACAATGCACTATTTATTGCACCTCATAAATAATGATACCCCAGAGTATGTTATTTATTGGGTGCAATAAATGGCATCTATTACAAGTTTTTGGGGAATATAATGGAGATTTTGGTGTTTAAAACACCAAAATCCTCATTGTCTGGTAAATACCATACACATTTCCCTTGTTACATTTCAAAATGTATTGAAGGTTAAGATACTTAAAATTTCCAATAATTATTGGATGCTATAAATGCTTCCAAGATCGTAATTCAGACCTATGCACAAACAGGGGTTTACACACACGTTGGAATACACTGACACACTGTAGTCAAGATAGTATTGTTGCAGACATGAAGATTGAAAGCAGAATCTGTAGTGCGAATATAAACACCTCAAAAAGTGTTGGTAATTTTGTTTAAAAAATCTTATTAGAACCAGTTTAATATAAAAATACGATTACAAAAGGGCTGGAGCTTAGAATGAGTAAAGAAGAAACATGTTTCAGAAATATTTTGTTTCTGCTGATTACTGTTGTCTTTTGAAAAACAAATCATAAGAACAAAACACCAGTTCTCTTTTTCACTGTCTGTATTGCTCTGTGACCCGCCATCCACCTTGGCTGCTTTCTTTGGCAGCAGGCAGTATAACCTCACAAGGAACTGTAATAAGGTATTACAGTTGTGCAGCAACATCAGTTTCTTATTACTAGCGACTACAGACTTCACAACTCAACAGAAATATATGAATTAGAGTCATGTTTTCGTACTGGAATTGCAGGCGTTCATGTTCTATAAACCCATAAACATAGACATAGGAAGATAACAAGATTAATAAATAAGCACTTCAAAGTTCTTATGAGCATCTGGCATATCTCTGCATGCATTAGATACACTCAAATAAATTATAAACATAATTAACCAAATGAAACTATCTAACAATTTGTGCAACAGCTCAACGACAGTCTGAAATCTATTTCTTTGGCTAACTCACAAAAGGTTAAAGCCCACAAGTCTAAATATAGCTAGAATTGTAAAATATACATCTTGTTTAGGTAATAGTAATAGACTTGAGACTCCAGGGCTGTCATTCTGTTGGATCACAAGAGCTTACAAATGTCATGTGCACGGGATCTCCTGACCTGTTTCCCTTTAAAGGATCAGACCTTTCCAAACTCTGCACAGACGTTCAGCCACGGTCCTTATATGGTATAACACTTCCTCTGAAGTGAGAGATCACACACAGCACACCGGTTGGAATTTCTGACATTTTAGATGTTTACCTCAACTTCCCCCAGTGCTTAGAGATTGGCACATGGGATATCACTCATGATGCGCACATGCTGCACTTGGGACCAATGCCTGTCAATAAAATGGTCTTTGGTCAAAGGGCGACCGCCTCACTCCATGTCATTACAGACACAGTTTCCAATTCTGGGCTTTTGTCTGTCAGACTAATGTATTCTGGGCAGTCTAGTCTTGGTTTGCTTCCCCTGTGCTCTAGTAACACATCTGATATCAATTATTTGTAGATGTAAAGTTCAGAACTGTAAACAGTGTCCTTGATGACATGGGTAAAATGGTCAGCTTAGAGTAGTCCCACCACCAAGTTCCTGAACCATCGAGGTACATAAAACAGAGAAGAAATACAGACAGGAACCATCCTTGCCAGATATCTACTATCCATAGAGAGCACAGAAAATCTTCCAGTGGACAGGGGCAGTGAGTTGATTTCAGAGTTGATTGAGCACACAGATTCTAAGGCCTCGATGGATCAGCACACACTTTTCATACAGGTCTATGAGTGGTTTGCTCCTATGGAGAAATTATACTCCTTAGTATAGTACCAGAGTGTGAATAGCTGTTGGTTTTGTTTTTCAGCACCATCAGTAATACATATGCTTGCCAAAGGGATTGACACAATATTTCCACATGAATTTCCCCACAAAGCTTCCCATTATATTAAATACAAGTGTAACTAGAGCACAAAAACATCCCCAAAACGTCAATTTGTGCCCACAATTTACCCCAGATTCTAAATGACCTAAAAAGGCTTGTCTTACCTCTGTGGTCATGTCTTTTTTAACACAATAACCGGAAAATAGTAATGTAAAATGAATATTTTGACTGTACGTAAATAAATACAAACATTGTTATGGGGAACGGCCCTCACAAATTCTTCTGGAGAAGTTTGTAATCCCTATTCTGTGCTTGCTTGTTCTTTCACCCATTCCCCAGCACAGCTGGTGGATTTTAGCAGAACTCTGGTGTTTGGTCACAGACAAGTTATGATGTCAACCAACAAAAAAAGAAAGTCTATCTTGGAAACACTGTTAGGAAGAATCTTCCTCATAACAGCAAGTCAGGTTTGATGAATGCTTTTAGAGCATCTTCATAAATCAAAGGTCTCATCTGGTACCTCTTTCCCCACCAGATGATCACTTTTCATAGATTTTTGAGTGTCATCTTTTCTGTTCCGTAAGGCATGATGATCTCCAGCCGTTTTGTGGCGCCTGTTTCTTGCTTGGGTATCAATTCCCTAGCAGACTCCTTAAAGGAGTCAGATACACACACTTCTTCCTTACATGGATGGATAGTTCCTTGAGTGGCTGAAGTAGACCCAGGTCAAATGTTATGGAAAAAAGTCAATATCGGCTGGTCATTTTATTGAGTTGCAGAGATTTGAGATTTTAGGATTTGCGCTGTACCTATTGATGGATGTATCTATTCGCAATGTGTTTGTTAGAGACATATCTATCTCACTAGTACTACTACTAGGTGAGTAGTGTACACTAGTTGACTGTTCTTAGTTTGTTTGTGAGTCCCTGATGCTCGCTCCAAGTGATTGATTTTCTAGCTTTTTTATATCTGTTTTGGTGGGGTTGATTTATTTTGTGTAACAGGAAGCAGATTGATTTGGTTTTACGTTTTAAATGTTGGGGCTATGATGTAGTCTGCAGTGATGCATACGGTGTTGTTGAGTGTGTCTGTGTGGGCTGCTGAGGCAGTCAATGTAGGAGAGAGGCTGTAAAAGTAGCTTCTTCTTAACTTCTATCACTGAATACATTTTAGAAGGAATTGTTTTTGTTCGTTAGGGATGGCCTGTGTGAAGTTGTTTATGGTGTGTGATTGTGAAAGGGATAGGAAAGAGGGCTTTGTAGTGTAAGAGAGAGAGATCGGGTGCGAGGTTGTAGCGGAGATTATGAGGACTAGCATGTCATTTGATTGGCATCTCACTACAGGGCAGTATTGACAATGTCTCTGTTCCTATTTTTTTCACCAACAAATCAACTATTTCCGGTGAGCAAATCTACATTGTTCAATGGAAGCAAAGCAAAACCACAACACTTAGAATAAAATAGGCTATCACACAAGAGTCCAAGACTGGAAACAGTGTCTCTCATGACCTGCAGAGAGGTCATGTTATATTTAACATTTGGGATCTTAAATGTAACATGACCTCCAGAAGCTTCTCTTCAGAGTTTCGGTGTACCATTCCCTGGAAGAATGACGTTTTCATGACAGATGTTGTTGGAGCTGGTGGGGTTGTGACAAAGTTAAAGTAGTAATCTGTGAAGTCTTTGTTGTAGGCAGAGGGTGTAAAGAAGGTGCCACATGATCTAACATCCGAGATGCACATTGGTCAACAATTAGCTCGAGACCCATCTGTGGGTGTTTCGAGCTCAGCTACATAAATACCTAGATCAACAGCATTTAACTCATTTGCTAAAGGTTTGTAATGTAAAAATCCCACCGGTGCTATCTTTTGGGTTTGAATTTATTCCACTTTGTAGATGGTCCTTAAATAGTGTGCAGGGCACAATTCTCCCCTCTCTGTTATCTTTATGGAAATGTTTCCCCGGACTAGGTATTCAATGAGAATTGAGTCTTATAATATTTTAGTCACATACCTGCACTGACCATGTGGAGTAATGTTCACCAAAACAAATACTTTTCAAAATCATTTATGTTTGGAGTGGATTTTAGAAATGTTTAGGAATTAACTTGTGGTGGCAAATGTCTCCATCGTACTACAGCATTTAAATCTTAATTTGTCTGAATTATTGAGTTGATCATCCTTTAGAAATAAGAAATATTCAAAGGAATGCAGATTGCAAGCTTATAAATTGATAAATCGCTCTGTGGTATACTCTCTTTCTTTCAATATAAAAGTAGAAAAGCTACACCAAATCAAATTCAGATTAATTCAATTTTCTAGTTGAGCACAAATTGAAATTATTCTATTTCAATTTGCGGACCAGGAGTTTACCCGAATTCAGTACTGGGTCGCTGCTATAGGAACCGAAATGAGGGAGGGCACTGTAATTCATGAGGAGGCATAATTCAAACTCTTGATCACTTATTGTTTGTTTACCCATATTTGGGAATAGCTCGTTGGATATAATTGAGGACTATGTTGCATATGCCGAAACATCCAACGAAGATATGTTTGCCCCATTCTGCCCCACTAATGTCTATCAAATCTTTTAATTTTTCAACTTTTATATGAGTATTGATTTGATTTTATGCAAAATATTTGAATTGCTGTTTTCAATTGCATCTTTTTAATTGTTATTATTAAAATTTAGTATTTCTGATTTATAGTTTTTACTAATATGATTTTTTTTAATTTTTATACCTCACATAAAGGTCAATATCAATTTCAAATAAGCAATACGTCACAGCGTCAGGTGATAGATTTTACAGATAGAGCGTGAGGCAGGGTGGTAGATCTTTAAAAGAATCAGTGGATATGTGAAAGGTGATCGGCATGTAGATTTATGGATTATGGACTCACTGACTGCTATCAGATTGTGTGTGAAATGATGCCTGGGAATCCTCCTAAGAAGCTTGCTAAAAATGGAGGCCAAGTATAGTGATAACCAGCTATCAATGATGAACTTGGCATCCAAGTGTTTGTTGGCTGTGAGATCAGCTATGCTTTTTGAACATTCAAATGCAGAGGTAGAATTGATTTGCATGCATAAGGTGGTCGTGCACATGTTTTACATGTTATCAACAAGTGCACATTACCAGTTTCCATAACAACTCAATATTCCCCGTAAGAAATGTTCATAATGCTCTGGCATAGGAACATGACCAATTTCTATAATGTCCCAAACACACCCACAGGTTTCATAATGCTTCCATTTCCATAATGTTCACAATACCCATATAAGAAGCTTTCATAATGCCCAAGTTTGATCCCACTGCTCACTTTGAGAGAAGTACCCAAAATATCCTTTCCTCGTGGTTGATACTGCATAGTCTCATCTCTTTGTAAACCTGGCATTGGGCCCATTGTGGTTGAAACGTGTAGTTCATTTCAGTACAACTGGTCCGAAGTGCGCTTTCAGTTTATGACACATACAGTGCACTTGCAATTTTATACACAACTAAATATGACTACATCTGTATGCCCATACTTATTTACAATCTCATAAACTCCACTCTTCTATTCTCCAGATAGTTATAGTGGGGATAAATGACTGTGTGAAAGAGTGTAGGCTGGAATGTGAGTGTGTGTGTGTGTGTGTGTGTGTGTGTGTGTGTGTGTGTGTGTGTGTGTGTGAGAGAGAGAGAGAGACTCCACGTGTGACTGTCAACTCACTAACCCAGTTTATTCATCTATATCACTTATCACACTCTTGCACATTACTGTCTCACTCGCTTCTGAGTGTGTGTGTGAGACTGTCTGCCTATGAGTGAGTGTGTGAGTTAGTTAAGGTGACAACTATACAAACATAGAATAGTGTGATGAAAAAGGTGGTGGGGCTCTAAAATGGGTGTGGTTGAGAAGCTTGTACATGAGGCGTGGCCTATGGAATTAGTACATGTGAAATAGCATCCTGTGGTTGACAAATTCATAAACTGGGTGCCAATGGGCAAAAAACAATCAAAATCCACAGGATATTTAACAGTTTATATATATACATTTATCAATGGCCAAAAGCAATAAAAGAACTTGACAAGGAAGTTTAAAATTAAGTAGCAATATGTAAGTTATTAGGTTGGAATGAAATAATGGAACAGCAATGCAAACAACATTTTTCCAGCTGTCACAAAAGTTATTTCTGGAGACAATAGCTGGGTTTGAACTGATGTGGCGAAGTGAGCTAAAGAATGATGATGGATTCAACCCAGATTTGTGACTGGGGGTAAGTGTCTGAAAACTATCAGTGCTCCATCCATCATCTCCTTGTGTTTGCTTTGTTCGGCCTAGGTTGGCAGGGTATGCCCAGACGAGGGTCCATTGCTCACTTTGCCCATGGATTCAAGCTAGCCAGGCTGATGAAGGGTGTTACCTAGAAACCGGTCCCAGGATGCTTGTTTTCAGTTCAGGGAAGACCTGGCTTGGCAGTTCGGGCTGGACTGTTCCCATGAGGCACAGGGTCAAGACTGATTTGCATATAGCTGGGCCTGAACTGAGGTGGCGAAGTGACCTAAAGAAAGATGATGGATTCAACCCAGTTCTGTGGCTGGGGGTGAGTGTCTGAAAAGTTTCAGCGCTCCATCCATCATCTCCTTATGTTTGCTTTGTTCGCCCTAAGTTGGCGGGGTATGCCCAGACGTGGGCCCCTTGCTCACTTTGCCACTGGATTCAAGCGAGCCTGTCTGATGAAGGGTGTTACCTAGAAACCGGTCCCAGGATGCTTGTTTCTGGTTCAGGGAAGACCTGGCTTGGCAGTTCGGGCTGGACTGTTCCCATGAGGCACAGGGTCAAGACTGATTTGCATATAGCTGGGCCTGAACTGAGGTGGCGAAGTGACCTAAAGAAAGATGATGGATTCAACCCAGTTCTGTGGCTGGGGGTGAGTGTCTGAAAAGTTTCAGCGCTACGTCCATCATCTCCATGTGTTTGCTATGTTTTCTCTAAGTTAGCGGGGTATGCCTAGACCTGGGTCCCTTGCTCACTTTTCCACTGGATTCAAGCTAGTCTGGCTGATGAAGGGTGCTACCCAGAAACCAGTCCCAGGATGCTTGTTTCCGGTTCAGGGAAGACCTGTCTTTGCAGTTCGGGCTGGACTGTTCCCATGAGACACAGGGTCAAGACTGATTTGCAAATAGCTGGGTCTGAACTGAGGTGGCAAAGTGAGCTAAAGAATGACGAAGGATTCAACCCAGATCTGTGACTGGGGGTGAGTGTCTGAAAAGTTTCAGTGCTCCGTCCCTCATCACCTTGTGTTTACAATGCAGCACTAGCATATGTCATGCAGGAAGGTAGTTTTTTTTTCTTCAGGCTGTGACTGCCAGTAACAGAGAGACCTCTAGACCCTGGGTCAATGCATATGTTTTGCTTTGCCAGGGCTCAGCCTTGGCCTACTCAGAGCACTGACTATGAGTGTATTATTTTGTGAATGTGTGTGAGTGAGAGTGCTGCAGACAGAATAGGGCTCAAGTAGGCATCAAAGTTAGAAACAGAAGGCACCGACAAACAAGGGAGAAGAGGAGCGACGCTCCTAATGAATTATGGAAGCAGAAGCAGTTCATGTTTCTCTTTAACAAAGAAGTTACATGGGCCAGTATGAGAACATCAGCACCTTACTGTTAAATTATTCATGAACTGCAAGAATAACAAAACAAATAAATGCATGAAAAAAAACTTGCAGTCTTTTCATTGAAAGATGGACCACACATACCCGTATGCATTTTGGTCTGCTGTCAGATGACAAAGTGGCTTAGGAACATTAGCACAGGGGAGGAGTGACGTTCTGTGAGTGGACTGTGAATCAACCACTGTGAGGACAACCAGTGCCAGCTCATGAAAAGGAAAGGCAGACTACCTGGCAGCTCGGAGCCATTGCCTCTCCTCTGAAATCCACGTAGAAATCTGCTGGGTTGCTTCAGAATAGAAAAGTCTCCTTGTATAAGTGCTGTTGAACTTGTTGTGATGAGATGCAGTCTCCTGGAGTGCCTTGGGCTGAATTCCCTCTGACCACCAGTTAACATAGAATAAACTGATTCAGTAACATTGCTTGCAACATGCTTTCCCATTAAAGGCATACGTCTTAAATGGGGTTAGAAGTCTGTACTCACTTTAATATTTGTCAAGTAAAATATTAAAATGTAACATGTTGAGTGACACCAACCACTTTGACAAGATTGGGAGGAGCACAGGCCTAAACAGTCATGCCATTTTTGTTATTTTTTTGTGTAGAGCGCTACATAGCACCTACCCGTGGTGTCAGCGAACTTTGGGACTAGGAGGGGGAAAGTGAAAAGCAGTATGTGGAAATAGTCAGTAAACGTGCTGGTAAACGACCCAACCAACGAGTTTGCAATATTCCAGTTGATACCCTTGTCCTATTATGACCAAAAATGGTGACAAAACCCTGAAGTGCAGGAGTCACGAGAAACCTGGAATGATGACGCATGGGCAGTCTTAGGACAGCGGGGCAGGAACAAATGAAAGTGAAAATTAGATTTTTCGACCAGGACTGGACTAACCAAATACCAGAGCCGAGACGTGGTTATTTAAGAATCCCTCTCTATCTGATTCTTTGTTTTTAGTCAGGATATTGTAGGGGGCTTCCATGCCACATACTTGACTGGGGCAGAAATTGTTCTTTTATATAAAAAAAAGGCTGTCCATCACTTCCATCTAATTATAGGCCCATAAGCCTTATTGACTGTTCCCAGAAGCTATTCAGCAGAATCCTCCTAGGAAGGTTCTAAAAATGGCTAGCTGCCGAGGAAATGCTCACCACCCTACAGGCTGGCTTTAGGGAAAGCACCAGCATGCTGGGTCTGGCCTTCTGCCTCCAAATGCTTTTCTGGAAGGCAGTGGTTCTGGGAGGTGGGAGGTTATTTGTAGTGTTTGTTGATCTTCGTTCTGCATTTGACCTGGTTTCATGGCTCACGCTTTGGCAGGTGCTGGCCGATATGGGTATCCCTAAATATTTACTAGCCAACATCATAAGACTTCATGAGCACCATTATGCCCAGATGAGGTGTGGCCAATATGGCGAGCTGACACACCCCTTCCCTGTCACAGGAGGGGTCAGGCAAGGTTGCGTTTTAGCACCTAATATTTTTACACTTTATGTTAATGATCTGATTGACCATCTTAACGGGTGTGAGGGAGATTCCCCAAGTCTCGCAGGCATCCTTACTGGAGCGTGCGCACACTTTTGAGTACTTAGGATTGATCCTTACGGAGCATTTGGACTGATGTCACCATGTTGATAGGTGCTACCTTAAACTTGAGCAACATACTGAGGGGTTGTTAAAAGTGCAGAGAAGTTCCAAATTCCATCCAATTTCACAGGTGCTGCAAATTAATAAACAACATGCCATTGGGGTTGCCCTTTATGGGGTAGATCTTTGGGGCGAAAAGGATGCAACAGCCCTTATACTTGTGGAAAACCGACTACTGTGCCAGCTGACATGCCTCCCTTTCAGCACCCATTTGGGGTTTAGGGATGAGACCAATCCTCTATTGGAGTATATTCTGGACTACTCCCAAGCTTATATCATACAACCAGGGATTGGAGAAATGTTTGGGTCTGCAGGGTCTGACTAAATCCCATGGATTAGACACACTGAGAAAGTCGGGTAATGGGATTTTGTGGGATGACCTGAAGACAGCGGGGTCTATTAAAAAGAACACCATCAAAGTCAACTATGGCCAGCACACAAGGAACCTAATGCAGTAAAACCTCTCCTTCAGCCCCTGACTGACCCTTTCCTTTAGTGAAGGATGAGTTTAAGGCGGAGCGGTTCCTAAACGAGATTGAACCTGCAGTAGCTAGGAAACTCTACCTCCAGTTTTGTTATGGCACCCTTCACCTGCTCTCCTTCACCTCAGGCCAGAGTCGGTCACATGAGTGGGATAGGTGGGCATGCCCCTCCTGTGGAGCATACACTATTCTTCCGTCCCACCTATGAGGAGGGAAGATACAAATTGATACTACAAGTATGCTGAATTTTAGGAGTTAAAAACATGTTGAGGCTGTTTGTATTATAAGATATGACATAAGGCAAAACATTGTCCTTGCTGTCTCTCAGTACCTTATGATGATCGCGAGGACTAGGACCTTGAAGTCCAAACTTAATGCGAGACCTGACATCACAACAGCACAGGGTGCTCCTAGGGTCCCTATTCCCCCTCTTGCACTAGCACTCTGAGACGGTGTAGTCCATGAATGTATCTGTACATTATTAAAGCAAAGGGTGCCCTTTGAATCTTTATTTTCCCCTATGCACCAGCACCTTGAGAATCTATGGACCAAGATTGTATTTGTTTACTTTTGTGATCCACTTGTGACCCGTTTTACTGAGTTTATTAATTGTTTTGTCTGTATCAATTTGATCAAATGTTTTTATGATCCATGTCTGTTTTAAACATGTTTTATCACTCTTTTTGGTGTTGTTTGATCTTAATGTTTTATATAATGTTTTATTGTACTTGTAGCAGCATTGACAGAAGCAGCTGAGCAGACTGAATCATAAACAGAGATCATGGGGTGTAAAGCTGGAATTGCCACCTAATGGTTGAGAAAAGTTTCTGCTAGCACTTAGCAAAAGTTCTTTAAAGGTGGCCGATGGATTTACCTGGCGTGGCTCCTTCCCATATAATGACTGAGCCATTGGGGCCCCATACAGATGTACTTTGTAGGTACACCATCGCTGCCATGTTGGAAAGAGAAACTGGAAGGTGGTGATGGTCTTCCCTTTCACACAAGTCCTCAGAGGCCGCAAAAGGATCTTTAGTAATATTGTATAAAACAACCAAATAAATATAATATAAAATAGTTCACAGTGGGTGTGCTTTGTGATGAAATGGAGTGAATTGACGCATCATGGGCTTCCCTCATCCTATATATTATAAGCCTATTACCTGTCACATTGGTTACAAACCACATTTTAGTCAAATACTCAGCACCTATCTGGGTTAGTAGACTGCAACAGTTTTCATGGACTGCTGGATTAGAAAAGCCACAGAATGCCAACTAATCACTTTAATGCCACAGGAATTTAGTCATATGTGTAAATTGTGTATGTTAGAATTACTGGCACCGTGGGTAGAGCCCATGCCCATTAGTTACCACTTAGGGGCAGATTATGATGTTGTTCGGAAACTGTTCCGAATTAATCATCTCGGAATCGTTTCTGAATGAATTGGGTCTTGCCAGTCCAAACGACCGATTACGATACTTCCCAACATTGTTCTGTTGGACATACATTGATTTCAATGGGAGCCTGTGTACCAAATCAGAACACAGGCTCACGTTGCAAAGGGGTTGGTTGGGGAAAAGCATGCAGTCTGTGGTGCGCACCCCATGGTGCTTGACACATTGTATATGGTTGGCAAGAGGGGTCCCTTGGGTACCCCCATGGGCCCCAATCGGACACCTCCGGGTGAATGGGGCCCGCAACGGGCCCCCGAAGGCAGACTCAGACAGCTGTTTCATGTCAGGCAGACCGAATCAAAACAAATTAGTCATCGTAATCGCTCGTTCGGAAACCGTGTCCATAGAGCTGTACGATTCAGCTCCGAAAGACTCGGGCTGTCCGAATGCCTTTCGGAACTGTTTTGGACTGCCCGAACGGTTTCCGGGCATCGTAATCGGTCATTGGGAAATGTGTAGGAGTTGTTCGGAAACAAGGGTTTCAAATCGGATTCTGCATTACCAAATCCCATTCGGAGCCTTTCCGAACTACAACATCATAATCACCCTCTTGTTTTCATATTTGTCAAAAACAATATTATACTAAAAAGACGATTGACACCAATAATTTTTATATTAATCGTCAGTATTGGGTTGAATACAGCCGCAAACAGCTATACCAGTATTATTGATAATCAAAAGTGGTGGTCTAAGTCAATCCCTCCTTCCAAGAAGATGGGGTCATTTCAAGCCCAGATACATTTTTATTAGATTCCCACTTCTTACTTCTGACTCTGCAGCCTCGATATGGTGTCACTCGCAATCCCCCTAAACGTTAGAACCATATCCCACACTAAGTGATGGTGATACTGCACCCTCCTGATATCCCTTGGTGCCATCAAGTGACAAGCTAATACAGCAACACCCAAAGTCCAAACACATTGGCTAGGCGGCCCAGCACCACCAGTAATCCTCATAGCTTTCCTTAAAAGTTCCCCATTAGGAGTATTCTAATGAATCTTGAATTGAAACAAGAAGTACATGCTTACTAGCTGCTTTTAACCACGATGGCTACAGCTGTGTATCACAAGAAACACCTGATTTACATAAAAACATTGATACAACTCCTCTCATTTTTAGAACTTATTTGTAACCATGCATTAATACGCATACAGGGGAAAAGCTAGCAGTGACCTTCCTAGTTCATCAGGGACAACCCCGCCCGTTCCAAAAAAATATAGCCTGCATGAAAATCGGAGAGTGGGAATATTCCACTAGGGCACACAAATGGCAACCAGAAACTCCCGACATGGAAAGTTTACATAGACACCCTCGAGCTGGAAACATATTGTCTCCAACCTGTTGGATTCTTTGAGTTGAATCATGCAAGAGCCACCCCTCCAACTGCATGGGCTGTGTCCAGTGAAAAAAAAGATTTTCCACCCTGCATTGGCAGGGCCTAGTTTACGCAAAAATAGGTTTGTCATTTGTGAACTGTCATTGGCTACTAAAGCGCTGGAATCCCTATGTAGCGGCCATTTCTTTTGTCCGTAAAAGCCTGAAATTCATTTTGGAATCTAGTATACATTTTACATCACACCAACAATGCAAGCAGGGCCGGACTGGCCATAGCGGGCACCGGGCAATTCTCCGTTGTGCCGCACGGGTGAGGGCCGGTTTTGGGCCCCTGGTGACCATTTTTGTTACAGGGCCGTTTTAATCGGCCCTGTACCAAAATCGGCTAAAAACCGGCCCCAGAAAGAGCTCGGCTGCACCTCCAACCCGCCCCCCCCCCAGTGGGGAGGGGGGGGGGGCAACTGGGGGGGGGGCGGGGGCGGCCGCGCAATTTGCCAGGACCGGTTGTGGTTTCCAGTCCGGCCCTGAATGCAAGCGCTCTCATGAGCATACCTGTCCTTTAGCCTCTACTATGACATCTGCCCTTTCTCTGTTCTACTTCCCACATCAACATCTCAAATGTAGAGAGAAATAACCTTTAAAGGAATTCCAAAACACAGCCTGAACGAGGGATCCTCATGTGGCACTAAGCTTTGTGAAAGTTTATAGATACACATTGGGAATATCAGGGTTTTAGCAGTGACGCTAAGCACCTTAGCTTTGCCAGCCACTACAAAGCCACATTCATTGATGTGAATTTAAACGCACCCCAATAACTTGAGGAAACCAGTACATGGGTAGTTTTTTACACTGGGATCCTTTTTAAAAGTCCTTACTCATACTGCACCTTGGCATGTGGCCCCATTATTAAACACAGTATGAAATATCCACAGGATTTTAGAAGCTAAATGCAAACCACAGATACTGAAAAAGCCAAAAGGTCTGATTTGCATATTCAGTTTGGACTGAAGATTTAAAAAAAAAAAAAAAAAAAGCTGCAGCCCTGAAAAAATGAAAAATAATTGCATCCTGCATACCGAGCGCCTACGAAATAAATAATTTAATGTGTGATGTTTCAGTGTAATTTTGTGGTGTAAAATAGTCCCTCATGCATTTTAGTGCAAGCACCAAAAGAGGGTGGAATGATACATACACCAAACAGCCAATAGCATGAAGTGAGACAGAAAAACTCTTCAGGGTGGAGCCAATGTCAACTGATGTTGAAGAATTGGCACTAATAGCTATTGCAGACAGCTGTGCTGTGAAGCCCACCCTAATCATGGTAAAAATTGTATACTGTGTGGTGGTAATTTTTAATATATGGGGGCATCCACTGCACATTTTGACAAGAAATGAGATCCACTCCTGGGAAGCATTATATTTCATTGCCTTGCAAGTCATGAAAGGAGTTTGATATTTAATGAGTGCCCTTTCAGAACCTATGTGTCTTTTGAGCACATTTATGTAAAAATGCTGCTTTATAATGCAGTAATTGTACTCCTTTTTTTCTAAATTTGCTCTTGGTGAGAACCCCCAGATGCTCCTTAGAAGGGGTAAGAAATACTCGCTTTGCTCGGTTACAACAATTCAGGGCAAGTATTACGTCCCGCCACTTTAACCCCTTGTGTGCTGCCGTCGGCCAACGGCCGACGCAGCCCCGCCCATTTTGCGGAAGTGCCGCACTGCCGCGAAATCGCGGCCGCGGCAAAGGGGTTAAAAAATCAGCAGCCACCACACAAGAAAACAAGGTAAACATTCTACTGAGGAGCACTTTTATTTCTGCACCTTCTACTGGTACCGAGCCTTTACGCATTAGGCTTTATAAAAAAAAATAATAATTCAACAGTGCAATGTGCACTCTATACATTAAATTAAAAAAATATATATAAAGAACAAGCACAAGTTATTGCTGTGCTTCATTAGAGTGAATTCATAATAAATTATGTATAACCTTCGCCTCTATGCTTCGCACAAGTGATAGTGCATTGCAAATGATCATAAACCCAAAGGTATTAAGAATGAGGAATAAATGAATACTATAACATAGTTCATATTCATTGGCAATGTACATACTTGATTGATGGGTCCGCTGCACTCTCCCTTTTCGTATGGTTTCATGGTTGGGAAGGGGCAAGAGACACCAGTTTAGGAGGTGTGGGGCAGGGTGGATTTGGAATTAGATTTAATATTGTTTGTTGTGGTTCCCTTTTTTATGCTTATGCACTGTAAGTAATTGGGCTATAAGTTGAGAGAGGGAAGAGTCTCACTCAAGTAATGAATACAATCCTTGTCAGGGTGAACCACAAAAGTCACTAACTAAACTTGTGCTTAACCCTCAGGTAGCTTGGAACCAAAGCAGTCATGCTTACCTTAGAGGCAACGTGTAGTTTTTTTATTCAGTGTTCGAACAGTAATAAATTGAAAATACAACACCAGAAAATTTCCAAGCAACCTTAGACAAACAGAATAGAATTGAATAATTAAAATGACACCAAACAACAAAAATCCAAATAGTAGAACCTGAGTAATGAACTTTTACATTTTCAGGCGAAAATAGCACGGGTCACGCTGAACTGGGTCGAAGGTCAGACGGACCGTGGTGGAGTGCAGCTCCAATACAGGGACCAGGTTTGTCCCAGTGAAGAGTTTATCTACTTTCAGTCCAAGCCCACGTGAGAAGCCTCAGTTGGAACTTCATGTTGGCGGGGGCCGAGAGGAGATCATATCGGAGTGACGAGCAGGTCGCTGTAAAAGCTTTGCTTTGGTGAGAGACATGGGCGGTCACTGTTTGGCTTGAAGAGCAGTTTGCTGTTGGAACTTCGTGTTGGCAGGAGAAGCGGCGATTGTTGCTGTCGTAAGAAGCAACAAGATATGTAGGGTGGTGGAACAAAAAGAGGACTGAGTTGGAATCAAGACTAACAAACTTGGTATTTCACAACCCTGCTGTCAGCAAGTGCCTAGGAAAACCTTTTTTTCAACAAAGTTTTCCCTGTATAGCCTAATCGTCCCCCAGGACCTGGAACATCTAGTTTTTAGAGAATCATAGAATACAATATACCTAGAAACATGTGCTTGGATCCCTCCAGAGAGTAGGGAACGTATACAGGCTCCTTGAAAGGTGCTATACTTGGAACGAAAGGCCACAAGTGGATAGATCGCCCGAGAGTTCCTTTGGTTAAAACCAGCGGTGGCCAGTGCAGGTAAGAGCGGTGAGTCCGTTTTTGGGAATTCACAGACGACCATGAAGAAAAATTCAATATATAATTAATTCTCCCTTGTTGTCGTCTGTCGAAACCCTCCCCCCACCACCTAGCCCTACCGCTCTTCCTGCACAGGGCGCGGCTGGTTAAAACAGCAGTTCATTTTAGCTTGTTCTCCCAAATCTTGTTTTGTACCCCCTTAGAAGTGTTGTGAAGAAAACCGAATAATAACAAGCTTCCAAAGACTAAATCTATCAATTTCTCAGAACTTCAATAATGCTTTACTCACATCTGATCCTGAAGCCTCAATTAAAGAGGCCGTTTGCAATCTAGATGATTTGGCCCAATCTTAACTCAGGTGCAAATTGGGCACCTGCTAGTTGCAATTTCTGCGGGATGCAGCAATTAGTGACTGACTCATTTTTTGCACTTTAATCCGAGCATGACCATTCAGAAAGGGAATTTCTGCACAAACTGCACTTAAACACACCCATTCTGATCTGAGTAACTCAGCATTTGCACAGTTTGCTACTCTGATTTTGGCCAAGTTACACCAGGAATAAATTCCAAGAGCAAACACCTGTATCCGGCACAACTTTCCACTGACTTGCAATCCTTTCTTGGGAGTCAACAATAGTTTGTGCCTAAAACGAGATTAGCCACCCAATTGTGAGTGTGGCCTTAGAAGAAGTGCTCAGTTTATAAAGAGCATGTATTTAAAAGAGAGGTCATATCTACATCCGAGTATTTTTTGTCAATATTAAAATAAGGGACACTGTATAACTTCAAAGAAACATTGCATATGGCATAAAATAAGGGAACATTACATTCAGTTTCTGGCAGTAACAATCAGAACTTTCAAGCTGTTTGCTTTTCTTTCAACATGTAGTATAGGTAGGGCTCCTGGTTTTATGTTTTTTTTAATGTTTCTCTCTCTATCTATTTTTTTTGCTATCTTATTGTTATTTAATTTGTGTTTTGAGAATAAATTGAGGCATAAAATGGTATATTTCCATATTTATTTAACTGCTAAACATGTACTCACACTTTGATGCTTTTCGCGTTTAAAAAAATTAAGCAGCCAAATATAACATAACACTACACCCACAGGTAAATATTAGCATTGTATACAATATATGCTATCATATGTCTATACTTAAGGAAATCCCATCCTGTGTTTTTTAACTCCCCATGCTGTATATCTGCTCAGCTGTTGGTCTGGAATCCATGAAGGACAGCAGGGAGAGTCAGTCACAAGAAGCACAATTGTGTGATTTTATGTGCTTTTAAAAATAAATACAGACAAGAGACACATTGTAGGAGACACATTGTTTGCTGTCTTTGTATATCTGTAAAAATCAGTAAAAACGGAAAACTCTGAGCATTAATTATGGGGCAGGAAATGTCTGCTGTAATTTGTGTTGGAAACATTGGTGCATGGGTTTACTTTGCACCATGCCATCTGGTTTCACCCAAAGGTGCTCTTTCAAAAGTAAAACTTCTGCATATGTTCCCAAAGCAAAATTTAGAGGACAGTCATTATATTGTGAAAAGCAAGATCAAAGAGCTTCAAAGCACTTAATAATGGCAAGAATGTTCATATATTCTAGCACAAAAGTATTATCCAGATTGATCTACGAATTTTACTTTGTTTTCTTTAATTTGTACAAAAAAGATAGGAATCATACTTTTGATATTCTAGGCAATGTTTATCGCAAAAGATGATTTTAGTAAACAAAACTTAGTGCAAAAAGATATGTTGATTCATTTTCCCAACAATAGCTTCTCCACAAAAGGGTGTGTTCAAAAAAGGGCAAGTGAAAAGACAGAGGGGGATATGTACAATGAAGTGGTGAAGTGGTGGAGTATGTCGTTAGACTCCTGGGATTAACTACACACTCCACAACTTCGGAAACGCAAGGCTGCACTATATTTACAAGAATTTGGTGCAGCCTTGCATTTCCCCCTGCGATGGCGCTAAGTTTAACAACTTAGCGCCAATGCAGGCACCCTTGCACCAGAGTACAAGGGTGTCTGTGTGCAGGGGAGGATTGGTTATGTGTAGGAAAGTGTCCCTTCCTGCACATAAACAATCCTAAAAAGCCCTTTTGTAACTTTCATGTGCGCTGCTGCAGCACACATGAAAGTTACAAAATGGCATTTAAAAAAAAGGTTTGTTTATGTATAGGAAGGGACACCTTCCTGTACATAAACAAACCATGGCATTTAGCTTTATCCATGTGTGCTAGCAAAAACGAGGAAAAATAATGCATTTCTCCTTGTTTCGCCAATTTAAGATCAGGATTTCTCTGCTCTTAATTTTGGCGCTGCCTCCTATGTACGCCACCCTTATACATAGGGGGCAGCGTCAAATACAACGGGTGTTGCGGTGGAACGCCCACCACAACACCCACTGCACGCCCCTTTCACGCTAAACATAGTGTGAAAGGGTGCCTTCTGTAAAAGGTAGTGTTAAGCCGCTGCCTTGTACATAAGGCAAGGCCCCTATCACCACGAGAAGGTCACAAAAAGTGACGTTCATGTGGCGATAGGCGCTTGTACATATGCCCCAAAGTTGAAGAGGAAGGAGATAATGTATGTGATTTTCACCTGGGGGATTTCAGAAAGATGCCGGAACAAAAAGTGAGTCAGTGTCCAATAGAGTGGGATATTGCAAAGGAAAGATGTGTGAAGGGGAGAACAGGAGTGTGTACGCCTTCCACAGACCTTGATAATGTTTAATTGACAGTCTCGTATTTTCAGAATCGAAACATTTGAAGTTCTAAATATTAGCAGCATTATAATTATTTCTGCTAATTTACTGACACTGCTACCAGGCATTGTCAAAGTCAATAGGTCAGGCTTGGTTTTGGTATATGCATGTGAACTGTGATGTGATAACAGAAAACACCAAGAGAGGCACCCAATTATTAGACACGTGGAACCCTGTGTAAGGTACAGGATTATATTTCACAAATGTTAACCCAAAGCCTTAATCGCCTAGGCCAGGCCTCCTTGAAAGTGTTCCTAGACACATTGCAGTGGCCACACCTGCTTTAGAGAGTCCACACCTTGTTCATTCACTTAATACACTGCAAGACAAGCAAGGAAAATGCTGCATTGTATGAATAAGCCTTCGTAAACAAAATAGGCAGGACAGAAGCTTTGATTATCTAGCAATTCCACAACAAAACCAACTGCCTTTTTCTCTTCAATTTAAAAGCACAGCAAGTTTCAAAATGCAAAATTCGCACAAATGGGAGAGTGGATAGTACATGAAAGGCCAGGAGTATGACTTCCCACATGTGCTATGCAACCTAAAAAGCAGCCTGATTCTTAGAAGAGAATACTTTTCCTTTGTGTTTTGTGCTATGTTTTTCTGACCAGTAGATAAACTTCCCAATATGAACCAATTGAATGAGAGCAGGTAGGCTTTATTTTTTGCATTGCTTTTACCCCTTGCACGCTCGTGGCGGAACCATGCCGTCACGAGCCACGGTGGGGTTGTGCTGGTGACGGAATGGTTCCGTCACGGCCCGGCGCGACGCCTGCTGATTTCGCGCCTGCGCGGCGCTGATTTCGTGCCTGCGCAGCGCGTTCTATTGAGCGGACGGGGCCGTGACGGAACCATTCCGTCACAAGCACAGCGCCACCGCGGCTCGTGACGGAGTGGTTCAGTCACGAGAATGGTGGCGCCGCCCCTCCCCCCCCCTAGCGCCACGGCGGAATTACCGCCGCAGCCAAGGGGTCAAAAAAAGGACTGTTGACTCTCATCTACACCAGGTAGCATGCTTTATCATAGAATCCACTCCTGTACACAGTATATCAACCACAACGCACTCATACAGAAAGTAGCACAAAATAGAAAGAAAAAACAATGGGCCTCATCTAGAATTTGGTGGACAGGGTACTCTGTTACCAACATGACGGAGTACCTTGTTTGCCAAACCCTTGGTCTACCCATCCTATTAAAAGTTTACTCCAACAGCCTGATGGAGTGCTGGCTGTCGGAGTAAGAGTAAGAGACTGCCAGCACTATTTCGGCTGATGGTCTGAAGTCCTTTTGTTTGTTCGTCGCTGTATGGAAAAATCGGTGATGACTAACAGAAACATTAAAATAATTATCCAACCACACATGAAAGAAATGAAAGGGTAATTTGTTATTTCTTTATCAAATACTAAGTCAAAACTGACAGTCGGAGTCCAAACAACCGTTGCTACCTTCAAAAGGATACAGAGACCCCCTCTGATCAGTAGGGATCTCTCAATAAGGCAGTCTTCTGTCCATCAGGATGGTAATGTCCTTCATCACTCTGATGGACAGAGTAAAAACTGTCCTACTTTAACTCCTTCCGTGCGGGGCTGTTTCCCCCGCTGTGCTGGGGGGCGGGGGGGCGCGTACAGCGCCCCGGTGCTCATGACGAGGTCAGCTCATCATGAGCTACGGCGCTCCGGTGCTCACGACGAGCTGAGCTCGTCATGGTCACACCCGTTCCCATGGAACGCTCAGCACAGCAGGGGAATCAGCCCAGCAGGCGAGCGTTCCACGGAATGGGCGAGGTCATAGCGCCGTAGCTCATGACGAGCTGACTTCGTCATGAGCACCCAAGAGGTTAAGCAAGTTCCAATGTGTTCTTCTTCATCCACCACTGCCAAGCACTCTTAAACTATACTGCCTACCAGTATGGATGACATGTGACTCCTACACGTTGTTCCCCTTCTGTCTTATGTAAAGTTTCCTATACACTAATTTACACACGTATGATTGATTGTCTCTTTGTAATATGGATTCGATGTAAAGTGTTTTGACACCCTACACTGGTATAAGTGGTGCTATAAAACTAATCAAATACATCTGAGAGAGAGTCATTATGGAGACTTGAGGGGCATTGTTAAAGGATGGCAATGAGGATATCCATGCTGGAGGTGGTCGGGGGGGGCAAACAAACATTGTCGCACCAGGCACCACCAGCGCTAAAGCTGGCCCTGGGAGCAAAATGCAAGAAATTACCATTTCGTGGATTTTACTCTTAGCAAAGTAAGAGAAACACCCTATTTTTCCCCTTATTTCTAAATATGACAGTATGACTCGCTAATGAACTTATATGTGGAATAAGATTCTCACAATTTTTTTATATTTGTTGGAAAAACGTTCCCAGAGGTTTCAATAAAAATGATGTTTAAAAGTGCAAAAAAATACACTTGAACCATTATTACAGTAAAAAATAAAATAATAATGCTTACCCATAAGTAAACAAGCAGGCATCAGAGGGCACAACCTTTAGAGGACAAATTCTTACTGAAAAAATCAATAAACTGAAAAGATGCACTACCTTAGCAGATAGCCACTTATGAGCCCTGCAAAAAGCCACTGCCTGGTCCTTTCTATCCAGACAATTTCTAGGAAATGATCAATTTAACAAGTTGATGCCATACACAGTGCCTAGCAGACAAGGAAGCCTTCCAGCGCAAACAGTTTACAGCCACATACCGACTGAAAGTTGATCCGAGGAAAGCTAAACCCCTTACAGTAATGTTATCAGCGATAAATTTACCATATGTCGCTTTCACAGACAGTAAGCTCTCCTTCTGCATGTGCAGGCAAAATCCCATATGTCCAAATCTGGATTTAAGATGAAAGCAGAAAAGAACATGACAGTCTCACGCACACATACCCACAGCCCCAACAGCCTGGACCCGTCAGCGCGGATCCTTGTGTGCGCTTCGATACAACAATGAACTGCAGAGGCTAAGACCATGGACCTAATGAATCCAATAAGGAGAACCGTAAAGGGGACATTTTCTCAAGCTAAAGGTCACTTTCTCTTATCCCTTTTATTAAGCACACACTGACTTTATAGCTCAGTCTGTGCACAGGAAAGACGAGTAACGGATGAGGGTTTGCTTATGTTGAGGCACCACAAACAAGCACTAGCAAAGCAATAGGTCTCGCCTATGAGCGAATGGCTTTGCCAATGTGATTGAACCATGTTGTACACCAGCGTGGCCTCTGTTCAGCATGGCTAAAAGTTAGTGGCATAGAGGAGAGTTGTGTCGAGTGTCGGGTGGAATGGCGAATAGTGGAGTAGAGTGTTGTAGAGGGGTGCAGCAGAGAGTGTTGTGTATTTGAGTGGCACAGTGTGGAGTTGTGTAGAGTGACATACACTGGGGTGACATAGAGTAGAGTGGACTGGGAAAGAATGCATTGGTGTAGAGCAGTGGTTCACAAACTGTGCGCCATGGCTCCCTGGGGAGCCATCAAACCTAGCTACGGGAGCCGCACACCAAGTACTTTATAATGCATTTAATGTTGAAGGGTCTGTTGGCTTCAGTTAAACTGATTAGACTTAAACGCATGTCGATGATTTGTAAGTGACATGCCTAAAGCTGTAAAGGTAGTACTCAATTGTTTGCATGTCGAGGGAGATGACCTCCATATTTCACTGGATCCCCACATTCCTACACTCCCAAAGGAAGCGGAAGATGCCTGATTTATTTTGTTAGACTCGTTAATAGTGTTTTTTTTCCCCAAAGGCATTTTACACAAATGCAAGTTACAAGAAAAGTACAGTTGTCCTGTCTCACTAAGTATTATTATGTACTCACATTTGTACTTGAACCATAGGTACTTCCAGTACACATTTCTCAGTATACGTACATTTCCAGACAAGCCTGCTCTCTCCTTGAGCACAGTGAAGTAAAACACCATATACGGCATAATGCCAACATTTGGAAACAACAAAGAGGGACGCTAAGAAATAAAAATAAATCAGGAATTTATATTACTTCCTTTGATTTGGAGGCAACTTTAGGGAGGACACAGCAAAAATAAAGCTGTATGTGGAGCAAAAAACCGTGAGTCACCCTGCTGAGACAGGTGTGTTGGCACGTATGACATGGGTAGAAATTGAAGTGCATGCAAATATTTTTCAAACGCAGAAACACTTTGGCAATGGTGCCTACATGCATAGGGGTGCTATCTAGCACAGTAAGTGGGATAAAAAAGTTTGAGAGGGTACTCTAAAAAAGGCATGGGCAAGGAAGTGTAACTGGATATATTTTATTAGGAGCAACACCGTAGTAATACGAAACACCCTGCGTACATCATTATAATGCCTTCATCAGCTTCATCATAATTATTTTCAGGGAGAAAAATGCAAGGACTCCAGAGGCCAGGCTTACATCCTACCCACCCTCCAAAAAAGTAACAGTGTGGAGCCACAGGCAATGGCCAATGGGTCAAGGGATCCGCGGGTCGCAAACGTTTGGGAACCACTGGTGTAGAGTATTTTAGAGTATAGAGGCATAGAGTGCAGTTGCATTGAATTCAACAGCATACAATGCAGCGTCGTAGAATGTAGTGGCATAGATTAGAGTGGTGTATAGTAAGTGGAGCGGTGCTGAGTAGAGTTGCGTAGAGTAGAGTGGCCCAAAGTAGAGTGGCGCAGAGAAGAGTGGCGTTGAGTGTAGTGGTGCAGAGTGCAGTGGTATAAAGTGCAGTGACATAGCGTTGAGCGGCGTAGAGTCCAAAGTGAAGTGGTGTACAGTGGAGTGATGCAGAGTGCGGTGGCACAGAGTAGAGTCAAGTGGCTCAGAGTGCAGTGGTGTAGAGTATAGTCGAGTAAAGCAAACACAATGAGATGATGGGCAGAGGGCTGAAACTTTTCAGACACTCACCCCCAGTCACAGATCTGGGTTGAATCCATCATAGTTCTTTGGCTCATTTCGCCACCCCAGTTCAGACACAGATATATGCAAATCAGTCTAGACCATGTGCCTCAGGGAAACAGTCCAGCCCGAACTGCCATGCCATGTCTTCCCAGGACGGGAAATAAGCATCTTGGGTCCAGTTTCGGGCTAACAGCCCTTATGAACCAGGCTAGCTTGAATCCAGTGGCAAAGTGAGCAAGGGACCCACGTCGGGGCATACCCTGTCAACTTAGGGTGAACAAATCAAATGCAAGGAGATGATGGACTGAGCACTGAAACCTTTCAGACACTCACCCCCAGTCACAGATCTAGGTTGAGTCCATCATCGCTTTTTAGCTCTCTTTGCCAGCCCAGTTCAGACACAGTTATATGCAAATCAGTCTTGACCCTGTGCCTCATGGGAACCGTCCATCCCGAACTGCCAAGCCATGTCTTCCTTGGACTGGTAAACAAGCATCCTAAGACCAGTTTCGGACTAACAGCCCTCATCAGCCAGGCTAACTTGAATCCAGTGGCAAAGTGAACCTGGGACCCATGTCTGGGCATTCCCGGTGCACTTAGGGTGAGAAAACAAAAGACACACAAGTGATTCTCGCAGGGGCAGGTTTGTGAACAGAACCAGATGGGTCCACCCGCAGATGTTAGTGAACAATCACAAAATTGCAGTATTGTGACTATTCACAAAATCACAAGTATAGTCAAGATGCAGAGAGTGCAGTGGCGTAAAGTGGTGCAGAGTAGAGTTTAGTGCCATTGATGGCAGTGGCATAGAGTGGAGTACTGCAGATTAGAGTGGCATAGAGTTCAGAGGAGTAGAGTACAGTGTTGAAGAGTACAGTGTCAGAGTGCAGTGGTGTAGAGTGTAGTAGTGTAGTGTGGAGAGCAATGGAGTGGAGTACATTGATGCAGAATAGAGTGCAGTGGCATAGAGTGCAGTGACATTAAGTGCAGATGTGTAGAGACCATTAGCTTAGAGTGCAGCGGTTAAGAGTAGATTGACATAGAGTGCAGGGGCATAGAGTGGAGTGGAACAGAGTGGCGTAGACTGCAGAGGCGTAGAGTAGATTGCTTCAGACTAGAGTGAAGTGGCGTAGAGTGGTGTGGGGCAGGGTAGAGTGCAGTTGCGTAAAGTGGCATAAAGTGTAATGGCATAGAGTAAAGTGGTGTAGAGTGCAGTGGCATAGAATGCAGTGGTGCAGGGTGGATCAGAGTGGTGTATAGTGAATTGGCGTAGAGTGCAGGGGCATAGAGTTAGGTGTTACAGGGTACAGTGCATTAGCGTAGAGTGTATTGGCATAGAGTGCAATGGTGTAGAGTGCAGTGTTGAGGAATGGCATAGAGTACAGTGGTGTAGAGCTGAGTTGTGCAAAGTAGATTGGTGTGGCCTAGACTGGAGAGGTGTAGAGTGCAGTGGCAAAGAGTGCACTAGTGTAGAGTGGCGAAGAGTGTATTGCTATAGAGTAGAGTAGTACAGGGTAGAGTAGAGAAGCGTAGTATGAAGTGCCATAGAGTGCAGCCGGGTAGAGTGAACTAGTGCAGAGTGCAGTGGCGTGGACGGGTGCAGAGTCAAGTGGTGTAGAGCTCCGTATTGATGGTATGGTAGAATACTGACATTACATACCTTAAGAGCCTAAACAAATAAAGCCACCCAATAGAAAGCCAGAACGTGTGAGTTACAAACCGCAAAGCCAATGGTTATCAATGCATTCCTTGGTCAACTTTCTAAAAGTACCCAAGATGTCTTTAGCTAACCCAACATCTGAGCATTCTGGTAGACTGTGACCTAAAAAAGCTACCTTGCAATCCTTAAACACATCATGGAACTCATTCAGTGGGCCGGTGAATTCTTGATTTGGGCAAAAAGAGATGCCTGCACAAATGGGGACTACAAGATTTGCGAAAAGACCACACAGACCAGACAAGTTTTACCATTCAATTTCAGGAGGTAAAACTGAGTGAGCAAAATTTGACTGAGGAAAGATTGCAGTATTCCTGGTTCTCTGCCTTGGAACAGGTAATGCAGTAAAACCACGTCCACATGTTATTTCCCGACCCCTGGATCTGAAAATTAGAAGGGGGAACATGGTGGGAAGGGGGCAGTTTTACCCTGCCAAAATGCCATAGCCTTTAGCATTGGTAAATTTCTGGGATGAAATTTCGGACTGCAAATCCAGAGAAACTTGGAAGAAGTCACATATTTGTTTGAGAAAAGGCAGACACAAAAAGTGAGTTTATATCTACATACTGTGGCATCATTCACTAGTGACTACTCAGTGAAGATTAATTTAATAATACACGTTTTTAACTTGCTCATTAAATAGTAAATATAGAAGCTTCCTAATTTTACTTTAAACATCAAATAAAATAAGGCATTGTAGAGTTAGGAAATATGTGCAGCTGTCCTGGAATAAACAGTAAAAGAGAGTGTTCCTTGAATGATTATGTGAAAGGGGTTGACACATTTAACACAATAAAACTATTTTTGCATTGTGTGCCGCTACACTACGAGCAATTTCAGTGAACTCATCTGATAGAGCTGTCAGTGCAACTGACATCTTTACTGCGAGACAACATCTAAAGGAACAATTTATCTCCAATTATGTTTGTGTGCCTTTCAGAAAAAAACAGATAGATAAAAACAAAGTTAGAAGTCTATTCTCATCCATGCAATTTCGAACCATTCTGAAAAGTTCTTTCCCCCTACTTTTTTCCTTGTATATCAGTGGCACAATTTGGAACGGAGATTTCCTGTGATGTTTAACCCGTTAAGTGCTGCCGTCAGCCTTTGAACGTTCGGAGCACTACCTGGCTGGTGCTGTGCACGTTCAACGGCCGACGCAGCCCCGCCCGTTCTTTAAAACGGCCGCACTGCCGCGAAAAAACGGCCGCAGTTAACGGGTTAAAAGAAGCAAATGTTTGAAAACTGCATAAAATACGTTTGCAGGCGCATGCTTTTTAAACTGCGCAGCTCATCACAATCTGTAACCAGTGTATGCAGGGAAAAGCCTGGATGTAGCAAAGGCCAATATACTGAAATTGACAATAATTACATTTTAGCTTTTTCCGTTATCTATTTGGACCAAAATTGCCAGAATATGCTATCAATATGTGAATTATAGATGGGGGCTGGTAGGTAAGCAGTGCTAGAAAAAATGGGCTATGCCCTCTATAACAACTACCTAAATCCTAAACGAGAGAAAAAGTTTAAAGACAAATTCCACCCTAGCGCCAAACAAAATGATAAGCAAATTTTTATGAACCATTTGTTATTTTTACTGCCTGTATCCTTTGATATCGGAGTTTTTCTCTAGAGCCAGTTTCTTTCAATATATTATATTTGTGACCGTAGGAACAGTGTGGACTTCCAGTGACGGATCCTCTGCTATGGCGGTGGAGCGTCGCGCCCCCCTACACCGCCAGCAGCCTCAAAATGGCAGGAAAGGAAAAATAAAACAATAATAAACACATTTTAATAACGTTTTATTTTTCCTTTTCAGCCGAGTCTTTGAGTGCGGGGCCATGGGGTGACAGGCTGCAGGAGGAGTGGCGAGCACTGTTGTCAGTGCGCATGAACGTTTGGCCGGCCATTTCAAGCTGGCCAAACTGTCAAACGCACTGAAGCTGTCTCCAACCTAAGCTGCATTACCTGGTTGTAGACAGCAAACACAGACTCCAATTCCCCCATTCTTCAGAGCGTTCAGGCCAATCCTGCGGCTGCTCTCATGACATGAAAGTAGCCTCAGGATTGGCTGCAGTGGAGTCTGGGAGCCTGTGCCTGCGAGGAAAGGAGCAGAAGAGCGCAATGTGACTGGCTGCAGGTAAGATTTTTCATTTACTTATTTTTTATTTTGCCGTTCTGCGTACCCCTCCCCCTCTTCACTCTTCCACACACCAACCACTAACTTCACTCTTGAATCTTTAAAAAACATAGGTAAGGATATGTTGTTGAACATTGTGCTTTGAGGAGGTTTCACACTGCAATGTTTATCTCTCTATGTACATGTACACATATTCACAAAAAAAACTACACTTAAGGTTTAAAGGGGAGTAGCCGCGTAATGCACTTGCAGTGATCAATTGTCTATGACACGAAACCCAACAAGACTTGACATACCACTGTTAAAATACTTATGTGATTATGTTTTTGTTTTTATGGTAAATATGCCCTAAATGTAATAGATTTCCTTACAATAATCTTACTGAAAGGTACTGTAATACTTTTGTTTTTTATTTTTATGATTTTTGCTCTCTTTTTTCAAATATTGTAATTGTAACTACGTTTATTCTGTTACTCTACTAATTGGATGTGGTGTCTTGCTTTTGTTTTCAAAATCAAATAAAAAAATGTTAAAGCTAAAAAACATTGATCAGCTTTAACTCCTATTTCCAACATGAAATTTTACTAAGATCTTTTGCTTCCTTGTATGAGAGTTTCAAGGATTGAGGGGCTTGGTTCAATAATTCAGAGATTTAGGGAAATGGTAATTTCACAATTGATTGTTAACCAAGGTAAGTATCTATTGTATTAAAGCATATCAGACTATTGACATCTGGGGGCAGATTTACCAACATTTTGCAGTGTATTTGTGTCACAGAAGTGACACAAACCAGAGCAAAATGTTTTTTTTTAGTATTTACCTTTCAGCACAAAGCGTTTTTTGCGCTGGAAATTGCCTACAAGTAATACAAAGTAGCGAAAAGTGCTGCTTTGATTCACATAGCTTAATGAATTATTATTGGTATTCAAAATGTGTTGTTTTTAGTGAAAATATGTTTTTCCTGAAAATTAGCACTTTTAAATGTTTTAGCTTTTTTGTGATAATTAATATGTACTGTTGTAATGGTTTTAAATAACTAAATACAAAAAGATATTCTTCGTAAGAGGGAGACATACATTGTCAAAAATTGTCAAATTGTCAGAATCACTTAGCGTCAAGGGGGCATTACATGGGCGTTCCGATGCAACCACCGTGCCGTGCTTTTTGATGCAAAACCCTATCTACCAAAAAATGGAGACAGGGTTTTGCGTAAAAAATAATCGCCTTTTGAAAGCTGGCGCTAAAGGGAGAATTTTTAATTTCTTCTTCTTTTCTCCAAGTTTGCATGCGTGCTGCACTGTATAGCACACATACAAAGCTGGAAAAAATGTAATACTTGTCTAAGCATAGAATTTTGTGCTGGAAGGGAAGTACAAAACCTATGCTAGACTCATGCTCACACACCAGCACTATGGCGTAAAGGTATGTGTGTGGAGCACAGCAGCAACATTCTGCTAGGGAAAGTGGAGGACAGGGTCATATCTCTATAGATGTGGCGCTCTCCTGCACCCTTGCCTGCCACACAATGCAGCCTAGCATTTTTGGCTGATGCGCTGCGTGGGGTGACAGTTTTGCTAAATCTGGCCCAAGGTGTAACATACTAGACATGCTAAACACCTCAGCCTCCTTTCATTCTTAATAGTCTTTATAAGCACCGTATGATTATATGTTTCCTGCTGGATGGTGTTTTTTTTGTGGCACAGAAATGGTGCACCTTTTTCAAAGAGGTACAAAAGGGGGTGGTGATGGACGGAGCATCTGAACCAATCAAACACTCACACCCAGTCAAAAGATCTGGGTTTAATCCATCACCGTTCTTTAGCCCACTCTGCCACCCCAGTTCAGACATGGCTATATGCAAATCAGTCTGACCCTGTGCCTCATGGGAACAGTCCAGCCCGAACTACCAAGCCATGTCTTCCCTGGACCGGAAACAAGCTTCCAAGGACCGGTTTCTGGCATTACAGCCTTCTTCAGCCTTTGAATCCAGTGGCAAAGTGAGCAAGGGACATTTTTCAAAGAGGGCAGGTTTTGGAAACAATTATGTCATACGATATATTGTTGATGATGTCATCTGTAATGTCATTTCTGAGCCCATACACTGTGCATGGTTCTAATGGGAGCTAAGTTGGGCATGTATCTCTGCGGAGGATTTTTACGGGTTTATTTTGAATTTTTATGCCATAAACATATTTAGGCTCCTTTAGGGCCTGGTAGAACTGCTAACTGGTTATATAAGAGCAGATACCCAGCTCTGCCTCACCCATGCTCTCCCAGGGGTCCCCCATACTCATCTACCACAGCGTCACCGGTTGCAATTTGCACCCTTTCAGGCCAAGCATTCTGGCACCTGTACACTATGGCAGTCACAAATATGAAGAAGTGCCTGAAGCATGTGTCTCGAGAGTCACAGCACTGGCTGCACCAACAACTGTGAAAATTAAAGACTTTTACTGAAGTGTTACCATGCACAGCATTTGCCATAATGCATCTGAACGAACTGAGTGCTGGATTGTGAGGCAGTGTGGTCTTCTGCCATTGTTTGATAAGGCTCCCTTGAGCTGATAAGGTGACATGCTGTGGTTGATGCACCTGCACTCAGTGAGTGGAACAGAGACCTGAGAAGACTGTGAGCAGCATTTCCAGCACCTCACAAACAATGGTGAAAACTAAAGACTTTTACTGGAGTAAGAGTTACCATTCACTGAATTTACCATAATGCATCTGAGCGAACTGAGGGGCCCATTAGGATGGCGGGCGGACCTGAGTCGCCCGCCATCTCCACAGTTTTGGGGCCGGCCGCCAGACATGTGTCCGCCACCATGGTGGTCGCATTCTGCAATTTAACATTGCGGCGGGTGCTGCTGACAGCAGCATCCGCCGCAATGTTAAAATCGCATGCCAGGCATTTCACTGCACCACATGGCATGCACCCCACTTCTCTTACCTGCACGGGCCGCCGGTCCCTGCAGCTCTGCTGTGGCCACCAATATTTGAAAAAGGTGTGGGTGGTCTGGGTGGGCACCAGGGCACCCACGGTATAGAAACTAATGACTGGCACCCAGCGTGGTGCTGGCTGACAGAGTCAGCTGGGCCTGGGGTGGCTGCAGGCCTTCCCCTTCCGGCCCCAACTTTTGATAAAGGGGTGGGTACCGGGGCACCCACAGTATAAAAAATAATAGTCAGCTCAAATTCAGCGACTACCTTGTGATTGGTTACGTTGCTGTATTTTGTGGTATGTACAACATTTTAAAAAAGACTCAAAAACATGTTTAAGGTTGTTTGAAAAATAGGCTATTTTTAAAATATATTGAGACAATATGTATTAATAAACTTTGCAATGTGTATTTTTTATAAAATATACGTATTTTTATAAATTTGTATGAATTTTTGACAAAGTTAATATGTCTGCTTTACATACGTAGATGGGCTCACCTCCTTATAAAACCAATAAGCCTGTCTTTTATATTCTATATATTTATCAAAAGGGGTTGGGTGCCCTCAGAGGGTGCACTGAGGGGGTTGGGCATTCACGGGGGTTTGTGAATGGCCTTAGTCATCTTACTTTACATATCAAGTCACTCTAAAAGCCAAATGTTATAGCTTGCACCCTCAGAAATTACATCACTGATGACATGTGCAGTGATTGAATTTTTTAACATCCATAATGACATCTGATATTCCATCATTGATAATAACATTGTGCATGACAGGTGAGTGAGTTGTAGTTATTTTAGGGCAAGAGTAATAGTTACATGAGATAACTATAACTGGTGAAACGTTGTAAAATGTAAATGTATTGCGACTTATATAGCGCACGTATCACCCGAAGGCATCAAGGCGCTTGCTTAGGGAACCCGTCCTGGTATTCCCCTGTGAGATACCCCAGCGGGGTATCCACAAGGTGAAAGCCAGGCATCCCGCCGCGAGGGGCCGTAGTGGAGATTAAGCAAGCTATTGCCCAGAGTTGCAGAGTGTGACCCTGTGAGTCGAGTAGGCACCGGAGTGAGAATTGTCGAGTCTGTGGAATTTTTGAGCCCGAGTCCCGCCGAGGCGGGGAATCGAACCCTGGTCCACGGCCGATCTCAGCTTCCGGGTCTGCCGCCTCTAACCACTGAGCCACGCTTCTCCACGTTAGGTTTTAACTGATATTTCACCTAACTATAATGTCTCGTTTAACTTAGTTTTTTCAGTGCATAATATCTATCTATCTGTCTATCTATCTATCTATCTATCTATCTATCTATCTATCTATCTATCTATCTATCTATCTATCTATCTATCTATCTATCTAAATTTTCATAGAGAAAAACAAAGGTTAAAGTGACGTCATAGTTAGGGGAATATGTCAGTGTCAACATAACATGTTGAACTCAAAGAACCACAGAAGTTACCAAGTAATAGTCAGCAGAGCTAACTATAACTTGCATCCCACAATGCACTGCTTATGACCTCACATTTTACATCACTCTTGACATGTTCTATGACATAATTTATGACATCACTGATGACATCTAAAATGACATCACAGCCTTGTGGAGGGGGATTGGGAACAGGGCCTATGGCCAATTCCATTCCCCAGGGCATTTTTTTTTAAAGGGGAGGGGGTCTGTGTGGTGCCCCTCCTAGAGAATTAGTAGGCCCAGGGGACCCCATCATCTGGGGCTAAATAAAAGAAAAGAGAAGAGGGCACACAGCCCCCTCCCTGGGCCTTATTTGGCCCCAGGGTCAAAGCAATTCAAAAGAAGAGGGGCCATGCATCCACGTTCCCCGAATGTTATTAGGCCCTGGGGACCTAATCCCCAAGGCCAAATTCCATAATTAAGGGAGAGGGGCATACGGCTCCCCTCCCCAATCTTCTTGGCCCCATCTCCAGGCCAATTCGAATTAAAGGAAGAGGAGGCATGTGGTCTACTCCCCATGCCTTAATAGGACCTGGGGACCCCATTCCCAGGGATGAGTTCCATTAAAAAGGGGAGGGGACCGTGTAGCCCCCTCTCTGAGTCTAATGTGGATCCGAGGCCCCTTCTCCTGGTGCCTCTCTAAATTATAGGTTAGTGTCCCAGTACCCACCCAGACCACCCACCAAGCAACACTTATATTAAGGGGAGGGGCCCACAACCTCATTAGGCCACCGGGGACTCCATTCCCCCATGGCCAAATTGCATTAAAAAGGGGATGGAGGCCATGCAGTCCCCCTCATCAAGGCTCATTAGGCCCTGGAGACCCCTTCCCCTGGGTCCAAAAGTCTATGGAAAATGCATGGGAATTTTGCATTTTAGGACCCCCCTCATTTCTCGAACCCCAATGAACGGATCATCCCAAAACTTTCCATGTACAAACTAGGCAATAAAGAGCACCTGTTTGGGAACCTTTATGATGATTCGTCAAACAGTACCAAAGTTATAAGCAAAACATTTCCTATGGAAATGCTGACCTAACTATTAACTACCTGGTACTGACCGCCACTGGTGTAGTTACCATAGGAAGGTTGTTTCTTAATTTGCCAATAACTTTGGGGTAAATTGACGAATCCTTGTGAATGTTTCAAAACTAGTTCGATGCTTACTTCAGCTGCTGTCTTGAAACTTTCAGGGTGATCCGTCAAGCGGGGGCCAAGAAATAGAGGAGTCCCAAATGCATTTTCACTATGTTAATTTCCATAGGAAATTTTAAACAAGGTTACAGCCCGGACTGCTGAATGTAATTACAACAAATTTGGCAGAAAGGTAGCTGTTGGTCCAAAAAACAACCTTTTTCTTAAATGGTGTCAATCTGTTCAGTAGTTTTGGTATTATTTAAACAAATTCCCAGTTGCATATATACAGGCCCCAGTGGATCTGCGACCCCTCTCGATCTCGTTCTGAAATCTGATTGGCTGCCAACACTTGTCATCTTGCAACTCGGTTGAACCACCAAAAGCCTCGCCTCCTTTACCCACCACTCTGCACACTTCATTACTACTTAACAAAATACAGAAATTCACTGAAAAAAACAAAGGTTACCGGGACTTTATATTTAGGAAATGGAATTTTAAAAAAACGTAGAAATTCACTGAAAAAAACTAAAGTTTACAGTGATGTAATAGTTAGGCTCAGGTTTCACTCGTAAGAATCCAATGAAATTCAGCAGTTATAGTTAGCTGAGCGAACTATAACTTGCGCCCCTGCAATGTACTGCTAATGATCTCACCTATTAAATCACTCATGACATGGTCAGTGACATCACTGATGATATCACTCATGACATCACTGGTGACCACTCAATTAACATCACTGATGACATCATCCTCAAAATCACTAACGCACCCACTCACACCCCATACAACCTTTCATACACCCACTCCCACACATCCATTCACAAACCCAGTCACAGACCCATACCAGTAATTATACACCCACTCACTGATTCATAGATCGACATGCACATTTAGTCACTCACACATACAGCCACTTATACACCCACTCACTCACTAATCCAGCCACTGACATATCCACTCATATACCCATATAGACACTCGAACATTGAGTCAGACACCCATAGAGATACTCACACACCTACTCACTCACCGATATAGTCAATCACATAGCCACTTACTTACCCATAGAGCTACCCACACACTCACTTACTTACTCACACAGATACTAACACATACTCACTCACCTATACGGTCATTGACACAAGCACACACTCACCTATATAGCCACTCTCACATTGACTCATTGACCCATACAGTCACTCATATACCCCATCACTCACATATACTGTCTTTCCCATACCTAGTTACTCATCCATATACCACTGACACATCCAATCACTCACCCACACAGCCATACACACACACTGACCCATACAGCCCTTCACACATGCACTCACTAACCCATCCAGCCACTGACTCACCCACTCACTCATACATACAGGCAATCACACATTCGGACACTCAGACATCCATACAGGTACTCAGACAGCCAATCAGCCACCCATCCAGTCACTCACACACCCACTCACACACCCACACAACCACTTAGACACCAACTGAAAGACTTATAAAGACATTCACACAACTAGTCACTCACCAATACATTCACTGAGACACATATTCACTCACTTATACAAGCAGTCACTCCCCAACTGAATCCTCCATACAGGCACTCATACACCCTGTGATTCACCAATACACCGTGGTATATATATTTAACTCTCAAGAACCTTTTTAAAACACTCACAGTCACTGGATAAGGTCATCAGCGATGTCATGAGTGATGTCATTTGAGATGTCATCAGTGATGTCACTGACCATGTCATGAGTGATGTAATATGTGAGGTCATAAGCAGTGCATTGCAGGGCACGAGTTTTAGTTAGCTCAGCTAACTATTACTGCTGAATTTTACTGGTTTCGTATCAGTGAAACTTTCACCTAGCTATAATGTCCCTGTAACCTTTGTTTTTTTTTGTGAATTTCTAAGGTTTTTTACATTCCGTTTCCTAAATATAATATATATATATATTTACAAAATATGACACTGTTGCTGAACACCTTTTTAGGTCTCGCCTACGACGAACGCGCTGAAAGCGCGTTCTCGCAAGCGAGAACTATAGTCGTCGTCTCAGCTGTCTGAGACCGACGAAGGGAGACAAGACCTGGCCGCGCGCAGCGTTTCCCCATAGGATAACGTTGTGCGCGCGGCCAGGTCTTGTCTCCACAGCATGGCAGGAAAGGATCGGATCGCGTCGCGCGCCTCTCTGGAATGCAGGGGAGTCTGCAGAGAGGCGCGCGATGCTGATAAAAACTTCGCTGAGCGCCCCCCTCCTTCCTGTTGCTGGATCAGCTCTGTTTTGTTCTTGTTCGAGGCGCTGTTAAAAGCTTTGCCTTCACTATAACAGTGAACGTGGGAGTAGTCGTGCACCGCTATGGGGGCACCACATTTGTCACTATGTGTGCTCCAGTGCACACACCGAGCCCACCCCGTCCATAAACAATAAAATAACGCACTGCCCGTGTGAACTGGAGGAGTCACCCGTTCTGCAAGCAATGTACATTCTACCATGTGTGCTCCGGTGCACACGCCGAGCCCGCCCGTCCTTAAGCAGCAAAATAATGCGCAGCCCTTGTGAACAGCAGCACTTGTGCACCGCTCTGTATGCGCCGTACCTCCGCCATGTGTGCTCCGTTGCACGCAGCAAGCCCACCGAGCAACGGTACTTCAGTCACCGCTTGGCAAGAGAGCCCTCAGATCTGCGCTTGGCAGTGCACAGACAAGCATGGCTGCTGCCACAGGGAGGTCCGCGCCTTTCCATCCGCTCCTTCTCTGCATCTGTGGAACATGCCAGGTATACTCAGAGCTGCTACTTCGGTTTCTCCCTGGACTTCTACCGTGCCAGCGACGGAAGCTAAGGCACACTGGGGCCCTCAGCTTTACTCAACACCAGGGGAGAGCCCGGTTCATCAGCCGGGCCTGGTTCTTCAGGGGAGATCCTGGGACTTTGCTCGGACTCTAGGGGATTATTTAGGATTTGGCGGACTACAGCCTGCCATATTTAGAGAGCTCTGGCTGCCTGGTCAAATCTCTTTTCCCTTCAGAGCAGCCATAATGGCTCTGCTGAAGACCCTGTACGCCTCTGCTGGTTAGCTGAATGTGTTCACTCGCAATTTCTTTTTTTAAACAAACTCTCAAAATGGAGGCTATTTAAAAAAAAAATAAACTAATGGCTCCGCCAACGTGGGATTTGACCCCCGGCACCGAGGGACATAATTACAACTTACCTAGCGCTAAACTGCTTACTGGTGAACCGCTGCTGCTGCCTTTCTGTCCTGAACGCATGATGTGATCCTGGACAAATCCCTTTACCTCATTGCAATACCATGTCGTGCTCTGCCAGCGCTAGCAGTGATGGTCTGCACATCATCTGCGGGTATCTATCAATTCAGAACTCGCATTTACAAGTCATTTAAAACGGGATTTTGGCACAGACAGGACAGAGATGCGGATCAAAACAATATTAAAATGACCACCTAGCCTGGCCTGCCCTGTTGCTTATTCCTTAGTTAGAAGATTTCTAAGCAGGCTGGTAACACCGTAATTTTAGTGCCTGAAAGCCGCAAGCAAAATGTCATTTTGTCACACACTTGCTCCCCAAGTGTAGAAGAAAAGTAATTAAGCAGGCCTTTAGGTGTTATTCAGTGTCACTAGTGGTTTTAAGTACTGGCCTGAACTTAAGTGTTTGTGTCTATGGCCTGTCATCCCCTTCTTTCTCTCTTTCTCACATAATCTTTCTATTCTTCTGTCTGGAGTTCATTCACCACGTTGTGCACAAACTACCTATCACTCTATATCTGCCTATCTATTCTCTGCAGATCTCACCCCTGTCTATTCACAATGCCACACAATTCCACCATACAAATACACTACACACCACCCAACTCCACCCCACCCAATTCCACGACTAAAAATTCCAATTCAACCCACATAATTCCACTCCAAACCACATACATCCAAACCAAGACACTTGGGTAAAAGACATTGTCATTTACAAATACAATAGCTCTAACTCTTGCGAATGCGAGACCGATTGCATTGCAAATGCTTGTTATTATTGCTGCAAGGTGATTCAGCTTCAGAAAGCCTTTGTCAAGTGAAATGCCCCATCTGCCTTAGAAACAATATAGCAATACATTTTTGCCTATGAAAAACAGACCTCTCCCAACTGAGTGGAATAGATAATAGTTATTTACATGAAATCAATTCTTTTTGATTAATTCATGATGTGCATAAGTCAATATATCAAGCGATTTGCAGCTATAACATGTTAACATATAGACGGGTTATAAGGATAACCTAACTGTTACTTACAAAGGAGGACGGGAAAGGTTGTGGTATTTACCACACCTGGAAAATCACAACACGAAGCCATTTGACAGTACTGGATGCACTAAATACCTCAAATTCTAGTTTTCCCGTGGAAAATGAGCAATTATATTGTGCTTAGAAATGCAGGGGGCACACCCCATGAAGCAAGTTGAGCTTGGTGTGTCATTACTTTGGTACAATTTGAGATGGGAATTTTATGTGACAGCACTTTTGAAATTCACCAGTCAGCTACAGTAAATGCATAGAATCTTTTATACACCTTGTATGAAATTGTTGGAAACTGAGCTCCTCTGTTCGCCATTGTCACTGGTTGGATCCATCGAGGTAGGGGAGATGATCAAAGTGCTCCAATCTGCTAGAAGGATGACAGAGCCTTGAGTGACTTGGTGAGCACCACCTGCGAGATAGCCTTGTGACCGGAGTCTGCAGCAGGCCGGATTGCCAGGCTGGAGGGAGGAGAAGATGAGAGGCTCCCACTAACAGAAGAAGATTAGTGAATATGAAGGACAACCCCAGAGCACTGGATGCATGGAGGAGCAGTGCTCTCAAGACCTGGGCTGCCCACCAGCAGCAGAGAATGTGAGGCTATGACTATGGATCCCTGTGGCCTAGTGTGCGCCAGCACGGCGGACTCATGCTACTCGCCGAGACGTGCCTGCCCGGGAGGTAGGGGTCTCCTAGACATCACTGCACGAGCCTTACCCTCTGGCCCGCTTTGGCACAACTCCACGAGCAGTCAATGTTGAAAAGGTATAGGACTTGGCTTACTTATACCACTCGTGTGGTTAAACACATTGCAGGAAGGGGAGTAAGAGGGCTTTGTGTAGGAACCTGAGCACGGGGACCAGAATTGAGTGGATTGATGCTCATCAGCCAACCAGTGGCTGCCCATATGGGAAGTGAGACCTGGGACTAATACCATGGCTTGAGCTGGTGTCCAGACTACAGCACAAATAATGTATGATAGGAAGTTGGGCCTATGTCGCAAGTTGACCGGAAGGGAACAAGGGAACTGGAGTGAGGGCCTCCCCATGCCCTCCAAAAAGAAGAACCCGACTTGTGGAGCATTCCTAACTTATTTGGAGAGTAAGTGGCCAGAGTCCACAGATAGGACCGGCGACAACCCTGATGCTACGATGGTGCTCACCAAGACCGACCTCCTGGACAGCCTCCGCTCATTCAAGGCTGGACTCCGTGACAAACTGCACCAGGACTCAATGAAGGGCCTGGTGGAACTGCGAGCAGACCTGGCCACTAAGTTAGCAGACTTCAGAATGGACATAAATTCCGTAGGACAAAATATCTTGGAGGCAGAAACCCATCTTGACACAGTGAAACTGTCCCAAACAACAACAAAAGAGAACTACACGCCACTGAAAGAGAAACTCCACAATGGCAATGAAAAATTGGTAGCCCTGGAGAATAACTCCTGCGAGAAAACCTCTGCCTTCAAGGCCTCAGTGAGGAGGTATTATATGCTAACCTGGAGTCCTTTGTACAAGGGATATGCTCATCCCTCTTGGGGGACATTCGCCCCAAAATAACCATCGACTGGGTGCACCCACAAATTGACCCCTACAACAATGCCCCAGGGAAGTGCTAGTCAAGTTTCAGTATTATACAACAGTTACAAAAAAAGGGGAGGCATGCTCTAAGGGCCAATTGTGAACAGTTTTTCTAAATCTGTCCCAACTGACCCTCCAGAGATGAGTGGCATTCCATCCCATCACTCAGATACATCGAGAGGACAACATACGCTACAGGTTTGAGCTCTCCTTTGAACTGGGATACAAGTGCCACATGATCTCCGGCGCTCAAAAGGTGACATCCTTGCTTGGCATCGCCATTGAAGCTACACCCCATGGGACACAGACTGAAGGAGTTGCATCAGGTCCTTGGTGGGCACATCGAGAGGACCATCAATGTGGGCGACCATAGGCAAGACCACAACCCGTGAAAGGAAGGTGGCGCCCTAGGAGACAGGCGATAAGGTTCCAACCAAAAGAGGACAAAATACAGGAGACGCCCACGATAGGGGATCAAGAACGGCTCTGATACCACATGGACTACGCTAAGACTGCAATGGCTGCCGCAAGGAGTACAAGGTTCCTATAGCATTACATGCAGTGACATTGGTAGTGGACATTAGCTGCGGAGAAAACCTTGAGTAGCTGCAATGTTTACAAGAGGGCACCTCCGCTACGGGGTCAAATGGGGGGATACAGGAGAAGAGGTGAGAGTTTGCTTCCTGCTACCATAAAAACGTGCACAAAATATCAAGGACCAAGGTAATCGCTTATGGGCAAGGTAAGATTTACTATTATTAAATCCAAATCTATGTAGCCCGATGATATATCGTCGAGGTACATAGATGCGGAGTTAAGTAACGTAAACCTAAACTTACCTATATATGCTTACCTTATCGATAATATGATCACTAATATTTTCCCACAATATCATGAAACCATGAATTTTTTAAAATGATGTTTAGGTGAAAAACCCAAGGGCAAATGTGTGTATTTGTTTTTTAAAGAGATAGGTTTCTGCCCAGAAACAACATGGGTAAAGGTCAAAGCAATGGAGAACTGGTATAAAAGCCCTCATACATCTCGCCCTTAATTGGTTAAACAAGCAGCGTATCCAAAAAGTAATAAAGTAAGTTGTTTGCCGCACAAAGGCGTGCATGACTTATTTTTCAAAACATACATGTTGTGCTATGTTAGAACTGTGAAATGCATCCTTTGAACAAATTGTAAATAAAACAGCGGAAATATAACGCCTGGATGGATTTCAATTGGCTCCTACCCATTGATTAGCTACCTCAGATCCAGGATGTGAGATCAGCTTCATTACACACACACAAACCTCTTATTACAATGACTTGTTTGCATACACCTGCCTGTGAAGATTACAGAGTTCTAATAAATAACTACTGGGTTGCCTTACTTACACAATGTACCAGCAAGGGCACTGCTGCTGGAGGAAGCAGCTTCAGAATCCAGCTGGCTGAACATGTTATTTGAGTGTTTATGCTTAAATTCTAGAACGCAGGCACCTAAAACGTTCCTTCCTAGAATTAGTAATTTTCGTTGGGGTTTACTCTACCAAAATTGTTACAAAATGTACAAATCATTAGGTTTGCCATCAAAAATGCTGCTGCAAAGTTGGTGTGTACATTGGTATGCTTGTATTGCTGCAAGTACAGGCAGAATAACATTGTTCTTTTAAGAAATTGATCATTTGTTGTTTGTTTTACTAAGCAACAGCATTCACAGTTTAAAAATATGCAAAAGTATGTGTACGTTCGAGCCAGGACAGGCACTAAAAGGAATGGAATGCGCAAAGAGAGAAAATGGAATTTCGTCTAACCAGTGGTGGCTGGTGAACTAAGAAAGAGTGAGGCATTAGACCAAACAATGATTTTTTAAATAAATTTCATCGGAAACCAATAGTTTTTACATGTTTTTGGCTCCTAAATCGAAGACAAACATTTCACATAATAAAAAATAATCAGTGGCACTGATTGCATGACTCGCCTGAGGTACAATTTGCTGGTAGTATGGTTAGGTACCACCTGGTCTGAACATACACTCTCATCCAAGCACTCCTCTAATACAGATATGTGAGCCATAAATATTATACCAATTACAGTTGGCAGATGCAGGTGTGTGTGGGCACCCCGTACTTAACTATAGTGGAAGTTGTGGTCAAGACAGAAAGAAATGTGCAGCCCTGTGTGTGGGGAACATAACAGCAGCTGAAAGTGACAATGGAGATGGCTAAGCTGTGATGACCGAGCTGTTGGTTTTGGCAGTTTTGAAATTGCTGGAGATGCAGCAGGTGAAGTTTGAAATGTCTTAGAGGACTTGACCTACATGTGGGCAGTGCTTAATTTGAGCCGGTAGTTTCTGGTACTCAGCACCAGCACTTAATCATCAACATCTGCGCTTTTCATGAGCACTAGTTAAGGACACATTAATTTACGGGGAAATAAAGTGATTTGCTAGGAACTTTGAGCCGATGCTGAGACTCGAACCTGGCCGTTAAGCCACATTCTCTCCCCAGTTTCATGGTTAGTAGTTGGCTCTGTTTTAGATGGCGCTAACAGGAGAAATGGGCTGGCGCAAGCTGCCTCCCGACAAGAGCCTGGCACTTATTTTTTTTTACAAATTAACCACAGCATGTGGGTCTGTGTAGGAGTCTTGGCGTGAGGGATAGGGGCTGCTTCTAGCCGCTTAACCGCAGCGCAAATTCCGCCGCAGTGCGGAGGTTTGAGAGAGGGGGCGGGGCGCGTCGGCCAACGGACGTGCGCAGCACTAGCCAGGTAGTGCTCACGATGGCCATTGGCCGACAGAAGCAGCAAACGGGCTAGAATTGCCAGGGGCAGATACTAGTCTGTGTTCATCAACAGAGCCATGGTAGACTTCAGCAGCTCCATATTATGATTTGGGAGATGCTTGTTCCCACCGAGTAATGCACTGTGCACTTGCGCTACCGCTACACTTCTTCCACTGGGATGAGCAATAACAAGTTAGCAAATTAACTACAGATTGCAGGAAAATTGGCGCACAGCAGAAGGGCAGGGAGTAACAGGATCAAAGAACCCAGTGCATTTTAATACTGCTGTCCAGCCTGTCAAACTGACTGCACTCAGATATACAATTATCTCTTCATCCCAACCAGAAGTCATTGGAGCCAGCAGTAATCTCGGCAGCTTCAACAATACTTTCCCAGCCGAACAAAACGAGAAATCTCAACACTCATATTGTGTTCAAGGGTTGAAGTTAATTGAAACATTCCAAAAGAGAACATGAAACAGATCTGTGCCTCCTATTGTAAAGTGCAGATTGCAGGAGTCTCTGGGGTCATTGGGGCTGGTAAAAGGGTAAGGAGACACAGACAACAGACACAGGCCCAGATGTACAAAGATGCCACCAAACGCAGCGCAGCACTCAAAGTTGCTGCGTTGGGTGACAGGGAGAAAGCAGGAAAGCGCCATATCTACAGAGATACAGCACTCTCCACCACTGTATCTAGCGCTGGCACGCAATCAGGCTGCCGAGTTCTACGCACACACCTTTGCACCTCAGTACAAGTGTGTCTGTGTAAGTCTTAAATTGGTTTTGACTGGAAGGATGTCCCTCCAGTACAAAAAAATACTATGCTTCGACTAACTTTAACCCCTCCCACGCTTATGACGGAACCGCTCCGTCAGGGCCCTCGGGTGGGCCGTGCTGGTGACGGAGCGGTTCCATCATGGACCGCTCGCCGTGCCTGCGCGGCGCTGATTTCGCGCCTGCGCTGACGTTCTAAAGAACGGGTGGGGCCATGCCGGAACCGCTCCGTCACAAGCACAGCCCACCCGAGGGCCACGACGGAGCGGTTCCATCCTAAGCCTCGGAGCGCCGCGCGGCCGCCCCACCCCCTTAGCGCTGCGGCCGAATAGCCGCCGCAGCGAAAGGGTTAAATCTTGTCCCACGTTGGATGTGCGCTGTACATTGCAGCACACATGCAAAGTGGGAACAGGAGAAATAAAAGCCTTTCTCCTTCTAATACTTGTTTCAAAGTGGTGTTATTTTATGGCTCAGAACCCACTCTCCTTTTTTTTTTCTCGGAGTTTTATATAGCGCGACCTTGACCCGAAGGTATCAGGTATAAGAGCGCTTTACATGAGCACCATTTGCATTACAGACGGGCGCATTCATTTTTGTTAGGCACAGGGAGATTAAGTGATTTGCCCAGAATCACAGGATGTTGAGCGTCGTTGCCGAGACTCGAACCCGGTTCCCCAGATTCGAGGTCGCCCGTCCTAGCCGTTAGGCCACATCCTCTCCTTTAAGTAGTAGATAGGGTTTTGGGTCAAAGACCATGGGTAGTTCCATGGGAACATCCATGTACCATCCATGGAACACCACCTTGAAGCAGAGTAACAAGCTGCTTTGTGTTAATTTCAAAAACAGCAAATAATTGGTTTCCCTGTGTGAACCACTTTTGTGACACAAACACAGAGCAAAATGTTTGTAAATCTGGGCCACGGTGCGCTCCCTTAAGTCCGAGGCTGACAATGCATCAGCATGTAAATGGCTCCTCTCCCACCAGCAGCTCAATGATGGCTTTAGGTGCATGTGACCAGTGTCGCCACACAGCTTACCAAGCCTGGGGGCGGGGAGTGCCATTGGTGGCCTGAAAGGAGGGGACTTCAGAGCAGACCTGTCAGGTGAGACAACAGGTGCCCACAGATGTCATTGAGTGCCCAGCAATTTCCAAGGGATAATAATAATGGCAAACTATATCTGGTGGTTAATGTACTTGCTGGAGACATCTGTGTTTGACTAGTCACAGTTCTGACTCATCATAAAGTAGCAGAGAGGTTTAGTGTGCCTGCTGCAAAGCACAACTTCTAACAGGCTGATGATTTTTTTAAATTTTATTTCGACAGCTCATTGGGCTACTGCTTTTTTCTGAGAGATCCTTTTGTTACTTGCAGTTAATAAATGACAATCCTTCAACTGTAATACAGTAAGCTATGAGCTGCATGCAAGCTGCAAAGCATAGGCTTAGAACTGTATTGTTATCTATTCAACCTTTTGTTATTCTGAGGATGCTACAAACAATATCTTTGAGTTAGATAAATACTTATTGAGATAGATAACCCCAACCACAATGTTACATCTTAAATGCTGATTTTGTGTTTCTCCAGAAGACCAAGCCCTCAACATAAAATGTCTACCAGTATAGATGACATGTGATTCGTACACCTTGTAGTCCCAAGTGTGTTATTTATAATTTCCTGTACATTGACTTACACATGTCTATGATTTATTGTTCCTTTATAATATGTGTGGGTGATCTAAATTGCTCTGAGACCCTGACATGTTGTGAGTAGAGCTATAAAAGAAATTCAACATGAGAGAGAGGTTTTGTAGGGATGAGGGGCACTGTTGGAGAGTGGTAGTTAGGGAATTTGTGGAGAAGGAGGTCATGGGTGGGTCAACAAAGTCAGTCTTGCACCACTCCTAGCCCTCACTGTGAGACCATGCTCCTAGCCCAGGCCAGTCTCCCTCTTAAATTAAAATGGTAGTGCATTACACCTAGCAGCTCGCTGATATTCTACAATGCATGTGGTTAACTTCAATTAACCACTCCCATGCCGGTGACGGAACCGCTGCGTCACCAGCCACGGACGCGCTGTGCTGATGACGGAGCGGTTCCGTCAAGGCCCGCTCGGCGCGCCTGCGCGGCGCAGATTCCACGCCTGCGCTGGACGTTCCATTGAGCGGGCGGGGTCGTGACGGAACTGCTCAGTCATAAGCACAGCGCACCTGAGGCTCGTGACGGAGCGGTTCCATCACAAGCATGGGAGCGCCGCGCGGCCGCCCCACCCCCCTAGCGCTGCGGCGGAATTTCCGCCGCAGCGAAGGGGTTAAAGCATGCACAATGTATCTGTTTACAACTTGCCTCCTGGTATGGCTGATGACAGGAGGTCTGCAGACCGGTGTCCACCCTCACCTATCACAACTCGTCAGTGGGGGAAGTGTGGTCAGCGAGGCTTGCAGATCACACCTGCTCCCGTTGCCCATGACGGATCAGGGAAGGTGCACCCTTGTTGGTTGACACAAAGCTTTGGCAATGCACAGTGGCGTAACGAAGGTTTGAGGGCCCCCCCTGCAATGAACATGGAGGGCCCCCCGCTCCGTTTTTTATCTGGATCGCTCTCAGACCTGAGTACTGTGCTGAGGGGGTCCCCTGCAGCTGGGGGCTCCGCCAGCACCACGGGGGATGCGGGGGCCTGTGTTACGCCCCTGACAATTCACACGGCTGATGCCTAATGTAACTGGTCTGTGTTCAATTAGCTAGATTGCCCTGCATCAAAGGGGGCAGGCCCAAACAGCAAGTCAGAAATTAGATGAGGCCGAAAAACCTGCAAAACAGGCATAGGCGCACTAGAACCTGCGCTAAGTTGTGCCAACAACCATGACTCTGTTTGATGCTCACATAGCGGAAATGTTACAGTGATCACAATGGGTGAAGGGTATGGGACTTTCAAATGAAAGTTAAATAGGAAGCAGGAAACAGTGAGAGGAAAGAACAGGATTTTTTGGAGAAGATCCAATGCCCATATTTACAAGCTGCCTCTGCTCCAAGTGCCAACTCTTTTGATCTATCTATGTAGCCACTTGGTCGGGTGATTTTTAACCTGTGACTTATCTTTAAATAGCTTTTTGCCCTTTTAAAATCTACCTTTACAAAATGCTTACATTTTCTGATTTTAAATGCTGGAGCAAAAAAGGAAACAGGTCTGAAACAGAGATGTGAGGCATAGGTGGAGATCTCTGATGATTTTTAACAAATTAAACCTCAATGATGCTGAACATAACTGTGAATATCGATTCGTACTCTCATTTTTTAAATGTTCTGTTTCAAATCTACTTTAACAAAAAAACAGTACACTTAAATCGCAAACGTAGGTCAATTCCTGACAACTATGCCATAGCAAATGCTGCATTTTCCACATTTCCTATTCCATTAAAATTCCTTATGGAATTGCCTCACTTGATGGCTGTTTTGTTATATGTAGGTCTGGGCGGTAAATTACGTTTCGCTCGCAGAATTTGGGTAATTTTGCGTTCCGCGGAGAATGCGGAATTGCCAAAAATTCTAAGATCTGCGGCTTCGCAGAATTTTTTGCTTGTTCATGCTTTCAAAATGCATGCTTGCAAGATATTTCCCCCGAGCATGCAAACAGCATTTGCAAACAGGAAAAAAGAATCGCGAACGGGCAGAGCTTTTGCATGCTCGCGGAGATTTTTTACCTTTTCGCTGAGCTTTGCGTAGCACGACTACGCAAATTCCACCCACAGGGTCTGCATTTTACTTTCTTATTAGAACAGGAGTAAAGCAACTTTGAATTTGTTGCTGTGAGTAATACATTTTCAGTTGCTAATGACTGACCTTTAATTAAGTTTTTTAAGCTTCATCCATAAATAGTTTATTTGAACAAATTTCAAGAGTAAAGATTTTCTTCTTGAAAATCATGGTCTTTTTTGATCTCTGACAGCGTCTCAATTTTTACGTGTAAAATCAGCTTAAGATTGACCGCAATGCTGAAATAAATGTTTGCACTGCTAACAAATTAATTACATTTGCCTTAAAAAAATTGTTATGATTTCCTAAGTGTTGCGATTTTTGGCTTTCGTATGGATATAGTTGCACAACGCAATGCACTTAAGTAGACAATTCATGTTACTCTATCATATAATGATCAAGGCACTTGGAACTATGCGATTGTGCCACCATATCATTTTCTGCGTAATTCGGGATTTGCCACGCAATCATCAGCTGCATAATTTGCAAATTAAAAAAAAAAAATGGTTTAAAGCTCAAATGGATCAAAGGCTACAAAACGAAAGCTTCATGCGTGGTGCAGTGACGTCACCGAACCTTAGCAACAGTCAAGTGGTCACCTTTCAGTTGCTGATAATATATTGACGTATTAAACTGGTACTAAAGGGGTGCAACTTTGCCCAAACAGTATTAACAGTTGTAAAAACAACAAAATAACAAAATCATACTGCTACACAATGTGCTGCATTACTCCCCATAATTTGCCTTTTCGTGCAGCATAATTCTGTCAATGAGGCAGCCGGTGTCGGTATTGGGAGTACCTGCCGGGCGGTGACGTGGGGAGGGAGAGGGTCAGGGTGGGGGGGGGAGTAAACTATGGATTACGGAGTTTTACAGGTAAGTAAACATATAAATAAATAAAACAAATTTCGTTGCGTGCGCTGCATCCCTAAATGCTATGCAGTCCCCGCACTCTGCCAGTTCATTGTATCTAAGCCCCTTTGTTCTTAACACATCTTCCACATTTATTTTCCATGAGTTTGATCCTACCGTTTGAGGTGTTGCTGCATAGTTAATACCAGTAATGAGCTGAGCTTAAGCTGTCTCTGTATAAGAGTAAAGTCGACTGGCTGAAGCTGGATGATGCATTTTTAATTGTTTACTCGTTGGTGTTCTTCGAATGGTTCATTATTCATAAAAAATACCACTGAAAGGTATTTCGATTTAAAATGTTTTATGCTCTTTGCTTCAAAGCGTAGTTTGCACTTATCAGGGAGATCTGAAGAACATAAGGAAGAACAACAATTTATTTCGCAAGAATCAGGGTAATTTCTTCATTAATTATACCTAGGTGTAATATTGTGCCCCACATTCAGAAGTAATTGCATAATAGAATAAAACTCAGCAAAATGTGTGGTGGTTTTCATGTGAAATGTTGCCATGTATGTACAATTACCAGTGGAAGGATGTCTGGATTAACTGTACCTGTAGGAATGTAATCTACTATGAATTTCAGAGTGTTCTCAGAAGGTAATTTGAGAAATGAAAGAATGTCAATGCACTTAACGTAATAGCTTATAATGTCTCTAATAGCCTATAATGTCTTAAAGATTATGGTGAAAGACAACTAATGTAACATTTAAATATTTGAGATACTTCAAAAAAGGCTTTTTCCATAACTATTAAATAGGGAGTGCATTGAAGTTTCATCTTAGGCAAAATAGTTTCTTATTTATCTATTCAAATTTGTATAAGTAAACCTGCAGCTCATTTTAAACCTATGTAACAAAAGGCAATGTCTCAACAGGTATCAATTGAAGGCAAGTTTAAATATGTATAAAGTAATAATAGAAGTACAAGGAGACAAGAAAAGAGGGAGACATCAATGGTTATGCAAAAAATGCTTGGAGGGGTTTTATGTTTAGGATTTGGAAAGAAGCACTGTGTTACATTTAATGGCATGTGACCTGTATGACTTGTGTAAGTTTGTGCTCGTGAAGACAGTGAGCGGCGCAAACTGACAAGTGTGAACCAGCGGGGGCAGTGCAAAAAACAGTAATGTTTTATAGACAAAACATTAGTGATGGTCCACTCTTCTTTAACAATAACTAAGAGACAATTTACAGGTTTGTAAGAACCGAAATACAGATGCGCCTATTGAATTGCGCTAGGCAGTCAACGACGTTTTGACCTGATAACAATGCAGGTCATCATCAGGACCAGGTTACATTTATTTGAAGTGTTGCATAGGGCCCACCAGGGGGGCACAAGGATGGAGATCTGTGAGAAGGAAGGTGCTGGGATCAGGGTCACAGTCTGTCTTAAGCGGTAGGGAAGGAAAGGGTTCCTCAGAGAGGTTCCGCCAGGAATGTCTGGAGCCTCAGAGTAGAAAAGACCACATTCGGTCGACTAGGGTTGCTGTGAGTGGAGCAACCACCGTCGTTGTGAAGTATCGTCGATCCAAGGGATGGCAACAATGTTAATGGTAGTGAAAGTGAGGCTGACGTCCAGGATAACGGGCGTCCAGCAATGTCCGTCGGATCAGGACGCAGGGTGATCCACCATTAGCGGCTGGAACAGGGATCAGAAGCGGCAGTGGCGTGTGTCCATGCAGCTCGGCTGATTCAGGAAAACACTCAAGGAGTCTCCTTGTTCTTCTATAATTACTGTATACATATTTAAGCTTCCTTCAATTGATACCTGTTGAGACATTGTCTTTTGTTACATATGCTTGCCACCCAGGTCTCATCTGGGTTTACGGGTTACCTCCTGTTGTTTAGGGCTCATTTTAAACCAACATAGTCTGTGTTATCCCTGCCATACAGATGGAGATTTTTCAATGAAAGTACCACTGCAGACAAGGTGGGATAACTTTCAGTGAAATTCTTCAATGTTGGCCTGCCCGTCCTGTCATGGTGGTATGATGGACTGGTTGGCATTCTTGTTTTTTTTTTTATTTGAAGGTAAACCTCCATAACACGGTTGTTTTTGAAAACTGGGAAATTGATGTCTGTCATATACTTAGAATCTCTCTTTTCTCCTGCCTACAAATCGCCATGTTTCCCCCAATTCTAAGTGAAGCAAGGAAACATGAGAGGTTGGCTGATGGAGCAACAGACGCATTTAGGCAGAGGCCCCATTCCAGCCCTTGGCTAAATGATACCACGTGTCATTTCTTCTTTATTATTTGTTACCTCGGCCTTGTCCCAGCCTGACCTTAGCTTTTTCACAACTTAAAACCAGAGTTTTATATCACCACAAAATTTAAACGCATTCTTATTCTTAAAAATATGGTCCTGCCAATGTATTGCTTCATTGAAATAAAGCAAGCAGCTTTATGTTCTGATATCAAATTTGACCCACTGAAAATATGAACTATGTAATTGAGCCACTCAAAGAAGAAGCATTTACAATGCAACGGTTTCGCCTTTGGAAATGTTAAAGCTATTTGCAATGTAAATGACAATGCCATTTATTTATCTGTTTTCAAAACCAACACATAAATACAAATGTTGTCATTTACAATGCCAATAGCTCAAACTTTTCCAAAGGCGAAACCGTTGCATTGTAAATGCTTGTTAAATATTGCCTGAGCGCAATAACAGAGGAAATGCACTGATACGCAAATATGGCGATCGAATTATAATGATGTTTGGTTGTGTTTTGCATATTCGTCCCTTTTTAGTTTCAATTTCAGGTAGGTTTAGAGGAGGGAAGGGGCGGGGTTGGAGTAGACGAACCGGAACTCGCTTTTACAAACGAATGCTGAAAGAATGTTGAGACAAGTCAGGTCCTGGGCCGCGCTGTGATTGGCTGACGTCACGGGGGTGTCCCGGGCCGGCAGCCAATCACAGCGCGGCCCGGGACAAAGGGGCGGGGCTTTAAAAAAGCACCAGAAACGCCCCCGAATTGCGTTTTCTGGAGAAAGCGCGATTGACAGCCTCTGTCTCCCAATGGCTAGCCTCCATTTATGGAGCTAGCCAATGAGAGGCAGAGGCGGTGCCGACATCCCTACTGTAGACAATAGTTTTCGATCTGGGAGTGGCACTGCGTGCCCCTCGCCAGGTCGAAACCTAATAAATAACTGAAAACGAGATTAATCGCAATATGATCTCATGTCATATAAAAGGTGTAAAGAGAATGAGTATGAGAGTCGAAAGTACATAAATAAGAATGGGTCATGGGGTGAACATTTTCTAAGACTAATAAGAAGGAAAAAGTGAGATTGAAAATACATAGGAAGACATCGGAGCTGTTTGGGACAAGGAGAAACGTGTGCTTGACGAGGAAGAGAGACTAGAACATGACTGTATGAATATTACATATACTGAAGTGGGACAGTAATATATTTGGGCAGGCCGACATGAATGGAAAAACAGTAGTTAAGACGAGAAAGAACAAAAATGTTTTGAGAGACAAAATGATGGGGAAAGATCTGCTTCTGTCCATATTACAGATATTAATGTGTCCACTTTCAGTAACTGAGGAGATCTTTTGTGAAAATTTGAGTAAACTATGTGCAACAGTCTGTAGACAAATTGAGGTGATATCTCATTTATAAATGCCTGCATCTGCTAGCAAAAACACCCTAAAAGTACCAACAATTCCGGAAAGGGTAAATGGTTAGCTGTCTGAGGCCCTCGCCCTTGTAATTAGTTTATTCCTGCTATTCAATTTGTGCTAAACAATTTATCATTTACCACTGAATGAACATATCTATTCGGACAAAAAGTTAGAATCTAGCAGGCTATTTAAGAATGGGTGCTGCATAAGGGGTTAACATGTTAAAGACATTAGTCTACACCCGGGATGATTTGTAATGTCTATTAGACTAATATCAGTACAGCGACCATCCCAGCATCCTGGAAAGAATGACTGTTTAGAGGACGTCAGTGCCTTCCAATTAGAACTTGGTGTCATGTTATTTATATAATACCCCATATCGTGGAATCCTAATAAACATCATCCACAATTTGTATGAAACAATGCTTCATAATATGTAATCGACTCATTTTATTTCTGTTCTGATTCAGAATATCCGATCTATAAAAAAAACTGCCAACACTTGTTATACAAAAAGTCACTCGCCAACTTAGGGCTCACTTATTTCTTCTTCAAGCGTATTGTGTTTCCATCATAAAAGTTATTATCTGTTTTTTTTATCATTGACTTTTGCAGATATGCATTTCATGACAGCTTTAAATTGAAAAATGTCTTTGAATTGAGAACGTTTGCCAGTCCATGGCCTGTGCTAATGTAACAGGTAATTAGGCAGCAACTTCTGGCATGGGTCGAGGGGTTAGATGCTTTGCAAATGGGCAGCCTTGTGGCAGAATGCCTAGAAAACATTGCACAACGTATGTATATTCTAAAAGTTCAAATCCAAGTCTATTGCAAGCTTGTAATGTTTATTTTCTCCACACCTGAATACCTATTAGGCTACTTTCAACATTTGTTTGGTCGAGAGTTTTAGACAAGAATGGCCTTTCAGGAATGCATGTCTGGCACATCTCGTGTCCTTCCCTGCATGTCGGTTTAATGTAAACTTTATTTTTGTGTGCAAAAATAATTATGTTTTCCGAGTTGATTACTCAAACATCCTGTCCAGCTTGTTTATAAATGCATAGTGAGAAAAAAAAAAACAGAAAGCCTAGGTGTTTATATTCTCAACAAACAATACCGGTAAAACCATCAAAACCTGTGGCTTTAAGAATATTGTTGCAACTTTCAGACTAGATCTTGCATTTCACTGAAACAAAAAGCAACAGCTCTTAACTAGGCACCACCAGAGTGACTGTCAATAGCTGTAAAGAGGCTGCAAATAACTGCGTAAAGTACAAATTAGATAAGTAGAACGTAAATGTTTACGCATAATATGAAAATGTTTATATGCCATTATAGGTTGCAATGTGATATAATCCCTACTCAAACAAAACTCAAACTAATTTGTATCCAGTGATATTACAGGGAACCCCCAGGGACGACCACGGATATTCATCCAGAGTCACGAACAGCAGCATCAAAACGTGACTTTGAGCTTGGGCACTTTTGAGACCGGCCTTACTTGGAGCTGGCACGTTGTGGTAGCCTCACGTGCAACTCTGCCACCTTTGCGAGATTGTCCCTGCTGTCTGAAAGTGGCCTGGTGATGCGGGAGGGCACAGTGCCCTCACCACAGGGACTCAGCCACCAGCTCTCCTAATGCACATCGCCCAAGCTAATGACAAGCCTTCCCGGGGCAGGTTGGGACGACTCCTCTGTCTACCAAGTACCAGCCACCCTACTGGCAGCAATTTCCTTACTGCGCCGCCCGCGCGCCCTGCACAGTGCCTCTGTCCCTACCACGCTCGCACTAAAGTTTCAGGAATGCTGCCAGGCAGAAGTTGTGGCAGAGTTTCATATCTCCCTTAGTTACCTGCTGATGTACCCGTCTTCGTCCCCGTCGCACGTCTGGAACAGGCGCCTCATGCGCTCTTCCTCGCCAGTGCTTGAAGTGTCGCTGCTGCCGCTACTGCTTCCCACCGGCTCAGTGGCCATGGCCCCGCTGCCCCCGGGACGTTGCGCCTCGCCCTGGTGGAGGAGAAGCACTGCATCCAGCAAAGCAAGCTGCAACCAACGGCACAAAGCAGGGTCAGGCGCGCCGCCGCCCGCAGGTCCGGGCGCGCGCTCCGCTGGCCCCCGCTGTCAGCGCAGCTGGAGCCCCTTGGCAAGCGCGTGCGAGCAAAACCTTCACAAGCACACTCTTCTTCGCGGTTACTTCAGAGGGGGTTCGGGCCGCTGAGCGCATGTGCTTGTTTTTGACGGGGAAAGGGGGGAGTGACAGACTGAGAGTAGTGAGGAATGTACAGAGGGCAGAGCTGCCAAAGTGTGAGTGATGCGCTACTGCTCACAGCTGCGGAGCACGGAGCTGGGCTCGGGAGGCAGCAGCCCCCAGCTGCGACCGTCCCATGGAAACCATAACTCGCAGTGGAGAGCAGGAAGTTTTAAGAGGTATACAGATTACATATGGTAATTTGTTGAAAAAACGTGATTTATGCCTTGGATGACGAGGCATGGAGGCAAATTGCTGCGGAGGGAGGGGGGGGGGGAGTGGGACTGAGGAGACCTGCGGGCGGAGGGAGGGAGGAAGCGGGAATGAGGAGAGCTGCGGAGGGAGGGGGGGAAGCGGGACTGAGGAGAGCTGCGGGGGGAGCGGGACTAAGGAGAGCTGCGGAGGGAGGGGGAGCAGGACTGGAACAGAGCAACAGGTCGTTTCGCGATTCGGGGGCGTGTTTGCGTGCTCTCCCCTTCCCATTGGCTGGAAGGTAAAATTCCAGCCAATGGGAAGAGGAGAGGGCGGTACTTAAAAAAAGACCCAGAAACGCCCCCGAATCGCGTCAAGGCGGGCCCTGAACTTAGTGACGCTCCTCTCCTCCAATGGCTGGCCAGCATTTACGAGGCCAGCCAATGGAGAAGAGGGGCGTGTTCAGCCCCCGTACTACAGACAAAAGATTTCGGCTCCGCCCACTGCTTACGCAGTGCGACGGTAGCCGAAACCTAAAAACAGAAATTTACTTTGGTGGATACTTGTAGCTTTAGCATTTCTTTGGCCTGGCTCACTGGACTGTTTATTGTATTCTGTATAACTTGTGTATTAGTGTGCCAAAAAGCTTCTGCTCATGCTGGCTTTATAAATAGATTTGACATATAACAAAATGTGAGCCTTTTAAGTGTTTTCCACTCGTATATGTTGTTTCTGTCATCACTAATTTTAACCTTGACTTCAAGTAAGAATTTTCAGATTTTTTTTTGTTTTGCTTTTTTTAATCAAATTTATTAGTGTTTATCCTAGAACAGTGGATCTTAACCTTTTGACTTCTATGCAACCCGAATCAATCATATTGAAAGATGGTGGTCCCAGTCTAAGCAATTTCTACGATTTGAACCTCAAAACAAAACATAAAGATGTAGAAATAAACATAGATCAAAGAAATACATAAATAATGACATATTTTACTCACAACAAAAAATGCAAAAATTGGCATTTTAAATTTGATGGAATGATTGGGCTTTTTAATATTTAGCTTTATTTATAGGAGATGAAGTGATGCGCTAGACAATTTGTTATTTTTGCTCTTAATGAATTCTACCGTTTTGTCCGCGCACACCAGTGTTTTTTTTTAGGCCACCAGTCATCCATACTACATTCTGTTTGATAGGCGTACACTGCTCCCACAAATCAAGTTATTGATGCCAACTTAATTTTTAGGCTCTACTTTCAAATTACTTTACACTTACAAAGCATTTTGAAATATCCAATTTTATATTACATTTTTTATGTATATGCACCTTATTCATCTGGTAAAATTAGTTCATTTTCTGAGGGTTCGCATACCCGCAAATAGGAGTTGTGGAACCAGAGGAGTTCATAAACACCAGGCTAAGAACCACTGCCCTAAAAAATGGTGGGCAGATTTATCAATACAAAACTGAGCAGAACAATTACACAACTGACATTATCACAGGGGCAGGCGACCTCTGTCTTTGCCTTCTACAGCACCGTCAGCTGGATTCAATTGCTTCATTTGTTAGGCATGCAAGCAGATGGCATGGGTGAACTGTAGATTATTCACGGAACAATATGTGGAAAAGTCAGCAATTTACTATTGATATATGCCTTCGATGACGTATTTGCCCAAATTGGGGGTACTTGTAAATGGGCTAAAGGATTGGCAAGGCTGTTCATTTTAGCTGGTAAAATTATTTTACCAAACTTCAGTAACCCATATGGCAGGGGTACAGCTGAGCTGCAGCAGAGCAAGCTTCCTGAACCCAAAGAATCAGTCCAAGATAGGTGGCTTCAGCAGCATCAGCAGTGCTGGTTCACTCAGGCATACAGAACAGTCACAGTAAAACCAGCTGCAATGAAAGCTTCCCTTGTCCTATAGCAGCTCCAGGGTCTCATCCTGGATGACCTCAAGGTGATTAAACAATTTTAGAAAGAATCCATGAGACTAAAAGAATACTGGTATGCAGATCCAAAGACAATAAAACCAGCAGCATTCAGAGATTTTGTTCATACTGTACAGAGTACATAGCAGCATTCTCAGTGGATTATTACTACTAGTTCCAGACACCACCACTGCCGTATTGTGTATAGGGGCGTGTGAAACCTGTGGAGTTTCACTCTGTGGAATTCTGTGGAGTTACATAAAAACTCAGTGACATTCTATGGAGTTCAGCGAGCCGGCGGAATTCGAATCATTGCATTGCTCGCGCTGATTTTTAGCACCAGGAGCTTGTTTTGCACTGAAAAATCAGCATGAACTGCACCACACAGCACACCCGAGAGTGCTGCTTCTTTCTGCTGCTCAAGTAGATTTTCTACTCAAGCGACAGCTTTCTCAATGCAAACTGTTGCGACCCGCTGCAACAGCCTTCGTTGAGAAATCTCACTGGGAGGAGTACTAGTGCCTGAAAATCACGCTATGGGATGAAAATTCTTGCTTGCGTCGCCAACTTAATTTTGACGAGGTACGCACAAGAAATCTGCATTCTAAATCGAATGTGGAATGGGAAAAACTTTGCGAACTCCGCCGGCGGATGGCATTTTTGCCGCCCCTAATTGTGTCCCTCTTTGTAGGCCACAGTATTGCGTCTAGGATTGTATAACGTGCTTGAGGACCCCTATGGATTTGAGTCAGGTTCACGATGACTCACTTGTAGCCATGTAAGGTGATAAATGGATGATGACTAGATAGTTGATGGAGGGTAACTTGAGAGTGGATAGTGAATAGTTGATGTTGAATTGTGATTGAGGGTGTATGATGACGGAAAGATGAATGGAAACTAACTGGTGAAGAGAAGGGGAATAATGAATGGATTTTGAATGGGGAACGGTGAATGGATGGTCAATAAACGTTTTATCTACACAGTCTCCCTTAAATTCATATCCAAAACCTGGGTCCGAAAAAAGAAAAGTCAATCTTTCAGTCAGTCATATAATTATGAACAACTCAGCGAAAGTCCCCATATATATTCAATAAACTCTGGAAATTGCAATTCCATACTGACTGCTTTTAGAGACACTCTACACACCCTAGACTTCAATAACCTCAAAGAGGAACATTTTATAAAACAATGACAGGTATCCTATAATCCCAATACCACCAGGCACTGCAGTGGATCACCAATAGAGCAGGTGGCATGCACATATAGATTGAAGACTTCACAAGAGAAGCAAAAACCCCATATTCCCAGAGGCATGTGCAAGGAAGTCTACCTCAAAGATTATTTTAGAAAAAGTGAGCCTCAGAGCCCAAAATACTTGCCCATGCAGACATTTTGCAATGCACACTTCAGTCTCAACCCTCACTCAATTTCAGAAACACACATTTTTAAACATTCATTGTCAGATAGTAAATAGTTCAGCAGTGAGTGCCAACGAGTGCCTCCAGTTATAAGATGCGACCCATTAATAAGTACACCCCCTTTACCCGAAAGGGCGCTTGACCAAGTTCGCTTTACCATAGATACACGTCTTTGAGAAAGCTAAGAGATGAGATCTATATGGCTACCTGCTGCCCTACTGACCTTTTCAAATCAATGTAGTAGATTTCTTCTAATGCTGCTATCACCGAAATGGTACTCCAGCAAAATGAGGTCCGTGCTCCCTACTTTGTGCATATGTGGGTGTTTGAAAGCCCTATGTCATCTGTGCTACTTTAGGCAGCCCTGTCTTTTTGGACACTAATTTGTTTAGAGATTATATTTGTAGGCCCATACATGCAATTAAGAGAGATTAAACTTGAATGACTAAGAGGCAAAGTAAAATTAACTGAAAAGCCAGGGTTGGCTAGAGATTCCACACAGGAGAGGTTATTTGTTAGTAGAAAGGGATGCACAAAAATCGTGCAAGGATCTCTCCTTCACTACAAAGAACATTACCATTTGCAGGGTGCAGTCTTGCTGTCTCTTGTTGAGTGATAATAATAATAAATTCTTTATTGTGTAGTTAATAAAAACCATTACAATATAGTAATAAGTAAAAAATATACTTTCATATGCGGACTGTTATGCAAAGGAGTACAACATTTTAAAACAACCATTGATAAAAATACTAAAAACACAATTGTTCTTGAGATCCTAGTGGTTTCGAAAACTTATTCTAAATTAGCCAGTGCAATTTGAAGTTCAAAAGTTCAGGCTTGTATTGTTGAGTGGATGTGTTGTTAGTCATGTAAACAAGAAACATGGGTGCATTGTGGCTTCCCAACTACAGAGGATTTTGGACACATTACTGTTCCCTCTTGTCTCTTATTTGCTAAGTTTCAGAGACCTTGCAAATTAGCTTAATTCTGCTATTAAATGCTCCCGGAAAAGAGTAGTCACAGAAAAATGGGGTAACCCAAAATTAACCCGAAAGACCTGGGTAACTTATAATACAGACAAACAATGGTCCGATCGGAAAAAGCAATAAGAGGCATCGGAGAACTGAATATATTAAAAGATCTCCTACTACTATATGGAAAATATGAGCAGAGAGTAAAATATGTCAAGCACACCATGCTCCAGCCCTGAACTTTGATTTTACAAAGCTTACTCATCTTGTGCTTTATTGACTGTTTCAATACCAAGTAGCCAGTACTATAATTCCAATAATACATTACGCCGGACTGGAACATAATGTTCCTTATGGCATAGTGCCATTTTGTAACCATCCTACCCTCACACATATATACACTCTCTGCGTGCATGTTTTAATCACAAATTGCCATTTTTATTTCCTTGGTAGAGTGCCACAAGCTGAATATAGCTTCTATGCACTCAGAAAGGAATAAAATGATAAATGATCTTCAATAAATCTGTAAATATATGAATACAGGGGGATCAATCACAGCCGAAATGATGAGGGTGTGGGGGGAGGGGAGATGGCTGCGGTAGGTCCAAACGTGTAAAGTTCGAAACAAAGAAAGGTGGCTGCATCACCATACTGTGCAATATGAAAAGTGCTGTAAGCTATTGGATTTAAGATATTTCAATTCAATTCAATTATCTTTATTTGATCATACAAAAGTAGATCATTTAAGATAAACATGTTTAAAACACACTGTTAAAAAGACAATAAATAAACTATGGATTTAGCAAATAAGATACAAATACAAAATTACGGAAATTAAAGATTTAAAACAGTGCCACAGTATGTGCTAAATCTGTTAAAAACATTCCACAGTATAAATCTATTTAAACACAATATCACCAGTAAATATACAATAGTACATTTATTACTCATTTAATAATCATGTATTCATAAATGTAATAATTTAAGATTCATTTATGAATAATTAATTTACTAAATCATGTAAGATAAACATATATAAAACACACACTGTTAAAAACACAAAGATAAGCTTAGCTTAGGATTTAGCAAAGAAGAAACAAATACTAAAATACAGAAATTAAAAAGATTTAAAACAGTGCCACAGTATTTGCTAAATCTGTTAAAATCATTCTACAGTATGGATCTATTTAAAAACAATATCACCCGTAAACATACAAAAGTGCATTTATTACTAAGAACGCGGGAGATCAGTTAAAGCCGGGACATAAGGTACAAAATCATATGCTGTGCCATCATTTAGAACAACCTAATTATCCTCTGTCCTAAGATACTTTTCAGAAAACAGCCAACTGAATAACAGGTGTCATAAATAGCAGGTGTCATAATCTTCAAGCTGTTGGAGTAAGAACAAATCAGCCCTACACTGGTACACCTATATCTCAGCAACAGAGGCAATAACAACTTCCTTGTAAAGGGGAGATATTATTTGCAGAAGAATACAAAGTTCAGCAAAGACTGGGGTGGGGGATCATCGTATGGGCAGATGCATATATCTGCGTGGGAAAATTGCCCTTGCGTAAAACATATCATCCAACGAATAGACTACAACCTAACCTAATATTTCAAATCAATTTTTGATATGCCAACTGCCCTAAAAAGCAATTTCTTTGAAGCATGCTTCTAAAGGGATGTGCTACGTACATCTAGTGCAGGGCAGAGCAAAACACCGTTGCAAAAGACCTATTACAACCGAATGGGGCATAGCGTGTTAGATGTTGTTTTCTTTGTGTATTTTGTCAGTTTCAAAACCGCTTCACCGAGGTGGCAATTCCGCCGTGGTGCGGCGGTTTAACGATTGGGCGTGGCCGCGTCGGCCGACGGACGTGCGCAGCACTACGGAGGTAGTGCTCGCGACGTCCGTTGGCCGACAGAAGCTTCAAAGGGGTTAAAGACGTGAACTTGTCCTAAGAGCATTGGGGCGCTCTACATGAGCACCAGTTTATATTATAAAATGTTTTAATGCACGAGGAGATGAAGTGATTTACCCAGAGTTACAGGGTTAATTCAAACCTGGTTCCTCACGTCCAAAGAATGCAGCTCAGGCCATCCTGCCACATCTCTTATTTCTAGTAGCGAAACAATTTTCTTTTTTTCTGATCCACTCAATGTCTTCTATAAATCATTTGCTGTATAATGTTTGTCTTTCTGCTGTTAAATGACCCACTGTGCCCCTCTAGCCAGGCCTACAACATTGGTATTCCTGTCTCAAGACTTTCCAAGACGTCCCAGAATGGACATCTAGCCTAAAAAAAGTGTGCACCACTATCCAGCAATGAAAGATCCAAAGAGCTCTACAGTTCATCACTGTCTTGAAATAGAGTCCACGCATGTATTTCAATATTGACAATAATAGAGCTCATGCATTGAATATCTATCATGTCATGCACCATTGTCCCACCACTGTGACTTCCACAGAACGCTCACGGTGCACCTCGCACAGTGTCCAGGACATGTTTCTTTCACTATACCTGTAAAGACATCTACTGAGCCTTTTCAAAGCACCTCTGTCTTCACTTGCAACATCCAATGAATCCTAAGGACGTAAATAGCCACCAACACCTCAAAATGTAAATTCTCACTCTCTAGACCTGCAATTTACACTTTTGTACCAATATTAAAACTTCTCTGGGGCAATCAACGTGCAGGTTTTATCCTAATTTGCAGTGTGCACAGAGCTCTTAGTACTGAGATGTAGGCAGGTCTCTCAAAATGCACCTCTCTACTTGCACAGATCAACAGTATATGTACATTTAAAAAGAGCTCCTACAATGGATGCTTACCCTGAATTGTCATGCAAAGCTATCTCACAACTGAGACAGCCACAGAACTCTCACAGTGCACCTCTATCTTGGCATGTTGTGCACCATTATATCCAGGGCTTAATTTGTGCTGCGTTTACTGGTGCTCTGCACCGGCTCTTACTTATGACAGTACGCCACATGATGGCGCTCTCACCTCATTTTTAGTACAGTACATGTTTTTAGCAATTGAGTGTATTACAAAATAATAAAACTCACACATCCACAGTGGCGGCCGGCACAGGTAAGAGTGGTAGGGCGAGGTTGAGGGGTCACGTCGACAGACGAAGGAGATAGGTAAAATAAAATTAAAAAATAAAACCATTTACCTTGCGCACGCCGCATTGCCGACTTGGCGAAGCTGCGAGCGCAAAGTAAGTGATGTTATTTCTTTTTTTATTTAATTTTACCTGTCCCGTCGCCTGTCGACTACCCGCCCCTCTCATCCTCCCGTGGCCCCCCCGGCTGACCCCATCTCTCCGCTGTTCTTACCTGTGCCGGCTGCCACTGCACTTCCAGGCCATCCCTACAGGGGAAGGTGACCTGCAATACGCAAAATGTCACACTTGTTTAAGAGCGGTGCTTAGTTGGCAATGCTGGCCCTGTCGTTAGACTGCGGTGGCAGCAGCTGTGTGTGATGCCGGCTGCAGTGGAATACTTTTGGACTTGGCACTATGATTTTTACAAATAAAGCACTGACTATATCAGTTCGAATTCACATACAGAAATCACACACAGCACTGGTGTAGTGAGCTCCTGCATACAATGGTGTCCCCAGTGCTTAGATAAAGGCACGACTCGCAGAGTGCACCTCTATCTACACCACAGGACCAATTCTGATTTACCCAGAAAGCTGCCGCGATGTACATCCACCTTGACCTGCACCACTACTGGTGCTGGATCAGTCACGGAGCTCCTACCATACAATCTCATCATTCTGAACAGCAGTGTGCACTTACATCTCTGTTCAGAGCCGTCAGCGGGGCACAATACTCCTTTATGTTGAACTGAATTGCCCATGGATGTGCCAGTGCTTAGTTATATAGATATTAGTCTGATAACTATTCTTTGGGCATTCCCACTCCTTGCACTTGTATTCCAAAACAGACATATCATGAGAGCTCTAACAAGGCAAAACTACCATGACCTGTGCTTCAAACAATCAATCAGAACATTTGTAAAGCGCACTACTTACCCGTGGGGGTCTCAAGGCACTGGGAGGGGGGGGGGAGGCTGCTACTGCTCAAATAGCCAGGTCTTGAGTAGAATTCTTAAGGTTAGAAGGTCCTGCTTAAACCCTTTCCAAGTATTAACACATTCCTTACAGGAGTTTCCATAATGCACTAGTTTCCTGAGCTCTCGCAGGGCACTTCACAATGACTAGTAAAAGACTGGAGTAGCTTTCTACTACACTGTTCAGAGCAGAAGTAAAAACAAAGTTAAGAAAAGGATTCTGAAACAGAAAGACTCAGGGCCACATGTATGAAACAATTTTCCATTCACAAATGGTGCGAATCGCAAAATTTGGTCATTTGAGAATGCAAAACAGCCTTTCATGAGGTTTTGTAGTCGCAATTTTAGGTAAACCCAAAATTCCGATCACCTAAAATTGCGACTACAAATTTGGAATCAAATCCCTTAGCACATGTACCAAGCATTTTCTAAATGCAAACTATGCATTTAAGAAAAACTTCGATGTCGATGGTAACCATGTGCAAAATTCAAAAAATGCACAAATATGTATTCTTCAAAGTGCCATGTAGCGCACACGTGCACTTTACATGTGCACATTTTTTTTTTGGGTGGTGCTTCAGGCGGGCTTAAGGTCCCCAGACACCAGTGACTTTGCATTAGCGAATTTGCGATTACCAATTACGTGATCGCAAATTAGCTAATGCAAAACTATTCGCACCTATGGCCCATAGGAACAAATGGAGAAGTGTTACCTAATAGCGATTACCTGTATCCCGAATCACTATTTGGTAATATTAAGGAATCACTACATCTTTGGCGCTTCCTTACATACATAGCATTTTGCGATTACTAAACAGCAATTCAATAAAAATCGCTATTTGGTAATCGCAAAATGTTTTTTTTATACATGTGGCCCTCAGTACGGATGGGCAAAATCAAATTTTTGGGGCATTGTAGAATATAGGCAATATTCATGAAGTTTAAACATATTACGTGAAATGCATTTCGTCGGTCATATGCATAAAAAATGTATGCAAGTCTATTGTATATAATGACACTGGTGGGAGACTGGTTTGAGTAGAAAATACCTGTAGGCCAACGCACACAACAGTTTTACAGGCCCTGCAAAACATATTCTGCTCTAACCAGCCTCCTGCATGCAAACAATTATGCTGAAAAACCTAACCACACAAGGAGAAAAAGAGAGAAATACGAGTAAAACCCAAAACGGTAATTGTGCGAGATTAATCTCATGTAATAATCTCTTTGCCTTGATGTTCTCAGAGAACAATGTGTTTGCTAAGGATGCCTGTAAAGCTCGACACATAATAATGCCCTGTGCCTTCTTTGCATTCTGTTCTTAGAAGCAGCCCTTTATATTAGTTGCACTGCATTTATTTTCTATTTATATGAACATGAAGCTGGTTCCATTTGGTAAGGTAAAACTCGGTGAGGAAGGGAAGTGTGAATCTTTTTTGTAATTATAAGTGACAGAAAGTTCGCTCAGGGGGGGCTCCTCCGCTATGGCGAGGGAGCATTGCCCCACTTCTGCTTCTTCAGCAATAGTGAAAAATAAAATGAAAATAAAATAATTGTATTATCATTATATTTTTCACTGTTTCCTCTGCTGGGTAGCCGAGTCTCAGGGCGGGGCAGGCCGGGCCATCCTGGGCGTCAGGGAGGAGGAGAGGTGTGCACTACAATGTGTGCATGTCGGTTTGGGCCAAACCGACATGCGCACTTAGAATTTCTGTGCGCCAAACCGACATGCGCACTTAGAATTGCTGTGGACAACTCACAGGCTCATAAGTCCTGTCTGAGAGGCAAACCAGGCAGCTCAGACTATTCCCAGCATGAAAGCAGCATCAGGATTGCATCTGGGAGCCTTGCAGTGTGCATCAGTAGAGGATTGGGAAAGGAGCAAGATGGCAAGATGGCAAGATGGCAAGACGGCGGATGCAGCATCAGGTAAGTGGTAATTTATTTATGTTTTTAATGCTTTACTTTGTTTTTGTATTCCCCCGCACTGCCACCCTACCACACCACATTGAGAGCAGCCACCACTGAGTTAATTTTTCGCATTAATGGAGAGTTTAGCCTCCAAAGAGCATGGATTTGATTGGAAACAAATTTTAAATTCAGACAGTGTTTGTGACTCTTCAACCTCAACCCTAATTATCAGCTCATTAAAATAAAACATCAACACTCCCCATTGGATTGGAGGGCAGCCATTTTAACAATACAAAGGAGTACAACAGCGGAAATGATTCATTAGTACATTAATATTGCTTGTACAAACTACCTTTGTTTCAACCCTGCCCTATTGATGTCGGCGATCAAAAGGTGGGTATGGTACCAAAGTCCACTTCTAAGATTGAGGGGTTTACTTCCTCTTAGCCCTCCAAAGGTTGTCCTTATGTTAACATAGAGTACACATATTTCACAAAGCATTAAATAGCATGTACATTTTTGTCTAAAGTCCAAAGGAAATCATTAAGATGGCAAATTAGTAACCATCTCCAGCTACAGACAATAAACGCTAACCACAACAACAAAGCATACAAAGAAAATATTGATCACCCTTCTCGAACAAAAAACAAACTGCTGCCTTTGAATGAATTCTTGAGGCCTGGGTGTGAATGTATCCAAACCTAGCGGCAATATACCTCTATACAAATCTCTTTTAACATAACATAACCTACTTTTAATATATAAATTAAAGGAAGCATCTTCAAAATGCAACCTGGCGTCTGGTCCATAGTTTGGTCATCCAAATTCTCTGGAGTCTTCCACAGATCATTTAAAAACACAGGGCCTCGTTTATGAGTTTTAGGCGCAGGGCAGCGCCGCAAAGAATCTTGCGGCGCTGCCGTACGTCAAAAGAAAAGGGCAGGAATGTGCTGTACCTATAAGATACGGTACATTCCTGCCTTTTTTTCCTGCGCAGGCGCACAATGGACTGCCATGCACCAATGCAGGGACCCTTGTATCATAGTGAAATGGTGCCTGCTTTGCAGGGCTGAATGATTTTGCGCAGGAAGGGACACATGCCTGCACAAAATTAATCAATTCAGGAGATTTCCTCTTTCGATGTGTGCTGCATTCTGCAGCACACATAGGAAAAAGAAAAAACAAGAAGAAATGAAAACATTTCTCCTCGTTTCGCCCCCTCCCCTAATGCCCCCCCTGAGGTGGCATTAGATTCTGACGCATTCCCAGGTTTACGATTTCTGGTAATTCTGGGAATGCTTCAGATTCCATGAGTGTTGGTTGGGAACACCCACTGCAACACTCATGGAACACCACTATCACACAGTGTTCTGCAGGAAAGAGACATATATTTACAAGGCCATGAAAAGCCACGTAAGGTGGCTTTACATGGCCTTGTAAATATGCTGTTAGGCAGAAACCAGGGGTATACCCAAATTACCCTCCTATACCTGGGCATCGGACATCATACATGAACAAAGAAGATGAATACGGAGGAATTAATATCTTATTTATTTTCAATGTAGGGCACAATTAGTTACCCTAACATAAGTATATAGTTCTACCCAGACCGTTTATCAAAATTAATTCAACACACATACATGCCATGAGACCGATCTCAGACCATAAGTCATTCTAGGATACGTAAATAACAAAAACATACAACAATACATGTACGTATGACAAAAAAGAAAAAAATATATATATACAACACTCTATATAACCAATACCCCAACTGGTTATTTGATAGCTAGTGTTCATACATTAAATCTGGGTGATACACTCAGAGGTAGTCCTTACAGCACCTGAGGTATAACACCTCTCTATCCTTTCCACTCTATGTGCTGCCGTTATTACAATATTATTTTTGGATTAATGGAGACTCCTCTACAAGAAGCTGTCGACACGGACGTGTTTCCGCCGTCAATTTCTTCTGGCCTCCTCAGGACAAGGGCAATGAAACCAATCTAAAATATCCATAACAAATATATATATATATATATATATATATATATATATATATATATATATATATATATATATATATATATATATATATATAAAAATGTAGAATATCCATATCTATCCTATATATTACACACAGCGCGCTGGGTCTCTGCGCCTCTACCAACCAAGAAAACCATGTAAATATGCGGTGGCACATTGCGCCACTGGAGCGTCAAAAAAGTGACATTCTTGTGGCGCATTAAAAGCCACAAGGAGCCTCATAAATGAGGCCCACAATGAATAAAACATTCTTAGCTTTTAACTCACCAAGCTGATTTTCACATTCCAACAAGCTGTTTCAAGTACAAGCTCATGCGAATCAGAAAGATGTGAGCTTTACAAGGCTCTCTTATTACACATATCTTAATATTGAACACAAAGTTCATACCTTCGGTTGCACAAATCTTAGAGGCTCAGGCAGCAGCCTCACACACTAGAGAATATATCCACTGATTAGGTGGGGGACTGTAGCGAGACTAGTTAGCTGGAGAACAAGACAGACATTACCCTCCATAAACACAAAAGTGCAAAAAATGACCCAATCCCACCTGCCATTCTTGCTTTAGGGAATAAATAAATTCTCCAGCTGTTTTTATTACATATCATAAACACAACATGCAAATTCAACTGATATATTAATTTTGAATATATAGAAAACTGTATGTACCTAACTAATGCATAAAGAATATCTTACCAAAAAATCTCACATTACATTAAGAGTCATGGTTGACCACCTTCTCTCTCAGGATAGAGGGCTCGTGGGTCAGCATAGAAGCTGGTCCCTCAAACAACAAACTTGTTTCTTAGGCTAACGCACTCAGGTAGACATTCTTCAGGAAACAGAAGGCTTAGGGCTTCAGAGTTGTCCATCACATTACAGAGATTACACAATCACAGACTACAGAAAGCACAATTATCAAATATGTTACAGACACACATCTCTAATGTTTCACCATAGAAACATTTTACACACTCAGACAGAAACCCAAAAGTCTCAAGTTTCAGTGTTTCCCTCGGGTTACAGAAAATTTGCAAATTCAAACTTCAAGTAGCAGAACTTTACAACATGTTACGCAGATCTCTAACGCTGTGAACATCCAAACTATGACTCTGGTTTTGGAGATCTCACAGGTTTAAATCCAATCAGGAAGAAATATATATCAATTATCTCGCAGGTGTAGGTTGTGGACTTTTTAAAGTTATAAGTTTCTCACAAGCTAAGGAATCTTACAGCAAAAGTATGTATCAGGCCAGACAATGAGATTTTACCCACCTGAGCCTCTCATGTCAATGCTAGCTATCACGTTACAGAGATCTTACAAGTCTAGACATCTCACTACGATCTATCCTACATGTAACATAGAAAATACATGTCAACATGATCTATGGAAGTATCACAATCATTCAAGATACATATCTCTTACACCTAAGGAAGGTTTCTCCAAAGAAGATCCTGGAGGACTGGATCCATACCAGATTTTTCGCATAACTACATTTAGATAAATGTAGTTATCTTAAAAATCAAGCATGGATCCGGCCTCCAGGACCGACTTTGCGGAACCCTGCTCTAAGGCATCTAATAGCAAACCTTCCCCTCAAATAGATTTGTGTATGTTGTGCATGATAAGCCATCAGATCCAAGGGCCTACCATGGCTGACGAGTGGCAAGACCTGAGATAGACAAGAGGCACATATTGGTACTAGAAGTCCTTAAAAAGGGAACTATAAAAATTCTTAAGAATCTAATACAAGAGGATAATATTACACTTACTGAGGAAGACATAGCCGTGGAATCAGATTGTGATTATTTAATTTGAACCATGAAAAAGCCATCTAAATGATCTCAAACCATGTGCTGGCCAGAGAATTTAATACATGAGAATAATGAAGATTAAACTTGAAAACGTATATCAATGAATAAAGACATAATATACCACAGGAACACTGTTTGCATTACTAAAAGTAAATATTTGAGATGATGGTGCCATCCCAAAATGAAATATTGACATGAGGTATACCGACTAGGCAAGTTGTTACACACGGTGGGTTGTACCGCTCTGGTCATATTTTTGCACTTGACTAAACCATGCTGCACAGCAGCTGTGCTACTGTACAGCATGGCTACAGAAGCACTCACAAAGCCAATGGATCCTGCATAGACGAGGCCTCTTGGCTTTGTCAGTAATTGTTTTCCACCAATTAATGGTCTCAGGCTAATTCCTGTACACAATTGGATAGGAAAATGGATATAAATCAATTATTGTGCCTTAAAGAAAAAGGCCATGGGCAGTGAATTTTTAGGTCAGGCTGGTGCCTCTGAAACAGCCACTTTTAACCCGCTGAGCATTATTTGCGAAATGTGATCTGCAGGTTGCACACAGATCTCTTTGACAGGTGCGGTTACACTTTGAGCCTGTGGTCTGCAGATTGCACGCACATCTCCAAGAGCGTATTTTATTCGCATTGAAACTTGTGATCTGCATGTTGCATACAGATCTCTGCATCCAGTACATTAACTGTTGGAGAGGCTTTAGCCGGCTGCCTGTAGGCTGCAAACACCACTCAACAGCATCCACAGTAACCCCTTAAGTAGTGCTTAATTTGTGCCGGTGCTTTCCGGTGCTCAGCACCGCACTTAATTGCCAGCACCGGGGCAATTAAGTGCGGTAGTGGTGTCTGCCAATTTAGGTACAAGCAAAACAACTTCTGCTTATTATTTAAAATTTAATTTCCAATTATTAGTATTTGCCTCCGAAGCCATTCTTATATCTTTGGGGCCTGTAATAGAATGAATTGTAACACTTATAAGAGTGTGATGATTAGTAGTGTGTTGGTGCTGTCATTGGGAGTGCTGCCAGGGGCAATGGATGGAGCAAGCTCTAGTGTCCTCCTGTCAGGAGCCCCGGCTCTAAGTTTTTTTTATAAATTAAGCATTGCCCTAAGATGATATCACACAGAATGAAGCTTACAACCTTCCTGCTGCACAGATTTTTGCAATGGGTGTAGCAAACCCTGGTATGCTGTCCTGGGAGGGAAGACGGATTTCACCCGTCTCTCTCTAGCATGTTTAGTTCCCAATAAGCTGTACTACAAGGAGTGAAGTCTCTGGTCTGCATTTTGCACTGAGATCTCTGCAGCGGGTACAGTAACCCCATAAGGTGTCATATGTGGCATGCAAAGCGCTCTGATGCCTTCGGGTCTAGCTAGGCTAAAATAAATGTCTGCTATACTTGTTATCTATATTGTGAAAATTTACTGCTATAAAGCGCTGTGACTCAGATGCTCTGTATAGACTTGTTATCTTTGATGTGAAAATGTACTGTTGTAAAGCACTCTGATGCCTTTGACTCATAGGACTAAGAAGAGGAACTGAGAGTTTGAGTGCAAAGTTCTAAAAGAATTGTGAATCGCTGGCGAAATTTCTACACTATAGAACAGCCTATGCATATGGCATATTGTTTGATGAGAATTCTTTGTTTGACTGAAGAGTGGTTTTTATTTGGGTTTCATGGTAAGACTGGTTCCTAGCTGGACAGCAAAGTTTTCAATCCTCTGGAGTTGTCCAGAAGAGGATTCTGGCAGGCCCAGATAGAGGACGTTGCCATGGCTGATTATTTCTTAGCAAACACAAACCAAAACTACTTATTGAGTGTGAAGAAGGTGCGACAGGTACAGCAGAATTTTTCCTAAAGTCTCAGAGAATAGACCTGCTAACAAAACAGCATTGATCTGGACTTGGAAAAGAGATCTGAATCCAGTAAGACTTCTTATGATTTGACTTTGGTTGCTGGAGAGGGGGCCTCCCCACAGACATAGGCCAAAGAGAGGGGCTAGCCATCGCTCAATGGTGTTACTGACTAGCAAGATATCAGTCTTGTTAGCATGGAGTTTAGGGAATTTTGTGCCATCCAATGCTGGTCAGACAGGTGGTCAGTTTGGCTGTGGCTGATCATCAAGGCACACAATCAGCTTCATATCATTAGCATAAGAAATCATGAGACAGCCTGAAGCTGTGATCGGTTGGGCTAGAGGTCAAACATAGATGTTGAAAAACATCGGGTAAAGGGTAGAGCCCTGTGGACCCCGCAGTTAACAGGCAGAGTTAATGAATGGTAAGGTGAAAGTGCCACCTACTGAGTCCGCCCTTTGACGAAGGAGGAAAATCGTGCTAGAACAGACTCTTTAAACCCGAAGTTCAGCCAGGCAACTCAGTAGTGTAGCATGACCCACTGCTGCAACCTAAGGCCACATGGGTGAAGTTGTATTATATTAGACCTCTGGGGATCACAGTAGGAACAGGCAGGACAATTGCAGCCTGTGCTGCAATGAGAGATACCAGAGTTCCAGTGCTTAATTTGAGCCAGTGGTTTCAAGTGCTCATCACCGGCACTTAATTGCCAACACTGGCACTTATGACAGTCTGCTGTTTGCCTGAATTAGAGATGAACACAACATCAAATGTTTAAAAAGAATACAATATGCATTAAAAATGACTAATACCTGCTGCAAGCCTTAGGGGGTCAGGAATAGTCTGAATTGTCACAACTGGAGGTTGTGATGGTCTGTACCTGTGTTTTACTGTTCTTGGCAGCACGGGCAATAGGTAGTCCGAGCGGCATCTGACGAGGGCCCTGGCACTTATGTCTTTACAAATTAAGCACTGCAGAGTTCTGATCCTTTGAGCGAAAATGCAGCACCCATTGGCAGTTCAGGGTTATTGTTACCACTGTAAAGATACGTAAAAGAAAGAAAGATTCCATGTATGGGCTCTTAGGCTACAAAGCCACATCCTAGAAGTAATTGGATTTTCATTATGTATACTCTAAATAAAGTAGAAAATCACTGGCAAATTGGTTTAGCTGCGAATAACAACTCTAATGAAATTGACACCTACTTAGCTATGGGAAAACTAAAGCTGTGGCAAAGCAAAGTTACCACCACCATTCTACAAGTTTCGTGAACACGGCTCTGCTAGAGGGATTCTCCACCCATCTTTCCACTACTTAATAAGTTCACAAAGCGGGCTGTATCAGAGAACCAATACACATGGTCACTGTTATAATTACGAGTTAAATGCATTCGTAAAGAAGTATTGGGTACAGTAAGATGGGCATATAGAGTATCCTGGAACAAGCAGAAAAAAGTCAGCTGTATAAAAACACACATGACACAGGAGGGTGTAATAGAAACCCTTTGTAACTAGTCCACTGGATTTTCACTAATGATTTTGAATAAGCATGACCTACAATACATTGACGAGATCTCCCATTATGTCCATCATGATTTAAAAGAAGAGCTAGATATCCTGCAGAGTTTGGTACATTTAAGAATTACAAGTATGGCCTACATAAGAAATCAAGAGCTTACACCAGATGAAGGTACTACTCACTTGCATCAAGCCGAAACAGATCAAGAACAAATATTGGCACACTGCTCTGTTCACTTAACGTAAATGAAAAAGGTGCCAAGAAAAACATATATTGCTGTCCGAAAGTAATGGACAGCTTGGTGAGTGATACTTACACATCATAATAAAGCCTGATGGGAAGGTGGTGAAGATTGCTGTTCAAGCAAATCCATAACCTAGCTGGACCTCCTGTTGCCGAACTCTGTTCCCCCCGCCTGCCAAAAATCTAGTTTGTTGCATGAAGGCTTGCTACCCTATGCAAAGTGTCATTTAGGTCCTCTTCCCTTGCCCTCATTTTGATGCAACTCTGAGAATACAAGCCACATCAGGCACCACCATCATGTTGGCATTCTACAAAGTCTCCTTGTATCCCCCAACCCTGCAATCTAATAACCTTTCCACGTAATCAGCCTTGCCAAATATGGGTCTTAATTGTAGGAGAATCCCAATCAAACAGGTTGTAGTCTGGAACATTGAGTAAAGGAATATTGTGATACCTTAATACTGTAGCCAAAATGCCAAGGACCAAACTACTGAAAATTATGTGCATATAGGGAAGTAAGGATTTACTATTCTTGATTACACTTCTATGTACCTGGAAAAAAAAAAGAAAAAAAAAAATATATATATATATATATATATATATATATATATATATATATATATATATATATAGTCGAGGAACATATATGTGGAGTTGTGCAGTGGTGGCCGGCTCAGGTAAGCGCGTTGTGGGGTGTGGCAGTGGGGGGGAGTCGACAGACGATGGAATAGGTGTTATTATGTTTTTAATTATATCTATTCCGTCGTCTGTCGACTCCCACCCCGCTCCGCCCCACCGCCCTTACCTGTGCCGGCTGCTGCTGGAGCTATGTATAGATAATCTAAACATGCTTGTTGATATATTTGTCTTTGATATTTCGGCTATGCCATTAAGGTACATCAATAGCCCCTACAGAATAATACCCAGAATACAAACCAATCAAACATACTCTCATAAATATACTACTGCCGTTCCATGTGACAAGAGACCGTCCCTAAGGTTCCTTGCCCCCCCCCCCCGCTACTCCAAAACCACCCACGGTTGTGCTGCCAGCGCCCAACGTCCCCCGCCTGCTCTACAGCTGATGGCCAGCAGCACCGACTGACATTAAAGCACAATTCATTAACGTCGGGTAAGACTTATTTTCAAAGCCTGCTGTGCGAGTGCGCGAGAGGTGATGTAGCGCTGTTTGACCGGAGAGCCATTTGTCAGCAGCGCTTCCCTCGTCCTCCCTCCCGTCAAATACCTTCAGGATTCGATAATATAAAAGACATCCGCGGCCGCAGCGCCAGCAGAGAACGGGAAAAAGCTCCTTATTAGGAGACGGAGCGAGGAATGCGCGGAGCGGAGAGAGAGAATGGTGCACTCTCTTGCACATCTGTATCAGCAGAAACAGACTCGCTCTCTCACGCGCCCCCCCCCCCCTCGCGCTCCCTTTCTCTAGCTTTGCTTTTCTCCTAGATCTCCCTCTTTTCTCGCCAGCTCTCTGTGTCTCTCGTTCCCCCTCACCTTTTTGCTCCCTCCCCAAATTTCCCCGTGTCTCTCTCTCTCTTTTTCTCTATAACTTATGCTTAAAACCAGGGCTTTAAGTGGGATGAAAAAACTGGGGGGTCTCTCAAAGGTGCGTGGCCAATGTAATTAAGAGCGTGGCTTAAAAACACATACGCTAAAAATCTGTGTATATGTATAGCATAGTGTGCAGCCCGACTTGTATGTTGCTGTTTCTGTCAGTGCATCCAGATATATGACACAACAAGTAACATCATACTTATAATAAGTCAGGACTATTGGCTTTGTCAATTGTTGTTAGTTGCATAAGAGAAATAAGCAGCAACTATGGCTTGTATATAATATTGAAAAAGGTTCCCCTTTAACCCCTTCAGCGCTAATGACAAAGCCAGCTCGTCATGGGCGTTACCTGCGCTACGCGGATGACGAGCTGGCTTTGTCATAAACAGCGCATTTTTGAAATTCCAGCGCACAGCGGGAAAACGCGGTAGCGCGGTAGAGGTTAAGCCCTGGTGACATCACAACAATGTTGCTGATCCTGAGTTTCAAACAGAGAAGGGAAATCCAGAGAGAAAATGACTCTCTTTAAAGGATTTCCCTTCCCCTAGAACGCTCACCTGGCATGACGTCATGCTGTAACTTCTCCACTGGTGAGAAGTGAACAGTGTGAGTAGGCCACTGCGATGTGCCTGCTGTCTCGAAACGGGTCTCTATCGGTTCTGTTTTGTGCCCTGGCACTTTTTTCCGGACTGCAGTGACAGAAAAATCACGGACCACCTATGTCAGGGCACAAAACAGAGCCCGATAGAGATCCGTTTCAAGGCCCCCTTTAAAAAACTGCTGGTGCTCAGCACCGGTGAGACCCGGCCCACCTAAAGCCCTGCATAAAACTACCTTAACTCACAGCGAATCATACATGTTAAAGTATATAAGTACAAAACCTATCACACCAATAGAAATTTTCAAACAAAGATTTGTCATTCAATATTTCCAAATTCCACAAAATTACACGAAGTGAAGAGAAATAGGGTTCATTTAATCCCAAAGGCTTTCCCTCAGTCCAGCCAACACGTGTTTCGTCGATTGGGCGGAAACCCACGACTTCATCAGGGCTGATATCAATTGCTAATGGACCTGTGTACCTTCTAGCTGGTTATATTTCCGGCCCAGCTTATGTGGCATGGGCAAAGATTTTTTCTCTGTCAGGTCTTAGTCAGTAGCAAGCGAGTCCGCTTCAAATCGGTAACTCTTAATGTTCCCCGTACTCCGGTAATCTATTTATTTGATCCCGGCATAAGTCTAAGATCGTCAAGTCCTTCCTCCAGTGATATCGATGGAGTGAAGTTTTCGCCCGCTCCCAATATTATGGAGTCCTAGGGCGGCAAAAGTCCCACTAGTATCCCGACCGGTCGGGATACTAGTGGGACTTTTGCCGCCCTAGGACTCCATAATATTGGGAGCGGGCGAAAACTTCACTCCATCGATATCACTGGAGGAAGGACTTGACGATCTTAGACTTATGCCGGGATCAAATAAATAGATTACCGGAGTACGGGGAACATTAAGAGTTACCGATTTGAAGCGGACTCGCTTGCTACTGACTAAGACCTGACAGAGAAAAAATCTTTGCCCATGCCACATAAGCTGGGCCGGAAATATAACCAGCTAGAAGGTACACAGGTCCATTAGCAATTGATATCAGCCCTGATGAAGTCGTGGGTTTCCGCCCAATCGACGAAACACGTGTTGGCTGGACTGAGGGAAAGCCTTTGGGATTAAATGAACCCTATTTCTCTTCACTTCGTGTAATTTTGTGGAATTTGGAAATATTGAATGACAAATCTTTGTTTGAAAATTTCTATTGGTGTGATAGGTTTTGTACTTATTTATATACTTTAATCTGTGGATTACTGGTGGGTTATGATGACAACCCATGCCTAGGCACCCAATGACATACATAATCATCAGTATAAATATTAGCCTATATATCGTGAAGCGCCAATTCCGCCAAGATTAGTCATCCTCTGAACTTGTAGAATCATACATGTTGTCATGTTTTGAGCCTAGTGTGTTGAGCATTCAGTGTGCATTACATTTGTGAACAGCGCTATGATGTGATTTTACAAAAAAACCCGAAAAAGGGTATTTTCAGCAGTTTTTAGATGCTGGGCCTATTTCCAAATGCGCACAGTATTTTTAATGTTTATTAACCTCACCAGGTAAACACCGATTATTACCCGAAGCGGTTTTACCCTTCCCTTCTGAGTAGTGCACGTCGGAATAAGAAATTACATGCGTATATGTGTTTATCCACCAAATTACTGCATGTTTTGTCTGTTTGCAACTGTATTTTCTGAGACAAATTTTGTAACGTTTTATCTGGTGAAATGTGTCTGTGAATAAAACTGCACATGTGCAGTAATTGCTACAAGACTCGAAATCCTGCTTCTAGCACAAACTTCTGTTTTGAATTTCTGTGGAATATCGATGAATAGGATGTGGCGTAACGGTCAGAGCTGCCGACTTTGGAACTGGGGAACCATTTTCGGGGTCGGCTCAACATCCTGTGATTCTGGGACAAATCACTTATTCTTCCTTTGACTACCATAAAATGAATGTATCCTTGTGTAGCGTAACTGGTGCTCATGTAAAGCGTTCCTATACCTTTGGGTCGAGTTTGTGTTACATAAAAAAATATATATATTGCAACGTACTACAAGTTGTAATTTTGGGAACTAACCTATTAGTGCGTAAATTGGTTCATAAAATTTCTTACCATTTGGAAAAAGTCGGTATGGTATTTGCAACCACTTTTTATGAATAGAAATTTCATACATCACTGTCTTAGGTTGTAATTCCACCCCTCACCGTAACCTAAGATTGACCAATCGGAATCTTCTCTGCACACTCTGCTGCATCCTACTTTGAGTTCATTTATGATCTTGGACCCTTTGGCTGGAATTCACTTCCACCAGCTTACCAAGAAAGTCCCTTTTTAGAAGATATGAAGCACGCCACTGACAGAGTGGGTGAGGGTTTTCAAAAGAGCAGAGGCAGCTCCTCCGCAGGAGCGGACGAGCGTCGCCCCGCATGCTATGAGTGCAGCAGGCAAAAACAAATAAATAAAATGGCATATTAATGCCATTTTATTTATTTGCTACTGCACTGGCTCATGCGGTGTGCAGAGCGAGGGTCGGAGTGGGGCTGAATCCTGCAAATGCAGGATGAGAGCACTGGTCTACAGTGCGCATGGCAGATTGGCGGCCATCTTGTGACGGCCAACCCGATATGCGCACTCTAGACCCAGCAATTCACAATCTGTGAAACAGCCTGGAGATTGCTTGCACAGGCCCCCAACCTAAAAATGAGCGCTGGGTGTGCCTGCTCCCACCGATCCTGGAGCTGATTTTACAGCATGAGAGCAGATCAAAAATTGGTTGAAATTGCATTCCACAAGCAGCAAGGAAGTCTTTCCTTTTCCTGCTCGTGGACAGCAAACAGAAGTGCTGCACCAGTCGTGCTCCTGAATTTATGGTGCGTCGTGTGCCTTCGCGCCTCATCATTTTTTATTTTAGCTAGCCGCCACTGTAAAAGAGAACATGTTAGTTCTTCCTGGGGCCATACCACCAGCATTCAAATGTATAAACCACAGTTGTTGAGGGGTATAGGATAGCTTGGAGTGTTGATGTGAAGAAGTAGGGAAATATCCTTATATCGACAGAAAAGATATATCTGCCCCCCCCCCCCATCATACTTTTTCAGTCTTGGGAAATATGGTGTGTAACAGAGAATTTTAAAGACATTTCTGAAGAATCATCTACTTCACGAAAGCAGAAACTGAACCAGATACCTCACAACTCTCAACATTTTTAAATGTGTGACTATATCAGCATGTTTCTATTTATTTATAGAACTATAGTAAGCTGTACATCTGTCTTTACTGTTAAATTTCTCACATAACTGCTGTTTATCCATTCCTCAATCACTCACTTAGGTCTATTTTAACCATCCCATCTGTCTATTATTATGCTGGGTACCAATTATGTTCTAAAACACATTAATTCTCAGGATGGTATTGCTAGCATCAATTAATAAAGACAAATATTTCTATCAGAGGCTCCATATAGATGCTGAAAAGTGCATCGAAAAGAATAGGGCACACTGCACTGCATGGAAAGAAGAGCACATATTGAGGATTCTATAAGATGAATTGAGGGCACTTTAATAGGGCACTGCACAAAACAACGACTTCAAATGCAGGTCATCTCATTACTGGTAAATCCAGCTGGCTAGGGAGTAGACATCTTTGATTTGTCACAAGATAGATTCAGCCTGAGGCTTTGTAATGAGTTGAAGATGTCTAAAATCATAAATGAAGACATGTGCTTAATGAACTGTAAATACCCAAAGAGAAATGTAAGGGGTTGTGACATTCATATGTATACATATGAGAGAGCCGTGCCATGAATCTGACAGTGCTGGATTTACCAGCTTGTGTGTTGGATCCCTTTTCAATAAAAGACTCAGTATAGGTTTTTATGGCCCTAGCAGTATGGTCACATTTTCTCAATCCTTTGACAGGTCTGATTCTGCATTGTGGGCGACTTTCAGATTGTCCTCTAACCAGATGGGGAACATCCTTTACGACGCGGATGTTACCCCGCGCAACCATTACGACGCGTCTCTTACAACGCAAGTCGTAACCACGACTTGCGCTGGAGGGCGCTCAAGAACAAGGAATAGTTAATTTACTATTCCAACACCTTCCCTACTATCCACGGGGACTGGTGTTGGAATGGTAAATTAAACTATTCCTAAGTCCGCACCCTACAGCGCAAGTCGTGGTAACGACTTGCGTTGTAAAACACGCGTTGTAACGGTACACGTGGTAATAGCCCGCGTCGTACCGTCATACATCCAACCAGATATATGTATTTTGGAAGACAGCACTCATCACTGCAAAAACAACATTAAATGAGAGGTTGGAGAAGGGATTCCACTCCCGAAAAGTATAATTTAGTGAGATTGTAATGAATACACAACATTTCGAGTGTTTTCTGATTGTATCAGACTACCCCCAAGTTGGTTTTGAGAAAATACATTATTTAAAGCACAACCAGCTAGTAAAAGTAGTTGGAATCTGATTGAATTTTCCAGGATGGTTGTTTCTATGGCATTCTATGAAATGTGTCTGAAACAGTACATTTAAAAGAACACTTGACTATTATTACTGGACAAACTCAGTGAATTTTTGGAAAATTATTGAGCTGGTTTGTTGCATGTGAGAAAACTGAACAGAGCGTAGCAGCACTTTCACGGGTTTAAGGGTTTTCCATGAGAACATTTTGGGGAAAGAACGAGTCAGATGGTACATTTTACAGCGCATTGGGACAACAACATTTGTCTAAGCTGAGAATCATGCACATACAATTTTACAGGAGCGTGATGGGTGTCCCTTGGAAAATTTCAGAGAAAATATGTGGTAAAAGGTGAATTTCCAACATTTGACCAAAAGTATCCGTGGATCATACCATCTGCTGAGTGGATGTACAGCAGTGCAATTGAAATATGAAGATGGTTCAACCTCCAGTGAATGGAAATTCCAAACTCTTCTCCACTTGCAGTAGGCCCAGCATGCGATCCCTTTCTGGTGAAGACCTCTAGGCAAGTTTATCGCCTTGCTATGAAACACATATACAAAATGGGACAGAGTTATGTATCCTTTTCCTCCATCTTTTTTGTGGCAAGTACCAAAACTGGTAATTATGCCAATAGCATCTAATAGAATAGCACCAACATCTCTCAGTATTGATGACAAATGTTTAAAGGGACACAAGCGACATTTATCAGCAGGGCTGCCATACCTTAAATGGGGTGGTATCAACACTTTTTAGAACAGCTGCTAGACTTTTATGGACAGAACACAAGACCTACTAACTCTTCACAGTATGAATCTATTGTCCTAATTGGGATGCACCAACATTTCACATCAAGGATGGCAGCCGGGCTAAAGCTTTAAGATTTTTAGGCAAGTAATGGGGGAGAAGGAAAACTGGACAAAATAGATTTAAAAAAATAGCTGTAAAGGGGGATTTCGTAATTCTTTTCCAAGGAAGGTTTTATGAAACCCGCCACCAAGGAGAAGACAGCCTTTGTTCCTGTGTCTTTAACTTTCAGCTCTAATATCTTCACCCTTATACTGCCATTAATCATCAAACCCAGTGATACTCAAAGTAGGCTGGGGGGCTGATATACTTAAAAACTCCTTACGTGCTCTTTTTCCTATCACACATGGCACCAGAGCTAAAACGACACCTAGGTAGTGGATGCTCCAGAAATTAACAGGAACACCCATTGGTTTTGTAGCAAGGAGAACAATAAACAGTCTGCAGACTGCGTACATTGGCCCAAAGAACATGCCCAAATGGGCTTCTAGGAGGTTTGCTAAAACTAAGGGGCAGATTTACAAGCCAGCTGCACCACCAGTATGTCACTGTTCGTGACGTACTGGTGGCGCAGGGGGCTCCACCATATTTACAAGGACAGGAAAAGCCACCCTAAGTGACTTTTCCTCTCCTTGTAAATACGGCCCTTTCACACGCAGCACTTTGCGTTGAAGGGGCGTTCCATGGGTGTTGCTGTGGGTGTTCCCATGCAACACCCATGGAACAAGACACATCTTCAGATTTACGAGAAATCGTGAATCTGGAGATGCGTCTGAATGCTACGCCACCTCTAGGGCGTTTGAAATGTTTTCATTTCTCCTCGTTTTTCCTCTTTCAATGGGTGCTGCATTCTACAGCATGCATTGAAAGAGGAAAATGCTTGTAGTGATTGTATTTGTGCAGGAAGTTGCCCCTTCCTGCACAAAAACAATCTCCCCATGACGCAGGCATCCTTGCACCATGGTGCAAGGGTGCCTGTGCCAGCGCATTGCTGCAGTTTGTGCGCCAGCGCAGGGGGAAGCACAGAGATGCAATATATTCTTGTGAACATGTTGCATCCCTGTGCTTCGGAAGTGCTGCAGCGTGGAGGAGCCAAAGGGCTTGCGGTGCCACGCTGCTACACTTCCTTGTAGAACTCCCCCCAAGGATGTTGGTCTTGATTCTATCTCAGACCTCTTTCTTTCCACACTCTACACTTCTGTTTTTGTTGCTGCTCTTTTTCTTACCTGCATTCTCCCTTGGTCACATTTTTTCTACCTTCCTCTTTATTCAGCTTGCTCCCTTTTCTATCTTGCCTCTCTATTGTTCTGAGTATAATGATGAGGAATAAGTCCCAGGCAGCAAAAAGGGGTGCAGGTGCCCACCACCTGCAACCACCTGTTCGAATTAAGCCCTGTTTGACTACTCGGCCAAGCTCCCTAACAGAGTCAAGCAGTATTGGACAAGTCTTACAGGCAGGTCTGGCAGTCTGACTCTGCTGAATGGGCCAGCTTGAAAGGGCCAGTGTATGGGACTTGTTTTTGTCCTGTGGACCATAAAAAACAGTCCAGTGCTTAATTTGTGCCAGTGGTCCCTAGTGCTCGGCACCATCACTTAATTGTCAACACTGGGACTTCTGGCAGCCTGCCACATGGTGGAACGGTTTGTCCGATTTAGAGATGAGCACAATACTTAATAATTCCATATACATTAAAAATGACTTATACCTGCTGCCCGAGCCATTCTTATACCTTTGGGGTCCTGGAAGTGTCCGAAATGTCACACTTGTAGGAGTGTGATGGTTAGTGATCTGTTGGTGCCATCGTTGGAAGCACTGGCAGGGGCAATGATTAGTGCGCGCTGCCGTGGCCTCCCACAAAGGGCCCTCACACTTACTGTTTTACAAATTAAACACTGAAACGGCCCACACTTTGGATCCTTCAAGTGGGCCCATCTGGCAGTACCAGACTGTCCAAAAGGCCGTCCATCATTGAGGTCAATGAGGTTTTGGGGGCCCAAAAGTCTGCTTCAGAGGCACCCTTGGTTCTGCGAGGTCAGGTGTGCTCTTTAACCGCATGCGTGCAGCCGCGATTTTTCGCGCTGTGTGGCTTTTTTTTTTAAACGCGTTACATGACCAGCTGAGCTCGTCATGAGCATGCGAGCGGCGCAACTCATGACGAGCTCAGCTCGTCATGAGCATGGAAGGGGTTAACTTCAAAAATCTTATGGGAAAAGGCCTGTCACGCAAGAATAGAGGGGCGAGGGCAGGAAGGAATGCCCAGAGGGCAGGGCAGGCACAAAGAGCAGGCATGAGGCAAACATGTCCTGCCCGCTCTTTGTGGCACGGCAACACCACATTGTCTGCGAGCTCAGTCAGCGTGCTTCCTGCAACCTTTCTCCAGGGACCCTCCTTTCTTGGGATTCAGGAGCAGCTCTGCCAGGCGAGTGCACATTTACAGCGAGAACATCCCCCTTTCAGAGGGGATTATCACATGAAGTGACAAGGCCTTCACGTCGTGACACTCTCCGGAGCTTTTGTGGGAGCTCGGAAGCTAAAAAGCTCGTTAAAAAGGCGCGCGCCCACTGCTTCCGCCTGCGCCGCCTTGAATCTGAGGTGGAAACGGTTCCGGAGTAGGCGCGTGAAGGGCTGGACATTCAGCGGTTTGTCTCTGAGGAGGTATCCTTTCCACTACAGCAAAGAATATTCAGTGGAAGGAATATACCTGTTATGGGAAGCTTCACAAGTTCATTATTCCAACCTGGAGTGAAACATGAACAGGTACGGCGCAGAGCTGTTTATTAACGATCCAGTTTCAGTTAAATTCAACAAAACTAAACAAAAAGGCAACCGCATACTGGGAGACAGAGCTAGGGACTACGCTCAGCGAGAGAGAACAATAACTTCTATGGTCTTCCCCCACACAAAACAAAATAACGCCAACATTAGCACAAACAAAATCTTGGCTACTGCACAAGATCTATTGGACACCAGCACATCTGGCGAACCTGGGGCTCAGAGAGAACGACTTTTGTTGGAACTGTGACAAAGTGAAGGGCGACTTTGCAAACCTACTATACCACTGCGTCAAGGTAAAAAAATTCTGGGCTAAAATATTCGACTTTATAAACAAAACAATAGGATGTACAATCAAACCAGAAATTGCCTCCCTCACAGCTGCATTCCTAACCACTGAGCTAGACTCAAGACAAGATAGGGACCTAGTAGATCTTCTAATCACAGCGACAGTAAAAACAGTCCTCACCAAATGGAAAGAAACCGCCAAGGCAACCTTCAAGGGCTGGCTTAACTGGGTCACATACCTTAGGGGGGCGGACACAATCTCCCTCCAACACTCACCATGGAAGCAACAACACAGGGGCATGTGGGAGACCCTGGACAAATACCTGGACTCTTACGACCCGCCATAAAGAAGACCAAAGCCAAGTCAGCATCCATAGGACTGTAAGCCCCCAACACAGGGAGCCAAGACGGACGCAATAGCAGCGAACTTCTTGTAATTTTCTTCTCACTCTCTCTTTTCCCCTTTATTCTCTTCTCCACACCTCCTCCTCGCCCTATAAGGGGACAGTTGGATAAGGGGACCAGCCTAGCATGTTTATAGCTTTAAAGTAGGACTACACAATCCAACGAGTCTGGGCTGAACCTGGAACGAGTTGCCCATGATAAATGTATGTTATATGTTTATGTGTTTGCAAAAATCAATAACAATTTTGTTGAAATTAAAAAATAATAACAAACTACCACATACAAAAGCCTAACTAACATCGTTTCCATTCAAATGAATACATCCCACGCGGTACTGATTCAAACAATGCCGCACCGCATGGAATGTTATTGGAAGTTGACACGAGTGCATGAGCACTTGTGTCCACTTCAAATATCAACACATAACACACCTCCCTCCTTTATTTAAAAAAAAATTATTTTAATAAATTATACAATTAAGAAAGCACAAAATCTTTGAGTTTAACAGGTAACTTACGAATTCTCAAGCTTCTGGTAAGACATGGTGGAGCAGGAATACCTTATTCAGTAATAGATGATTCAGTACTTGAATTACTTGCATCATCTCCATTCACTTGCAAAAATACATTTGAAGAATAATTGTCATCACAAAATTCCTTCCTGCCTTTATAGATTGAAACTCTATTAAAATTCCAAACACTCCCATCTTCCACACGTACTGCATTCTTAAACACTTCCACTACGTCCAAAGGATTAGATCAATTAGATAACCCTTTACGTACAGAACAACCCTTCTTCAACCATACTAGATCTCCCACCTGAACAAGACAATCCCTTACATTCCTATTTTTTAGCAAATCATCTTTCATTTTCAATTTATAGGCATCTACTTTACGACGAAATTTCCTTGAAATCAATTTCAGCAAACTCTGCTTGTGTTCTATTCCTATTTCTTAGCCACCATGGAACTAGTTTTGTACTAGGTTTGCGACCTCTCAACAATTCAAAAGGAGTCAACAAAGTAACTGCATTGGGAGCTGTTGTATAAGAAAGTAACATGGATTGTAAAGCTTTGTTCCAACACAACCCACCTTTAACAGCTAGTTGAATTGCTTCTTTAACAACCCTAATAAATCTCTCAATTTGACCATTAGCCTCTGGATGGAAGACTGCACTCCTTTTGTGAGTTATTCCACATCTCAATAAATAGTCCTCCATCTTAGACCATTTCTATGGGGGACCAAGTTCACCATCAAGTCTGACAATAAACCTTTAGTTCATATATTATCACCAGGTGGTGGACGCACACTGTCATCTAGATTGGCTAGATTGTCATCAAGGTTACAGAATTTCCAATATTCTTTGGAGTATGTTCCTGGTAAAAGTAATGTTCATGCTGACTGTATGTCAAGGTTACCCTTTCCATGTAAAGAATCAGATAGTGTTGACAGAGATGAATGTGAAGTAGCTCATGTTGTGAGTGATGTGAATTTATTGTTCAATGACAATTCTGTTGTTCATGAGCAGTTGTGGAATGAAGAAATGGAGAAGGACCAAGAATTAAGAGAAGTAAAGAAGTTTATAATAAATGATTGGCCAGAAGAGAAAGAACTCATAGGGAGTTTGGCTAGTTATTATAAAGTTTAAGACAAATTGGCTATTGAAAATGGCATTATTCTAACGGGAGATACATTTATTCCACCTTTTGGTCTCAGGAAGATATTTGTTGATTTTGCTCATGATGGGTATTTTTGTATTTCTATCACCGGCAGACGTTTAAAAGATAACCAGAGGAAAGAATATACCCCTCTTGCCAGCATCCCATTCTTTCGACAATGCGAGTAAAAGTGGTTTATAGAGAGTAAATAATGTAATTCTGATTAACCATGGCTGTGTGATTTAGAAAGTAAAAATAAAATGTCATTTGATTACATGGCTGTTTGTAGGAATCCATACTTTCTTTGTATCTAGATTGTCATACTAATGCAAATATTTATTATGCCTTGAAGGCCTTCTGATCAGGGAGCAAGAACAGCATATCTCCTGTCTGTGGCAATCTGCTGCATTTTACCATTTTATTTTTCCTGCTGGTTAGGAGCGGGGCGGGGCTAGACGTCACAGGAACAGGGGGAGAAGTGGTGGGACTCTCTTAAGAGTGCATGACGGTTTGGTCGGCCACCTTGGGCTGGCCAAACAGTCATGCGCACTTTGCATGTTCTCCACAGGCTGTATGCACAGCCTGGGTGGGGAACATGCCCAGGGCCCCAGTCCCTGTCTGAGCACCGAACTACTATGCTTAGATCAATCACAACACTGCTGTAACGCAGATTAGTGATTGGCCAGGGGAGTCTGGGTACATCCTGGTTCCTTCCAGCTCCAGAAGTGACGAAGAGGACTAAAAGAAGGCGGCCGGCCGGTGTGCTAGTAAGTGGTATTTCTTTTTATTTGCCCCCCTGCCCCGCCACCCCTGTTAAGTGGTGGCCTCCACTGTACATATGGCATTGACTTGATTCTATCAGCACAACAGGAGAGTTGGTCTCCTGCGCACCTGGTGTAGATTTGTCAAACCTAATTTCTTTCATTGGAAGCCATGATGGCAGGAGTAAGTGTGCATGTGTATGAGTGCATATGCGTGTGTGTGCATGGTTGTGTTGTTGGAAGGGTAGGGTAAACTATGCCATGCTGTAGCGCTCTTCTGGTTGGGATGGCCAGGTCCCTTGTTGGGCTGGACACAGATTGGGTGCCAATGCACTGGTGAATGGTGAAATGACAAGCAACTGAGTACCATTAGGAAAACTAGGTAGGATTTAAAGAGTACTTCAAAAAGGGGGAAGAAAGAAAGCAAAATGGCGGACAGATGGGCAGAATGTTTCAGTCAGCTGCCCCAACAGCCTTTGGCCTTGGGCTCTGGGAGGGTAGCAGGTACTTTTTCCAAAATGTGAAGCTGCACCAGCAGGAAGCAGTGCCCTCGTTAAGTGGAATGTGCACGCATCATGCACCATTGCAAATGCAGTTTGTGAAACAAGGTCTGAAAAGGTCATGGCATCTTCCTAGTAGGAATGCTAGAAGTCTCCTCGGCTTCCTTATTACACCTCTAGTTAATTTTTTAAGTCTTTATCTGATTTTAAGAACTTCAGTGGCACATCACTTATCTGATGCAGAGGGTAAAAGTATGGCATCTTTTTTTAGTTGAATAATTTTTAAAATCAAATGTATTACATCTTTCATGCGCATGATTGCAGAAAATCATGTAAGTCTGAAGAGGGAAAACTACCGGTATCAGGGCACCTACTTCAATATAGCCAATGCTGACTATCTTAACGCCTCGCTCCCATATGAACTCAGAGTGCAGAAAAAGTTCTTGTTTCCGGGGAGAAGGAAGTGCCCAAACAACAAAATGTAATCTTGCCTAGTTCGCTGAACATTTGCACATCTGAGCTGCCTGTATTGTGGCTTAGAACATGAACACCTACAAGCTTATGATTTATGTAATGCACACCACAAACTGAATTGTCTCTTGAATAATAGGTATTGTAATAAAACTAAGGAGCCATAGGACACTCCTATAAAAATCGGCAATGTATTCTCTTTTAGGTTGAGTCTAGCACAGCGCGCATGTGCTGCACTATGGGAGGCTTCTTGGAATTACTCCAAACTTCTTTGTGTGGGTTAGACTCCTCCCACACATTGGATTGGCGTTTGAGTGTGTCTTTCAATAATGAAAGCATGCAAATGGCCAAAGACAGGTGCATGTCCCACCTCCTTTCTAATGTGTCACTCCCACAGCGTTTTGCTCTCGGGAGAGAGCAGAGGCACCCAGGGTGGCAGCTGCATTCCTTCCACAGCTGGTGCCTTTAACAAGGCTATTTATGCTTATGTGCGCTTCTGGGAGGGGTCATGGGGCAAGGGCTTTGGCTTTGAAGGTGTCTGTTTACAACATGTCTGTTTTTTTCTTATTGTTTCTGTTCGGGTTTTAAACGTGCGTGCAGAACAATACGTGTTCACCCTACGTGAGTTTTTTTATAAAATTAGGCAAGATAACCGCAAGCTTGTTTAAATTGCTTGTAAACAATAAATAAAAATGCCTTAAACGTGCTTTCAAAGTAATACACTCTTACTGTAGTTTTTGTTTGTGTCTGACTGAGATAAAAGGCTACTTCAGAGAGCACGTGTTAAGTATAAGCTGTACCAACTCAAAACTTAGATCAACACTAAGAAGTTAAGGCAGTAGGGGAAACAGGCGCAAGACAGTGCAACGCGTCTCTCAATTCAAATTAACAAAGACAAGAGTGCTCAAGGCTAATATACAACCACTGCCAACAGTTGTAAAACAGATAGACAGAGTCCACCCTCAATACAAATTAACAGTTAAAAGCCTGGTACAAAAGGGGGTGGTGATGGACGGAGAATCTGAACCAATCAAACACTCACACCCAGTCAAAAGATCTGGGTTTGATCCATCACCATTCTTTAGCCCACTCTGCCACCCCAGTTCAGACATGGCTATATGCAAATCAGTCTGACCCTGTGCCTCATGGGAACAGTCCAGCCCGAACTGCCAAGCGATGCCTTCCCTGGACCGGAAACAAGCTTCCGAGGACCGGTTTCTGGCATTACAGCCGTCTTCAGCCCGGCTTGCTTGAATCCAGTGGCAAAGTGAGCAAGGGACTCACGTCTGAGCATACCCTGCCACACTTATGGCGGCCAAAGCGGTACAAAAGGGGGTGGTGATGGACGGAGCATCTGAACCAATCAAACACTCACACCCAGTCAAAAGATCTGGGTTTGATCCATCACCGTTCTTTAGCCCACTCTGCCACCCCAGTTCAGATATGGCTATATGCAAATCAGTCTGACCCTATACCTCATGGGAACAGTCCAGCCCGAACTGCCAAGCCATGCCTTCCCTGGACCGGAAACAAGCTTCCGAGGACTGGTTTCTGGCATTACAGCCGTCTTCAGCCCGGCTTGCTTGAATCCAGTGGCAAAGTGAGCAAGGGACTCACGTCTGAGCATACCCTGCCACACTTATGGCGGCCAAAGCGGTACAAAAGGGGGTGGTGATGGACGGAGCATCTGAACCAATCAAACACTCATACCCAGTCAAGAGATCTGGGTTTGATCCATCACCGTTCTTTAGCCCACTCTGCCACCCCAGTTCAGACATGGCTATATGCAAATCAGTCTGACCCTGTGCCTCATGGGAACAGTCCAGCCCGAACTGCCAAGCCGTGCCTTCCCTGGACCGAAAACAAGCTTCCGAGGACCGGTTTCTGGCATTACAGCCGTCTTCAGCCCGGCTTGCTTGAATCCAGGGGCGAAGTGAGCAAGAGACTCACGTCTGAGCATACCCTGCCACACTTATGGCGGCCAAAGCGGTACAAAAGGGGGTGGTGATGGACGGAGCATCTGAACCAATCAAACACTCACACCCAGTCAAAAGATCTGGGTTTGATCCATCACCGTTCCTTAGCCCACTCTGCCACCCCAGTTCAGACATGGCTATATGCAAATTAGTCTGATCCTGTGCCTCATGGGAACAGTCCAGCCCGAACTGCCAAGCCATGCCTTCCCGGGACCGGAAACAAGCTTCCGAGGACCGGTTTCTGGCATTACAGCCGTCTTCAGCCCGGCTTGCTTGAATCCAGTGGCAAAGTGAGCAAGGGACTCACGTCTGAGCATGCCCTGCCTCACTTATGGCGGCCAAAGCGGTACAAAAGCGGGTGGTGATGGACAGAGCATCTGAACCAATCAAACACTCACACCCAGTCAAAAGATCTGGGTTTGATCCATCACCGTTCTTTAGCCCACTCTGCCACCCCAGTTCTGACATGGCTATATGCAAATCAGTCTGACCCTGTGCCTCATGGGAACAGTCCAGTCCGAATTGCCAAGCCATGCCTTCCCTGGACCGGAAACAAGCCTCCGAGGACCGGTTTCTGGCATTACAGCCGTCTTCAGCCCGGCTTGCTTGAATCCAGTGGCAAAGTGAGCAAGGGACTCACGTCTGAGCATACCCTGCCACACTTATGGCGGCCAAAGCGGTACAAAAGGGGGTGGTGATGGACGGAGCATCTGGACCAATCAAACACTCACACCCAGTCAAAAGATCTGGGTTTGATCCATCACCGTTCTTTAGCCCCCTCTGCCACCCAAGTTCAGACATGGCTATATGCAAATCAGTCTGACCCTGTGCCTCATGGGAACAGTCCAGCCCGAACTGCAAAGCCATGCCTTCCCTGGACCGGAAACAAGCTTCAGGGGGCCGGTTTCTGGCATTACAGCCGTCTTCAGCCCGGCTTGCTTGAATCCAGTGGCAAAGTGAGCAAGGGACTCACGTCTGAGCATACCCTGCCACACTTATGGCGGCCAAAGCGGTAAAAGGGGGTGGTGATGGACGGAGCATCTGAACCAATCAAACACTCACACCCAGTCAAAAGATCTGGGTTTGATCCATCCACTGCCAAGCCATGCCTTCCCTGGACCGGAAACACTGTTGGACTGTTCCCATGAGGCACAGGGTCAGACTGATTTGCATATAGCCATGTCTGAACTGGGGTGGCAGAGTGGGCTAAAGAACGGTGATGGATCAAACCCAGATCTTTTGACTGGGTGTGAGTGTTTGATTGGTTCAGATGCTCCGGCCATCACCACCCCCTTTTGTACCAGTTAAAAGCCCGAGCATCAATTGTAAGCATAAAAGTACATATGAATTCACAACTCTCCAATAGATTGGATTTTTTTCGTTTATTATTCCATTTTCAGAGCATCCTCAGTGATCACAATTCTTGCTGGGTGCTGTTCAAACCACAGGGAACCACAAGATTGCCAACACGTGTTTCATCAGGCAAGTCAGCCAAAAGACTTCGTCAGGGCAAAAAAGAACAAATGAAAGAACCAATATAAGAATCTTCATGTGGAACACAAATTCGAACAAAGCTGGTTCCTTTAAGACAGCAGTGCAGAATGCTGTAGATGCTGAATCTTCATATTCATGATTACTTCAAAGTAAAAAGGCAAAAGGACTCCTTAAGAGAATCGATACAGCAACCAACAGCATGTGTTTTCTTTCGGCGTCGAGCTAGACTTAGGTCAGTCTCTACAACAATGTAGTGTTTCGAAGTAACTTTGTACAGTTCTTCTCCATTCTGCATGGACAGGCCAAGAAAGTTAACGCGGAGTGATCACGTACGGGAAAAGGAGGCTCCGTCCCTCTCCAGGAGCACAGTATGGGTCCCACCTCCAGACCTCCTCCTTCCTTCAGTCAGACCAGAGGGACTGGGTGAGAGTCAGTCACCTCTTGCCGGAGGCATTATTTCACAGTTAACAAACTGCACAGAGGTCCTTCCAGTTACCAGCTCTTAGTGAGCGGAAGATAGCGTTGTCGCTCACTTCCCAGTTCCAACAAAAAACTTTGGAAAATCAGTGACAAACCAGTTACAACTAGTCAACCGATCTGCTTAACAAGAGGTGTCCTCATGTTCGATGGCCTGTTGTCTACCTGAGGACCAAGAGGCGATCACATCTCTCTGGTCATCTCTTAGGAACACACAGTTCTTTCGCAGGGACATCACCTCTTTCCCCGTTGTTTCAACAGTCCCTCCTCTACTTCCAAGATCTGAACCATGTATGTTTGTGCTCTGCCTGTCCCTCCAATGTGTCCAGACATCCATGCATGCTCCGCCTCTTGGAAGCACACACAGGTCTGGGCTCCATTACCCTCATGCCACACACAAACTCCAGCAAAGACCGTCGGGGCTAGGTCTGTGCCAAGTCCTTGCCCTACAGTCGGCAGGCATAGAGTCTTCATGTCATGAAAAATCCTGGTGCGAATCTAAAGCTTTGACTTCAACACTATCAGATATCTTAAAACATAACAGAGGTAGGTGGTGTCCCTTCCCTGATCTTCCACCCATAGCCACTCCCTTGTTTACTTATGGCTAAAACTCTAAAGTCATTGGCCCCTTCCATGGCAAACCAATGCTGCTTCGTTTCATCTTCATTAACCCAAGCTCTTTAAAAAACTGCACCTACACGGTACATCTTGTCTCCTCATTCACCTACAATGAACCATTGGAAACTACGCAGCGGAGCCATGCTGGTGCAAGCCCACTCCAAAAGATTCACTGCCTACAGAGACTTGCAAAGGCAGCAGGCTTCACGCTCTATGCCAGCAGACTACAACAGAGAAAAATTCAGGATTTCGGGGAGACATGCATAAAAGTAGTTTTACCTACAGAATGCAGTAAATCCTTCATAAAGTCTTGTCCTTCTATAAGGAACACTTTACAATTCCATGAACTGTGAGTAAGGAACATTGCCCAACTGCATATCTCATACACTTAAAACTACACTATACCAGTGAGCGAAGTAATGAACATTACATACACTCAAGTACTAAAATTACATTTAACCACTTGTTGTATCAAATGCTGCACTATAGAGACACAGAGCTAATGAACAGAGCACAATCTGGCTGACTCACTGACTGACTCTCTCACTGTCGCTCTCACTGACTGACAGTCTGACTCTCTCTCTCACTGACTGACTCTCTGACTCTCTCTCACTAACTCTCTCTCTCTCACTGACTGACTCTCTCACTCTCTAGTTCATTGACTGACTGACTCTCTCACTCTCTGACTGACTCTCACTGACTGATTGACTCACTGACTCACTGACTCTCTTATTGACTCACTGACTCTCTCACTCTGTCTCTCACTGACTGACTGACTAAATAACAGACTCTCCTGCTCTCTCTCTCACTGGCTGACTGACTCTATCACTCTCTCACTCCCTGCCTTACTGACTCTCTCTCTCACTGACTGACTGATTGACTCACTCTCTCACTGACTGACTGACTGACTCTCTCTCTCACTCTGTCTCTCACTGACTGACTGCCTAAATAACTGACTCTCCCGCTGTCTCTCTCACTGGCTGACTGACTCTCTCACTCCCTGACTTGCTGACTCTATCTCTCACTGACTGACTGACTGACTGACTCTCTCTCTCTCTCTCTCTCTCTCTCTCTCTCACTGACTCCCTCACTCTGTCTCTCAGTGACTGACTGACTCTCTTACTCACCCTGTCTCTCACTGACTGATTGATTCACTCACTCACTCTCACTGACTGACTGACTGCCTGACTGACTCACCCACTGACTTACTGACTGACTCTCTCACTGACTAACTGGCTATTTCACTCTCTCTCACTGACTCACTGACTGACTAAATGACTTCCTCCCTCTCTCCCACTCTCTCTCTCATTGACTAACTGACTGACCGACTCTCTCACTGACTGAATGACTGACTCTCTCACTGACTGACTGACTCTCTCACTCTCTGACTGACTGACTATCTGACTGACTGACTCTCTGACTGACTGACTGACTGACTGACTCTCACTCTCTCTCTCTCTCACTGACTGACTGACTCACTCTTTCTCTCACTGACTGACTCTCTCACTCTCTCTCTCACTGACTGCCTGACTCACTCTCTCTCTCACTGACTGACCAACTTTCTCACTGTCTCACTGACTGACTGACTGACTCTCTCACTCTCTCTTACTGACTGACAAACTGAATGACTCTCTCAATCTCTCTCTCATTGACTGACTGACTCACTCACTCTCTCACTGACTGACTGACTCTCACTCACTCTCCGACTGACTGACTGTCTCTCTCTCTCTGACTGACTGACTCTCTCCCTGACTAACTGACTGAATCTCTCTCTCTCACTGACTGACTGACTAACTGACTGACTCTCTCACTGACTGACTGACTCACTGACTTACTGACTGACTCTCTCACTGACTGACTGACTCTCACTGACTGAGTGTCTCTCTCACTCTCTCTCTTTCACTGACTGACTGACTAAATGACTGACTCTCTCTCTCTCTCTGTCTCTCTGACTGACTGACTCTCACTGACTGACTGACTGACTCACTGACTGATTCTCTCACTGACTGATTGACTCACCAACTGACTGACTGATTGACTGACTCTCTCACTCTGTCTCTCATTGACTGACTGACTAAATGACTGACTCTCTCACTCTCTTTCTCACTGACTGACTGACTCTCTCACAATGTCTCTCACTGACTCTCTCACTCTGTCTCTCACTGACTGGCTGACTCTCTCACTCACTGACTGACTGATTCACTTGCTCACTCTCACTGACTCACTGACTGACTCTCTCACTCTCTCTCTCTTACTGACTGACAAACTGAATGACTCTCTCAATCCCTCTCTCACTGACTGACTGACTCACTCTCTCACTGACTGACTGACTCTCACTGATTCTCCGACTGACTGACTGTCTCTCTCTCTCTGACTGACTGACTCTCTCACTGACTGACTGACTCTCTCCCTGACTGACTGACTCTCTCCCTGACTGACTGACTCACTGACTGACTCACTCACTGACTGACTCTCTCAAACTCTCTCACTGACTGACTGACTGATTTACTCTCTTACTGACTGACTGGCTCTTTCTCTCTGACTGACTGACTCTCTCACTGACTGACTGACTCTCTCACTGACTGACTGACTGACTGACTGACTGACTGACTGACTCTCTCCCTGACTGACTGACTGACTGACTGACTCTCTCACTGACTGACTGACTCACTGACTGACTCTCTTACTCTCGCTCTCACTGACTGACTGACTCTCTCACTCTCTCACCTACTGACTGACTCTCACTGACTCTCTGACTGACTGACTGACTCTCTCATTCTCTCTCTCTCTCACTGACTGACTGAATGACTGACTCTCTCACTCTCTCTCTCACTGACTGACTAACTAACTGACTCTCTCACTGACTGCTCTCTCACTGACTGTTATACAGGTACTATTTCCCAACCTTCACTCTCCTGTTATTTATGCCACCCATAACAAAAAAAACATAACAAGCAAACATTGGGAAAGGCAGATAGGAGGTGCCAGTATTGAAAGGACAAAAAACCACATAGTTTATTGTTAATACTTTTTTTAATATGGTCGTCAGTTGTACATAATGCTTTCTTGGTCATATATAAGGTAACAAAAATGCTTCTGACGCTTCTTTTTTATAACTTTTCAGCATGCTGCAGACTTCTGTACAGAACAGATTAAAGACATAGGCAAAGTCAATAATTCTGGCTAAACACTTATAAGGACCCAAAGGCGAGACCTATTGGCTATGCCAATGCTTGTTTACACTATAGCTGTGACATAGTGTCTCACTTGTGATAGGATTATGTTACTGCTCTACTGTAATAACTTACTACCATTGAGATGTAATGACATAAAGCCCTATTCGAAGATGCAAAAGTCTGTGAAAAGAAGCTCCTCTAAACAAATGCACATAAAAGACATTTATGGCTACTTAACCCCTTAGCTGCGGCAGCTATTCCGCCGCAGCGCTAAGGGGGAGGGGGGGGGCGCGCGGCGCTCCCGTACTCATGACGGAACCGCTCCGTCACGGCCCTCGGGTGAGCTGTGCTTGTGACGGAACGGTTCCGTAACGGCCCCGCCCGCTCTTTAGAACGTCAGTGCAGGCGCGGAATTCGCGCCGCGCAGGCGCGGCGTGCGGGCCATGACGGAACCGTTCCGTCATCAGCACAGCCCACCCGAGGCTCGTGACGGAACGGTTCTGTCACGAGCACGCAAAGGGTTAAGGGCCCATGCATAAATGGGTGCACAAAGGTTATTCCGCTTTTTTTTCCCTAGGCACTATCAGAAGCACACTGCAAATTGCACTTGCTCCCGTTGTGCTCAGACACTTGCCATCACACTTTATCTGGTAGTAAGTGCCTGAGTAAAAAAAAAAAAATAATAGAAAAATACGATTAAGGTGTGCAAAATTAACACTGGGACACTGAGCTGGAAGATTTCGCGTAACATTTGGACAACAAAACATGTAACAAAATGTATCAACATATTGCACCACTGCAAAGCCAGCAAAACGGATGCACACTGGCTCAAGATGTTAATCCGTTATTTACTTTTCAGAGTAAAATTGTTTTGTGCTGGAAGTTTGCTTAAAATTAACAGAAATTAACGCTTTGCATGATTCTGCATCAAGGGGGCTTTCAATGGGTGGTACATGGGCGATCTCATGCAACCACAAATGGTTTCTGACACAAAGCGATGGTTCCTAAAATATGTAGACAGGGTTTAGTGCCAAAAAAGCCTACTTGAGGCAAGCACAAAATCGGAGAAATGTTTTCTTGTCTCCAAACTTTTCCTCATTTTGCATGTGTGTTGCACTATACAGCAAACTTACAAAGTGTGAAAAGTTTAAGTGTTAGTCTAAACATAGCATTTTGTACTAGAAGAGTACCCATCCAGTTCAAAACCTATGCTAAACTCATGCACATACCATTGAACAATGGTGCGAAGGTGTGTGTGTGTGACTCTAGGCAGCCAGAAAAGTGGGCCAGTGCTACAGAAGAAAACACCAACACCATAGCTCAGTAGATATGGCGTTGTTCTGTTCTCTCCCTGTCATGCATTGTAGCACAGCAACTCTGGTTGCTGAACTGCAAGAAAAAATACTAAACTCCCCCCAAGTATTTGTGTTGAAGTAGGGGCGTGAAAAAGGTCACCATGTATATCAAGGAGCAGGAAAAGCACAATGGAGTTTGCTTCTATAGTGACAACCTGCCAACACCCTCTAAAGACAAGGGGCACTTAAGAAATGCATCTAGGACATCACTTAGTCATCCCTAGCCAGCCCTTGCTGGTCGTGCCCAGCCGGCTGGCCAGAAGTGCCTTTATGAAGCACTGTCCCTGATAATTAAAACAGGTTCCCACCATTATGCCCACAGTGGTATTGTTGGTGAGCCTTCATAAAACATCTCATTTGGGCATTAACCCGTTTACCACGGCGGACATTCCGCCGCGGTGCGGGCGTTCCACGGAGTGGACGGGGCTGCGTCAGCTGTTGGTCGTGCGCAGCACCCCAGAGGTAGTGCTCGCGTCAGCCATTGGCCAATGAGAGCACGCAACGGGTTAAATATAAAAGAAAAGATACAAAGCATCATTAAAATACATATACACAGATAAAGTTCTTCATCAGAACTATAGGTTATAAAGTTACTGCAAATCCTCGCAGATGTCTAGGACCTCAAAGGTGAACTTGGCCTTGTTCTGCTGCAAGGTCACACAACCTTTATGTGACTTTCAATATCCTTACTACATATGGTGGGAGACATTTTATCCCACATAGTATGACTCACCTCAAAGGTATGTTTCAGTGGCATCAGGAGGATTAAAGGTTGAACCGGCCCTGATGTGATACAAACCAGTGGTTTATAAGGTTTACAAAAATCTTTGCAGCAGGCCCATAACCAGTGGACTATCTTACTAGAGCAATTGGAAATGCCATTTCAAAAAATGTTTGACTTTGCATTAGTGAAGGGTACACGCATGGAAGAGCTCAGTGCTTGACGACAGTCCCTGAAGAGGGCTTAAGGCATTTAAAGGCATGTCCTAGAAAAGGCCGTGCTTGTGTTATTCCGATATTTCTTGTGCCGTGTGGAGAACTGCCGCGGTCTGTGCCTTTGTGGGCATTACTGGTCAGCAGGCCGGCTTAGAGCAGGATGTACAGATAGGCACTTTTAGAAAGTCCTAATGCACACTTACCGACAAAAATTCCCTTGAAGACACTCACACACTGCAAAACATGTAGTGGCGGCTCCTCCACTAAGGCGGAGGAACATCGCCCCACTGATCGTTGAGCAGTGCAAAATATAAATACAATTATAATGTACACTGTGGTGCTGCACAGTGGCCAACCCTTGGCAAAGATTAACTTTTCAAGTTTTCTCTGATGAGTTCTATGTTTAGGAGCTAAACTCATACGAATGAAACTATGGCTCAGAGACAATGGTCATTTTTATTAAAGTTTCAAAATAGTGAAGTAATTCTCTCAAAAAATGTGCCACATTACTTCGGATAATTTGGCTTTTCATTGTGGAATATTTAGCAAACACTCATGCATAATGTGCTCTTCCATTGGTGCATAATGTCTTTGGTCCTCACTTTAACCCATTGCAAAATGACCAGTAATGGCATTCATTTGCTTAGGATTTGAACAGAGTGGGCCCAATGCGTAGGAGGACCACATTGCCGTAACGGGCACCGGGTGTTTCCCCGGTGGGCAGAAGGTGTGGGGGCCGGTCTTCGGCCCCTGGGGTCTTTTTTGTTACCGGGGGCCTGCAATATCGCCCCCTGTAACAAAATCGGCCGAAACCAGCCCGAGCAAACAGCTCGGTGGCACCCTCCTCCCTCCCCAGGGGGGCCGGCTGATCAGTTTGCCAGGGCTGGTTTTGGTTCCCAGTCTGGATTATTTTTCCAAGAGTATTTTTTTTTCTTTTACCAGTAACAGCTGCTCCTGTAGCAGCAATGGGGGGGGGGGGGGGGGGGGGGGGTGTTGAATGAATGGGTGCTTAAAAAAAAAACACCTGTTTTACGGCATCTTCTTCCTGGCTTCTTCTCTGCAAAGGAAGCAGGAATAACCCGGCTCCCAACATTGTGATTGGTCTGAGCGCTGTGTATTGGCACTCAGCCAGAGACTGGGAGGCTGGGCTTGTTCTCATTGCAGGCTGTAATGCAGCCTGCATGGAGAACATGCAAAGTGCGCATGAATGTTTGGCCGGCCCCAGCGGGCCAGTCAAACATTCATGTGCACTTACATAGTGCCCACCACTCCTCCCCCTGCTCTGAGAGCAGAGCATATCTACCCCACACCACCCACCGAGACACCGCAGCAGAAAAAATAGCATGATAACGTAGAGTTATTATCATTTTAGTTTTCCTTTCTTTCCACTGCAAAAAGCAGTGGGGCAGCGCTCCTCCCCCTTAGCAGAGGACCCGCCACTGTGTTTTACACTAGGAAATTCAGGAGCAAATTGCACCATAGTTGGGAATAAGTCACAGAAGCTCAAAGAAAATATTTAGTGAATCAAGCCCCATTTCATCACCAGATTTTAGCTAACAGTGAAATGGAGCACTAAATGTGTAAATGTAAATGTATATTGATACTTGTATAGCGTACTACTCACCCGCAAGGGTCTCAAGGCGCTTGTACGAATACCGCTGTGGAACCCATCCTGGCTTTCCCTGTGAGGTGTCCACTCCTGGGCACCCCGAAGGTGGAGGCCAGGCATCCTTAGCATTGTGGGGGCCGTTGTGGAGATTAAGCAAGCTATTGCCCAGAGTTGCAGAGTGGGACTCCATGATTGGAATAGGCACCGAGGCGAGAATTATCAGGTCCGTGGAATTTTTGAGCCCAAGACCCGCCGAGGCGGGGAATTGAATCCTGGTCCCGGGCTAGACCTCTGCATCAGGGTCTGCCACTCTAACCATTGAGCCACACTTCTCCAATCAATCAAGGACGGCAATATAATTTTCATGTTTTTCCCCTGATTTTTGGTACAAAGCTCTACATCTAGTAGTAATACCGGATGATTAAACAGATGACTCTATGAGGTCCGTTAATTACAAGTGAGTTAGGAAAGGGTCAGGTATTACCAGTGGCCGATAAATATGGACACCGCAGGGTGCACTTTTTACCTAATGCAGTAAAAATACCACTAATTATGAGTTTTCATCTGGAAAATGAAGAATACACCACTTAGGGCCAGATGTAGGTGGCCAAATAGCGAGCGCTAACGCTGAAATTTTACAGAATTTCAGCATTTGTGATCGCTATTTGGCAGCGAGCAATGTAGGTAAGTTGAAAGCTAGTAGAAAAATAAGGAATCGCAAAATTGTGACTCCTCATTTTGCTCTTTCATTTAAGGAATCGCAAATTGCGATTCCTTAAATGCAATGTAAGTAGCACAAAAGAGAGTGCACTTTAGCCTTAAGGAATCGCTAATTACCAGCAACTTCAAGTTGATGGTAATTAGCGATTTCCTTTAAAAAAGCACTTTTTTGCTTTTTTTAAGTGCCATGTGGCACACATTCATGCCCTTAGGGCATGAATGTGCACCACATGTGCACACATGCACATTTCAGGGGTGCAACAGGGTGTCCATTTGGAAACCTGGCACCCTTGAAATTGCGCCCGCATTTTGCGAGTGCCTCTTGGTGACTCGTGAATTGCGGGAGCAATTCCTATTAATTCCTATGGGCCTCTTGGCCCATAGGAATGAATGGGAAGCTATTCCTTAACCCCATGGCTGCTCAGCATATTCCCCTGCTGTGCTGAGAAATCTGAAATCCCACACAAGATGACGAGCTGGGCTCGTCATGAGCGTGTGAGGAGGCTACTTCATGACGAGCCCAGCTCGTCATGAGTGTGGAAGGGGTTAATTGCGGATCGCAATTTGCAATTCACAATTAAGGATTATTAGGGAATCACAAAAAATACTGTGATTCCTACCTACATGGCATTTTGCGATTCCTTAATAGCGATTCCCTAAAAATTGCTATTAAGGAATCGCAAACATGCATTTACCTTCATCTGGGGCCAGATGTATCAACATACCCTTTTGCGATTTCTAAATAGCGATTTTTAAGGAATCGCTATTTAGAAATCGCAAAATGGTATGTATGTAGAAATTCGCTATTTTTTAGCGATTTCGTAAAATTCAGATTGAGATTAATTCCAAGGGTGCAGGGGTGTCTAAAGAACACCCTGCTGCACCCCTGAAAATGACATGTGTGCGCATATGGCGCACATACATGCCCTAAGGGCATGTATGAGCGTCACATGGCACCTTTAAAAATTGCATAAAGTGCATTTGTAACAGAAATCGCAAATTACCACCAACTACAAGTTGGTGGTAATTTGCGATTTCTTAGCCTAAATTCGCAATTCTGAAATGGTTGATTTATTGCATTTAAGAAATCGCAATTTGCGATTTCTTAAATGCTTACGCAATATTAAGGAATCGCAAAATTTGCGATTCCTTAATATTGCGAGGCATTTTTCTTCATACATACCATTTTACTATTTTTTTGTCGCAAACGCTGTTTTTTAGCGATTCGCAGCGTTTGCGACTAAAAAATAGCTTGATACATCTGCCCCCTGGTCCTTAGTCCTTTTCACAACAATTTCCTCGTGTTTTAGAATACTTTTCACAACAATTTCCTGGTGTTTTGGAATTTTCCATGTATTTTTGCATGGTACATTTTGGCAGGTTTGACTTATAGAAATTTACCAATGGAAAGTTTTGGGGGGGGAAGGGGAGGGGCAGTGTTTCCTGTATGTCCTACAGTTCTAGATAATGGTCAAACAGTAGTTTGTGCACAAATCGGTATTTACTGGTCTTAGATCCTAACAAGTGGGTCAGGAAAAGGCGATGTATTTACATCACTTGGTAAATACAGACACTACTGTGATGTGTAAGTACGGGGCAGGGTAAATAGCTCTTATTAGAAGTTTCCAACGGAAACTGCTAAATTACATGTTATATGTATAGCTGGTGGTTTCCTTACAGAAATCCATATGTACCTGCACCTAGTGCACATTTTCCACCTGGTAGTGACACTAACCACAGAAAATAAAATGCTCACACATACACAGCCTACAGGAAGAAAGACCAAATGCTATCACTCATATGTATGTATGATGTATGTATGTTTAGTCAGAAAGACAACGTTCTCACATTTTAACACATCTGTAGGGAGTAGCAATGGACTTATCAGGCAGTGGTGTATGTGTGTATGTATGTATGTATATAGCATTTTTATAGTGCAAACCTAGCCAAAAAGCAGGTGAGCGCTGTACATGGTTAAGGTAATTTAAATATTTATGATATTTATGGTTGGATTATAGAAATCATATGTGGAAAGTGTATTTTATACTTCCATTTATTTATTGTGATTTTCTGAGGGATCTATTAACTGTAATTCATGAAATGTATATAACTGTCTTTAGCACAAATGCACTTTACAAATTGATGTTTTTTGCACAACCTTATCCGTCTCTTACCGGTGCATGAAAAATAGACAAACATATCATGTTTGAAGCAGATTACGATCAAAGGTTAATATTAGGGGCCCCTCAAAGAATTTGCTTCGAGGTGATTACTATACTGGAAACAGAAACTGTTTAGTGTTTTTAGTATTATTTGGTTTTAAACAGAATTTTGATTATTGCACTGAATTGTTAGGCACTGTATATGGTTTCTTCATTTTAGGATGTGGTTGTGCATTTTAAGCTGGTATTAATATGTGTGTGTGTGTATATATATATATATATATATATATATATATGTATGTATATATATATATATATATATATATATATATTTATATATATTTATATATACTGTTATACCTTTCGAATCCGATTATGTATGGTATTTAATTGGCCACCATTTGACATTTATGTTTTTATTTTGTGGCCATATGATATGCGGAACTAAGAGTGTTTCGTCCATGCCCATGAAATTGTCAATTGCACTTGCACTTTTAAAATGTAATGCTAATGAGTTGTCATGTGATCAAGGGCGGGATTACCTGAAACGTGTAATGGCAGAATTGGCAAAAGAAAATAATATTGCACAGATACCTGGGTCCACGCACGTTTTTCCTGGATGCAAGCGGAAGTAGAGAGCGAGTTGAGGAACATATATATATATGTATATATATGTATATATATGTATATATATATATATATATATATATATATATATATATATATATATATATATATATATAGATAGATAGATAGATAGATAGATATATATAGATATATATATATATTTCAATCCTTCCCGGTGAAGAGATGGACGGCCAGCCACACCAACGGAGCATAATTTCACAGTTGTTTATTGTTTGGCATAAACTAAAAAGATGTGTTTCGACCTACATCAATCTTGGTCACATGTATATATATCTTTCTCTTCATGCAGGTTCTCTTTTTTTCACTCCTGCTTGGCTCGTTTTTCATTATTTCCTCGTCGTTCTCTTCCTCCTTCTTTCTCTCTTTTTTGCCTTTCCCTTATTCTCAGTCAAAGTTTGATGATGAAACATATGCCCCAACTCCCAAGAAGAACACTATTGCCATAGCCGAAGGAACCATGGATGGAGGGCAGGGTGTGTGCCCCCCCACTCCGAGGTTTTGGAGGTGGGGGCCAAACATGGGATATACTCCCAGGTTTTGAAGTGGAAACTGAAATGTTCTATAGAACATGACTATCTGATGCCACTCTGCACATCATCTAACTTTCTTTGAAGTGCTGCAATCTGAAGAACAGTTTCTGTGGGAGCTGCATGACCTCTTTATTTTGTTAATGATTTCATTGCGGTCACTGGATTGTTTAGCCTCTCCTAAAATTGTTGAGTTTTGTAAGCCACAGGAGCCAGCAGAATAGGGGATGGTAGGAGATGGTGTTTTAAGTCAATATTACTGCTAGCTGGCTGATTTGAGAAACAGACCATTTTAGGTGAGGCTCAGCACCTCAATGACTGCAAAAAATAACTGGCAAAAATGAAGAGGTCTTGGGAGCCCCTAGAGAGTATGATCCTTAGGAGACATCTCGTCAAGGAGACACTTGCTAAATGCTGCTTCAGTTCACAGAAATTTTCTATCACCAAGTTTGATCTTCCTCATCTGTCGAAGCGTTCCAAACAAAAACTTATGACAACGCACATTTATATACAGGGGTATAGTTTCAATTTGATTTAAGGTGTGGTAAGTTTATTTATTGAATCCACGTACTAACACTAATTCATGAAATAATTAAAAACAAAGCATTGTTCTTCGCAGCTGCCTCTGAATGGGGGTGGTGAGACGGGGAATGGATAAAAAAAGGAATAAATAAATAAACTTAACTTGGCCGCCGCACGCCTCTCCTCTGTCCTCTTCATCTGCTGGAAAGCACCAAAAGCTCCTAGGCTCCCATTCTTTCCTAGCCAATCAAGATGCTGCATGAGCAACGTCGGGATTGGTCGAAGGGGCCTGTTTGGCCGCTCAAGCAGTACCTGGGAGCCTGGGCTTTTTCGCCATAGGATGGGCAACACAGCACAGTGGAGAACATGCTAAGTGCACATGACGGTTTGGCTAGCCCAGAAGGGCCGTCCAGGCTGTCATGCACACTTAGAGGAGTGCAAACCACTCCTCAGTCTGCTTTGGTCACAGAGCCCAGCCACGCCCTGCCCAGACCTGGCTCCGAGTCCCGCATAGAAAAATGTATTATAATAATAACGGGGCATATTATCAAGCGGCAGCGATAATTATCGCTGGCCGCTCTTAGCGCGAGTATAATTATCGCCGGCTATCACTGGATTATATCGCAGAGATAGCGCGTTATTATCAACGGCTATCTCCAAAGCGATATAAAATCCAGCGATACCTGCAAAATGTGCGATTAGCGCTGGGAAACCAGCGATAATCGCACAGAGATAGGCAAATCCATGTAGATAGGGCAGGGTGGTCTCATCCTAATAATCCACCCCCTATAGGCTATATTGGCTTAGTAAGATTCAGAGCAGGCGTAATGAAACCTGCGATAAGCGCGGTTAGCGTTACTTTTATTGTCGCTACACAGGTTAGCGATCAGATTGATAATTGGAGAAATATCTGTTAGCAACATTTTCCACCTTATTTCTGCCAGTTACGCCCAGTTTGCATATCATTAACGATGCAAAGCTGGGCATTGAGGAAACGGGCGCAGAGGCATAGAAACACGCGCTAGTGTGTCCTTGCTGGTAGTGCGATAAAATTATCGCCGCTTTTCGCCCGCAAACGGACGCTAAAGCGGCGATAATTTTATCGCGGGGCCTTGATAATATGGCCCAACATTCTGTTATTGCCATTTAATTTGTATTTCTTGCACCACTGAAATAGCACTGGGGCGGCACTCTGCCATAGCAGAGGAGCCACTACAGGTTCTTCGGTGTTACACAGAAAAGAGAAGGATATAATCCTACAGTGTATGAACTGCGCAATGTGTAGCCAGGGAAACTGTGCCCGGTTACCGCGTTTCCCACTAGACCAAACAGATCCGCAGCGCGTCTTTTACTTCACTATCGTTTTCCTTACTCAACCAATTTGGGAGCATGCTGAAGTAATGCAGTTCAGGATCTGCGCTCTACAAAAACCTAACTGGGATATGATTAATGTAAAAACATTCTTGCTGCATAATTAACAACAATGCAGGCCATATGAATGGAGAACATGACAAGCTGACATACTTTGTATAACCTGTGACAACATCGTTAGTATCGTTTTTGTTATTCTTGAATGATTCATTTTTTAAAAAAAATAAAAAAAATTACCTTAAATACATATCACTCAATTCAAGGATATAATTGTATATACTTAATTGAGCAACTGAGAAATGTTGAAACACACACACACACATATATATATATATATATATATATATATATATATATGGATTTTTTATTTTAAAGCACATTTGTAATATATTTTCTTGACAACTGTTGCCTAATTTACATCTTTTGGTGGCTTTGCTCATGCTTTGGCTCTCAGAGCCAGTGCCGAAATGGCATAAATTAAGCACTGAAAATGCAATTATCAAACACATTTGCAGACCGAGGAAACTACATCACCAAGTGAGACAAATGATGTACTGGCTCCCTGTTCAACAAGCCATGCACCGTGAGTTTCTTAGCCTTTCCCCTCGGGCATGTTGGGACGCGGTGCCCAGTGTGCGGCAGGACCAGGCCTCACACGGTGTCCCGCCTCCGCGCGCTCCACTGGCCTGCGGGTGACGGTTAAACACGTCAGGAGTGCAGGCCGGTGTGAAATGGGGGCATCATTTGCCTAAAAAACTGCGACATGAACTAAAACGTAATTTTCCAGGCACAAATTAAATGGATGTAACTTAATAATTAATGCCCTATATCACATGAAGCATGGCTTGACAGTGATTTGGCCTGAATCTTTTATGTTTTTATGTTGTAGTGAGTTGCACTTATTATAGAATGATGTTATTTAGATTGCAACTGTTGTTATGTGCTGGCGGCATAATGCGAGAGAGGGTTTTGGGCTGCAATTCTTTTACACTATAAATAATAAACAAACACTTGTATTGCCTAAGTACAGGCATGTCACACCATGGGCACTCACGCACACCAGGAAACAGTTACACAACTCTAGTACTGTGAAGTCACACACAACAGCACTTTATCAGATATATACTGAACGCATCCAGCGCTTCGAGGTGGCTTAAAAGCCATTATAAAGCACTGTACAAACAACGGACTATTTAACTGCTTGGTACTAACAACCAAATAGTTATGTGAATGTACAGGTACAAATGAGACAAGTATACTCTGACAGGCACATAGACAGAGTCATTCATACAAACTTGCCCAGGCATACTTAGAAGACACAGGCATACCATAAAGTCTCTCTCTCTCGCTCTCTCCGTTTCTGTTTCTCTCTACCTCTCTCACTTACACACACAAACACACACACACACACATATGGTAGTATACGCTATACAGCACTACGCTTCACAATTTATATCACAACATTATCCAACACACACCATTAACAGAGAAACAGAATCACACTGAACACTGCATTCACACAACACTAGGCTATCAAACTATCAAACAAAATTATATAGGCAAAAAAGGAGGTGGACTAGAAGTTATATTCAAGCTAGCAAACATAATTCTCACTAAAGCTGACGACATTTCGATACAAGGTTCTAAGGCCCTCTTCACCAGATGCAATCCTACACCAACTTCCTCCTGTAACTTGACACAGTTTCAAATCAGATAACACTACACTACAACCTATGCATTCTTGGTGACCTAAACATTTGGCTTCACCAACCCAATATGCCCCATCCAAAATCTATCATCGCTTCATCACTGGCCTAGGCACACTGAACCTACATCAGATCATCCACAAACCCAAACACATCGCTGGACACATCCCAAATGTACGTTTTGCTAATTTAGACCACCATTTGCAGGCTCTCCAACATAAAAAACCACCAAGCAACACACCTAAAACCACCTTACATGCAACCACCTTTCGATCGTGGAACAAAGTCAATTTTGAATACTTAGAAACACAATCAACATCCAGCACAGATCGAGACACAAACTTCACATACAGAAACCCAATCGTTATGCAAGTCAACAATCAAAAAAATTCAAAAAAAGGTGCTATTGAAACAGAATTCAAAATACTAAATGTGCATATAAAGATTTTTATAAAATTCTCACTGAATTTCGTAGATCTAAATGCACAGAGGGAACTCATCCCATTACTCAAAAATTCACAGACAAACTGGCAAATCATTACACAACCTAAGTAGACACGTTGGACTCGTATTTAAAACAAAGGAAAACCACCAGCACCAGCCCATTCCCAAAAATCCCTTACAAAAGAAGTAGGCTAACCCAGTCTCTACATTCTTTCAAAAGAATATCAAAGAGAGGAATTATGGATCTAGTCAAAGCAATAAGGCCTACCGGCAGCTCTTCTGACTCTTGTCCACCACAAATCTTCAAGTACATTCTTTTAACTACATCTACTGCCATACCAGTAAGAAGAATTATCAATAATTCCTTAATTACAGGAATCATTCCAGATGACCTAAAAAAGGCATGCATACATCCATCATTAAAGAAAACTAACCTGGTCTCACTTGACCCCGGCAAATATATACCAATTACAAATGGATCTTTCCTGGGCAAACTGACTGAAAGAGCAGCATTTGCTCAGATGTCACAATTGATTGAGGATAACTCCATACTTTTTGACTTCCAAACAGGATTCCATCCAGGAAAAGGCACAAAATCTACCCTCAGTGCCATCTGAGATGATCTTTAAAACACTGTAGATCAGAACAGGGGTGCTGTACTACTTCCCTTAGGCCTCTCAGCTGCCTTTGACACAGCTGACCATCAAACTCTAATACAAAGAGTCTACAAAGCTGGCATAGAGGGGACTGATCTCGACTGGATCACATCCTACCTTCAAAACAGAACAAATGTCATCCCCCCTCCTCATCCAAACCATACTTCACAAAAATAGGGGTCCCTCAAGGATCTATGATGTCACCCATGCTTTTTAACATCTACATGAAGTCATTACTGGCAAAGATTAATGGATTTCAGCTCACATGCTGTAACTATGCAAATGACACACAAATAATCCTCAAACTGGAAAGCCCCAAAGACATTGGAAACTCACAAATCGTCAGTTGCCTCAGAGTCGTTGATCAGTGGATGACATGGAGCCATCTCAAATTGAATGCTTCCAAAACTGAAATACTCACATGTGGTGAAATTATGACTCACTCAGCGCCTGGACTGATGATCTGGGACCACCTCCTAAAGTATCTAAGGAAGTAAGAAACCTTCGAATTACCATGGACTCCAAACTATCAATGAATGCCCAAGTGGACAAATGAGCAAGATCAAGATTCAGTACTATGAAAACTCTATGACGCATCTCCTCCCACCTGGGATTTTCACACAAGGTCTAGGCTACTATCTCTCTTGTATTATCTAAACTTGATGATGCCAATGACCTCTACCATGGATCATCTTTATCAACTATGACAAGATTACAATGGATTCAGAACTCTGCTGCCAGACTACTCCTACCTGTAAAGCCATATGCCCACATCTCACCTTCCATGAGGGCCCTACATTGGTTACCGGTTGGCAGAAGATCCACATTTAAGCTCCTTTGTAACACCCACAAATCAATAGATAGAACAGGACCGCTTTTCATCAAGAATAAAATCACCAAACACATTCAACAAAGGAACATCTGCCCCAAATTGGCACCTCACCTCAAAATCCGACCATACAAGAAAAAAACCATAGGTCGCACGTCCTTCTCTCTTCGAGCCGCTAAACTGTGGAATTCAATACCCTCAAACATAAGATCAACCGACAACTATCTTATCTTACCTAGGGCTAAAATATATATATTATTCTATGCTTAACATGTATATAGGTCACTCCAGAGTTTTCATATAAGTTATTTGATTTGATGCTTATGGTTCTCCATTTATTCATCTACCGCAATATATAAATATTATCATAACCATTAATCTACAATTGATTCACTATTAAAATATTGACTTTTTAAAATACAAAAATACACAAATTCATTAGCTTAAAGTACAGCAACACTTGAAAGTCTGAGTTTATTAAATACAAATTAAATCTTGATATATGACCTTCCTTAAACATGCATACCTTCATGTACCTATGTATGTATATATTGATTACTTTACTCCTGCTGTAAAATATGTAAAATGTAAAAAGATGTAAACAATTCAGTCTCTCCAATGCACTACCCTATGTTTCACCTTATATCTCTTTCAATATATCCCCTACCTCCATTTCTAGACTCCCCCCTTCTCTACCCCTCCTTGGATCAAGCCAAACCTCATTTTACTAATATGATCACCCAAACATCCTTTACTAAATTCTTCCTTCATGTATTCCTCTTTAGTCACTGACTATCTTCACTGTGAGTGATGTTTTTTGCCCATTCGAAAGAGACACACCCACATGCAAGTCGTTCCCTTCAATGCCAGGTACTACTATTTCAATGCATGATTTTTTTAGATCAAAAATATATTTTTGCTTTTGGCAATGCTTTTTTCAGATTGACATTGTTCCAGCAGCTTCCTCAACTATAATGTTTTGCAAAAATCATAACAAAACAAGCATTGAAAAAGTAAACCCCTTTATTTTTGTTGTCTTCTTATCGCAAAACAGCATCATTGTACAATACCTCAGTCATTCACTCTTCATTGTGAGATTCACCCTAGCTACATATCATGCAATAAAATGCATTTGCTGATTTTTCAACATTCCTGTTGGAAATGTTCATGTCAATAAATAAATGTTCATAGACACCTGTTCCTAACTACATGCACACTCTTCTAAATAGAAGGGAGCATATACTGTACCAGTACTACTAGACACCAGTACAAGGATGGAGATGCGCAAGAATTCGTAAGCACTCAAGCAGAGCCACAGGCAACACCAAGTCCGTACTTGGACAGAAACAAACAATGCAGGTATTTTTGTGAACCAATATGGAAACACATGCAGTACTAACACATACGCACTTTCAATTCTAACACGTACAGTACTGACATTCATGCAAACTTTTTACAGATACACAGTGCAGAGACATATAGAAACATAGTACAGACACAGATATACATAGAAGCTTGTTGCTGGCTCTTATACATAGCAGCAGCACTGACATTCATAAGTCTCCTGTACAGAGAAAAAACACAATGCTGAGACTGACGAACTTCAACTGCTAATACCCATATGAGTAGCACTGGCTCTCATGCACACATTGCAGAATGCAGAGGTACATCTCTGTCTCTGTCTCTGTCTCCTGTCTCTTTCTCTCTTTCTCTCTCTCTCTCTCTCTCTCTCTCTCTCTCTCTCTCTCTCTCTCTCTCTCTATATATATATATATATATATATATATATATATATATATATATTGCCGCTCCTTGTTTGTCCAAAAACAAGCGGCACACAAGCAGCAGCGTTCTTACTCCTTTATTGGGTATGGATCAATGTTACTCCAGCAGTAAATAAGGCAGTCTCTCGTCAAGAAATATTAGCCTGACGCGTTTCGAAGTCCGTAGTCTTCTTCCTCAGAGGCAATGACGGGAGGAAGTGCTGGCGTGACCTCCCACAGTTCAAAATTAATATGTTGCGCCCAGATGCATTTTGGGAACTGTGGTGCCAAACAAGGAGCGGCAATTGATACACGGCAGTCCGGCCGTGAAGCGTGCACCACCTCAAGACGCTGGGGCCGTGCGGCTTGTTATTCAACCAAGTCGTATTTGCGGAACAGCGGCGTGGGATTTAGGATGTGTCTCACCAGCAGGGGTTCTATTCAAGAACTTTTCGAGCAGCACCATTTTCGAGTGCATCCATTCGAGGATTGAGTAGTGGCACCACAGTTCCCAAAATGCATCTGGGCGCAACATATTAATTTTGAACTGTGGGAGGTCACGCCAGCACTTCCTCCCGTCATTGCCTCTGAGGAAGAAGACTACGGACTTCGAAACGCGTCAGGCTAATATTTTTTGACGAGAGACTGCCTTATTTACTGCTGGAGTAACATTGATCCATACCCAATAAAGGAGTAAGAACGCTGCTGCTTGTGTGCCGCTTGTTTTTGGACAAACAAGGAGCGGCAATATATATATATATATATATATATATATATATATATATATATATATATATATATATATATATATATATATATATATATATATAAATATATATATATATATATATATACACACACACCACCGTATTCTACACCATTCTACTCTATTCCATTCCACTCTATGCCACTCCAATGTATGCCACTACACTACCCTATTCCACTATCTGCCATTACACTCTACCTTACTCTACTGTACGCTACTCCACTCTACATCACTACAATCAACGTTACTCCACTGTACACTATTACAGTCTACCCCACTCCACTCTACACCACCCCACTCTATGGCACTCTACTGCACACTATTCCACTGTACGCCACTCCAATCTACGACACTCCACTGTAGGATAATCCACTATGCGCTATTCCACTGTATGAAATTAGACTCTACGCCACTCAACAATACTCTACTCAAATCTATGCCACTCCACACTACCCCACTCACCTATATGCTATTCTGCTGTACACTACTCCACTGTATGCCACTCCATTGTATGGTATTCCAGTCTAAACTACTCAACACTACGCAACTCTAGTGTACATCACTCTGCTATACACCACTCTACCCTTCTCCACTCTATGCTATCTCAGTGTATGCTACTGTACTCTACGCTATGCCACTCTATGCCACTCCACTCTACAGCACTCCACTCTTGGCTATTCCACTGTACGCCACTCCAATCTAAGCCACTCCACTCTACCATACTGTACCACACTTCTTTTTATTCTTGGACACTTCACTGCACAACACTGTAATCCACTCTTGGAAACTCTGCTCTTCTGCACTCTATGACATTTTATGACACTCTATAAACCGCCATTCCAATCAACTGTATGACACACCACTCCAATCCACTAGTCTCTCAAACACTGTATTCCTTTGTATTCTACTCCAGTTCAGTCTACTCCACTCCACACTACTCTTTTAAACACACATCTCCACTCTATGCTATGCCACCCCACTGGACTCCACTCCAGTCTACTCAACTGTATGACACTTTACCGCACTCTATGGCGCTATACAACCCTCCATCTTACGACACTCTATTTTATCATACTTAACATCACTCTATGTAACTTCACTGTACAAGACTTTACTACACTCTGTGCTATTATACCATACTGTACTCAACTCTATTCCCCTACACTACACTATAATTTTCAGAAAGACAATATTTCGGAACCCACCTAACTTTAATGGACATGAGGCTGGTGATTTTTTTAATGTAACAAAAACATCATGTCATAGTGCAGTATCATTAATAGAAAGCACATTTCCCATTGAAATGGGCACTACATTTGGACAGAAATATTTTTACTGATAAAACTTGATTGCACACAAATGATAATGGGCTCGATTTTAGCTTTCCTAACTACTGAGTGTGTACCGTTCATTTATAGGTATCACATTTTGCTGTGTGTTGCAAAAAATGTCACCCTACACCCCAGTTTGTCACATAAATTGCTTTTCTTATATTTTTCTGACTGAATTATGAAGAGTTTGTAAACACCAATCACTTTGTTAAAACAGCATATCCAGCAATTTGTCAGATGACATAGCCTGACATTTGACCTCGGTCTTTGAAGTGCAGTAAATGTGACAAGATAAATACAGACTTTACAGGCTTGGATTTATTGCTTGGATTTTCGTGACCCACCAAAAATCAGTTCACGACCCACAGTTTGTGAAACACTGGTATAAGTGATATGATATAAAAGAATAAAAGAAATGCATGGAGAAGACGCGAGTTATAGTTAATGTAGTGTAGCTATTGAGTTGAATACACTGTGTATGAAGGTGTGTGGGTTATAATAATTTGAAGGCGTTGTGAAATTATATATTAAAGGTGTAAGTATAAATTTAGAATTTTTGTGTGGTTTAAGGTTGGTTGTAGATAAAGAATAAATAAAGTTATACTAATGTAACGGTAATGTTACAGGTATTACTATAAGTGTAGTCATTTATGTTTGGTTTGTATAGAAGGAATAAATAACATTTTTCTAACTATACTATATATATATATATATATACACACACACACACACACACACACACACACACACACACAGAGAGAGATTAACCACACAAATACACTCAGCAGTGCCACTCCTGGACACTTGTTCAGACAGACACACAAAGTCTTGACACACAGTACTGACACAAATTTACAATCAGTATTGACACTCACACGCAGCTTTAGACAAATGCATAGTACTGATGCCTCTGAACATAGAGTACTGACACTTAAAAGTACAATATTGGCATGCATGTTTACGTTAACGGTATTGAGATACATGCATTACCGACACTCATATGCAGAGTAATGGCATTCATGCACATTGATAAAGAGACAAATGCGGTACTGACGTGCACTCATGCAATAAAAAGATGTATATGCAGATTATGTGCAGACACTCACACACACAGAATTGACACTTATGTATAGCACTGATGCTCGTACTAACAGTACTGACATTCATAAAGATACAGAAGCTTCACTCATGGGCATAGTACTGGGACTTTACAAAGAAAGACTGGCACTTACATATATACTCAATACTGACACACATATCAGTTTAGATACAAATAATACAGGCTTTTGTGTACACCCATTTCTGATACACATACATACAGTACTGGGGCTAATATTCCCATGTAAAGAGGAGTAAGCGCACAAGAAATAGGGAGGGTTAAGTCTTGGAGTATGTCCTGCTATCATATGCACATACAGATGAATACTTTAGGCTGTACTGTAGAGTGAGGCTGCATGTTTTACAACTGTGAACGAAATCCTTCTTTCATGGTGAAAGTCCGCGTCTACCCAAGGGCCACCTGCTTCATCCACAGGCTTCTCCTCACGCTGGGAAACAGCAGGGTTCCATCATGGATACAACATTGCTTAGAGGGAAGCACTTCCTGTGATGTGATTAAGAAGTGTGAAAAGTTGTGCAGAGGAGAGATAACTAGTGGCCAGAGAAAATGATAACTGTCTCCTACTAGACTCAAACTTGTCCTCAGTGGACAGAATTTAAAGGAGATGGGGATAGATTTCACCCAGACAAAGTAGTTGACATGTTTCTGCCTCAAAGAAATGCCCTCATCAAGAGGTGCAGTGACAATCATCAGGACATTTCCCTCTCTGCTTATGTCAGCGTAAGGAACTAGTGAATGTAAAAGAATAGTTGGAATACAACATCATTTGCCTTTCTTTTGAGCTCCACAGGAGCGCAATCTACATGAGTCAATATATATGTCCTAACACCTTTCAAACTTTTTAAGTTCAGAAGTAAGTTTATTAGCGTAAATACTTTAGCAATACAGATAAAATTAGAACAATGTATAATAGAAAAGTTACATACAATATATCAATTATATAACCAGCAAACAAATATGGTTCGAGTTAGATATAATGGAATACATCATGCATAAATAGAAAAACGTCAAATTATGAGCAAAATTGCATCATGTATAAAATGTAGAAGTGCAAAGGAGAAAACAAAATACAAAATAAAGTAAAGCATGTAATATTAATCGAAAAGATGTTATGGGGGTTTAGCAACTTTTTGTTGTGAAGGAGTCGGATGTAGCGAGCGACTTGCACTTGTGTCAATGAAAAGTGTAACAGGTGACCATAAGTCTAAGCGCTTTGGTGCCACGTGTAATGGATATACAAAGATGCATCTAGCCTGTGATTATAACAAACAGCATACCACCATACCTGGTAAGATAGTTTGGTAAAGTCCTCCCAATTCTTGGTAATTTGCTGAAAAGCCACTGCCAGCAATAGGCCTATGATCTTAACATTGGACTCTGAGTTTTCCCAAATAGGGCACAAACTACCTAAAAAGATGTGTGAATGGATAAGAGGATGGTTGGAATTAAAAATTGAGTTAATTTGAAACCATTCCTTTTCCCAAAAGCTCTGGACGAATTTACATGCGAAGAGCATGTGAAATAAGCCAGCATGCGGTAACGAACAGGACTAACAAAGATCTGAAAGATGAGAGTGTCTTGTATGAAGTGTAAGTGGAGAAAGTAGTAGTCTATTATGAATGAAAAAGACCCTTTGCATGGTATTAGCTGCCCTAGACGATTTACGAATTTTAAGCCAGATTTTACCCCAAAAGTCTATCGGCCAGGAGATTTCTAAATCGGTTTCCCACATCAATTCTACCTTGGGTTTATCTCTTGGACGAGCCAAAGTATGAAAAAAGTGTAAATAGTGGATGCCTTAGATGCATTGATAACAAGGGTCCTTAGCTTATCTGCATGAATAAGCTCATGTGAAGCAGTTGGCTGGAGTGACTTAAATTGTGTGTGGGCATTTTGAATAGCTTCCAATAAAAGAGAATATTTGGACTTAAAGGATGAAGGTAAGGTAAACAAAGAGCTAGCCCTTTCAAAGGACATAATATGGTCTTGATGATAGAATTGATGAAACCATATTATACCACGCTGTCTCCAGGTTTTCCCAAAAAAGGTTTATTATTGATCAAAATATTTTTATTATGCCAGATCGACGAGGCTAATGAGGTCAAGATAGCAGGCGGTATTGTCTTGGAAGTATGTTTGAGTATAGGGGTGGAGATAGATTGCAGTGTACGTGTAAAGGAAAGATACTCCTGAAAGGAGAATGGTGAAAGGAAGGATTTTTCAAGCAGAGCCCATTTGGGAAGATATGTAGAGGGGTCAGAAAGCAATGTTGACGCTTGGTGTAAAAGGAAGGATTTGTGATAAATAGGGAAATCAGGAAATATACCCCACCCTCTGATTTTGAACGAATCAATTTTTTAGATAGACATGTGTGTTTTTTTGGTGCTCCATAAAAAGGAAGATAAAATGGAGGTGAGTTTCTTAAAATATTTGGAGGGTATGCACAATGGGATATTAGAAACTGCATATAAGACTATGGGCGAAAGCATCATTTTAATGGTGTCCAAATGTCCCCACCACGATAGATAGAGGGGGTGCCATTTCATTGTTAAAGACGACAACTTTTGTATGCAGTTTTCCATACAACGGGAGATTGTCTCTGTAATGGTCGTGGTAAAGTGTAAACCTAAGTGCTTAATGTATTGGGGACTCCAAGTAACACCTGAAGTGACGAAATCAGCACTGAGAGTGTATTTGGTGAGAGGTAAAATCTCACACTTATCTTTGTTCAACTTATAACTAGAGACAAATGCAAAGGATTGAACTTCTGCTAAAAAAGCAGGAAGAGAAGTCTGAGGATGTGATAAATATAAACGAACGTCATCAGCATATGCTGCCATCTTGACAGTGGTGTCCTTAAAAGTGAACCCATGAATATCAGCATTTTGATGGATTCGTAATAAAAAAGGTTCCAAAGCAAGATTAAAAAGAAAAGGAGAAAGTGGACATCCTTGCCTGACGCCTCTACGTAGGTGAAAGTAAGAAGAGACGTCACCATTTGCTGATACAGCTGCCCTAGGACTGGAATATAGAAGAGATATTAGAGTAATAATCTTTGGGCCGAAACCAAACCATTGAAGTCCGTGGAAAAGATAAGGCCATTCAACTCTGTCCAATGCTTTTTCAGCATCCAAGGCTATGGCTGCTAGAGGATGGGAAATATGTGAGGCTTTAGACAGAATATCAAAAAATAAACGGGTATTGTCCCTAATGCGGCGCCCTTTAACAAAGCCGGACTGTTCTGTGCCTAACAAACACCTTTCAAATTTGGCATGGGATGTGGGGGTTTAATATCTGGTCCTTCTGGACTGCGAGCCCTGGAGGCATGTTTCAATCTCCTCTCTCCACTGATTACCTCCCCTCTCCACCTATACACCGCCTATTCACATCTCCCAAAGTGTTGCCCTCTAATAGGGTTGTAGTTCATGGTGGCAGTGGTGTAGCTAGAGCTTTTGCCACCCGAGGTCGGTCCCCGAGTTTGCTGCCCAGTGACCGTGGTGGAGGTGGGGGAGGTGGGGTGAAAGGTGGAAGTCGACAGACGACGACGAGGGAAAATAAAAATGTTATAAAGAAAAAAAATTACCTTGTCCTCGCCGCATCACCGAGTCGGCGATGCGGCGAGTACAAGGTAAGTGATTTTCTTTTTTTTTCTCTCGACAACGTCTGTCGACTCATACCCACAGCTCTTACCTGCACCGGCTGTCATTGTTGATGCCTCTCATACACACCAAAAGGCCCGCCTCCACCTCAGCAGCTAGATCTGCTCCACGGCCACGGAAAATTGCTCACCTCATGTGAAGTGCCGCCTCCCTCAAAAAAGTGCCGCCCGGGGCGGACCGCCCCATCTCGTTATGCCACTGCATGCTGGCATCCATCCTTCTGTGCCCCAGTGTGAGGAGGAGCCCTATGATGAAGCAGGCCATCCGTGGGTGGACGATGCCTTGTGACCTTTAGGCCACTCCAACCTACAGCCTGGAGTATTCATGTTTTTGTGCACATGTACAGCGACACACAGCACTGGGACTTCTATACCTATGGCATTGACCCTTGTAAGCACAGTATAGGCACTTACAGGCACGCAGTATAGACACTTGCATGCACAGTACTGTCACACATGCCTACTGGTACATAGAGACACGCATAGTGCAGACATGTATGCACCCACGCCGCACCAACATTCATATGCAACGTACTGACGCTGTTTCACACCTGTACTGTAACAAACACAGAACTGCGACTAACACAGACGCTGCACGGACAAGAGTATGCACAGCACTGGTACGTGCTACTCTGGTTACATACACACCATACACATACACACACAAAACCACACACACACACAGGTGGGCAGAGAAGTGAACACGTCTCTGCAAAAAAAACACAGGATGTAAAGCCTCAGTTGTCCTTATCAGGCTGGCACCAGAGCCCATGGCCCCTGCTGCAGGACACCGTGAAGTAATCTCTGGAGCGACCCGTGACCTCCCACCTCACGCAGCCACCGTCCCTCGCTCTCGCCCTGCGTGTCATCAGTCCCCCGCCTCCCTGCATAGGCATGCAGCATCACAGCGATGCAAAGCCCTTCCATGATGGGGCTGAAAGCAGCACACAAAGACGGACGGAGCCGGCCTACACTGCTCTCATTCCCGGCGGCCAGCCCACCTCCACAGGGGTGGCGGCGGGAGGCTGGCGATATAGTACAGAGGAAGAGGCGGGCGGAGAAGGATGGGTCATTTGCGGTGTGGGAGACCAGGTAAAAGGAAAGACGCGAGCCATTCACTCCATTAGCATATACGGCGAAGGGAGGGTGCCGCAGGGCAGAGGAGCCCCCCTAGGCGATGAGAAGAGGGAGTGCGGGAGGTAGGGCACACCGGAAACTCACAGCTTAAACAGAGGGGAGAGGACAGAGATGGGTAGGCAGGTGAAGGATATAACAGGTGTGATAAGAGAGAGACACGCACACTTCAGCCCACACGGGTCTACCGTTTGCTACCTCTTGTATTTTGTTTGGGCACATTTGTCACTTTTCCCTCATGTAATTTAACGTTTGCTTTTGGAATTTATTCACTTGTAATTTTCTCCTCATGTATCATTACTGTTCCTATTGTGAAGCGCTCTGACACCTTCTGGGTAAAGTCCGCGCTATATAAAAACGCATAAATAAATAAATGAATAGATCAATAAATAAATACATTAATTAATTGCGGGGAATGCAAAGGAAAGAACGGAGTGAAGGTGAGTGAGTATGAGGATGCAGGCTGAAGGGAATGGGTGACAGGGAATAACCCCCACCCCATACGATCACGAACAGGAAAGGGGAGGCAAGAGTAGCACGGGATGGTGATAGCATAGTGTCCCCAGACTAGGATGCATGGGGGGGGGGGGGGGTGCTAGGCGAGTGGGTGGTCAGGTGGCAGAACCGTCTCCCCACCCCTCCCATTTACACAAGCGGATGTAAAGGAGCATGGGAATGTGAATAGGGGTAACATGGAAGGAAACCACCATTCCGAGCATTATCAATGAGAAAGATAAGGGACCCTGGCGGCATGTACCACAGCTTCGGGGGAGGGGGTCGCCGGCCCGCACCTTACCTCCCTATCATGGTGGAGTGCTGCTGCACCGCCGCCTCCAGCAGCCTCTCCAGGATGGTCCATTCGCCCATCGCGGCCGCGGCCAGCGTCCGGCCGCGCTCCGGACCCCTGTGCCCTCCGTGCTCCGGACCACCTCTCCCGGCCCGTGCTCCGCACCTCTGCTCACTCACACGGCCGCTCCTCCTCCTCCCGCGCCCATCATCCTCTCCAGGAACTCAAGAGATCCCCCGTGATGCCCGTCAGGACCCCCCCTCCCTCTCCGAGCATCCCCGACCGCCCCCTTTCCCTTCCGCCGGCAGATGCGGGGTGCTAGTGTGCACGGGGGCGGGCAGGTAGGGGCCGGCGGCGCACCGGCAGCGCGGGCTGTGCGCGCAGCATGCTGCAGCCTCCGGACCAGCAGCACTGCCTGTCACAAGCCAGGATGCTGGGGTGGGCACGCCAGCCAGCCTCCCTTCAAGGAGGGGGGATTAGCGGCAGACTCACTTCCTCCCCCACCTCACTACCTCCTTTCCTCGTTAATCAGGATCAGTGCGCTCAGCTCCGCGGGGTGGCAGCCGATTGGTTGGCACGTATTTAAGCTGCTTTTTTTCCCCTTCTTTTTAACCAGAGCCTGGGCTGTTAAATGAGGGAAAGTTTTGGAGGTGGGCTGGGTCCCGAAGATCCCTAGATCGGTTACAAAGGCTATTGTGCTTTATATACATATTTACACTTAATCACACCTGTGTGAATAATAAAAACATCTTCTATCGGTACCTGGCAACGGGGACATCTTCAATGTTTGTGGGTACCTCAGCCAACACATACCTAAGGACCTCTTGGGGAGAAATCTAGAAGTCAAAACTTGAAATAAAACCACAATTTAATGACACATTTCCACATGTGGGCTCCTGGGTATGGATGCGCTTTCTCCATAAACTCTAGTCCTAATTCCAAGTGGCCTGTTAATGCCAGTTTGTTTGGAAATAGAAGTTCCATCCAAATTCAACACAATCCTGCCTAGCATGTGTAATTCCGCAGGTGTTTCCAGGAACAAAGGCACCTGTACAATTAGTCCCTAGAAAATGGCGGGGACACACAGAGTTTTTGCTTAAATTGCCCAAATTGCACATAATCTAGCTTCAGGCAGCAGCTCATTCTCTCCGGTTAAACAGACATTAAGAGAGATATTGGCTTCACATACAAAATCTTTTTTAGTGGCCATGCAAAAGGTAACCCTGCAGTTAAGGAGATTTTATGGTCTCAGACTTGAATAAGGAACGCTAACTCACACATTTCCTGGATCTCACAGGCTCTGCCTTGGACAGCAGGTAGCTATTTGATGACAGATACTGCATGGCTTCGGACATCAGATAGAACAGCTATATCTCTGGTGACCCAGATATCACAGGCTAGCAGCAGAATGTGCCCTCACGTTACAGAGATTTTAAAGGCCATTGCTGTGTAGAGAGTGGAGCTATAGTCCAATTCCTAGAAATGTTAATGGCCTGGACCACTGCCAACCTAGCTATCTTTTATGCTACATAGACACACCTTATCAGGTCAAGCTGTGCAGAGAACGTGTGCTAGGTTACATAGATTGTACATGTTATGGTCGGGGATTTAAGACTTTTTCATCAGATTACGCAGTCTCAGACTTTCGACAGTAAAGCAATCCCTTAAATTACACATATTATAGACATTTAAACACCCAGCAGCACAGTTGCACCCAGTTGCACAGATCCACCAACAGCAGTATCCCCACGTTTTTGAGATCTGAGAGGAAAGTGATAGTTCAGGCTGCAAAGATTTTAAAGACTCATGACAGCAAAGATGGCTTCCAGGCCACTCATCTGGGAAAAGAGCCAGCGTCCTGGGAGATACATGTTAAACGTGACTGGCTCAGGACTGGGATAGCGAACATCATTCTGCGGGACAAGTTCTTAAACAGAAATGATTCTACAGCAACTGACCCACTTCCAGAATGGACTAACAGGTAAATACTGAAGATAAACAAATTGGTGTCCTATATCTCTTTGGCAACTTCCTTAAAGAGTCCATATACAGTCTGGTATCAAGAGCTTTCAGCCTCCAGGGCGTGCTGGACTCTGAATTTTGTAAATGTGATCCAGATGGAAAAGCCAACATGTTTTTCAGCACATGGTTACTTGCCAGTTTTCATGTAGGTCATCATGGTGTAGCAGTGCGAGAATCCCTCACAAAAACAAAGCAGGCGTCGTAAATAAGGCAGCTGTGTAGCTGCCTATCTCAGACAAAACAGGCGTAGCTCACGCAGCAGAAGTGCAACTTACTGACACACACAGAACAGGCACAGTGTGATCAGAAGCAGTGCTAATTGGATTTATGACGGTACAACGCGTACCGTTTCAACGCGTGCCTTTACAACGCGTCTTTAACAACGCAAGTCGTTACAACGACTTGCGTTGTTGGGCGTGGATAGTGAATAGTATAATTTACTATTCTAACACCAGTCCCCGTGGATAGTAGAGAAGGTGTTGGAATAGTAAATATACTATTCTTTATCCTTTAGCGCCCTCCAGCGCAAGTCGTGGTTACGACTTGCGTTGTTAAGGACGCGTCGTAAAAGCACTGCGGGGTAACATCAGCGTTGAAAAGGATGTTCCCCGTGCTAATTTCACTCACCAGCAGAACAGACACAATACAGGCAGCAGTATGCTTACTTTCCTCACATACAGAACGGATTGACCACATGCAGCAGCGGTGCAAACTTACCCCAGGTACAGCACAGGACATGCAATACCAGTGCACCTATCTTTCACAGCAAGAACAGTTACAGGAAACTTGGCTGGACTGCCAACATCCTTCACTCAGAAAACAAGCACAGGACAGGCAAAAGCAGTGCAAGCTTCATAATCAGAAAATACACTGTTCAGGCAGCAACAGGGTGAAATTCCTTCAGAAAGAGAACAGACACAACATAGGCAGAATGAGTGAATATCTGTGTCACATGAAAAGAGGCACATCACAGCAAGCACCTGTGCAGGCACCCATTACACATAGGCAGACATTGACAGTGCAAGATTCCATCCCAAACAAGATGCAGACAGCAGCCAGGTACTTCACACATAGATCAAGCACCCTTTGGAGGATCACCACCTTTTAGTGGTTGAGGGGCTTGCATGTCTCAGTGACCTGGAGACCTAAGCCAAAGGGAGCTTAGTGTCCTGGCAGTTTCACCCAAGCCAGACAGATCAATGGGTAGAGAGCAGACGAAGCACAATCCATTGGTCCTCAAGGTTGGGGGTTGGGAACCATGCTAGCTACGTTGTCCCATAAAAAAACATTCGGTATCGAAACAGCAGAAGCAGAAATACCTACTAAATCTTCTGGGCATGAGGGACTTTCAGAGTATCTGCAGGAGGCATGCATGATTGACAGAATAAACTACTGACAGAATAACAGAAATTCTGAGTGCCAACTGCAACACCAGAATTGGATTCTGGAACGTACAGATTATGTATGACACAGAAAAGCCAGAGATGAGGCTAATATCACCTGGAGGCAAACTGTAGAAACTGAAATGAAGGCCCTGAGCCATGCCTGGAGCATCGTAACAGAACCTTGGTCAAGAAAAACAGAATTGGAGGTCTTTTGGTATTGCTATATATGCCAGCATGCATAATGGACAATAATAGTAGTATAGATTAAGCAGCAGCAGCGCAAAGCTCCCTCACACACAGAGACAGTTTTTTCCCTCCAGGCCACAGTAAGGCAATACTTGAACGGTGTGCACAGGAATGAAAGAAATGTCCAGGAATTAGCCGTGAAATTTTTCAAAATTCTTTATTGATCAAACTTTTGATCAAACTTTTTAAGCGGTTCACAAGAAAAACAAGCATTTGCAATGCAATAGGTCTCGCATTTGCGAGAGTTTGAGTTATTGGCATTGTAAATGACAATGCCTTTTATTTGTGTTGGTTTGTAAAACAGACAAATAAAAGGCATTGTCATCTACAATGTCAATAGCTTAAACTCTCACAAATGCAAGACCTATTGCATGATGGGAAAGCAAGACAAAATGATACTCGGAATCTCAGAGTCAAAGGGCTTTGTCAGGCGCGAAGGGATACTGCATTGTGTGCATTATTGGCCAGGTGACCGCGATTCACCAAACTGTGATCCTGGGCAGATGACAAATTATGTGGCCTACTCCATTATCTGCGCTGTTTGAGTGACACCTAAAAACATGATGCATCCAAACATACAGAAAAAAAACAATACTTTGAGAGTTTTAATCCTGAGTCGAATTTGATTGTGGCAAAAAAAAATCAACTGTATTTGCTGGCGCTGAGAAGTCTTCTGCACTTGGGCTGCTGTATGAATCTAGCTATTTGAACTTTAATATATCTCGAGTGGTACGAGTTGGTGGCCGAGTGCTGCACAGATCCTTGATAGATGAAGAGACTAGAATGTTGAGTTTCACAAAAGTAAAATGTGAGTTTCTCCAACAGGAGGCACTGTACAGCTCTCCGGTTTCCCAGGTATGTGTGCGAGTAGCTCATCTGGCTCATCTGGGTCAGGGTGAGCTCCCCCGTGAGTGCGTTAGCCCTGGCTTTTATACTGAGATATAGTACTTCAAGGAGCAGACTGGTAGCCATGAGAGCTTGGGCTCATTGAGACACAAATCTTGTATATGCGGCCATGGCGTAGCTTCCGTGGGTGCAGCCGCACTGGGGCCTACTGATGATCCCGGATAATTGCTGTATTTCACATTTGAAACAGTGGCTGGGCATTCCCTCCCTTGCACTAAAGACCCATCACTACACTCTGACTACGTGACTACTTTGGAGAGATCACTTTTGAGAGACGGACACGTTGGCTCCTTCCGAGTACACTGCACGTTTCCAAAAACACGGCAGTACGATAAAGTAAGTGCTTCCCAGCACGACTCTGTCAGCACCAAGGACGGGAAGCCACCTTGCCTGTCCGGCAAAGAAGGGTGCGATGAGGTGAGGACGAATGGGGCACGAGAAAGCTGTTCCCAAGCTCAGGAATTACACGGTGATGCGACCCACACATAGTGCTTGGTTTCCGGTCTAACTTATGCCAACCCCGAGGGCACAAGCAAGCACTGAAGTGCCATTTCCCGGCCTGCTAGAAAAACTCGGACTGGTTTTGTCCCTCCAGCCCCTTCTGCAGCTGGAGAAAAATGAGAGTCTATTCATCAGCCAGCACACTCCTGCTAAAGGCACTTGAGAGGAGACCCGTGAGCAGCGAACTCCTTGCAGATAGAGGAGCCGGGGGCAGAGAGGGCAGAGCTGCACCTTCCACAGCGCCCATGGGGCTACCACCATACTGAGGCACTCGCACGCAGGCAGACCCCAGACACACCGCAGATCACCGTCCCATCTAGGATGCTGGAGACACACTCACACGCTTCAGTGCCCCCGTCATGGGTCGCAAGCAATATAAAACAAGAGACGTGTGGCACGTACCGGGTGAATCCCAGCACTTGTGCCTAAAAGGGAGAGGATGTGGCTTAACGGCTCGTGTTGCAGCCTATGAAGCTGGGGAACCAGGTTTGAGCCTGGGGAGAAGCTCAAACACCCTATAATTCTGAGCCCATCATTTAACTCTCCGTAACTTAAAAAAAATTAACGTGTCCGACTGTAATGCAACTGGTGACCATGTAAAGCGCTTTAATATCTTCCGGTCGAGTTCGCGCTAATAAAACAGCAAAATAATAATAACGAGATCACATTAGCTTAAACTCTGACGTATTTGTTCTACGTAGGGGTGAGTCCATGTTGTATTCAAAGTAGATTCCTTCCACGTGTCTCATAATGTCAATCACGAACGAATCAAGGCAGGTTCACGCATATCGTCTCATCCATTCACGCATATCTTCTCATCTGACATTCAAGAGCGCAGTTGGCCTGCAGAACCAGCAACCCCACTGGTACATTGTGGCTATTTGCTTGAGGACGGGAAGTACAGAAATATAAACCGACTATTTCTGAATGATTTGGCTTAATGCTCTGCCTGCAACGAGGCGGGCTCTACTTTGATAGGCAGGAGCCTGCGAAGTTCCAACAGATTCCCTGCCTCTGTAGCAGGCTAGCAGTGACGTAGGCACGTAACTCGTCCGGAGCGCGGCAGCTGCATGGACTGAGTGAGCAAACAGGAGGGATTTAGAGAAAGGTTGGTCCGTTAATGTAGTGAGAGCCGTAGAGTTGGGGGGGGGGTGCGCACTCATGTGTGCGCGCGCCTTTGTGTATGCGTGCGGTGGCGGGGTGCACTCGTGTATGCGCGCGCCTGTGTGTATGTGTGTGTGTGTGGGGGGGGTCCTATGTATGTATGTATGTTCGTGCGTGGGCGCTTGTGTCTGTGTGTGTGTGTGTGTCGGTGTGTGTATGCGCATGCGTGTATGGTGTTTTGCGCTTCCCAGGAGACAGCGCCTGGCCGCAGCGCTCGTTCGCGTGCGCGTGACACTTTCAAATCGCCTCCAAGGCGATGCGCGCGGCCAGGACTGTCTCCTGGGAAGCGCACATGCCGACAAAAGGGGCTCGGCGGAGACGCGCTTCGCGCGGCTAGCCGAGACCTAAAAAGGAGTTCAGCCAACGCGTTTCGTTCTCCAAGAGAACTTCGCCAGGGCTTCTCAGGGAACTTCCCCTCTTGAAGGAGAGAAAGCATAAATTTGCAGGCGCTGTAAGTGAGAGCGTATAGTATATGCCCAGAGGGAACCGAGTAACCAATGGTAGTTCTTAAAAATAATAGGATTCAAAGGGGTGGTAAGGCTCCAAAGTTCACAAAGGGAATCCAAAAAGGGCTCCTCCCAAGGGCAGCGGTGTAATGAGTCTTAATGTGACACATTTTATAAAGCGGTCACTGTCCCATTTTCATTAAAAAGACATCCAATAAAGCTCTTCTTAATAAAAGGCATCCAAGTGAGGCTCTTTGTGGGTGCGCAATAAATCTGGAAGGTAAATTAGTAGAACCAAATACCATCGCGGATGCTCCAGGCAAAAACTCTGGAGTGAAAAGGGGGAACTAACCCAAGGCTGAGATCGGGCCTGAGGAACCGCACGCCAGCACCAAGCCCCTCTGACTCATTATGACAGTGTCTTTTCAATGAAAGCAGCACCACTCAGCATCTGGTCACCCTATCAAATGGACACATAAAATGATGGCCCAGAGTCAAATTTTCTCCTAGTTTGAAAAGTTCCTGTCTCTCTGGGTATGTTTATTCCACCAATAAACCTTACAAGTAAATGAACAACTAGTATAAAGCTATAGGCACCCATTCATCTGCCTATTCTTCATCTATCATCTGACATCATTTATGGAGCAATATTTGAATTTGTTAATTTTTCATCTATCAAGACTGCCCTTATTCACCAAATGCCCTTGCACTTTCAATTTATCAATCCAAATCCATTTATCTCTACATTTAATTCATAACAAAACAGTATTTACTCATTATGAATCAAGACAATCTTTAAATTGCTAATTTTATTCAGCTATCTCCATGTTCCATTCATTCCCACTACTAGCTACCACCCATCTATGTAGTGATTTCATCAGAGAAACACAATAAAAATATAGTAATCTTTCAAATCAGTCAATCCACACCCTCCAAACATCAACAGATTCCATCTATCAAAGCATTCATTCAATCAACACATCAATGTCAATTTATTGATCTAACACACTGGTGATCTGTCAATTTGAGACATTATTCAGATCATGCAAACCACCAATTAAGTTTATTCAATAACCAGACTATTTAATTCCACAAAGCTACTCATATAAATGAATCTATCAAAGCAATTTGCATTACATCCATCCTTCCACCCAATCAATCAATGAATCTAAAAGGTCAAATTAATTGAAAAATATAATTTCATGATCCATCAAATGAATGAAAGCATGAACTTTCAGCCAAAACGGTGGTACCTTAGCAGCACTGTTATGCCCTTCTGGACCCAGACACAGGCTTGACACACATTGGCAAATGGATATGCCCCCAAATTAACCGAAATAAACAAAAGGTGATGGGAGGAATATTGCAATAGGTATAAACTGGCAGACAAGTCAGTGGTCAATACAACATAAACACCAGCAATATGATGAACTGACGCAAGAAAAACCTCTAGCTACTGTCATATATTATTAGAGAGTTAAATGACCCCCTCAAATTAGACATTTATTAGCATACCTTAATCACTATATATTGATGCAGCTATGCTACAGGAAACACACCTGACTACCAACCCACAGCCACCACAATGGTGGTTAAATGTAGAGGCTATAGAACATTGTCCATATATTCTTCTTATGTCCATGGCACCACCATACTGGATACGCGGTGTATCCAATTCACCCTTCTTGAAATAAATGATGAACAAAGCAGATACAACCTTCTATGAACATTGATACATGGCAGGCATATCAAATTTATAAAAGTAAATGAGCACAACCTAGATGGTCCTGACTTTATACAAGAGATCTGGCATGAATGCACAACTCTAGTACCGCAAGCTGTCCTCTGAGGAGGGGATACCAACCAAATTTTAAACAGGAACATGGACCTTTCCCATCTAACGAGCCTTACACAAAACTCTGCAGCACAGGCCCTACAGAATGTCATTGATTCCCATGGCTTGATAGATATATAGAGAAATAGAGACTCGTCCACTCAGGATAACACTCACATTTCCTCAGCATATGATACCGATTTTGATTAGATGAATGAATAGGAGCCCAAAATATTTGTTCCTAGGTAACCTCTATGGATCACCCGCCACAGACTGATTATGATCACATCCACAATGGGAGCAACAAGGGGATCAAGAAGTCAGACCGCCCCACACTCCATCAATTATAAACACTACTAGGTCTGACCTCCAAGAGCAGTCAGTCACAAACTTTTGGGAATCCTGGGAGTTATAACAACCGTTGGAAAAACCTTCCTAGTACAGTTCCGTTCAACAATCCACAAACTGATTAGTCCTTTCTGCTCCAATTTAAAAAAGATTGGTCAATAACCACATCAAATACACATACCACCGTGGTACAAAACCTTCACATCAATGTGTATGCCAAACTCAACATATGAGATAGTGAGAAAAATGTGTGAGAAAAGCTATAAAAAAAGCACCTCATGTGCATAAACCCATGGGGCTGCTGGATGGTACTTGCCAGTATGCCCATGTTATCATCATCGGTTGCTTTCGTAGCCTTAACACAGAATAAAGAAAAAGAGGTGTGTATTAGAATTCCACAGAGGTGGAAAGTCAAACAAAAAAGTGTGCGACAGACAACACTGAGACTGTGTGGCTCACTCAGTGTTCATTCGTCTCCAACCGTACAAAGAGAACCAAGTTTTCACATATTAAAAATGAGGTATCACTCACATACAACACATCCTGTATTCAATGTTGTGAGTATCCTCAATTTAAAAAGCAGGCATGTATCTGGCCATTTTCACTTGCCAAAGGCTAACATGTTTCGTTGCCAAACAATCTAGGCAACTTCATCAGGACTGTTGGGGAACCAGTCTTCACCCCAGTCCTTTTTCACACCAAATTGAGTGGCTGCTTGTGTCCAGCATACTTGCAACCACCTTCAGTAAAGGAACCTGCGCCAAATGATCGCGTTCCGCTTTAAAGACCGTAATTGTCAGTCTCTATCGCACTAGTGAGATATTTTCACATTCTCTTGTCCTCCCCGATTATGATCACTCACCAGTAAAAAGTAGTGATTAAAATACCAAAACCTCAATATCAAGCACTCACGTGGCACTTACCAACCCTTGTACTCCTCAACACAGTGTTTACAGAAGTCATTAAAATTACATAGTAACTTTCTTTCAACTTAATGAAAAGTTAGTTAGCTTGCTGAATATTCAGTGGGAATGCTTTAAAGCATATATATGAGGGATTTGTAAGGAAAAGCAGCATGGAGTAAGGGTCTACAAGATCGCCTTGATAAATTGGAATGAGGACATCATCACTTTGCAAGGCAGTATGCACAAGCTCCATCCACACAAACTGTGAAAGACATAAAAACGAAATTCATTGAATTAAAGGAGACCTCTGCACAGTAAGTTAAGTATCTTCATAAATTTGATATGACAAGAGTATACAGTGAGGGAGAAAGATCAGGGAAGCCATTAGCCTCACTTATAAGCCACTCCTGTGAAGCCCAGTGTGTTGTACGAATAGACAATGGAAAAGGCGCACCATCCTATAAGTGAAACATCTGAAATCTTGCCTTCTATGGGATATTATCATATTTATTTTGACTGTATCACACTTGTATGGTTGAAGAATGCACAACAACAATTCCTTGCCACAACTATTATACAAAATGCCAATGTTTATCTCCAGCATGCCTACTTGTAAAGAAACCAGGAAAGGACAATTTTCCTAATACATTTTATAAATTATTCACTGATTTGCGTACCCCCCCCAAGTTACAACAAGTATAAAATGAAGCTCTTTCCACCTGGACCCCCTCCACCCCCCTTCGATGGGGGAAACTATCGTAGTCACACTGTTAAAACCTGGCAAAACCCCAACACACTGTGATATATACAGACCATTCTCATTGATAAATATTAATGCCAAGGTCCTTGCAAAAAGATTACTTCTACTCCCTTCGAACCTGGTTCTATTTGATCAAAGCTGATTTGCTCCATACAGATCGAAAGCCCACAACCTTTGATCCGTCATTGCTGGCATCAAAGAGTTACCGAGGCTGTTCAATGAATGGAGTCTAAAAGACACTGAGCTGCCCTTACACCTAGATTCACATTTCTCTTCTTTCTAACATATGCACAAACAAACTTTCACATTGATTATGTCTTCAAGTCTAAAGCCATGATGCACAAACTATACTCAGCAGACATTGTGGATATTTCTATTTCAGATCACATGCACATGGGAATTGTGTGGGATCAAGGTCATGAATGAAAACCAATTAGACACTGGTGAATTAGCCTGGAACTGTTTTGAAAACTGGTACAAAAGAAGAAATTAGCCCAAAACATCACAGGATTATTTTACCTTAATCTAGAAGGAGACATTTTTCTTTCAACTAGATTAAATGCCCTTAAAGTAACCCAGAGAGGGGAAGCAATCTCAATAATGACTGTTCGGATTAGAGAGAAAAGGTGTATTGAGAATATGTTAACTACTGAACTGAGAGACCTTTAAGAGTAAATAAACAACAATTCACCAGATTAAGTCATATAAAACTAGCAATACCACAGAGTCAACTAAAAGTCAAAACCCAAATTGAGCTGAAATGACCACTTTAAAATTAGGCAGATAATCTATGAAAACGATAACCCTGCTAGACCAGCAGTTGAGCCTCAGAAGGACTAAGAGATACATAACAAAATCTAATTAACAGAGTAAACATTGGCCATTTGCGAGAAAGGAAAGCACAAAGCCTTTTGAATCGTCTTCCTAGGGTTTTATTCACAAGACCTGGAGGCCATAAATTACATTTGAGGCTTTGTAAAGGATTGCAGTATCCTACCAATTCTGCATTCCTGTAGAAAAGCTTCACACCAACCCACTGAAGTCTCTGAAATTATAAAAAAGCAGTTAACAAAACGAATACAGGCAAATCCCCAGGCCCAGATGGACTCACTGTATTGTTTTACAAAACCATAATTGGGTAATCACATGGCATCCCACTTTAACAAACGTGATTAGGATTCTAATATCACATGCTCTATGAGAGTAGCTGATTTTTTCTCTATTCATAAATCAGGAAAGGACCCGATTAATGTTTGGCATACTGACCGATAGCCTCAATTAATGTGGATGTTAAAATCTTATAAAAGGTGCTAGATTACCCAGAGACACATCCTGGCCATAGTTCTGAGCCTATATGCTTAAAAGACATAATGGAGATAGGACTTGGTCAAAGGATGAGATGGTGGATTAAAGCAAATTACAACCCAGTGGAAACCAGTGTATGGATTAATAATCTTAATGATCTATAATCACACACTTTCACCCTCCGGGGGGGACACGCCAGGGATGTCTCTTCTCCCCCTCCTCCTTTATCTAGCAACTCCAGCCATTCAAATACACTAAGCACAAGCAAATCAGGGAGAAAGATTCAGAGGAAAACAACATAAGGGGTACCTCTTTACAGATTGTATTCATATGACACTAAGAAATCCAGGAGTTTTGCACCTGTGGTCAAAGAGGTTCTGGGAGAGATCGAGCAGATACTGGGATTCAAAGTAAACCAGGCATAATTCGAGATAGTAAATCTAATATTTACAGGCAATGAGATGCTACAAATTATGACTGTGTCATTTCTGTTGAGCGAAAACCTTAATTTAATACTTGGGCCTCCATTAAACTAATAACATTGACGAATGGTGGAAGACTAACTGGCCAGACATACAGAGATAAAAGAGATGTAGCTAGTTGTAACTTATTATATATCTGTTGACTGGGTAGAATACTCCTTCAAATGACCATAATGCAAAGCCTCTTTTTTCAGACACTTCCTGTGCAAATCCCTGAGAGGGAAATAAAGACCTTTAAAGAAACCTGGGGCAGATGTATCATTGAGTTGTGTCACCCTTGCAACACGCATGGGGGTGCAAGTGCGACACAGCAACTAAATAAGATTTAAAAAGCCATGCTAGGCCACCTTGCATGGCCCTGCATGGCTTGATAAATCTACAGTAACGCAACACAGCGCAAATTGCTGCATTGCGTTACTCTGCCCCAGAGAGGCGTTCTGTGGGTGAAGCGTGGATATTCCCACGCATCCACTCATGGATTTTGGCACCTACTCAGATTCACCATTACTGGTAGACCTGAGAATGTGTCAAAATGCTAAGCCTTCCCAGATGAGGCATAACAAGGAGAAATATCTTTATTTTTCCTCTTTTGTCCTCTTTCTGTGTATGGTGCATTAATGTTTGGAACTAAAAAAACATAGAAATGTACCAGTAATAGCTAGCAGAGCTAACTATAACTGGTGTCCCGGCCACCCGTTGCTTATGACATAACATGTTACATCCCTTATGACATGTTCTATGACATCATTTATGACATCACTGGTGACATCTGAAAAGACATCACTAATGACATCATCCAATGAATGTGTTAGTTTGTTTTATATTTAACACAGTGGTGTTTAACTACAGAATATGCCAGTTTACTCTGCAGGCTTTTTCCCTGCATGCAAATAAAACGCGGATGTCACAACTAGCGCGTTGTAACAACGCATACCATTACCCCGTAAGTCATAACAACGACTTACTTGCTCTAGGGGGGCCACTGGATGTTGGAATAGTATAATTTACTATTCCAACTCAAGTATGTGCAACAGTAGGGAAGGTGTTGGATTTTAAATCCAACACCCTCTGCCCCCTCTGCAAGTCATTGTTCTGACTTGCGGAGTAAGGGTATGCGTTGTTACAACGTGGTCGTTGTAATGACCGCGTTGTAATTGCCTGAGGGAAAAGGATTTGTGGTAAGCAATGTTTACCATAACTACCATATTATTCTCCTACCTACTTTTTTTACAGCCTGTGTCCAGCTAATAGGTGTACGTGTTTTGAAAGGGCATGTGCTCCTAATGCATCTTAAGTGTGTAGAAGTATTGAACACGTTATAAATGATTGTACTGAAGAGTAACTCTGTGTGCAGGTGACCCTAGACGACTTGTGTTCAGCATGTTCCACACAAGCTTTTTGGATCCGCAGAAAAAATTTCCAACAGCGCAAAGATTCAACTTACTACATTCTAAGTATTGTCAGTAGCCTTGAGTTATTACACATAATTGTCTCAGCATGACAATTTCTGCATGACATGAAACACTGTGTGCACCAGGTAATAACCTTTGTACATGTGCTTGTTTAGCTCCAGAAGATGGGTTATCTGTAAAGTTTTCACCATATTATGAAGGCTGTATGTAGAGTGATCTTTAGCACCTTCAGACCTTGGTTTTTTAAGTGAATAGTCTCTCTTTGGACAAGTTGTGCATAGTGTACACTGTTCTTAGTTGATACTTTGTAATTCTTTGTATTGTATTTATCATGAGAGTTTCACTATCTGCAAACAGTGTGGTACAGAGTAAACTATCTCCATGGAGTAAACATTGTTGATAGTACCCACTTTTCTACTAATATACAATTCATTTCTCAGTGTAGGTTCAGTGACTGTCAGGGTTTGATACAGGTAAAGAATGTCCATAGTAGGGCATTAGTTATGTAACAGGTCTTGAGTATCTGGATGAACAGTTGTATACAGATCGAACAGTACAGGTATATCCTTTTATCTGTGGTCCATAGCCAACATGAACTTGGCTACCCATGAAAGTGTATGGTATAGGATCAATGTTGCACATAACACAAGCTTGCTTCACCTATGGGGGTTGTATGTTTCATAGCATTAATGATACTTAATATTATTCTGAGTTATTTTGCACTTACTTTCACAGCTCTAATGCCATACGCATTTACAGAGAAATGTGTACAAAAGAAGCTTGGATGATGCCATCATTGATTTCATCAGTGATGTCAACAATGATGTCATATGATATGTCATCAGCCATGTCATAAATGATGTCATCGAATATGTCATGAGTGATGTAATATGTGAGGTCATAAGCAGTGCATGATTGGGCGCAAGTTATAGTTGAGTTTTCTAAATACAACTGGGGAGTTTCTGTGTTGTTTTGAGTTCAAAACATTAATGTTGTCACTAACATATTAACCTAAGTATAACGTCACTTTAACCTTTGTTTCTTTCAGTTAATTTTTAAGGTGTCATTTAAACAAAACAGATTTTTTTTATCGCACCTAAGTATAACATTACTATAGCCTTTGTTTTTTTCAGTGGATTGCTAACTTTTTTTCAATGTAAAGTTATATTTATTACCATATGTTAAATCAATCCCCTGCCACGCATGCCCAAAGGCCGGGAGCAGCTGAGGTTTGTCTGCAGGGCCTTGCCAGCAGCCAGGCCCTGTGGAAAATCCAGCACAAGCAGCTAAATCCACACCACAGACATGCTTTGGCGTGTGCCGCGTAGGGGTGGTTCTCAGGCCTTGGGGACCCCATCCGCCAAGGCCAAAACATATATATATATATTAAGGGGAGTAGGCATGCAGCCCCCCTCTCGAGCTTTAATAGGCCACAGGGGACTGATCTTCAAGGCCAGTTCCAATAAAAAGTGGAGGGGGCCAGCATGTCCCCCTCCCCAAGCCTTAAAAGGCCCAGGGGACCCCATCTCCCGGGGGCAAATACAATAGAAAAGCGGCAGCTATGTGCTCCCTCCCCAAGCCTTCTTGAGCCCTGTTGACCCACACCCTCAGGGCCAAAATCTAAGGGGAGGTGACATGCAGCCCCTTTCCCAATCCTAAATAGGCCCCAGGGAAACCATTTCCCATGTCCAAATACAATAAAAAAGGGAAGGGTAGGCCACACATCTCCCCTACCTGAGCCGTCTTGCTCCCCGGGGACCACGTCTTCCGAAGCCACCCATTTTTTAAAAGGGGTGAGGGGACGCGCCGCTCCCCTCCCCAATCCTCTTTTAGTCCCAGGAGCCTATTCCCTGGAGCTGTCTGTTTTTTAAAAGGGGAAGGGGGCATGTGGACCCCCTCCTTGAGCCTGATAGGCCCAAGTGACACAATCCCCGGGGCCGCATTACATTATAAATGGAGGTGGGGCCGCATGGCCATCACCTTGGACCATCAATTTTTTTAAAGGGCCCTTCTCTAGCCTACTTTGGCCCCAGATACCCCATACCTCTGGCCTCCATTATTTATAGGGAGTGCCCCGGTGCCCACCCAGGGCACCCACCAAGCACAACGTTTATTTTATTTATTTCTTTTTATTTATGCGATTTTATATAGCGCAAACTTTACCCAAAGGTGTCAGAGCGCTTTATATAAGAACCAGTTGAAAAACATAAGGACTTAGGATTACATGCGTTACATAAAGGATACAAACAGAAAAAATTGCAAATGTACAAGATGTAAAGTCACACAAGGAGGAGATACAAATGGATATACTCTAAGAGTCACTTAGGAATGGTAGATAGTACAAAGGTCTACTGCATATACTAGTGATTAGAGTTATCTCTATATACATAGGTAAGGGATACGAATGGATATACACTAAGCGTCACATAGGAATGGTAGAGAGCACAACGGTCTACTGCATATACTAGTGATTAGAGTTATCTCTATATACATAGGGAAGGGATATGACTGGATATACTCTAAGAGTCACATAGGTATGGTAGATAGTACAAAGGTCTACTGCATATACTAGTGATTAGAGTTATCTCTATATACATAGGGAAGGGATACAAATGGATATACACTAAGCGTCACATAGGAATGGTAGAGAGCACAACGGTCTACTGCATATACTAGTGATTAGAGTTATCTCTATATACATAGGGAAGGGATAAGACAGGATATACTCTAAGAGTCACATAGGAATGGTAGAGAGCACAGCGGTCTACTGCATATACTAGTGATTAGAGTTATCTCTATATACATAGGGAAGGGATATGACTGGATATACTCTAAGAGTCACATAGGAATGGTAGATGGTACAAAGGTCTACTGCCTATACTAGTGATTAGAGTTATCCCTATATACACATATATATATACATACATGGTAGATTTCCTCAGGCAGAGTTCCATTAAGTGGGGTCGGAGGGGGGACATAGTCACAACACCAAGGGAGGGTGGGAGGGATTCGAGGGTATGGAGAAAAGGCAAAACAGAGAAGGGAAGAAACATTTGAGGATCCTCAAGGGGGAATAGAGGGAAAAGGGTAAAAGACGAGGGAATGGACAAGATGACGGGTCAGGGACCAGAGAAAAAAACGGCTGAGAACAGCAGCAAAATGGCGGGCAGCACAAAGGGAAAAGTAAAGAAGTCCATGAGAGACTGTGGTCCACAATTGCAGTGTCTCAGGTGTTTCCCGTACCGGGAGCTGTAATTATGGTCATACGATTCTCCAAAGCGTCTTATAGGAGTGCCCCTAGTCAAAATAAGGTGCCCTGTCCGGCCTGATGCCTGCTTGTAAAGGCGCACTCTGGTGCTACATGGAATCGAGCTCACCATGTGTGGTCTCGGCCATCTTGGAAGCAGGCAGACCTCGTGTCATCTGCCTTTGAGCCTCCGGTGTCGCCCCTTGCAGTGTTATGTCAATCCTCAGGGTGACCACCGGAGCGGGCTCCCTGGATGCCCCGTGCTGTGCGTGGCCTCCGCTTCAATCAGTATTCAGCCCAAGGGTGCCTTTGTTGCCATGTCAGCCGCCGCCCGCCATCTGAAAGTCAGGCACTGTGTGGGAGCACTACTCTGGTGCCCCGGTCTGCCCCGCAACTGCCCTCCAAGTCTGGCTCACCGCTACAGCTGGTGTGCGCTCCGTTCCAGCACCCGACGGGCATTCTCTTCCCAGATCGCCTCCGCGGAGGATCGCCGCAGCCCGCCGGTGTGCTCCCTGTTGCACGCGCGTCGGGACACACTCCGCTCCGCTGACTATGCCCTCCTGATGACCCTCACAGGTCAGGGTCTCTCCGGTGCTCCGGTTATTTTATGGCGAGGGCTGCTTGTAACGCCGATTACCTCAGGCGCGGTCTGCTGCGGCCATTCCCTGCCGATGCTGCCAAGATGGCGGTCTTTGTCCACGGCTTCCACAGATGTCGCCCTCTGTTACAGTCACCACTGCTCCACTTGCCCTGAAACTCGAGGCAGCCATGCTCTAGGGTACCGGACAGCAGAAGTCCCCTCTATGGCGCAGTCTGTAGGCTGAATGACGGCGGTATCCCCCTGAATAGGAGACACAGGTCGGGAGCCGAGGCGGATCACCTCTGCCTCGGCACCACCGAGTGAGCCATGAACTGAGGAGAACCCCAGGGCCCATGCAGCCCAAGCTGGCTCCCCACATTGTGTGGGAGCCAGAGTTGTCACCGCCCGAGGGAGCAGCTATTTATGCCTGCTCCCTCTGGGCAAGAACAATATGTGTTTTGTTTTCATGTCTGGAAACAGAACACAAGTCTGCTCCCAGGTGAAGGGAGCCTTTTAAAGATCCCACCAGCTGGGAGCAGACTTTAGCCTAATTTTGAGTTTGGCAGTACACGACCGCTAAGCCCACGGTGGTGCAGCCGTGGTGGTCCAGCCACCTCTGCACCGGTGGTCTGACTTACAACTTGGGTGGTCAGGCCTCCATGGCATCTCCGCAACTACCAGGATCAGAGATCACTGGTGGTGACGTGGTGGTCTGAGGTTTGCAATATGCTTGGTGGATGTCCTGCGGCACAGCCAGGCATATTATGACTTTTCTCACCGGCAGCGGTCTCATGGAGATTCTTACTACATGAAGCTGCTGGCAGTGAGGAAAGAAAGGGGGCCCCAAAGGGCCGCCTCTTGGCCCTGTGCACAGGGGTGGACATGTTGTGCCCCCTATGTGCATGCACCCCATTCCTACATGGCATACAAAAGCACAGTCCATGACTTGCAGGGAAGGTGCACTGGAGGTCCAGTGGTGGTACAGTTCACATATAAGCCTTTAAACTGCACCGCCGCGGGATCGCCATGCTGACCCGCCCGCCAGACTATAATAATGCTCATAATATGGCAGGCGGGCAGAAACCATTTTTGGTAGTGTGGGAGCAGGGCGGTGGTGTGGTGGCCCACTCCCACACCGCCAAACCCGCAATCTTGCACTTAGTGTTTTCTTCCGTTTAAAGAGAAATTTTAAAATGCTCCAGCCAGATGGGAGTGAACACATGTTTCCCTGCCAGCAGTAATGTGGGCAGGAGAACTACTGTGTGCCAGGGGTGGGCTCCTCAAGACACTGTAAGTGAACTTGCCCTGGGGGATGGGGTCCCAGAAGCCATTAAAGACTCACTGAGGGGAGCTGCGAGGCCCCCCTCCACTAAATAAAACAATTGGGTCCTGGGAATGGGGTCCCCAGGGCCGTGCACCCCTCCCCTAAATAACTACATATGGCCCCTGGGGCCTAGTCTATTTGGGGGTATGGGTGCATGCCCCCTCTCTTTAAATACCGAGCTCTGGAGATGGGATCCCGGGGCGCTAAATGGGGAGACACATGAAGCCCTACTGATGCCCCCTCCCCATATATATTTCTAAAAAAAATGGAGGCCGCTATTTTTTTGTTTTTCCGTGATCTCACAGTACTCCAGTGTGATGGGTGGCAATATATGCCGATTTTTTAAAACTTTGGCCCTGTGGGGTCCTTCTGGGTACCCCCATGGGGCAGAAGGGGGCAGAGTATCCCTGCCATGCCCTTTAATATTGTTATTTTTTTAAAGTTCAGGACAGGGGACTAAGTCCTTGAGTCCTGTAATGGCTGCCAGCAACATTTTTCTCAGGTTGGTGGCAGCCAAACAGAGCACTCTGTCCTGTGGGAGTAGGACTCCCTCAGGATCGAGATATGCCAAGGGACAATCAGAGCACTCTATTTTAAAATTGGTGCTCCCACAAGACTCTCGCCAGGCTCTTGCGGACCCATCTGTCCCAATATACAAATATTTTTGTACCTTAATCTTTCAAAAACTACTGAACGGATTTACACCTAATCACAAAAAGCATAATCTGCATTGAAGATCTAGCTTCCTGCTAAATATGGAGTGATTCCATTCAGCGATTTTCACAGTAGTGCTTCTTAAAGGAGTCGATGAGGTTTTTGCGTTTTGGGAACTCCTTTTTTCTCTGCCCCCGCTTGACGGGTCACCCCAAAATTTTCCATACACATACATAATAATATAATATAATTTATTATATATATATCACCAAATCATGGTCGGCACTGGGTAGTTAGAATTAGGGACTCGTTTCCATACGAAAAGCACTGTTTGACAAATTTTCACGAAACATTCCAAAAAACAAATTTCATGCACCTCAGTTCCTTCCTAGAGTGTTTCGATGTGATCTGGGAAGCAAGGGCCAAGAAAAAGGGGGGTCCCAAAACAGGTTTTCCATAGGGAAATTCGACACAGCTACAGCCAAAATGGCTAAACGGAATTACACCATATTTAGCTGAAAAATACATCTTGGTCCAGAAAGCGCGCTTTTTTGTGATTTGGTGTAAATCCGTGGAGTAGTTTTGAGAAATGACAGTTCAAAATGTATGTATATATCCTACCAGGGAGGATTTGGGCATCCATCAGGTCAGAGGATAAGATCTGATTAGCTACCACCACATCAACAAAGATGGAGCGACAGCCTTTTTAGGACTTGGGAACTCAGTCTCCTTTCCTAAAAAATAATCAAAAACCATAGAGGGGCAGGATAGGGATAGCGTGCCCCCCATAGTCCTGGTGACCCTCAAAAATCTGTATTTATTTTACCCATAAAGCAGATCTGCGGTACTGATTAAAAACAAAATGTGGCGAGTTCCTGCCTCTTTAAAATAAGCCTTCCAGGGTGGGCCAGTGCCCTGGGAGTCAATGCACTTTGTGATTTCGGTAGACCTGCTTGCAGCCCCCTCACCAATCTACTAGATGCCACTGCGGCATCCCCTGGGCTGATTTAATTAGTAATGGGGAGGGGGTCGTGAACCCCCCCTTCCGAAGCCATTGGAGTCCCCGTGGGTTCCATCTTCTGTCACCCATATTTTTGATTTAGGGGAGGGAGGCATGCAGTCCCCCCTAGCCTAAGAGAGGCCCCAGGGACCCCGTCCCCCGGTGCCAGTATTTCTTGGGGGGAAGAAGGGGTGTGCATCCCTTTTTCCAGAGCTGCTCATTTATTGCTACAGCAGCAGGGCCTCATAATGCCATGCAGGGATATTTTTTTGTCATGTTGTTCATACCAGTGGTGCCCTTAGACGGGGCAGGGTTAACATCAAACATTTTTCAATGCTGCAAGGTGCACATGAGCCCCAGAGCAATATTCATTGAATCATTGAATGCATGACCACAGGAGAGCTTACCATATTTTGTTAAAGCATTTAAAGCTGGGCCTGTATGCTCTTCAGCTGAAATGCAGGGACCTCTGCTGGTTAGCTCTATGGCAGTATTCTGTGGCATGAATAATGTTAAAAAAAGAAATCTTCATGTTTTTTTAATAGGTCTATTGAAAATATTTTCAAAGAATCACTTTTATTAAACATTGCTATATGTGAGTTTGTAAAATATACATTTGATTATGGTTATTGGTGAATGTTTGACAAAGACATAGACTTGCTTTGTATTTTTTGAAGAGCTGATCCCTTGATAAACGCAAAAGGCCCTCTTTATATTGCTGTATCACATAGTCAGCCATAAATGCTCAGGGTAGATTGATGCGGGCTGAGGGCCTGACTGGGGGCAGGCTATGTGCCGAACACCATGACATGGACGGTGAAGGATATCTTGCTTTATGTTAAAATAAAAAACATAGAAATTCACTGAGAAAAAACAAAAAATAGGACATTATAGTTAGGCTAAAACATACCATTTTAAATTATCAAAGCCACTGAAATTCACAAGTTATAGTTATCCCAAGTAACTTGTGCCCTAAAGTAACTATAACTCATGCCCTCTCCATGCACTGCTAATTACCTCTCATATTACATCACTCATGACATATTCTGTAAAACTATTGATAATATCACAGCAACATCTGTCAATCTTTGTAAAGTACCACCCTATTTAATGAAAAAGTCAACCATTTCAACACTTCCACCAACCATAGCAATCCACTTAGCAGAAAAATCCCTGCATCATATAAATCATACAACAACATAAAACAATTTATTAAACCCATCTACCAATTATGTCAAAGAACAGATCAGTGAAATCCATCTATTATACCAATTAATCTGTCAAGTAAGCAAGTAAACACTTATATCAAATTTATACCTCCATCAAAATAACCCTGGCATCAAACAGAACCAAACATCAAATCAAACCATTCATTAGATCATCCAGTTGATTAATTACATCGGACTACCTCAACCAAGACATCAAATTAACTGGTGCATTAAATCAAGCAATCCATACATTTAAAACATCATCAAACCAATCCACTTGCCAGACCTACTTCCCATAAAATCAATTCATCAAACTCTTCCAGTCCAATACAAAAAAAACAACCAACTGATCATATGAACAGCAGGGAAAGGATCTCTCCTTTTAGGGCCAGTGTCAGCGGCCAGTGTCAGTGGAGCAGGTCGAATAGAGGAGGTCGTGAGCCTCATAGACCCACCAAAGCCAGGGTCCTGTTCACCGGACGCCTCTCCGACTGACATGCGGCTCCGAACCGACCTGGGCTTCTCCCGCGAGATCTTTGATCGCAGGAGAGGCAGGCAAGAAGAGAATTAGAGGCAGGCTTCCTGTCTCCCAAGCCTCCTTGTGTTATCGGGGGTCAGATGATGGAGCAGTTTTCACATCTACTCGGCCCTCCCTCGCTGACGGGCCCACAAGGACAACAACTGCATCGGAGGTTGCGAAAACCTGCCCTCGATGCGAACACCATGTGTACGGCAATTGAGCGGCCGTAGGCTCGCTCTGACGCGATCAGTTTGACTGTATTGGTGATTCACTTAGGGGAGAGGTAAAAGACCCATTAAAGATCCTCATTCATTCAAAACGGGTCCCACTTCGGTCTCGAGCTCACTAAGGATGATGGCATAGTTTGAAGAATTGTGGGAGGGTTAATTTATTTTTATTTTTGGCCCAAGACACCGCTTGCTTGTTGGTCCCCCCCGCAAACTCAAAATTCACTTGCATTTCTACCAGCTCAAGGGGGCATTGCAAGGAACCCATTTTGGTACTTTTAACGAAGACTTACACCAGATCCCCTTTTCTGGCAAAATGGCACTCATTTTGACATTAATAGAAATAGGACTAATCCCTCCACACTGAAAAGACAGAGGACTTTGCCTCACAACTCAACTCAGAAAGAAAGAAAGGAAAGGATAAATAACAACACATCGCATATTGAGAGGGACATAGGACTTCCCCCCAAAGCTAACCCATTCATAGAAAGTGTGATAGAACTGCCTCTCAGAGCTCAAGATATCTTCAGAAAATCAGGCGGCCATCATGGACTGATCTCATTGTCAATGGGAATGAGTTATTCCCAAGCAGGAGTAGACAGAATCCAATGATACTTAATCTCTTATGTACACAGGTGAGAGACTTACCTAGCCCTATCTATACTACCCAGTTCCTATACCATTGTTGTACCTATATTGACCTGGCCTTGTCAGTGGCTCCCCTTTTGTCTTCATCACCCATCACGACCGTCTGCCCTCATCCCCCCTCTCATCACCTCCCTATCACAGCAATTTACACAATCACATACCAGCTTACACAGGACTGGCCCCTTTATGGGCCAAAATGCACGACCGCTCATAACTCCTCCCACCTCATCCTCTACTAATATCACCTTTCTCGCACAATCCTCCCTTCCTTCTTCACCCCCCACCACTTCGCCTGACATCACCTCTCTAGCACACTCACCCTACCTTTCTACCCCCACGGATAAGCGGCAACTTCACAATGGAGCGCACAGGACAACATACACATACCATTAAGTACCCTCCTAACCTCTCAAAAAAAGCAACCAAACGCTTTAAACATACTCTGCTAAAAACACACCCGAGACCCCAATCTCAGACCCCTACTTCTCTACAAACAAGGGCTATATAACTAATAGCATCATTTTTTACACAAAGAGAAGAGGCCAATGGAGGAAAGTTTTTTGCGCCCTGCTCTTGGTTTCCTCATCCAGGAAAATAGCACATGATCTCAAGATCTCTATCATACCCTCACCATTCTACAGAGCTGCAGCAACAATCACCATTTATCATAATGGGATTATCCTCATGCAATCATCAGACCTCAATCTAATCCTACTCAATAACATCTTTCATCTCATCAAGAATAAAGTCCTCAGACCCTATCCGTCCTGCCCAGGCCCCCCAATTCCACTGCTGAATTCCCTTCAAGGCATTCACCTCTTACGAGCCAATCCTTTTATACTCCCATCCCTGCACCAGCAGACATCCTAGGATATGAGAACCCCCCCAAATCCTACATCACCCAACCTACACCTATTACCCAATCAAGTAGCACCTCTTACAATCGGCCCCCTAATATCAGGAATACCCCCATATCCCTAATCCCGCTGCACATTCACCAGTACATACCTCTCCGCCTTTGGTTATTTCACCCCCCCTCTCCGGATAGCCGTTCAGGTAGATCTCACTACGCAGACTCAGATTACTGTTACCCTCCAAGCCCCTTCCCTAGCCCATCCACCCCTCCCCTACCCCAAACAATAAGCACATCACCCACACCAAACTCTAGACTCAACAAAATATTACTTTCATTACAACAAGTCGAAGATGACCTCCAAATGCTACGGGACTTGATGTTGCACCAACCTAAGATCAGACGACATGCTGAAGATGCGAATAGGAACCAACACAGTAACAGCCCCCATACCCGTACCAGTTGCAATTATGATCCCCAAATCATCCGCCCCCAAGATGGAGAACTGTTCCTTACCCCAATGCCACAACCCGACTGGTCCGAAGGAAGAATCCTCTATCATCCAAAGATATATACTCCCTTCTCCTCTCCTAAGATCTCCCTCATCCCAGCCAGAACAGAGAGTACTCAAACAATCTGAATACACACTCCTCAATCCATATCATCCACTCCAATACACACAGAGCTCCTAATCACAAAACTAGAGGTATAACCTTAGAGAATCTTATGCAAATCCCACTTGCACAGGAACCTCCAACCACCATCAAGCCACATCTCAAATGTATATTACTAAACTGTAGATCAGCTTCAAAACACACAGCTGACATAGCTGATCTTATACTCACTCACAAACCTGACCTCCAACTTTTGACTGAAACATGGTTAAATGAGTCGTCTATGCCTATCCTAAACATACTGGTTCCCCCCCAACCATGATATTACCAGATTAGACAGACCCGATAGACCAGAAGGCAGTATTGCCTGCACTCACCGGAACAGTCTCTTAGTGAACCGCACACATTCACCAGTTCTATCTACATGTGAATACCTCTGTTTAGATATCACAAGTAATAACAAACCAATCTGTTCACTGCACACATTCTACCACTCGCCAGGTGACAACCTCACATTCATCGAACAATTCATGGATATCGTGACTACAAATACTGGACAGCAAAATACCCAAATATTCCTCGGAGATCTCAATCTCCATTGGAGTGACCTTAATGACCCTGCGGTAAATAGCCTCAAAGCATTCCTCTTGACCTTGACCGTATCCGAATCTGCAACCGCCCCACACATGACAAAAGTTCAATCCTTGATTTGGTTATTGCCAATGCTGAAGCCATTCAGCTTGACATGATCCTATTATTACTATTATTATCCTCCCCTGTGAGTGGTTGGACCATCATTTCATCGCTTTCTTCACCAAGGAATCAGTAAAATTACGCCCAGCACAACATACGAGACCTAAAATATGGAAGAGTGTCAACCTCCTGCTCCCCCCAGAAGACCTATCTGATGATCAAGCTTTGACAAACCACTACTTTAACTCTATGACCACGATATTAGACCCAACTGCTCCGTTACAATTGAAGAGGCTCTCCACAAAAGACTTAAAACCCTGGTACGACGGTAGACTCAATGAGGACAGACGAGCCCTAAGACTAGTTTAACAGTGATGGAGATCATCACCATCCCCTGACCACCTCAAACTGCTTAGAGCCACCCGAAACTCCTACTATAGAAAGATCAGATGTTCAAAAGCAAACTTTTTCAAAAATCAATTAGGCCAAGAATCAACACAAAAAACTGTTTGAACTAGTCAAAACTCAATCTATTGGCTTATCTCACCCCCCCCTCTCCCAAGCTGGACAGTGTGCCCCACCCAGCATTTCAAGAATTTGCCTCCTTCATGAAGAAGACAGAATACTTGAAGACGGACCTACATAATTCCTTAGTATCTCAGACTGACACTCAGGAGGACACTTTATTTTCCCCCTCCAGCAACCCCAATTATTTGCATATCTAAGTTCACCCTAAAAAATAACGCCACATGGTCCTCCTTCACAACTTACAGTGAAGAAGTAATATCAAAAGCGTGTACATCCTTGAACTTTTCCAACCACTTCTCAGACCCTCTTCCAGTAAATTACCTAAACGACTTCATACCACTGCTACTGCCACTTTGGACAAAGATTATCAATGCCTCTCTACTCCAAGGAATCATTCCTGAAAATCTAAAATCGGGGCAAGTGTCCCCACACTAAAAAAAACAACAGCGGACCCCACGGATTTAAATAATTACCGCCCATTTCCAACATCCCAACTCTGTCCAAATCTTAGAAAAATGTGTACTCATCCAGTTGGATAACCACATCACCCATTTCAACCTGCTCAATCAATACCAATCTGGCTTCTGTGCAGGGCATAGTACTGAATCAGCTATGACCCACATAGGAGATGACGCACTAAAAATCCTAGACCAGAACGAAGCCTGCCTGCTAATCCTGCTTGACTTATCTTCGGCTTTTGACACAGTCAACCATGATAATCTCCTAGACCTCTTGAAATATAGAATGGACTTATCAGGGTCAGTACTAAATTGGTTCATCTCTTTCCCCCAAAATAGATCCCAAAGTTTCAAGGTCAATCAATCCCTATCCATGGCCGTCCCAGTCACATTAGGAGTCCCGCAGGGCTCTTCCCTCTCACCTACACTGTTCAACCTATTCATGGGGCTGCTCACTGATATCCACAGCTCATCAAATATCCATTATCACATGTACGCAGATGATACACAACTATATTTGAAGATAAAATCTCTGGAGGACATCAAATCTCTCAATCTAACGCTACTAAAAACTCCCTCAAGCTAAACACCCTCAAAACAGAATTCCTCTTAATCGCACAACCATTCAACCATCATACAAGAACGTCTTAAACAACTAACAGCGCTCAACTGCCAACCTCTTATCATTGACTCAGCAAAAACGCTGGGAGTAATTCTGGACAGAAATCTAAACATGCAGAAACACATCAGTGCCGCAACAAAAGGAGCAAACTTTCAGATGAACACCTTGAGAAAATTAAAATCCTTCCTTCCAGCTAATGAATTCAAACTGGCAGTCCAAGCAGTAGTAATCCCAAGAGTAGACTGTGGTGGTGCAACTCTCTGTGGACTCCCCAAATCTACGGCCCTTCTAGGATCATCGATCAACTCAGCGCCAGGCTCATCACAGGCTTTAAAAGAAACTGCTACATTTCCCCTGACCTTAAAGCTCCTAACTGGCTACCTTTGGAACAAGAATTCAACTAAAAACCGTCTGCATGACCCATAAAGCCCTACATAACAACACTCCGATGTATCTGGCCCAGAAACTGGTGCTCTCATGTAGCAACAGATCCTCCAGGAGCACCAGCAATCTTCTTCTGAAACCACAAAGATTTGCCAAAAGAGAAAACATATAATCGTGCCTTCTCTGGAATCGCTCCAAGGATTTGGAATGCACTGCCCCCAGAAGCCAGACTGAATCCCTCTACTGCCTCTTTCAAAAAAAGAAGTCAAAACTCTTCTCATGACTAAACTCACATTATCATTGTATCTAACTCTCACTGCCTGAATTGTAGGACATTACTCTGACATAGAGTGTTCTTTGGTTCAACTATCCTCTTTGTAATGCGCTCTGATACCCGCAAGTGTTATGTTCGTGCTATATAAAACCTTCAAAATAAAAAAAACTGAGCAGCATTGAGGAAAATAATGGATGCTGGGGGATGGGGCTCCGATTTACTATTCTCGCTGCAAATGAAACAAAATTGGGGAAAGCATTGGACTCTGGAGGGGTCAGATTTACTATTCCCACTCCAAATGAAACAGAATTTGGGAAAGCATTGGACTCTGGAATGGTTGGATAGTCTATTCTCACCCCAAACTAAGCAAAATTGGGAAAAGCACTGGACTCTGGGGGGGGATCAAATTTACTATTCCTCTCCCAACAAAACAACGTTTGAGAAAACCTTGGACTCTTGGCGTTGTCTGATTTAAATATTCCAATTCCAAACTAACAAACTTTAAAGAAAAAAAGATGTGAACAATGTATGTAAATAAATATAAGCATTAAACACATCAGAAATGTATTATCAACTAAGGTCAACAAACACCAAAATAGTATTAAAACACCTATTGACGTAATGTAAACATTGATAATTTAATAATAGCTGCCATACATTTAGACTAACGCAATAATTTAATTTCTGAAAAATAATTTTTCCTTTGTAAAAATTAAACACATGTTGTCTTACAAACAACGAAAATGTTTTAAAAATCTGAATTTTTTTAAACAAAATATTTTCTTTTTTACTAAAAAATCAAAAATGAAATACATTTTAACCAAATAAACACACACTTATTTAAATCAAAAATAAATATTTACATTTTAAAACACTCCGTAGCGAAACTCCTTTAAAATCTTCAACCTTAAACAGAACCCAAATATATATTTAGACAGCAAATAAAAAATATAACAATATAAATGTAATTTACATCAAAACATTAAAAACATGTTAAAACCCTCCCCTTCCAAACCCCTATAAAACCCAACATCCCAAAAAATAAACAACTTTAAACTTTGAATTTAATTAGAAATATGGTGATCCAGTTATAAATTCTGGGCTCAGTCAGGTCAGCCACAATGGGTATTCTGAGATCTTTCTCTAAAAAAAGGGAAAATAGTCCAAAGAATTTTCAAAAAGAAAAAAATAAGATTTAGTTATGTTGGTGACTAGTTTCAAAAACATGACTAAATCTTGTATTCTTTCCCATCAGGTGTAGCGACTACAAGCGATAGTGGATATAAATCTGTATACACAGGTTTTCTGTGACTAACATTTTGGCTGTGTTAACCAGAAACATATAGTAAAGTGTGTCACGTCTTTCTTCCCCTTGGGTAATGTTGTGGGATGAATTCAGGGCCTGAACAGACAGGTTTGTAAGATAACATACTGCTGCCCAATTGTCTTCTGAATCAGAAATCTCTTTTCGAATCTAATTTTTATTAATTTTATTTTTCAAAGAAAGTGCATTTTCATTAATAAATCTTTACTTTATTAGCAAAGGAAAGCAGCATTTTAATGAGGAATGATCAATTAGACTGACATTTTAAAGGCATAATCAGAAAACATGAATATTAGTTAATAACAGTTTCCATTCCCTAAATCTATTTCCCTGACTATTCTCACTCCACCTAGAAAGGAAAAAATCAATTAAATCAGCTGTCCTTACGTGAGCAAGAAGTCCGACAGCATGTCACGTCAATCAGGACCCGGAAAGTGAGGAGCACCCCCCTGCCCATGGGGTCAGGTTTTATACCTTTCTGACTAGCTAAACTTTCTACAATTGTATACTTTCTTGGAAATGCAGGTTTCCCATTGGCTGTTTTATGTCAGTCCACATTAGGTCATCACCGCTTCTTGATCAAACTCAGGCTTTTTCTTAAGCCCTATTGTCCTTTGCTTACGCGTCATTTGGCTTCCTCAAAAGTGTTACTTTTTCTTTTCGAGATACAGTCCACGACTTCCTAACCTTGGCAATGTCGCCTGATTTCCTGTCCTTGAGCCTTTTTCTCAGAGAGCACATTCAACACAGTTAATAGTCTGCATCTTCTGTCAAAATCAACAACGTGGTAAAAGTTTCCACTTCTGTGCGAATACAAGGCTCCACTCTGGACAAGTTTCACGACCACAGCCATTTCTTTGCAGGCCTAAGGCCTCTCTCGGAAACTATTATTTAAACAAACACAAGACATCAATTAATTATAGAATTGAGACCCATTCTGTTACCCACCCCCTCTGCTAAATTAAAAACCCATTAATTTATGTTACCTAGCTGAGCACACAAAGCTGCATTTTATATCTACCTTCTTCATTTAGGTCGCAAGGATTCTCCACGAGCTTTTGCCACAGAAAAGACATAACATAAGCACACAAATAAGCACATGCCATTAGTTAAACAGCCGCATTTAATACTGACAAAGACAATAGACAAGGTTAGTTTATTGTTTTCTTCACATTTGCAACATAGAGCACATATGTTAATCCCACGTGTTTTTCTGAGAAATGCATTTTAAAACTGAGTTGATTAATAATTTCATCACATGCTTGTTAGTTCAGTTATACTTATTATGGAAGTTTAACTTTGCAAGTTTGAACAAAATATTGTTCATCACCTTGCTCCATCAACTTCCTCATCTGATGATTTCAAAATGACCAAACTATACCCAAAAATTTTAAAAGAACATTTTCAACCCTTGAACATGTTTTGGACGTTCTCAGTATTAGTATTTCTAAACTTTTGACTCAGCTGTTTGTCTGCAACTCTCATATTGAGTTCTACGAAACTCTTCTAATTCTATTTATTTTTCATTTTCTTTTCTAAGTTTGTAAATTCTTTTCTTTTCCCTTACATATTTCTTTCTCTTGTGAATCATGCAACTAATTTTTAACAAAAGCATCACTATGACTATGACTATTAAAGGATAAAGTATTTTACCTATGATTGAACTACCAATCTCTTGAAACCAGTTTCTGATTGCTGCAAATCTTTTGCTCAAACGTTCTGAAAAATGTTCATCTTCTAAAGGTTCTATCTCACTATGTAACTCAGTTATATTCTTGATATACAACTCTATATTCTGGCTCTTGTCTGGAATATATGTACAACAATGCTGGACATGTAAAATTCCACAGACTCCTCCTTCTTTTGCTAGCAGAATGTCTAATGCAAGACGGTTCTGCATTACCATCGTTCTCATAGCAATAAGCTCTGTATTTACTAATTGGAATCCACTAGCAGTTTCAGTTGACAACCTATCAACAATTGTAGACATTTTTCTAATTTTGATTGCATTCAGGGTTATTCCTACCATAGGTATTAATGCACCAAATATGTCACCCAATATTTCAGAAAAGCTTTCTCTTCTGAATCTACTCAGATGATTGCTATTTTCAAATGAACCTTTTGCATTTCTATCTACATGAAAAATCTTTGGAAAGACTAAACCAATATAACAAGTCCCATTCCAGTGGTCTGGGAGATTGAAATAAGCTTTGTTCCCACACACAAAATAGATTCCAGGGAAAATTGGATCTTTGCCTCCTTTAAATCCCCATCCCCCTAAGATACGATAAGTATCTTCACATTGAACTACACCAACAAAGTAATTATCAAATTGAGTATTATCTCTTCTTATGCAAAGTTTACCACTAACAGGTATATCTATATGAATTGCAACATTCTCGTTTCTACCATTGAGCTTTTCATCTTCAATTTGCCAAAACTTAGATTTGGTCTGTTTCAACATTTCATTTCGCTTGTAGATTGCCCTTCTCTCTTCGACCATGTTTAGGAATGTTTTTTTCTCCGTTCTCAATTTACATGTTAAATTATTTCTAAAAGCATACTCATAAGTAAGTTCATTAGTTACTATGAAAAATTCCCTCATCTATTTAGCATGTTTCAGTTTATTCAAGCTGTTATCAACTTTTAAATTTGCAAAAATGTCGTCAAAGTTTGAGTAATAGTACTCTAAACAACCTGTTTGATAAAACAGACTAGCTATTACACTGCAAGTAATACCATAAGTAAGAGGAAGCATATTATAGGTGACGCCTTCAGAAACAGCAGTAGGTAATTTCACACAAATGTAGCAATCTTTCACATCCATCACCTTAACATATTCAGATAAAAGTCTTGAAAAAGTATTACTAGAAAAATCTCCTACAGATCTATCTTGGTGAATCACTGGTCTGTGCTCAATTATTCTATTAGTCTTATCTACTAAATCATGGTTATCTTGTTTAACCACAACTTTACTATTCATATTAGTTTTGTACATCTCCTTATCAATTCCAAAAGGAAAAATGACAGCTAAAATCAACCAAACCAAAATTATAAAGACTACACATATTGAAGACAATTTGCAACATCTTCTAAGTATCGAACATCTCGAATTGCTATTAGTAGAAGGCATCTTTACTTTGAAACAAGAGCCTTTCAAAAAAAATCAAAAATGTAAAACTTACTAAATATGCACACCCCTCTTTTTACTTTTTTTTTTAAGAAACCTTATTTTCTAACAGTTTTTCTTCGACCTTATGTCTTACATCAATGTGTTTATCCAGCTAACACAATTTCTTCGACCTTGTGTCACCTAACACAGTTTCTTCAACCTTGTGTCATAATAAAATCAATCATTATCACTTGTGTCATCTAAATCTTCTTGGCTACTACTAATCACTTCCACTACCGGTGGGATAATAATATAAGTCCACTCAGGTGACTTATACTTTTGGTTTGGCTTAACCACTCTTTTTGCTCTACTACTAATCACTTCTATTTTCTTTCCTGCTTGATTTTTCTTATCTGAGTCTCCTCCTCTCTGACTTGAGACCTCATTAACTTGATCTTTTGCTATTTTGAATTTTAGACCTTCATTTTCATTTGGCCAATTTCCTCCTTTTCTTGATAATTTCTTCTTTGGTTGAGTAAGATTACACTCCACTCTCCAAGCTCTTTTTCTTGATCTTTTTACTTTGGAATCATTATCACTTTCATCTGATTTGCTTTCTGAGATTTCAATTCTAGATTCAGGTACTTCTTTACTCGGCAGTTTCACTCTGTTAGGAACATCATCCTTATAGCTGGTACTTGGAATTTCGTCTTCTTCTTCTTCAATTACTTCCAGTCCACCAGTTTCAGAATTTTCGTTCCTTCTTCCAGAGCTTCCAATCTGCTTTTCAATACTCGCCTGATCTTGAATCACTTCTTGTTCAGACTCTTTTTCTGCTTCTTGATTTAGCAGGTCTTCTTCATTTTCAGAGTCTTGTATCACAATTTCTTCATTTTCTCCATTCAATGCCTCATTCGCATTTGAATTTTCCAGATGTCGACCTTCTTGTCGATCTTCAGGATCTGGATTTATTTCAGGTTCTTCTTCAGAATCTGAATCATCTGTAGTATCACCTTCGTCAGGATTTTCAGGAGCTGGCACAGGAATGGTGTGACTAGCATGAATCCATCTCTTCAATCCTCTACACTTTACTGCATTTGTTGTGACAAGTATCACCTGTCTTGCCTTCTGTCACTTGGGTACTAGGCAATTTCTTCTTCGGTGTACTTTTGTTCTCACTCAGTCTCCTGGTAACAGATCATGAGCCTGTTCTTTCTCTTTGGTTATCACTTCAATTCCCACCTGATGGAACACAGAAGTCACCACGTCAGATAGATTCTTGCAGTATTCCATTATGACGCTATCATTAATGCTCATTAGTTTAGCAACTGGAACAAATGCTTGCCTCATGACTCTACCCATGAGAATCTCGTGGGGGCTCAAACCTGTTTTTCTATCTGGAGTACTTCTCAAAGACATTAGAACAAGTGGAAGTGCATCAGTCCACTTCATTCCTGTAGCTAAACACATTTTAGCTATCCTATTTTTTTGTGCCATTCACTTGCTCAACAACACCTGATGCTTCTGGTCTGTAGGCACAATGCAACTTCTGTTTTATGTTCAGAGCTTCACAAATCAATTTTAACAATCTGTTTTCAAAATGAGTTCCACGATCAGTCTCGACCTTCACTGGAAATCCATACCTTGGTATGATTTCTCTCAAAAGCAATTTTGCCACAGTAACTGAATCATTGTGACGTGTTGGGAACGCTTTCACCCATCTTGAAAACAGACAAATTATCACCAAAACATATCTTAACTTGTTATGGGGTGGCATGTCAATGAAATCCATCTGTAATCTTGTAAATGGACCACCCTCCCGTCCTATGGTTCCCATGCTCACAACTGTTTTTCTGTTTGGATTGATCTGTTGGCAAACTAAGCACCTCTGACAAAAAGATTCGACAATTATTCTAAATTTTGGATTGTACCATGTCTGTCTAAACAACCTGATCATTGAATCTCTTCCAATATGTCCTGGACCATGATACATTCGAGCCATGTCAGCAATCATGCTATCTGGCATTACTGGTCTGTCATCTTTGTAAACCCAAACTTCATCTTCTTCTCTCTGTCTGCAACCTGCTTTTAACCATGTGTCTTTCTCCTCATCATCTGCCTCATCTTGTAAATCTTTCACTCCTTGCCATGTCTCAACTACAGATGTTAGCATAAGAGAGTTCAAAACATGTTCATTGTCTTTTTCCCGATTAATGGACATATTATTCTTTGCACAGAATTTTGCAATTGTGTCAGCATATGCATTTCCTTTTGTCATGTAATCGTCACCTTTTTTATGTGCTGTGCATTTCACAACAGCAATTTTCTCTGGTAGCTGAATACCATCTATCAGCCTTTTAATCAATTTTGCGTTTCTGATTGGAGTTACTGCTGATGTTAAATACCCTCTTTGAGACCAGAGCTGACCATAGTCATGGACTACACCATATCCATACTGACTATCAGTCACTATGGTAACTTTTAGCTCTTTTGCTTTTTCACATGCACGAATCAAAGCAATCAATTCTGCTACTTGAGCTGAACGAATTCCTTTGAGACAAGAGGCCTCAACTACATCTGCAACTGTGCACACAGAGTATGCTGCACTTAGAACACCTTCATCTGTTCTTAAGCATGAACCATCAACAAATAGAACGTAATCTGATTCAGCTAATGGGACATCTTTAATATCCTGCCTAGGTTTTGTACAATATTCCAATACATCTAAGCATTCATGATCAATATAATTTTCATTTCTGATTGCTGTTATAGTACCATCAGGCAATAATGTGGAAGGATTTAAATTCACGCATCTTGCAATCGATACATTATCTGATCCAAGAATAACTTTTTCTTATTTTGTTAACCTGTTATTTGTCAAATGCTGTGTTTTGCTTCTAGTAAGGAGAATTTCAACCGAATGTGGTACATATACTTTTACAGGGAATCCCATAATTATCCCTTCACTTTGTTCCAAACTTACACTAGTTGCAGCTACTGCTTTTAAGCAACCTGGTAATGCTTTTGCAACTGGATCAAGCACAGCTGAGAAATATGCTATTGGCTTTCTCAGTCTTCCATGTCTCTGAATCAGAACTGATAATGCACATCCTTCTCTCTCACTGCATTACAGCTCAAATTCTTTTTCATAATCTGGCATTCCCAATGCTGGAGCTTCACACAAACTTTTCTTTAGCTGTTCAAAAGCTTCTAACTCAGTTTCTGTTAGGGTAATCGGATCTTTTATGTCTGCTTTTGTCAGTCTCTGCAATGGTTTTGCTTTTACTGAGAATCCACTAATCCATTGACGACAATAACCTACCATTCCTAGAAACATTCTGACCTGTTTTTGTGTTCTTGGTGGTTGCATTGCCTGAATCATTTTTATTCTCTCAGTTGTCACTTGTCTGATTCCTTTTGCAATTCTATGACCAAGATATTTTACTTCTTGTTTACAAAACTGTAATTTTGCAGGAGACACTTTATGTCCCTCATCTGCCAAATTATTCAAACGAGTAATGGTATCTGTTACACAATTATCTCTCGTTTTTGCAGCCACAAGGAGATCATCAATATACTGCACTAACGTAGATTTTCCAGGTAGATCTAGATCTTCCAAGGATTTCTTTAGCAACTGATTAAAAATAGATGGACTCTCTGTATACCCTTGAGGGATACGACACCATGCTAGGATACGGTCTTGAAACCTGAACGCAAAAATTAGCTGGCTTTCTGGATGCAATGGAACAGTAAAGAATGCATTACATAAGTCTATAACTGTATACCATTCTGCATCATGCGGAATCTGATATAAAATTACCGCTGGGTTTGGCATAACCGGGCATCATGGAACAACTATTTGATTAACCTTTCTCAGGTCTTGAACAATCCTGAAAGTTCCGTTTGGCTTTTTGATTCCCATAATCGGTGAATTGCATGGACTGCTCTCAATTTCTTTCAGAACACATTGTTTTATGAATTTGTCAATTACAGGTATGACACCTTCAATAACTTCTGCTTTCATTTTATACTGAGGAATGTTTGGATAATCTGCTCCTTGTTTTACTGTGATTTTAGCTGGATCCACATTTTTCATCAGACCCGTTTCACTTCCAGTGAGATCCCAAATTTTAGCATTTACTGTCTCTTTTAATTCTTCAGGTAGATTATTTTTATTAAATACAGGGAATCATTTGTTTTCTTCTGCTTCAACCATTAACATTGTTAGCTTGTAAAGCCCATCTTCTTCTTGAGTTTGGAGCTCAATACCATCCGATGAGCAATATATTTTACAGTTCATCTTGCAAAGGATGTCTCTTCCTAACAGGTTTACAGGACTGCTGTCACAAACTACGAATCTATGCATGTCCTTAAATTTACCAATTTCAACTACAACTGGTTCTGTTAAATCTGTTTTAATTTGTTGGTTAGCTACACCTACTACTTGATTGGGTCCCCAGAGAGAGGTAGGTTTTCTATTTCCACTGATCTAACAGTAGAACGGGTAGCACCTGTATCCACTAGAAAAGTGATTTCTACATCATTCACTTTACCATTTACAAATGGACCAATCTGATCTACCTCAAGAGTGGCTCCAAGCACACACTCCTCCTCCTCTCTCAGGCACCGTCAGAAGTAATCCTCAGAATCACTCCCTCCATCTTCTTTCAACAAATACTGTTGAGCAACATTTGACACATTCACTCTTGGCGATCTGTTTACCTGTTCACCTCCGCAGAATCCTGTTTCTGTACTGTATCTCTGCACATTTACACAGTTTGGAAGTGGCAGTTGTGGTATCTGACTCTGTTGCTGTTGTGGTATCTGACTCTGCTGAAACACTACCTGTCGCTGTAGCCGTTGCTGCTGATTTATCTCATTCTGCATCTGTGAATTTAATGATGCATTTTTAAAATTTCTGGGCGGATTCTTACATTCACGCTTCCAGTGTCCCATTTCGCCGCAATTAAAACATGGGAGTTTCTGCTTTAACTCTTCAATATTTCCCATAAATCTGGGCTTATTACTTTTAAATTTCCCTTGATTTTGATGAACATTTTTATTTTCTAGTGTTGCTATCTGTTGTTCAGCCACTTTTACCTGTGCCCACATAGGTTTTTCCTTTAGCTTCTTTTGTTTAGCATCTAATTCATCACTGCAGTATTTTGCTTTTCTCAAAATATCATCTACTGTAAGCGATTGCCAGCCAACTATTCCGGATCTTATCATTTCACCAATTTCAGGTCTTAAGCCATAAACAAATCTGTAAATGAAATGGCTCATATCCTTTTCACTCAATTTCTCATAACCAGCAGTAATCTTTCATAAAATGAATGTACTGATTATTTTGGCTCTTGGTTTGTTCTATCTATTTTAACCCAATCTACTTCTTTTGGGGGAATCTTATTTTTCAACCATACAATCACTTTTTCATACACATTCATAACATCTGATGAAGGAGCACCTGTTACCTTATCTCAAGCAGGTTCTTCTTTAGGCCAATATATAGAAATTTTACATTCTGTCCATAGATCTGATGGGACAACTATGTCAAAGAATCCATCGAGATCAACCCACAGAACTTTTGAGACCTTTACAAATCTGTCTACCTGTCGATACCATTCCACAGGTTTTTCTCTCAGCCGAGGAAAGTCATTTGTAAACAGTAAAATGTCCTGTCTTGTCCATGGAACATGCACATACCCTCCTCCTGGTATTTCTATCATTGGAAACTCATTTGCTACTTCTCCTCTTTCTCTTTTTTCTTCCTCTCTTTTCTTTGTCCATTTTACTCTCCATTTACTTAATTCACCCAATCATTTTAGAAACATAATTAAATCTTTTATATGAATGATTCTTCCTGTGGTATTCATATTTTCAATGTCTTTTTCAGAGAAATCCACCCTGTAATGTTTCTGCAAATGTTACTGTCTACTCAGATCTACTTCTAATTCAGCAGCCATTTCCTCCAATTGATCATACTTGGTTTTCGTTTTCCATTGTATACTTTTACAAATAAATAATAATTCATCATCTGGATATAGCTTCAAACTATCAGTTCCAATTGTACCAAGAATTAATTCCTCTAAATCTGCCTTCAATTTTGCAACATCAAGTAATTTATTTTCTGGGGTTTGTGGGGTGTTCGTTAAATCTATTTTATTCATACTCTTTTCTGGAGTTGCAGGATCAGATTCTGCACCAAATGGAGTTTTACATGATGAACTTTGTTTAAAAGTTAAATCGGGCATCATTGTTTTTTCTCGGTGAATTTCTGATAAATCTGAATAAAATTTATCAGCCACTTTTTGAATTTCTGCATTTAATGGAACAGTCAAAGCTGAATGTCTAACTTCTCTTTGATCAAATACTGGAAGAACAGGTCCAATCGTTACTGGTACTGTTACTGCTTCCATGCTTTTAGTTAACTGCTGTATTAATTCATCTTTTGATCGGAAATATTCTGAAGTATTTGGTATTTCCTCACATCTTTCTGTTCTCATTACATTTCTTGGGATTTCATTTCTCTGAATCGGGGTTTCTGTGTAATTTCTATTTTCACCTGATATGCTAGAATTAGATCTTGTTTCTACTCTTACGGGTGTTTTTCCATTATTCGAATTTGAATTTGATCTAGGGGATGCCTCATCAATATTTTCCTTTGGAGGAGCACTTGGGGTAGCTCTTGGTGGGATTGGGACTCTTGGGGAAGACCATGAACAAACTGGTTGATAAGGTGGTGGTTTTGTAATATAAATCTCTTCTAAAACCGGATCTTCTAATTCATTTTCTTCATCATTATTATCTTTCTTTTGAGCACTCTTTTGACCAGACTCCTCAGTGACCATGATTCTTGTTGGGTACAAACCATCACACATATCTGTACTTCTCCACCTACGCATTCTATCCTCATGCGTTTCCCAATTAATATCCAGTCTAGTGCCTCTTATTATACCTCTGTTTTCTCGTTCCAATTCAAACATTTCATCCTCCCATTCAGCTAAAGCCTCAAATTGAGTAGGTCTGGGCTTTGGTACAAGATTCATCATCTTTTCTCTTAAGTTTTTCAAACCTTAATGTTAAACGATCCATCTTCCGGCCATGCTAACACACCATCATTTTTGGTATATTCCATCCAATTCTCAATGCAAAGACAAGTATGATAACCATATTCACCTAACATATAAGCTGAAGGTGTTTTGTACTTATGAAGTAACCTTCCACCTCGCGTTTCAATTTTCTTGTCAGGTCTAAGTTTGTTTTTCAATTTCTGAAACCATGAAAGCTTCTTTTTCTCTTTCATGTAATAATAATCCATGTTTTTAAACTGTTTCCCTTGCTCCGGTGAAGATCGTAACAAGGAAGTTGGAATTCCGCCGCACCAACCAATCCGTGCGTGAAACTCACTAACAAGCCAATCAGGTTAAGCTACGTCACCACCTTTCTCAACCAATAGAATTATTACTTTCAGGATGAACCAATCAGCTGTCAGCTCGTCTTAGTCACGTGAACCAATCAGTGCGCCTACTGTGACGTATGTTAGCCAATCACAGCGCAGACCCTGTGACGTACACTGCCGCTGCAGCTTCTCCGTCTCTCGCTCCTTGAACTAACCCCTCCTTTACAAAATATTTTCACAGCGCCATATTTTACAAATCTTTCAATGAAATTCAATTAGTAACTCCACAAAAACAAACCATTTGTCTGTTTCGCTAAAATAAAGTGATAGCTTTTACAGTCACTCAAGTATTCTCTTGCGTGAAATAGACAACGCTATTTTCACAGAATATTTAATTTTGTTGATAAAGTAAGGCTACTCTACCCTTCTAACAAGTAATAACAAACTCGTTTCTCTCTGAATGCACATATAGTAACAATTCAAAGTTTGACTCGATCGTATATTACAAAATCATTTACACACATCCAAATGGAAAAAATCCCTAACCATACATACATGAGACTAGGTAGGACTTTAACCCACCATAGAGATCCTCACTCGCCAGTAAGATAGACGACGCTTTCTTACCCTTCACTCAAGCTTGGATGAATTCTACTACTCTTTTCACAGTGAGTTTTAAAACAGGACACCAGTCCCTACACTCGAAAGCTACGAATTCATAGACAATGATTACTATGCATTCTACCTAGCACACCTAAAATCCCTAAACTTGTGCTGTAGGTCCACAACACTAGTGATAATGATAATACCACTATTTTGAAACAGAACAAATGCACTGTGCAACTTCACTTGTCACACTACACTTTAGCCGGCAAACCAGGAATTTTCACACTGCTGGAAAAAACCTTTCGACAACTACATATAACAACCGAACAAACTTAACATGTTTTAGTCATATATCCTATGTAATCACCATGTAGCATGTCAGTTACCATAGTAACCGTAACTCCGCTACCAAGTTAATTGATCCAGCGCTCTGAATGAAAAACTGTCTCACCAACACTACCTAACACCACAATACTCACCATTAATCACGAATCATTAACACAGGCCCATAAACCAACGAGACAATTTTTGAGCGGCTGAATCATGTGACCTAATTAATCAGAACTATTCACAATCTATTTACATATTTATATACAACTGCAGTTTATAATTTCTTACCATGGTTTTTCCAACATAAATCATTTTAATTATGTCACTTAAGGCGAATGGATCAACTGATGGCAACTAGACCATGAATAAACAAGACCAGCTTGTCTTTTCGAATCTAATTTTTATTAATTTTATTCTTCAAAGAAAGTGCATTTTCAAAATCTTTACTTTATTAGCAAAGGAAAGCAGCATGTTAATGAGGAATGATGAATTAGACTGACATTTTAAAGGCATAATCAGAAAACATGAATATTAGTTAATAACAGTTTCCATTCCCTAAATCATTTCCCTGACTATTCTCACTCCACCTAGAAAGGAAAAAATCAATTAAGTCTGCTGTCCTTACGTGAGCAAGAAGTCCGACAGCATGTCACGTCAATCAGGACCCGGAAAGTGAGGAGCACCCCCCTGCCCATGGGGTCAGGTTTTATACTTTTCTGACTAGCTAAACATTCTACATTTGTATACTTTCTTGGAAATGCAGGTTTCCTATTGGCTGTTTTATGTCAGTCCACATTAGGTCATCACCGCTTCTTGATCAAACTCAGCCCTATTGTCCTTTGCTTACGCGTCATTTGGCTACCTCAAAGGTGTTACTTTTTCTTTTCGAGATACAGTCCACGACTTGCTAACCTTGGCAATGTAGCCTGATTTCCTGTCCTTGAGTCCTTGAGCCTTTTTCTCCGAGAGCACGTTCAACACAGTTAATAGTCTGTATCTTCTGTCAAAATCAACAACGTGGTAAAAGTTTCCACTTCACGAATACAAGGCTCCACTCTGGACAAGTTTTACGACCACAGCCATTTCTTTGCAGGCCTTAGGCCTCTCTCGGAAACTATTATTTAAACAAACACAAGACATCAATTAATTATAGAATTGAGACCCATTCTGTTACCCACCCCCTCTGCTAAATTAAAAACCCATTAATTTATGTTACCTAGCTGAGCACACAAAGCTGCATGTTATATCTACTTTCTTCATTTAGGTCGCAAGGATTCTCCACGAGCTTTTGCCACAGAAAAGACATAACATAAGCACACAAATAAGCACATGCCATTAGTTAAACAGCCGCATTTAATACTGACAAAGACAATAGACAAGGTTAGTTTATTATTCTCTTCACATTTGCAACATAGAGCACATATGTTAATCCCACGTGTTTTTCTGAGAAATGCATTTTAAAACTGAGTTGATTAATAATTTCATCACATGCTTGTTAGTTCAGTTATACTTATTATGGAAGTTTAACTTTGCAAGTTTGAACAAAATATTGTTCATCACCTTGCTCCATCAACTGCGACATGGGGGAGATTGTTTTTGTGCAGGAAGGGGCACCTTCCTTCACCAAAACAATCAATTGAGGTGATTTCCTCTTCCAATGTGTGCTGTGAAATGCAGCATGCATTGAAAGAGGAAAAAAATGAGGAGAAATGAAAACATTTCTCCTCTTTGTGCCTCGCTACGCCACCCCTGGAGGTGGCGTTGCATTCTGATGCATTTCCAGGTTTACGATTGCTCGTAAATCTGGAAATGCATCAGTGGATATGAGTGCACCCATGACACGCCCCTAACAAGAAGAGTTGCGTGAAAAGGGGTGATATTTCCAAGCAGACGTAAAGCCACACAAGGTGGCTTTACGTGTGCTTGTAAATATCACGCAGTAGGTTGCGCCATCAGGGCATCACACCACGTGATGCCCCAGCGGGGCATGGGGCTTGTAAATAAGCCCCTCAAAGTTATTTGCAGATCTTTGACCCTAAGAGAATGAATTAGGTCCTGAAGACAGACGTGGATCACCTGTAAGTTCAAGGTATTCTGCAACCATCATTTTCCCACAAGCTAAACTGAAGGACAAACCTGTTTCTTGACACAGTGAGACAAAATAAATAATCAGAAACGAACCAGATCTAACTATCTATCATTCATTTAATTTTATATCGGTTTGGAAAACCTGCAACAAAATGTTGTTAGCTGAGACAGTAAGAGTAAAGTTTACAACCGCTGGTGCATGGGTGCTTTTACCGGGGGAAGGGGGGAGGGGGGCTGTCCTCAAAGAACGGTATCCGTATGTAGGATTTATTTAAACTAGATTTAAAAGACCCTGAGCTTGCTCCAATATTCATTTATGTTTAATGACTCTAGAGAAGAATATAAGTGTTATTCCACAAATTTGTCATTCCATTTCGCACCGTGGAAGTCTATTTTCTCATGTAATATTTAAGGCACTGATCTGGAGCAGATTTCAACTTGCGACACATTTTTACAAACTTTTACAACATTAACCTGTTCAAACAGGTTAAATTCCAGCTTGAAATGAGCTGGTGAAGTTGCATTAGGCAATCCGAATGCATGTCTACATACATTACATTGAAGTATGCCCCTAACTCTTGGCAGATTTTCCTTCCATGGCTTCCACCCCACTTCACCCTCCACCCTGTGGCCTCCTCCATCTCTAGTCCTTCTCCCTCTCCGAATGGAAATTAATTTGACAATTCATAATTTACCTCTACAGGTTGTGTTAGACATGTGTGACTTTGTAACCACTTAATGATGTATTGTTCAACTATGACTCTTCTGAATCCCCTCATGTACCTCTTGAAAATGTTATTACATAGCATGTGAAGCTCTCTGATACCTTCGGGCCTAGCTAGCGCTATATAAAACTAAAAATAATAATAATAAGTTAACGCGACAATTAATGTACTTTTAACGGTTGTCAAAATTGGCTCTAGTGAAGGGACGTCGAATTTTCTTGCTAGACTATTAAAAGGGTGTCTGAGGGAGTGAGCATTTGATTTTAATTAGGAGAAGGGATGGCGAAAACTACCTCTCTCGTCAAAGAGTATTTTGAGGAATTTATAGACAAGGGCACTGTTCAATTGTCGACCATTAAGATACTATGAACCTGATTATTATTTTTTGTAATTGCATCTAATAACTACCACCTGGGTGTCTTTTTGAAGTTCATTTCCTTAAAATGTTTACCACAGAATACTTCAATGTGGCAATTAGGGACTGATTACGATGTCGGTCGGAAAGCCTCCGACTGCTAGTCGGAAGCTTTCCTACCGTGGTCAGAGGCTTTCCGACCGACACAATTGGCTTGCGGTCCGACCACCCGATTACGACATCAGCGTTCGGAATGTAAACCAGCCGGTCATTCCGACTCCATTCCGACTGGCTCTCCAAGCCTTCCAGCTGGTCAGAACCGCATCGTAATCCCCTATGGATGGCGTTTTCACCTTCATGGGATTACTATGTTGGTTTTACCAGCATTTCCTTGCCGGCACTTCCGACATGGAAAGGCTGTCAGAAGGTGACTTTAGGGGCACCTATCAGGGCCCCCTTGCCTCTGCAGTCTTCGGTTGGTGGTCGAGGGGGTACCCAGGGTACTCCCTTGTAAAAGCCTCACTGTGTGTCAGGCACCGTGGGGTGCCTGACACAGGGTGCAGGGTTTAACACACACACACATTTCTCTATAGGAGCTTGTATTACTGCTGGTTTATAGCCGTGACACAAGCTCCCATAGGGAAAACCGAGTATGCTACCGAACAGTGTTTGGTCGCATCGTAATTAGACGGTTGGAACCACCAACCAGAGGTCGGTCGGTCCCGAGTCTGAGACGGTATTGGTCAGAGGCAACTCCAAGGACATTGTAATAAGCCCCTTAGACTTTGCAGGCCGATCAAAGGTTTATTTGACAGCACAATGTCATTGTCATACTACATGTAGTTAACTGTGCACCAATTTTCGGCGAATGGGCTGACATACAAGTTGTCATTCAATTGCAGTGTTTAAATTAAATACAAAAGGTGAAAGCTCACTTCCTTGCTTTAGGCTGTAATTAGTTTATATGTTGGTTGAAACAAAATTTCCTGAGACATCTTTTACTTTTGATCTTTTATTGGTAGCATCCAATTTGCCCCTAAACGTTTTTATTAAGTGCCCCACTGGTTACATTTTGTCTACAAAAGTAGTTATTGAAATTTGTGAAAGCTGCTTTCAGGTGAAAAATTCTGAAATATTGAAAAGTCAATAGCTTTTTCAACCATTAAGAATAAATCTGAGACATTGTCCTGTATACCCATTGCTCGATGGATTTTTTTTTTTTTTTAGACCCGAGACATTGGGTATCAGAGCAATTTACATGAGCACCAGTTTCATTACAAAAGAACACATTCATTTTTGTTAGGCCCTGGGAGATTAAGTGATTTGCCCAGAATCACAGGATGTTGAGCATCGTTGCCGAGACTCGAAGCCGGTTCCCCCGCTTTAGCTCTAGCTCTAGCTCTAGCCATAAGGCTACATCCTCTCTCACAATTCTGTGGGAAATAACTTTGATTGAAAGGTACCAATAAAAGTGTATCGACCCAGACTTCTAGATCTTTCAACAGGCCTTTAGCAACAAATTGTGAATCAATATTCAGCAGGGCAATGAGCATATAGCTGGCTGGTTCTAATATTTGAACCTTTATATGAATGGGTTGCAAAACCGTGCCAGGCCTCAGGAATAACTCGAAAGATGTAACAGATATATGTAGTGGGTTTAGGTTTCTCTCCAAAACCCACCTTCATTTTAAACAGTCCTTTGAAAACCTATTGAGTCCTGATGCTCCATCGCATCTCCTGCTTGGAATTATATCATAGTGCTGTAACAGGGAAAAAGTAGAGTTAATTATAATCACTATACCTCGTTATTATGTCTGCTGAAGTAAGGTAAATAGTGCCCTGATAAGAGTGTGTAATGTTAGGGACCAAGCTGTCCACTGAGGCGGCATTGCCTCATTCGGAGGAGTTATCTTTTTCCAGCCTTTTATTAAAGGACCACATTTATTTTTTAGTTTTGTTTTTGCGTATTGTAAATGATATATTCCAGGTTTATCTGTTGCATACAAAATTGCTTTCCTGTGTGCACGCTCAGGTGATTTTATCCAAAGTACTCGTTTCTTTATTTAGAATTTTTTTCACTTAAAAACTGATGATAGAACCACTGTTGCCTTTTTTTTAGTGGTATTTTGATAATTATGTTATGTTATAGGAACTTAGGGGCATATTATCAAGTATGGCGTTAAAATTATCACCGGTTTAGCGGCAGAAAACTGCTGCTAAACCTGCGATAATGGACTTGATAATATGCCCTGGAGAATTCCAATAGAAGTCAATGTTCACACCAGAACATGGACTTCTATTGGCATTCTCAAGGGCATACTATCAAGCCCATTATCACCGATTTAGCTGCAGTTTTCTGCCACTAAACCGGCGATAATTGTTAAAGCTGCTCTTGATAATATGCCCCTTAGTTAAGTGCAACATCTCACTCCCGCAGGAGTCTATCAGCGCTGTCCTAAAAACATGACAAGACAGCCCATTAAAATAGCCAGGTCTTCAGCAGTTTTTTTAAAGCTGGTAAAGTTAGTGGAAGATGGAATGTGGAGAGGAAGTTTATACCAATGAAAGGGGTCCAGGTAGGAAAAGGCCTGACTGCCATATCTCACAGTAAGGATGCTGTGGCGAGTCAGGAATGCTTTACCTTTAGATCTAAGATTTCTGCTGGGGTAGTAAAGGGTAAGCTTTGTCTGCAGATAGGCTTTGCCCATGCCTGCCAAGGACTTTTATGTCAGACAGAGATGCTTAAAAAAGGCTGCTTCTTAACTGGTAGTCAGATTGTCAGCAGCGGCTGGCACAGGTAAGCGTGTGCGGCGGGGCAGTTTTGTGGTAGGGGGGAAGCCAATAGATGACAGAATAGGTATTATAAATTTTTTAATTATATCTGTTCCGTCTTCTGTCGACTTGACACCATCCCACCGCGCCCCGCCTCACCGCCTTTACCTGTGCCGGCCACCGCTGAAGATATTGCAAAGGGTCCTTGGAGGGAGATAACGCAGCTGTATTTTGTACAAATTTCATTTTTGAAAGCAGGGCTTTATTTGCAGCTATCAGTAAGGCGTTTCCATAGTCCAGGCGGCTCATGAACAGACATTGGATCAGCGTTGTCCTGTACCTCAATGGTAACCAGGTGGCTGAGAAGCTGGTAAACAGTCGATTGTCGGACTTCCTGGAAGCTAATTCCCTCCTGGGCGATTCCCAAACGGGTTTTCGTCCCGGTCAGGGGACTGACACCGCCCTGCTGGCGGTCGTGGAGAACGCAAGGAGCATTCTGGATTCGGGGGGATCAGTGGCAGTGATCCTCCTGGACCTCAGTGCTGCTTTTGATACCGTGGACCATCAGGTGCTTCTCCAACGGCTGTCGGGGGTGGGGGTCACTGGTGTGGCTCTCAAATGGTTTGCTTCCTTCTTGGAAGGTCGGACTTTTGAGGTGTGGGAAGGCCATGGAAAATCATCTACAATCCCTCTCCAGTGTGGGGTGCCACAGGGCTCTTCATTGAGCCCTACTTTATTCAACATCTACATGGCCCCCCTGGAGAGTGTGGTACTGCCGCTGGGTATTAAAATCATCAGCTATGCTGATGATACCCAGCTGGTGGTTGGCCTCTCCCAGTCGGCGCATCATCCCGACCGGCTGCACTCGTGTCTGCAGAAGATCTACACGTGGATGTGCAGCTCAGCGCTAAAGTTAAATGGCTCCAAGACGGAACTCATGCTGCTGGGGAACTCCTCTCCATCTTTGTCCCCCAGCAGCTGGCCTGACTGTCTGGGCCCGGTACCCACCCCCAAGCAGGAGATCAAGAGCTTGGGTGTGTGGCTGGAGCAGGGCCTTTCGTTTAAAACTCACGCTAAAAAGACTGCTGGCGTGTGTTTTGGCCTGCTCCGCTCAGCCCGGAAGATCTTACCTTTGCTTCCAGCGTCCACTAGGAGGCTCCTCATCCAGGGATTGATCATCTCGCGGCTGGATTTCAGCAACGCGTTATTCCTGGGCGCACCTGAATCTACCCTTAACAAACTGCAGCAAGTGCAGAATGCGGCCGCCAGGCTCTTGACGGGTCTCCCCAGGCGCCAGTCTGCTCGCCCGGCGCTGAGGGCTCTGCATTGGCTCCCTGTTAGGGACAGGGTGAAATTCAAATCACTCTGTATAGCCCATAAAGTTCTGCATGGGGTAGGCCCACCTATTCTGGGGGAGATGGTTCAGCCTTACAAGGCTTCTCGCTCTCTTCGCTCCGACCATCAACATCTTCTTCAGGTCGGGAGGGTGAAGAGGGCTAGAACCGGTGGCAGAAGGTTTTCGATAAATGTGGCCACTTTGTGGAATTCACTGCCCCTACAACTTCGCTCGGAAGCTAGTCTTCTCCGGTTTCGCAAACTTTTAAAGACGTTTCTGTTTTCTGTTTAACCCTGCATTATTCTTTGGTAGCGTTATTATCTGGCGAGCGCTGGGATGCCTATCTGGTAACCAGGCGCTATACAAAACTCATAATAATAATAATAATAATAACACCTTTTTAAGCAATTGCATGGTAGCAAAACATGTATCACAGACAATCCGAATGTGTTATTTCATGCCAACTATAAATGTTACTGTTGCTTCCCTTTTTGTTACAAGATTAGCTCACGTTGCACGCATTTCAACTGATTCATCAAAATGCCTTTGCATGTTAAAGATAAAACAGCTGTGTCACCTATACATTTAGTTCATGTTAATTGTTCAATCTATTTTAGGCAATTGCGAGATCTAATAGTACAGTATTACAACTTACATTTATAACCTATGGAAATTGGCCATCTTATCTTTTCTTATTGTGAAACCCCTAATAGATCTGAACATTTGCCAACAAATAACCTATTACAGTTTGATAAGAATCTGAGATACATGTTGAAGCCATTGGTTGTTCACTGGGGAATGTGACATTTAATAGTCTTTAATATCCTCCTGCAGCATGTTTGGCTTCCTGGCCTTCAACCTCCAGCTCCCCATACTCCTAAATGAAGAAATGTGGGGACCTGACTACAAAACAGCAGGACTCAGTTACCAAGAATTTAGATTTCCCTTCTTGCAATCATACATGACACATAGATAAAAAGTTTGCCCACTCAATTTGAGCTAAGAGTTTGCATTCAGTTTCCTTTTGGAGCCTCTCTACACATCAAATAGGGTTGTTATCGTGGCCCCCGAAAGAGATCAAGCAACTAACTGCACAGCTGGGTAAAGAACATTATGGGCTCGATTATGATGCCGGTCAGAGACAACATCTCAGTCTCGAGACCGACCAACCTCCGGTCAGCGGTCCCGACACTGCAATCACAATGTGACCACACAAATGGTGCGGTTGCATACTCCCATTTCTTTATGGGAGCTTGTGCTGCAGCTGTAAACTGGCTGTAGCACAAGCTTCCATACAGAAATGGGAGATTCTGTTAATCCCTGCACCCTGTGGCAGGCACCTCAAGGTGCCTGCTACGCGTTACAGGGATTAACAGGGGGCACTATAGGTGCCCCCTTGGCCCCCAACCTGAGGCTGCAGTGTGAAGGGGGCCTTCTAGGGGTTCCCAAACTCACTTTCCGACAGGCCTTCCATGTCGGAAAGCCCAACATGGAAAGCCTGTCGAAAACTGAGCATCGTAATCCCAATGGCAGAAGTGCCGTCCATTGGATTTACGTTCTGGTCTCCAACTGGCCAACGAACTCCTTGAGCCTGTCGGAATACAGCTGGAATGACCACCGGTTTCCATTTCAACCGCATGCATTGTAATGTGGTGGTCGGAACTGAAACCGCAATGAGGCTTTCCAAGCCTCATCGCAATAAGGCCCTAAATCCTTTCAGCTAGGAATATTCAGAGGTACGGCTAATGCATACTTCATAACAAAGAGGATGTGGCCATTGCTCCTCTTGATCCTAATGATCACAGGAAGTAGAGTCTTAGAACCAGCCTCCTTTTCCCTTAAAAGAGCACACAACCTGTAAAATATGTTCTGGACCATGCAGCCTGGCACAAAAGCTTACTTCTTAAGTGGTGCCGACATTCTCTGTTGCATCAACTGGCAAATGATCACTTTTACCTTAGATAGTGTCCTCTGATAGGAGCCATGGCTGTGGGATTGTTTTCCCTTTCCCCTTGAGCGTCCAAGCAGAAGTTCTTCCAGGCTTTAATGCACGGCTCAACTTGGCAACTGGGAACATGGGGCCAGATTCACAGAACTAACTTAAGACAAAATCCTAAACTTACTATCATTTTGGTATTCCCAGAAGGCACTTACTCATTTTGGTATTCACACAAGGCACTTACTCATTTCGGTATTCACAGAAGGTAGGAGTCCTACCTTTAGGACTCCTAAATGCCTTCTGTGAATACCGAAAGTCTTAAAATTAGTATTTTTCTCAATTTAGTAGTAGTAAAGTTAGGACTCATAACTTTAGGACTCCTAAATGCCTTCTGTGAATACCGAAAGTCTTAAAATTAGGATTTTTCTCAACTTTACTACTACTAAACTGAGAAAAATCCATATGGCTGGGTTCAAACTGGAATGGCATGGTGAGCAAAAAAACGATGAATTTAGGCTCAGATCTCTGTACGGGGGTGAATGTATGACATTGTTCTGCATTCTGTCCATCACCTGTTGTTTTTGAATTTGTCACCCCGAGTGGGACGGGTATGCTCAGACGTTAGTCCCGTGCTCTCCATGCCACTGGAATCAAGCTATTCAGGCTGATGAGAGCTGAAAGCCCGAAACCGGTCCTTGGATGCTTGTTTCCAGTCCAGGAGGACCTGGCTTGGCAGTTCGGGCTGGACTGTTGCCATGGGGCACAGGGTCAAGACTGATTTGCATATCGCTGGGTTCAAACAGGAATGGCATGGTGAGCAAAAAACGATGGATTTAGGCCCAGATCTCTGTACTGGGGTGAATGTATGACATTGTTCTGCATTCTGTCCATCACCTGTTTTTTTTGTCCTTTCAGCTTATGTAAGACTCCAGTGGTGTTTCAGCACTTTGTAAACGAGGCGTTTAGGGATTTATTAGACACCTATGTAATTATGTACCTAGATGACTTCTGGAATTTTTACTGAAGACCTACAACAACACTGTTCATAGGTTAGAGAACTGTTGACTAGACTATGACCGCATTCTCATTATGCTAATTATGAAAATTGCATCTTCGAAGCTCCCTGTTTTATATTTTATCTCTGCAGCTTGTGACAGTATGGATGATGAAAAAGTTATGGAATGAACATCATTTAGGGGTCGTAAGGTGTTGCAGCTGAGACCCCTGGCACTGCTTTTGAAATCCTCGGAGTCAGCTAAAGCAAAATCATTTTTTTTTTTTTTTTTTAAGTTTTAATAAATTTTATTTGATCCAAACAATGCAGTCATGACATTCAATACATTAATACATCAAATTATAAATCAGATTTCATTTGACTAAACAACTTACAAAATATTTCTACAAAGGAAAAAGTGGAAAAGGAAAAAATAACCAGCAAAAATAAATAATATTACACAAAACCTACAAAAAGACTAAAACCTAGAGTGGGGCAGAAAATTAACCATAAACCAATGAGCCCCTAATAGATATTCCATCATTTTATCCACTCCTCAATTGGTGTCCAGATCTTGGGCGCCAACTTCCTCCTCCTCCTGCCCTTTAAAGAAAATACTGAAAATTCAAGCTTATAAATAGCAAGAGTCTAGCTCTCCAGTTCATAAATGTCGGTGCTTCAAGAGACAGCCATTGCGAGGTTATACACAACCGGATCTGAGACATAGCTATATACAAAAAGGCCGACATATACCACGTGTTACCAATATTCCCTGAGTCATAGCCCATTATCACCATTTCTGGAGTCAGGGTACACCGAATCTTAAGCATACTGTTAATAAAATGCACAACTTCTGATAGAAAATCAGAGAGACGTGGGCAAGAATAAAGCATGCGGATGACATCTGCTGCAAACAACCCGCACCTTGAACAATGGTCCCCTTTTCTACTACCCCATTTTGCAATTCTTGCAGGAGTGTAATATAAATCAAACAGTGCCATGTAGCTTTGGGTCTTAAGACTACCAGACACCAACACCTCACTGGCAAACTCCAATGACGGTTTTAAATCAATACTCGACTTTCCGAGTTTACCTTCCCATTTGACACTTTGGACCCCTAAATCATCCATGAAACTAGACAATAAGTAACAATACAAAATTCATATCCTGACTATTTTTTTTATTAATTCAAATATGAGTAATTTATCAAACAAAGAAGATGACCCACTCAGATGTTTATGGACAAAGCTTTGAACCTGAAGATATTTAAAAAGATCGTGCGGAAGCAACTGAAAATTGCCCTTCAGAGAAGAATAGGTTAATAATTGCCCGTCCCTAGCTAAGTCCCCTATCACCTGCAAACCCTGCGATTGCCATCTAAAAAAAGTCAGCTATAGCAAAATCAATGCTAATAACAGAAGGTAAAAATTGTCTTGCTGAGCACGGTTTACTTTTTACAGCTTCCACTGGAATCGGGACTGAAAATATATAATGAATTTAAAAATAAATGAAATAAAACACACTCATATATATTTTTTAAAAGTTGTTTCTGTGTTTCATTTTTATAATTACATGAAAGTTTACATGTTTGAACAAAACCTTCACCTCTGTGCTTCGTATGAGTGTTAGTGCCTTACATTATAAACATAATTGTAAATTAATCAACAGCAAGGAATAATTTAAGTCCATAGCACAGTTCGTATCCACTGTATGGGTGTCATCTTCAAACAAAAAGTAGTGAAACTACCATTGGATTTTAAAATCTAAGTCTAATTGTAGTTTTACTATTTTTTTGAATTCATAAATTCTCTCTGGACTCTGCATGCATGCAAGACAAAGAGGAATGAGTCATGTTCCCCATCATTCCTTTTCAGCACCCTAATTTAAATATCGGTGAGATCTAAAATAAATATCAGTGTTGTGTTGCTATACTTAAAATTGCAATTATTATGGAAGTTTTGCAGTCATTTAATGCGGTGTCATCGGGGTTAAGGCCATATGACATCACTTCCTGGAGAAGATTCAGGGTCAAAGTTGAGAACACATCGCTTCCTGTGATGTCAATGAAGTCAAAAGGTGTATGAAATCACTTCCACTACCACTGGCGTTTTGGTGAATTGAAACCCATGAGCTAAGGCAGCGTGAGAGTGTTCCAAATCCACCAGTGTCAAAGAAATTTAATATTTCATCAGTTCCACCAACTTTAGTGCCATTCTATACAGAATTCCTTATGAATTATCCACCCATTGTTCACCTAACTAAGAAGAGGTTTCTGTTTCACTGGTCTGAAGAGCAAGAGAAGGTTTTCCACTAAAAGAAAGCAGCCTGACAACAGCTCCTTTTCATATGTGTTCAGATCTTCAGATATCTTTTATTATGGAAACAGACATCTCTTCTCTGGCAATAGGGGCAATAATGTCACAGTGGTATACACTTTTTGAGGCGTTACATCATGTGGCATTTTGATTAAAAACATTAGCTGTGATGGAAAATAATTATCCTATCCATCACTATGAGTTGTTGGCAATCAAAAAACCTTCGCCCATTGACACCACTACTTAGAGGAGGCAAAATATGGGATCACAGCATGAACAGCCAATAAAAATGAACTCTTTCTCTTTTTCTGTATCATGAAGGGAGTTAATTTGCATCACGCCAGATGGACCCCATATTTCTCTTGAGTTAACTGCAACACCATCTAGCGACAAGGTCTTCAACATGGCAAGGCTGACATCCTGTCAAGAAAATTGAAAAGCTCATAAGACAAACTTCCTGCCCCATGCCTTCTCACTACTGAGTAAAACATTTATAAGAACTGCAAACATTTCTGTAATAGGTATCTGATGCTCTGGCCATCGTAGAGGCCAATGAATGGATTAATCAATCTATCTATCTATCAAATGGCACTTACATAGAGCAGCTTATCACCCATGAGGATATCCAGGCGCGTGATGCTGGGGTTGATGGATCAACATCAAGCCAGGGGTAACGGGTAAAGAATTCTATTCTGTGCAACAACAGAGCACTGTTGTTCTACCATACAAGCTACAGCCAAAGGCTTTATGGTGGTGCCACAAGTTCCCACGGCAGACCACTGTGAAGCAAGGAAGATGAAGGAACTCTTGGATGATAGTTTAGCTGGCCATAGGTCTGAAGCACAAATCAAAAACTATGGGCCTTATTTATCAGGCCGTGTGATACTTTTACCCCACCGGTGCGTCACTTTTTGTGACGCACCAGCAGCGTAAAAAATGTGCCTTGTTGCACCATATTTACAAAGTGACGCATCTAGGCAGATGCGTCACTTTGTAAACCCCTCCGCCACATTATACCTGAATCAGGTATAATGTATGCAGGGGGGGCGTTCCGGCGCAAGAAAGGGTCATAGAAGTGACTCAGTGAAATCTATAAGATTTCACTGCGCCACTTCTAGGATGCAAATCCATCAATATCTTATGCCTGCCTCACAGCAGGCGTAAGACTGACGCAGGCCCTTTTACAAGGCTTGCCCCATGTGAAAGGACACATTGCTGGAGTTGCGTCATTTTTGTGAAACACTCCAGCAATGCGTCACTTTTGCGCCATACAGATACGTCAGAAATACTGACGTATCTGTAACTCCTTGCGACATGATCCATCATACAGTAAAAATGACGCATCAATCATGTCGCAAGGAGGGCGCACTGAGAAGTGACGCATCGCTGCTCTCACGCAGCGATGCGTCACTTCTCATAAATGAGACCCTATGTATCCCATTGCTCTGTTTGCGTACAAGCCAAGGGCAAGCACAAGTAACCTGCAAGACCTTTACAACCTCTACCAACATCTGCATGGGACCATGTCTTCTAGTGATTTCATAGTTAAACTAGCAAAATCTCATGAGTGTGACACCTTACTAATTAAGATGGACCTCTTCACAAAACCATGCCAAAAATTCCCACAGCCCCGCAAGACTCTTTTTGGATAATGCATTCTCCCAGAGAGAATCATCACAGACAGCTATACCCTTTTTGCTTCACAGTTTTGTAACATTCTTTTGAAAAGGCTAGGAACTGTAAACTTCAAATCCACCAGCTGTCATCCAGAAGCAGGTGGTGTGAAATAATGATCCCATTAGCGCAACTGTATCTCTCTTCAGCTCTGTTTTTCCGCTCATGCTAAGAAATGCTGAAGGTAGTGCCTGTCACTGATGTTTTGAGCCTCACTTTTACATCTTGGTTCCAGACAACAGGAAATGTTGATTAACTTGCTGGGCTGGAAATGTTTACATTCTTTTTACAACCGAAGATCATCTTCTTCCTTTCTCATGATCTCATCTCCGGACCACTGTGGCTCCCTTTATTGAGTTGTAGCACATGGTGCTTATTGCAAAATTGTATAAAGAATGTTGTAAATGTGTGTCTTGCCTTTGTGAACAGAGCATGCTTCCCTTCCATCATTCTAGGGGAATCTTTGGCTGGCTGAGCCTGTGATTCACAGACTAATAATGTATCATTTTGTTAATTAACGCTTTCAGACTACATTTAGCATGTAGGCAGAATTTGATAATTCCTGGCATATTGGCTGGGAAACACCTAGGCTTGGCCCGATGCATTTATTGGTGTGAGGTTCGAGGCAGCACGGCAGCCCCTGATGCCAACAATAGGATGAGGAATGGGGAGCTTAGGTGGAGAACAGCTCCGCAATCGACTCGCCGATCAGGTCAGACATTGTTACCTCGGTTGCAAATTATATTTATTGACTGTTTAACACCTTCGCTCCGGCGGCTATTCCGCTGCAACGCTAAGGGGGCGGGGGGCGGCGCGGCACGCCCATGCTGGTGACAGAACCGCTCCGTCACCAGCCTCGGTTGAGCTGTGCTGATGACGGAGCGGTTCCGTCATGGCCCCGCCCGCTCAATAGAACGCGCTGCACAGGCGCGAAATCAGCGCCGCGCAGGCGTGTCGAGCAGGCCATGGCGGAACAGCTCCGTCATCAGCACAGCGCCACCGCGGCTGATGACGGAGTGGTTCCGTCATCAGCGCGGAAGAGGTTAAGGTTACTCTGCCTTTGAAAACTGGGATTTATAGGTGTGCCTGTACTCCTAAAGTATAAAATCAGAAGGTTCTAGAAAAGGATGGGGAAGCAGATGTTGCCTAGCACCTAAGGAAGACAGTGCATTTGTGAATGAAAGAGGTGTGCTGAATACCACAACTAGAAACACTGGACCTGGGCTCGAGTCGGGGGTACACGCGGGTACACGGCGTCCCCCACTCTTTTCACAAGTTGGACACCGTCCACCCTGCAAGAAGTTGGGCCCCACAGAAATATGCTGAACTTGTCCCGGTGTAATTATCAGACACCGGGACGCGTCCAGCAGCACCTGCACGTTGTCTGCTTTCCATACTCAGCAGCAACGTGCAGGCAGCGAGGGAGCCTTTTTCACCTCCAGCTGGGCCGAAGTTAAGGGGCCATCTGGCCTCCTTTTGTTTGTATATGCTGACTGGGGGCCGTCTGGAACCTTACATTTAAATGTAAATGACACAGAGGGAAACAAAGGCACACAGCTTGCCTTCTCTTCACAGGTACTTAAGAGAGGCAGCTTTTGCCTTTGTTATGTCCCTGTATATAAATGCAGACACTGTAAGGCTGTCAGATGGGTTAGTCTGTTCCAGTATTTACACAAATAATGTAAATAGCACTATTTTATTTCTTTTATAGTGCTACGTCGTGAAGTCATATGGGCGTTTGCATATTGTCTTACTTGGTCAGTCCCCCCCACTTCTTTTGGTAGGACTTGCGCCCTGTACTGGACCTACAACCCATGGTTCTCTCAGGCCTGCTTCTCAAGGCACTCCTGCACCTAATCCCTTGGTGAGTCTGGTTCGCCCTCTTCATTGTGAACCTCCTTGGTTAACTCACCATGTGGCTGTCTGGAGTGGGCAGGTGGCAGGCGTGGGGTACACAGACAGAAAGAGTCAGCGGAACCCCTCCAGGACATGCGTACAAACCGGATGCGAACATTTCTTCATGCTGGCTGAGCACCCATCTGCCCATGGACTGCAAACGGAGGGGTTTCCATGATCCCAATCCCATTTGATTGAATAATGTAATGACTTGAATGCACTTGGTCACTACTTACCTGACTGCAACTTCTGCATTACCCATCTCACACATGCTGAACAAGCAATGTCCTTACCCAATCAATGCACGGCAACCGCCTCGCTTCCTGACGACTGGAAATACGCTGAGATCAACCCACTCCTGCAGAAACCCTCGGCGGACCCCACCGACCTCAAAAACTACAGACCCATCTCCCTGCTTCCGTTCCCAGCGAAAGTCATCGAGAAAGCCTCAACAGCCAACTCGCCACATTCATCGAAGAGCACAACATCCTCGACTCCTCCCAATCCGGCTTCAGAAAAAAACACAGTACGGAAACTGCCCTCCTCACCGCCACAGACAACATCTGTACCTTACTGGACAAAGGAGAAACAGCAGCCCTCATCCTCCTCAACCTCTCAGCGGCATTCAACACAGTCTCTCACTGCACCCTAATACGCAGACTCCACGACGCAGGGATCCAAGACAAGGCCGTCGACTGGATCCCCTCCTTCCTCTCCAGCAGAAGGCAGCGGGTCAGACTCCCCCTTTCCTCTCAGACCCTACACCTACCACCTGCTGAGTCCCCCAGGAGTCCTCCCTCACCCCTACGCTCTTCAACGTCTACATGTCTCCGCTCGCCTCCATCGCCAGAACCCATGGACTCAACATTGTGTCATATGCAGACGACACCCAACTCATCCTCTCCCTATCCAACAAACCCAACACCGCCAGACACAACTTTCGAGAAGGCATGGAAGCCATCTTCAAATGGATGATACAACAAAACACCAACAAAACGGAAGTAATCATCATGGGCCCAAACCCCGACGCCTGTAACGACACCTGTTGGCCCTCTGCCCTCAGAAGCCCGCCCACCCCACATACTACGCACGCAACCAAGGAATCATCCTGGACTCAGGGCTCAAAATGGACCGCCAGATCAACTCTGTCTCCGTCTCGTCCTACTGCTTCCACACCCTCCGCCTCCTACGTAAGACCTTCAAATGGATCCCCCTCGAACGCAGAAAGACCATCACTCACGCCCTGGTCACCAGCAGGCTCGACTACGGCAACGCACTCTATGTCGTAATAAACAAAAACCTCACCCACAAGATACAGAAGATCCAAAACGCCGCTGCAAGACTGGTCCTCAACCTGCCAGGACACTACCACATCTCCCAGCACCTGCGCACACTCCACTGGCTCCCCATTGAAGCTAGAGTCACCTTCAAGATGCTAACCACACACTCACAAGGCTCTCCACGACACCGGACCAGCATACCAGAGCCTGGAACAATCTTCCGCTCCACCTCAGACAGATAACATTGCTCCCCATCTTCGCAAGAAACCTCAAAACCTGGCTCTTCGACAGATCCCCTTCTTGATGGACTGGAACCTGTGACCTCACCCATCCCCCAGCGCCTTGAGACCCTTACGGGTGAATAGTCGCACTTAACAAACACCTGATTGAATGCATCATGACTTATGCCGTTCATCTTTCAGATGATGTCTGTGGACTAACTCGCAAAATCGCCAACACGTGTGACTTCATGGGGTATAGTGAATGTAATTTGAGCATACCCATGAAGATTTTAGAGACTTCGTTAATCAATTTGCTGCACTTTTATTGATTTACATTCTCTTCTGTGCTGGCTTGATCACCAACATAGCCAGTAACAAGGGTTCTGCCACATGCTACCTCTTGAATGTTTTGAGTAATGATGATCTGGGTGGCACATCTGATCATAGATCTATGGACTTTTATTAATCTGATATGGAACAAAGAGTGATTGATTTGATGTCTATTGAAATGTCTTAAGAGTTGCACCAATAAATAGTGCAAAAGGGAGTTATTGTGTACTAGTGAATTTGTTAGCATAATTGTAACTCACTTCAGCAATGTATTCCTGCTCTTGCTAGCAAACGCCTACATGAAGTGTCCATCTCTGATTTTGTGATCTTCTCTTTCACATCTCGGCACCCAAAATGAAAAAGAATTGCTTGCTCAGCCAAATATGTATATATTCTTGTTACAACTGAAAGTCATCTTCTTTGCTTTCTCGCAAACTCAGTCTGGGGCCACTTTGATGCTCCCTTTGTTTAGCTGCATCACATGATCCTCATTGCAGAACCAAAGTCATAATACAGGGAAACATCCTTTACAACACAACTAAAACAATGCACTACCATTACAACAAAACTTTTACAACGCAGAATCCATTACAATGCATGCCATTACAACGCATGCCATTACAACGCAGCTGCTATTACAACGCATGCCATTACAACGTAAGTATGGGTAAGTATTTAATCTAATTTTAACCCCTACACCATCCAACACTTACCCGACAATTACGCCCCCTGGAGCTAGAATGGTAATTTTTACCCCTACACTATCCAACACTTACCCTATTATTACGCCCCCCCCCCCCCGGAGTTAGAATAGTAATTTTAACCCCTACACTATCCAACACTTACACTACTATTACATTTCCATTAATTAAAAAAAAAATACTTACGTTGTAATGGCATGCGTTGTAATAGCAGCTACGTTGTAATGGCATGCGTTGTAATGGCATGCATTGTAATGGATCCTGCTTTGTAAAAGTTTTGTTGTAATGGTATGCGTTGTGAAAGTATGCGTTGTAACGTCATACATCCCATAGTACAATAAACATGCTTAGCTGCTAGCTTTCCTGAGCCTGTGATTCACAAACTAATATTTTCCCTCATTAATAAACCCTTACCATCCGGAAATGGGCGCCTGGCCAGCCCAGCTATATTTTAGGCATCAGAAGGGCGCTACCCACGGGTATTAGAGGTGGGTGGCATGATGTGGATTGGGCCCCTTTCCTGTACATGTTTCCCAGTCCTTTTGCATTATTAATTTTCAATATTTTCCCACTGTTTATTAGAGAATTGGCTCGTCATTTTCCTTGAAAGTCCTATTATCTTTTCCACTGTATTGCTTCTATACCCAGTGGCGTGGCTAGCCCTTGTAATGGGGAGGGTGGTGGTGTGTCCGCGGTCATTTGCATTGCTGCCTGCAGTGGCTGCATGAAAGAATAGGGGGCAGAGACCACCGGTCCCAAAACTCATGCCACTTTGGGCAGACCGCCCCCTCTTGCAACGCCATGGTCTATACCCCCCTTCGTAACAGCAAGGGGAGATCGAATGAGGACAGCAACTATGAGGCCCAAATGATAGTATTTGAATATGAACGACCGGGGGCCATAATATCAAGAAAGGGCGATACATTATCGCCGCTTTTATCGAATTCACAAGGGCATATTATAAAGCGCATTATCGCTGCTTTAGCGGCAGTTTCCTGCCGATAAAAGCGGCGATAGTATATCGCCCTTTCTTGATAATATGGCCCCGAGAGTGTTATTCACCGAGAACAAGTTTCACTTGTGTTTTAGATTTGTTATCTCATGTCACACTTCTGTAATTGAATTGTAAAAGTGCAAAATGCCAATAAATAGAATAAAAACATAAATAATTAATAAACCCTTCCAGACTACAGTTGATGCATGAATAGATTTTCTTATTTTCTTCAACAATGGAAAGGCAGAAAGAATAAATCAAGCCAATGAACAATATGTCCGATGTTTTCTCATGAATCATCAATAGGATAGGGCAACGCTGGTAACTGTATCTGAATTTTCATACAACAGTTCCTAGCAGAGCTCTGGAGATGTTTACACTTTTTCTGCACATATGCCTTACATCCACACATGTTGCCTCAAGCCTTGTGTCCCACATCTATACCTTCTGTGACAAGCTAATTACAAAGGATCAAATCAGTTGGCAATCAACTCATCAGCAGCCAGGCTACAGTAAATATGTTTCTCTGACAGGCATCACAGACCTATTCCTCCTTACAAGGTTAGAGATTAAAGGTATTGTTTAGCTTTTAGCCGACAGGGTGCTTCACCACATACATGATGGATTCCCATGACTGCCAAACTGGTAGTTCACCTGTCCTATTAAGAGTTGAACAAATGGTTGTTTCTGCCAGAAGAGCCTTGCTGGCTCCACCAGCATAAACTATAGGCCAGCATTTCCACGGATATTGGGCTGCTGGCCTAAGTACCGCACGACCATCCACCTAATTTAGGATAGCTATTCTGAAGTATTTGTTTCCTGTATGGGAGCATCAGGAAAAATTAAAAAAATTAGGAGAATATCATATTTCTGTAAATATTGTGCTCTCCTCCTCTCACCTTTTCACACAGCACAGCATTTGCGGCTGCTGCAGTGCGCTGTGTGAATAAGTGGTAAATCTGGCCCTCTGTTTCCAATCTACTTTCACAGCCATTTATATTCAATCTTTCCTCTTTGTCTAGTTCCATGTCTGCCAATGCCTATTCTTGCTGATCTTCTCTATTTCTTTTTAGGTCCCAGCCTACCGGACAGCGTAGCTGTCTTGTTTGCTAAAGACATCTTGTGGACATTCGGAAAGTTGACGAAGGAATGCATTTTGCCTGCTGCTTACCATTGGCTTTGTGGTTTGTAACTCATATTTTTTGTTTTTCTATTTGCTGGCTTTATTTGCTTTAGGCTGTCCAGTTCGAGTTCAGCCCTCCCATTGCCCAAACCTTGTTTACTGTAGTCTTCCATGACCTCGCTTTCTGTAAAAAGGCCTTTAAATCTTGTCCTTATCTTTGTCACATCAAATGTCAGACTATCTTCCAGGGAGCTCAGTGTTTATTATTCTTCCTCTAACTTTAAAGTGAGAGGATTTATGTGACAATCATGCTGGCTACTAGGGAGCTGCTTGTGCAAGGCTGTACAATGTTATTTTTTTAGCATACAACAAAATGTAAATGCCTGTAAATGCACTGTGCTGACAATCAACTCAATATATTTCCACACATTATCATTTGTGCAGTGTATACTTTTATAAGTAAAATTGTATGTGAGTGCAAATGCAATGGTCATTTCAATTTAAGATGTGTTGTCTATAATGGTAGTATTCTACCATATCATACATACTCCATGTTACCCCACTCCATTGTACACTGCACCACTCAACCCCACTGCCCTCTACCCTGCACGACTCCACACACTGCCACTTCTCTCTATTCATCTCTGACACTGTACTTCTCTGTACGCCACTCAACTCTAGGACCTTAACTCTACGATACTTTGCTCCCTTCACGACACTCGACAACACTGTACATTACTCCATGACACTCCTCTCCACTTCACTTCACTCCTCTCCTCTCCACGACACTTTACTCGACTTTATGCCACTCCATAACACTCCACTCTACCCCACTTTACAGCACTCAACGCCAGCATCCTTTACCGCGCTAACCTTTAGACATGCTGAACTGCAGCCACTCTGGTGTACAACATTGCTGAAACCTATTGGCAAAGCCAACAGCTCTTGCATAGGTGAGACCTATTGGCTTTGCCAATACTTGTTTTCTCCTGTCACATCCTGATTCATCCTCTGTACACTCCTCTTTATCCATCTCTTTCCTCTCATTCACCCTTTCCTATTCTCCTTCTTTGTATTTATAGATCCATCTCTATCGACAGATCGCTCCTTATTTTGGTGTTTTTTACATTTCTATTCCTTTCCTTTTTTTTCTTTCCCTTTTTTCTAGCCGCATTTCTTCTCTCCATACATTGTCTTCTTCCTTCCTCTCTCACGCATTCTCTCTCTCTCTCACCTATCCCCTTTGACTTCCTCTCACTCAACCTTCTATCCTTACTCGTTTCTCTCTCTGTACTCCAATCGTTTTTCTCTCACCTCAATGTAGTGTATCACTGCTCACTCTTTTCTCTATATAGCCTTTCCTTTCACCCAGGATGTAACTGTTTTTTTTCTGTTTCTGTTCCCAATTTCTACTCACTCATATTCCCAATTTGTTTCTCACCTATCTACCATTGTCTCACCCTCATTTCAACCCTTCATGACTCAATATTCTCCTATTTCCTCTATAACTAGTTTGATACCCTTCTATCTTATACTAATGGTTTCATTCTCTCTATCTGTCTATTTCTTTCCCAGTACTAATAGTCTCTCTCTCTCTCTCTCTCTCTCTCTCTCTCTCTCTCTCTCTCTCTTTGTATCTCTATCCCACTTTTTCTAGTTACCCTCTCCTCCTCTCTTTCTTTCTCCCGTCTAGCCCTCATATTTCTCTCTCACTGTCATTCTATAACATCTCTATTGTGTGTCTCCATTTGTATAGTTCTTATCTCTGTATGAAAATATGTATTTGTATGCACATGGTATTTCTATAGCGCAACCATGGACAAAAGGCATTGTAGCACTGTACAGTATCAAAGACAAGCATAAAGTCAACGAGCGTTAGGAGAGGTAGCTTGTTGAGGTTGGTTAATGCATTGTGGTATTGTGTTCTTTATAGAGGCGAGATTTCAACTCTTTCCTAATTGGATTAGTATTGGGGCGGTCCTGATGGATACGAGGATGTTATTACATATCCTGGTTGCAAAGATAGAAAGACCCTTCTGCCTTATTTGTTGTTTGCACACTTTTTAATCTTCAAACAGATGGTGCCTTGGCTGCTGGAGTGCTGAAAACCACCAGAGATGGTGAGCTTGTCTGCAAAATATGCTTGGGTGCTGGTTGTGATGGCTTTGTCGCTCCTTTTGTCTTTCTCTTCATGTACTCTATACAATTATTTATTCTGTTTCTATTGCAGCGTTCTCTCTTTAGTCCCTATTTCTCTCTCACCCATCACTTAATCCCTAAACTCAATCTACCATACACCCTCTCATGGACTCATTTTTTCTCTTATGTCTTCCATTTCAGTTTGCGGTAGGGGTTCCAGTCTACCCTCATACCCTAGATTCTCTGTCTCTCTCACACACATGCACACGCATACACACACACATATGTACACACAGTAACTCTACATGCGTGTGGGAAATAGAAGATCCCTTTCATGAGTGGGAGAATGTGTACCCCAGAACTGCATTTCCCAAGGCAAGTATATGATGGTTTTACGATTTTTGGCCTCAGTGCACAAGGCTATCAGGCATGTGCTCCGAAGGCTCACTGTAATGTGGAATGCCTCTACCCATAGGTTTCTGTTGCCTTCCAGGGAGAAATGCCTTCGGTCCGCTCCTGTTTTTCTAATTGGGCTGCCAGTTTCCTTCAACCGGTTCCTTCATTCCATTCATGTGGGACATGGATGACACAAGTATGGTTACCCTAGGTATGTATAGTGGGATTGATTGGAGGCTATATGATGAGTAAGGCTGTGGGAGTTAGGGAATTAAGGGGCTTATTTGCAAGGTCTCTGCACCACTGGAGTATCATTTTTTTAATGCTAAGTTGGTGCAGAATGCTGAGCCATATTTACTAGGCCATGCAAAACCGCCATGCTTGGCTTTTCATGGCCTTGTAAATATGGCCCCATTTCACACATTACTCTGTGTGAAAGGGGTGTTTCATTGGTGTTGTTATGGGTGTTCCCAAACAACTTAAATCTACTTGGAGCCAAGGAGGAAAAAAGGAGGAAGTCGCCCCCCACTCAAACCCTATATAAACAACACAGGACTCCTCCTTGAGGACACACGTTACTTTATAGACGTGAAATATGGGATATCCAATTTTCTTTCATTCCCTTTCCCACTCCGATTTTATTCTGGGCTGCAAACCTTCCAAGCTAAAATTGGTTTCTATTCTACCAAACCTAATGCTGAATTGCCAACACGTTTCGTTGCCAACTTGTATCGCAAATTCATCAGGGATTACAGGGGTTCATCCTTTCATTCATTTCACTGTGTTTTTCAGTTCAACACCTGTAGTGGTAGACAATGACATGTGAATAACATTAAAAATCGCTGTAAAAAACCAGTCCCATGCCTGCAATCACAGGCACAGTGATAACAGGTCACTGTAGTGGCACTAGGATCATTTAAAACACAATTACCTCGAGGTAGCGAAGTTACAACATACCCGCACACCTCCTCTCAGGGTATCCGTGTCAGCTGATCACGTGTCCCTGCGAAACCCAACGTACTTCTGGGATTCTATTAGGGTATATAAAGAAATTTTTCATATATGTGGGATGTCCTGTAACATTTATTGGCATGCTACACCCTTGTAAATATACATTTATTTAAAACCATCCGCCGGGTTTGTCTGTACCGGATTCTTAGTTAATTAACCCGGATCATGTATTCATTACTGACACACTCGTCAAAGTCATGGCTCTGCTTAGGTAATCCGGTTTCCCCACAGACGGTTATCCCTTGTAACAGAGGTGAGAGCCCTCGTACACCCCCTTCCTTATTGTTAGAACTGGCTATTTCTGGTAGGCTAAGGCTGACGCCAAAGCCAGGCAAAAACCACCATTCTAGTCAGGGCAAGGGAGTCACACGCCAAGATAACCCCTGCTCACCCCCTTGGTAGCTTGGCACGAGCAGTAAGGCTAAACTCGGAGGCAATGTGTAAAGCATTTGCGCCAGCACACAACAGCAACAACATACTAGGCACACCACAAAAGGAACTCCACACAAGGTTATATAAAAATAACTTCTGTATTGTCAAAATCACATCAGATAGAAATCACACATGTACATTGTGCCAGTTGGCACGGGCAATATTCATAAGGGATTATGTACAAGACAGGGCCACATGGGCCACTGTCATAATCAGCACTTTTAGAAATAGAAATACTGTCAGAAATTAGAAAAAAAGGATATAAAATCACTGTAGTACAAAATAACAGTTATAAATCACAACCAGTAACTACTGGTAAAGGTAGGTACACACTACACAATACTAATAACCATAGGCCTAGATCACGCATGGACACATAACCTCTCTAGTATAACTATACTAGGCAAAACCCAAACACCTAAGAATAAAATACACTTAGGGGTATCAGCAAGAACACATTACACATGATGCATCAAAAACACATTCAGAAATGCAGGGAAAGAAAAACACATGATGCATCGACCAACACATTCAGAGGTGTAAAATCAAGGGAGACACATGATGCATGAAAAACATTCAGAGGTGCCAGGAAAGAAAACACAACTCAATAGCGCAAAGACACATGATGCCTAAAACATTCAGAGGTGCAAGGAAAAACCACACAATTGCGCAAACCTTACATAAGCCACTACCTGTGGCAGTCCCTAGGCCAACTGGCCTTGTTGGGGCTAGGACGCCCTGTAGTCCAAAAGTCAGGGGCCTAAACGGTGCAGGTGCCCACTACTTGCTGGGCACCTGGGAACATCACAAGGGCCTAAACGTTGCAGCTGGCACCAAGTGCTGCGCAGCTGTAGCAGGCCTGGCACCACTGTGCCACCTCTGTCCCACCCAGGGACTCTCTCCCCCATTGCGCCTAAACGGTGCAGCTGCCCACTAATTGCTGGGCAGCTGGAGACAAAACTGCGACAGGGCTCTCACTAGCCCTCAGGACAAAACTGCGCCACCCTGCTGGAGCCACACAGGCTCTGAAAACAACTGTGCCCCGAACGTTGGAGCTCTGAGGCTCTGGCCACAACCATGCGGCCTGGGTTCTCACTGGCCCTTCTCTAAACAAGGGTGTCCAACGTTGGAGCCACGGGGCTCTAAACAAAGCATGCCCCCAGAGCCTCTCTCAGGCTCTCAGTAAGTAAAAATGCCCATGAGCCTCTCTGGGCTCGTAAATACAGAATGGCACCCTGAGCCTCTCGGGGCTCTAAAACCAATGTGCCCCTCTGGTTGGAGTCCCCCCTCTGGGGACTCGAGCTCGCTGAAAAATGCCCCCGGAGCCTTTCACTAGGCTCAAAACAAATGTCACGGAGCCTCTCTGGGCTCTAAACTGCAAATGCCCCCGTGATCGTTGGAGCGGCCCTCTGCCAACTGGGGCCGCTCTGAGCACAAAGAGAAGGACGCCCCCGCACTCACCGGGACCTCGCGCCGTGAGCCCCTCAGGGCTCACACAACAAATGGGTCCTCACGTGGGCCTCTCAGCGCCCCCCGTAAGAACTCAGCACCACTGGAGGGGGGGGGGCAGGCACCGGCAATGTGCCCCGACGCCCTCCCCCCTTCACGTGCACACCAGGGCCCCACTCACCGGCTTGCAGACCTCCCGCTCGTCCATCTCGGGGCTCTCTTACGCCGGGCAGCTTCCTCCTCTTCCCGGGGCTCCCTCAGCACACGGGAGCCCCGCAGCAGGCCTCGCTTCCTCTTCTTTTCCCGGGGCTCCCTCACAGCTCACGGGGCCCCGGGCGGCCATTCCACGGCCAGCTGCCTCTCTCCCCGGCCGGCGGGCGGGACTTCCTGCTCGAGCGCAGGCTCCGCCCACTTCCCGACCACAAGTGCCTGACTTCCTCTCTGTGGCCCGGCCGCGGCGGTGACCAAACGGTGGCAATAAGGAGGGGTGGGCACCCTCGAAATTAAAATGAAATAAAGAAGCGAGGTGGGCACTCGCAAAATAAGTAAATAAACGGGCAAAGTCGCAGGGTAGGCACCTGCCAAACCTCACGCAAAATGCGTGATGGCGACACGCTTGCTATGGGTCCAAATAAAGCACTCTCCCAGCGCTATAAGCACTAAAGCAGCCCCTTGAGTGAAGGGGGCAGGAGAGCCAGGCAAAGGGGTCCCCAAAAGTCCTGGCCAGCAAAGTCCAGCAAAAAGTCCTTTAGGGATCCAGGACAAGTCCGTCAGGTATCCAGGGGCTGGGCAGGGCCCAGGGATTCCCCTGGGCCCAAGCAGCAGCATGCCCCTGGCAGATTCAAGTCCAAAAACAAGAACATTTTGGAAGGGGACACAGCCCCTTCTTATACAGAGAAAAGTCTTTGAAGTCTTTGTGCAAGTGGGCCCTGAACCCGGTCTAAACCAGTTCTTGGGTGTTGCTGGAGCCCTTGGGCTTCCTGGCTTTCTTCTTTCTTTCAGTATCAGGGACAGAGGTGACAGTCGCCCAGCGGGGAGGTGGAGCCAGCATTTTGGCAGGCAGGCACAGCCTCATTCACTCCCAGGTGCTATCTCCTCCCACTTCCCTGGCAGCAGATGCCGCCTTTCATCCACGGGCTGACTCAGACAACCTCCTGGGGCTCCCCAGCCCCTGTCATCCTCAAACCAGACAGTCAATCCACAAGCAGGCCCAGGCACTCCTGGGCCAGGCTCACCAGCCAATCACACGCCAGCCACAGACTACACAAATATGCCAACTTCTAAAAGTGGCACTTCTAGACTAGACACAATCATGCCGCATACACCATTACGCAGCATTCAATCTCACGAGTTCGCACATATCAAACTCCACCCTGCACTCCCCACACATCAGGAACTACCATGGGCATACATATTCCCCATTCATTCCTATGGGAGGGCAGGTCACTCACCACACATACACAGAGAACTCACGCACTTTACACTGTACCACAGTGAAAAAGTGCGCAAAGGCCTAAAACCATCAACACTAGGTTCCAGAAACAGGCTAGGAAAAAGCAAAAAAAAGTTTCGGGGTGAACCTGCCAAAAGGGCCAGGTCCAACACTTATCAACTCATTTTATCTTACAAGGATATCCCATCTAAAATCAGCGGAATTCGGCCAGTAACATAATCCTTACCGCTGCCGCATCCCACCGGCGTTTAGAAGCTCCGACAGCGAGCGTTGCATTCGGCTATGATTTAAACACCCCCTCTCGTCACGCCCTCCAATCGCATCCTACGCTGCACAGCATGCGAGGAAATAAGGATCTTAGAGCGTAATCGCGGCTGCCATCTTAGAATGTGTTCAAACGAGTTATGTTACATGCTTCTATAATGTGATGTGGGATCTGATAACTGTAGAACAGAATGCAAATTACAGCTCAAGCTCTCTCTATCTCATTTCTCAGCAATAATTTGCAAAGAATTAGTGATACTGACGGAGAAAATGGATTCCATAATCACCAGAGCCGCGTTAAGATCGCATGGAAGATGAAAATTAAGCAAACTTCGCGGGATTCAAAACATGCTATGGCCATGCCCTTCATATCATATTTTGATTCATATTTTAATTCTGACGGGCATTGTCAACCGACAAAGTTCCTCGCATGTCATTGCCAACCATGACTCCAAACTAGTCTCACAACATACAGGAACAATCATAGGGAGGAGTGGAATAAACCCAGAGGTAGAAAAATGGTGTAACCGTATCTACTCTGATGCCCTAGATGTTAAACAAGTGATAGCTGCTGATCACTCACTCACTCTATTTACTGTTCTGAAATCACCCAGAGATCAGTATCTGCTGACCTTATTCCATTCAATAAGGTCATTAAGACCCTCCTTGTCTGCTTTCTCTGAGTAAATCCATCTAGCCTCCTTTCTAGCCAATATATTCTCAATGTTGTGTGACTCACCCAACATCCTCTCCAATACCACCCACCTAAGGTCCCTGGGTTCGTGTTTTTTCTCATTGAAGTGTTGTACAAGGCGTGTGGAGAGTTTCTTGGCTTTGATTGTACTGAGGTGTTCCTGAATGCGTACCTTCACCTTACGGGATGTTAACCTTAGTAGTGAAGACCGCAACTGCAAGTCAGTCTATAAATCACATGCGAAGTGTTGCAGTTGCTGAATCGTCTAAGGTACCAGATCCTTTCATTATTTAAGGTTACCTCCTTTGTAGCATGGGTCAAAGTGCAAACAAAGCAGTTTGCACATGGATAGTGACCAACCGGCATGGAACTAGCAACTGGAGCAGTGAAGTTGCGAGTATGAACCAGCATGTCCTTTAAATTGGGAGCTCTCTTAAACGCAAAACGCGGTAGTGGCATTTTGTCTGAAGATGTATTCAATAAGGACCAATGTTTCCTCACGATCTGTCTTGTTTGGGTAGATAAGGGATCGAAGGTCGTAACCACTGGTATGCAATCATGCTTTACTTTTGCATTTCTTTCCAGTAAGGCCTCCCGGGGAGTATTGAGGGCTCTCTTACAAGCTCTTTTTACTATCTTCATAGGATACATGATCCGGGTTAATTAACTAAGATTCCGGTACAGACAAACCCGGCGGATGGTTTTAAGTAAATGTATATTTACAAGGGTGTAGCATGCCAATAACTGTTACAGGACATCCCACATATATGAAAAATGTCTTTATATACCCTAATAGAATCATAGAAGTACGTTGGGTTTCGCAGGGACACGTGATCAGCTGACTCGGATACCCTGAGAGGAGGTGTGCGGGTATGTTGTAACTTCGCTACCTCGAGGTAATTGTGTTTTAAATGATCCTAGTGCCACTACAGTTACCTGTTATCACTGTGCCTGTGATGCAGGCATGGGACTGGTTTTGTACAGCGATTTTTAATGGTATTCACATGTCATTGTCTACCACTACAGGTGTTGAACTGAAAAACACAGTGAAATGAATGAAAGGATGAACCCCTGTAAGCCCTGATGAAGTTGCGATACAAGTTGGCAACGAAACATGTTGGCAATTCAGCATTAGGTTTGGTACAATAGAAACCAATTTTAGCTTGGAAGGTTTGCAGCCCAGAATAAAATCGGAGTGGCCAGCAAGCCTCTCAATTTTATAGGTGAAAATTACACTTTTTGATTTTTCACGAGGGGTGTGATTGTTGACTTGTGCACGAGTGGGAGTTATTATTTATGTCTCCTTAATAGTGAAATTATTTGTTGATTTCACTTACTCTTTTCTTTTCCTTTTCCTTCTTTCACGATTGAGAGAGAGTAACCAATGATGATAAGTGGGTAAACTGGCAATCATCAGCAAACAACCCCTTGTGGCGGTTCTACCGTGAGGTGCTCTCTCTCTTTCCCCACATTTTTTCATTGTATGGAAAGTGGGGTTAGTAGGTGGTAGTGGACGTGTGGTTTCCTGTCTACAAATGTGTCACTGTTATGACTTATATGAGTAAATGAAATTCATATACAAAAAGGGAATGAAAGAAAATTGGATATCCCAATATGTCGCGTCTATAAAGTAATGTGTGTCCTCAAGGAGGAGTCCTGTGTTGTTCCCACACAACACCAATGGATTTTGATGCATTCTCAGAATTTTAGGGTTTCATAAACATGGGAATGCTTCAGATTCTAATGCCTCCCTAGGGGAGGGATTGAAATGGCGCAATAAGGAGAAATACCTTTATTTCTCCTCGTTTTTTGCTCTTTCTATGTATGCTGCATTCTGCAGCACACAAAGAAGGAGTGCAATGCTATCAATGATTGTTTTTGTACAGGAAGGTGAACCTTCCTACACAAAAATAGTAATCCCTGCAACGCAGGCACTAGGCAGCTAATTGCAGCACTGCTCCATTTTCAAATAAATATGCCCCTAAATGTAATACCCTGCATGTGAGTGGTGCTTAAGTTAGGGGTTAAAGAGGACCTGCCAGACAGCACAGTAAATTACTGGGAGCCTCCTAAGAATTTCTGAAGCCCGTTTTAGTAGAGCTCACTATAGGGTGTAGAGTGCAGAGACAGCTGGCCTCTTCGTAGTGTAAGGAAACCCCTTGTCCCTTCCTCCAGGCTGCTCTAAAGATGTTACTCTCAATAAGCTAAGAGTTGGTTAAATATAGAATCCTTTCCCTCTTTTGTGCCTTTGTTTTGAGTCTACCTTGTCAGGGAGCTCTCAACCCCACTCCACCTTCCTGCTGACACTAAAAGATAAAGATGTGACTTGACAAATCTGGGAAGAATACAAAAAAGTCAGGAATTGTCTGTAACCTATCCCAGAGCGAACTTGTGGGATTCTTGGGTCCCACAGCAGAGGAAAGCAAGAAACACTTCTGTGATCTTGTGTTGTGGAAGTTGACTGTTCCATAACAGGAATGTGAATCTTCAGCAACCTGGCAAGAGAAGGGCTGTCCTGAGCCTTCCTTGAGAGAAAGAGCTTACTGACTGCTGAGGAGGGATGGTGGAAGTACCCTTGCAATCAAGGACAAGCTTCTTAGAAAAGGACTGCAAGGAGCAGGGAACTGAAAAAGGCTCAGGAAAGGATGTACACTGTAGGCCATGTGGAGAGGACCTGAGACTCTGGAGCCTATGTGGATTACACAGAAGTGCCTGCAATGGCTTGGTGCTGATGGAAAATGCAATCATAGCATTCAGTGTTTCACAAAAGAGGATGAAGTGCCTGTGACAGCTTGGTGCTTAGATAGTCGCTGAACAGTAAAGTAATCCTCAGGACATCAGTGGTAAATTATTACAATCTGCACACAGTTACACCTATTTGCCTTGGGACTTCTGAGAAAGTTCCACAGTATGTAAATGTTTGTGTGTGCACTCCTCGTTCCTCTCTTTCCTGATCTTAGTGTACTCTGCTCAGTTGCTATTGGGATGGGTTTGGACCAGTTTCCCTTTGTAAATGTTGGCAAAAACATACTTTAAGAGTAGGCAGTTGTCCGAGGGACCACAGTCAAGTCCCAAAAAAGTTTGTAAAACTTGTCATCTTTGTTGATTAAAAAATAAAATCTTTTAATTAACTTTTGCATCATTCAGCATACACCGTTGGTAAGATACATATGGTATTCACAACAGATCAGAACATCTTCTGTAAGGTATCAGTGAGTTCTGGACATATCAGAGCTATTACGGCTCATCAGACATAGCAATGCATTAGCCTCAGGCTAAGAAACCCTTGTGTGGCATACCCATACCCTACCTCCCACTCCCAGTCTGCTCTTTAGAACCCCTGTAATTCCCACCAAGACACAAGACACCGTACTTTCTTCCATTTTTTTGGGGCATCCCCTTCCTTGATACACCAACTGTTCTGCTCTCTGTCGGCAGTTCATGTCTGACATCCACTCTTCTAAGCTCGGAGGTTCCATCTTGCCACAGGCTCGGGCTATCTTTTGCTTGGCGACCCTAGCTGCCAGTGTCATCTAAATGCCTAGCTATCTAGGCCTTGGTTCCTCCCCGATATATTTAGTATAAGCCATTTGGTATCTCTGTGCTGGACGTCACCTAGGCCAACACTACGGTTAGTTGTTTCGAATAGCCTTGGATCTTTGGACAGTTCCAAAGGATATGGAAAATATGCTTTCCTGGTCACACCCCTATAGGCATAGAGGCATTGCTGCTCTCCCGTTCCCACACAGAATTGCCCTGGAAGTTAAATTTTTTTTTTTTTAAGTTTTATTTATTTATGATAACGGAACTCTGTCGAGATCCACATAACAGTTTGTCAATAAAAAGAAAAAACGACATTAAGTACATAATCAAAAAGAAGAGAAAAAAAAAATATATATATATATATCAATACAATGTTAAAAAACATTTGAAAAAAGAAAATAATTTAAAGCAAAACATTTCGTTTGGGGGATTAAACATAGCTACAATAAAATCATAAGCAGTAAAAATACCCAACTGAAAACACAAGGGTTTTAACCATTTACGTCTGTGAACCATAAGGGCTGGACAAACAAAAACAACATGGTATAGATCCTGGGAATGAAGTTTACAAAAATCACAGATATCTGTACCACCATGCCATTTAAACAATAAACAATTTAATGGGAGTAAATCATATCTCAACAAAAGAATAAATCGCCTAACTGCATGAGGAAGATTCCAACCTAAATATGGCTGAAGTTTTTTAATTTCACAAGAGTTGCCGAAGGGGAACATTCCTCTCTTAGATTTTCGGATCATACTGTCAGTTCTAAAACTCAACTCCCAAGACGTAGTCTTTAAGGATAGCTTTAGTTGGGGAGCTGATAATGTAAAAAGACTTTGTTCATCTATCTGTAGTAAAGAAATTGCCTGTCTAAAGTTCCTTACGATAGAGGAATAGACATTATAGGAACCCAACAACTCACTTTTTATTTGAAACCTCAGGGTGCCAGGCTTTCCTTCAGCTATATTAAAAACCCAACGCACCACACTCGCTACTGCCTGGGACCCTGGAGTAATAAGATCTGTGCAAGATCTGCAATTGGACCAGAGGGAATCTCGTTCTAATAGCAATTTCCCTGGGAACGTTTCATCTTTTTAAATGCATCACATATTCCTTTATCAGAAACTAGCTACATTTAAAAAACTGATGCATTTAGAAAAAATTGATTGCTTAATTTAAAAGCAATTACAGACACGGTGGTCCTGCTGACCACAGCAGGCCACCGTCCTTGTGATGGCAGTGAATCATAGTAGTTTGCAATTTGCGACCTACCTTATTAATATTCATGAGATACGTCAAACTGCAACCCAATATGATTCGGTATTTTGCCAACTGACCGGTTAGTACAAAGGTAGATTCGCAAAATAGCACTGGATTGTCTAAAAGTTAGTGTGAAAATTGTTACCACTTCTATCCAATCCAGTGTATGTGCCTCTGGCACCTAGTTTCTTATGCGTGCGATTGCTACATCTGTGTCTTGCACTTTTGCACAATTTGAGCCAAATGTATTAATATCTGGCCACAAAATGCGGGACGCAAATAGTGACCAGTATTTTTGCAGCTATTAAAGGTATTTAAGAATCAACCTTTGTACGAATAGGTTGGTTCTTAAAAATCCAAATCATAGTGGGTCGTAATCCAACCTACATCATGTACATAAATGATATAGGGCACAAATTGCAACTCATTTTCAATTGGAGGATATCACATGGATGGTGGCCTGCTGGGCCATCAGACAACCAAATCTGTGATCACTTTGCAATAAATTGAACTTTTTTTTTTAATGCAGCCTATTTTCTTTAAAGGTAAAAGGATAGTGTTTTAAAAGAAAAGTTTAGCGTTCTTTGTTTGGGTAAGAGTTGCCAGTAGTCTTGTGGACCAGTCTGCCTACTATTCAACAGACTTTTTTTTTTACATTCTTCAAGTAGAAGGGCCCCGAAGCAGAGCTTCAGGGTAGGTAACGTCTCAATGCATGGATATTCAGAAGGGTCCCCTACAACACAACCCTTCCAAATAGCGATTCTTTATCCATTTCTAAGCCTAATATAGGAATTGTTAAAAAGTTACTGACTCCAAAATGGATTTAGTACATTACAAAAAGCATTTTTGCAACCGCAAACTCTTCAGTTCGAAATGCTTTATACATCTGGCCCTTTATGTTTTTTAATCTCTTCACTGGAAACTGAAATAGATTGCTTATTGTCCCTGTTTCTATTCCTGAGTCTTTGAATATGTTAATGCAGAATTATTGTAAAAACACCAGCTCCGCTGCACCCAGTCAGGCCACAATGTCGGCCAACCCTGTGCATTGTTATCCAGGAAGGGAGCTCTGCAGGCTGCCTGATACTGCAGCACACAGCTTCCTCTTGCCAGCTCTCAACAGCTGAGAGATAACATGCATTGGGCTGTCTGCCACTGTATACCCTTTGTTTTCAGACACTACAGAGATGAAACATGCTTTACGGAAACAAGAAAATGCTTGCAAGACAATGTAAGTGGCAACTTTGAAACACAAAAGCCAAATCAATGTCTTGTGTCTGAATCAGGTTGTTGTGCACTTGTCAAGCTCATAGAATACTCTTCTAACGCTTAATGAGGCAACAATTTAATAAATAATACAATTTCAATACAGCTTTATTGGCAAGACCATATCTGAAGGTATTGTCAACTAACAGTTATTTCTACAAAACCTAGAAAAAACACAATGTGGCATCTTGCTTTTCAGTCTTATCGACGGCTCTATAGAAACAAGCATTGGCATAGCCAATAGGTCTCGCCTTTGGGACCTTAGAAGTGTTTAGCAACGCAACACGTTATCCTGGATGTTACAACATCTACTGTAATTTCATGTGCCACTGATGATGTGAGGAGGCTATGCACAACAAGGATGCACGTATACTGAATGACAGGTGCTACGAACAACGGGAACAATTAACAACAATCTCTTTTATTAGAAAAAGCTGCTTAGAATGTTCTGAGGCTGGTGTTGTGCACTGTAGATAGGGATTACATAGAAAGCGGGTTTTCTTATTAGAGGTCTGTTCTATAGTTAACTGTGACCTCACAGCAACTTATAAACATTTCACCGGAAAGAATGCACATTGGTGTATCTACATCTTTCGACCATACATGGAGTCAAGGGGGAGGATCAGTATGCATGCAGTATGACCGTCAGTACAGTCAGTCCAGCTTCCATCTTGTTTGAGGATTACATCGCTTTTCCATAGGCAGGAGTATGTAGTGCTGGGACCTGGGTAAATGAGTAGTGGCAACTAATCTCCGGTCAAAATTAACCACAGTAATAAGTTACTTCCATCGTTTAACACTTAGTCATAGGTGTTTAAGTATTCTCAGTGCAATTTGACCTTCCGTGAATGGCACATTCTTTATCTAAAAGCACAGCCGCATGTTTTGTTAGTTGGCAACTTTGTACAAGTTTAGGGAACCTCGGAAAGCACTGCAAAAAGTTGCTTTGGTTGTGTGACACGTGGTCATGTTAGTTGGATTTCAGCTCCGTTGCGGGGTAAAGAAACCCCAGAATGAACCGCAACTGTAAATTACATTCATCTTATGTTGTCTAACACTCGGTTATAGATGTTTAAATGGCCCCAATACAAATACTGGCTCCATGCACAAGAATATTTTAGTTGAAATGCCGTATTACGTTAATACGCCTGCAGCTTTAAAAAGGAAGGGGAAGGGTGTATGTGTAAGCAAGGATGCCAACATGATAGAAAATGAAACCGACATCTGACACAAACCTTTGACAGTATGAGCTGGATGGAAGGCCCCCTTGCTGCAGTGCTGCCACAAACATATTGTCACCTATTCACAGAACAAGTGGAAGCGCGAGAACGAGGCTGCAGTGCAACCTCCACCGCAGCACTAGGCCGAGGCTCCACCTGAAGACGACAGCACTCGGCGAGGACTACAACAGTGTGAGAGGCCCCCAGGTCAAGAGTGAAATACAAATAAGAATGAAACGCACAGAGCAAGGTAACAATAGAATCAGATCGCCCTGGAATAAACCCTCTTTAGAACAAGATAGCGCTGAGCCTGGAGTACAACTGCTTGACAGGGAGACTGCACTGGAATGAAGCAGAACAGACAGAAAAAAATCAAAAGCATGGAGCGTTGAGTGTAAATAGTAACCTGACCCACGAGGAGTGCAGCTGCCACCCTGCGCGCCGCTGCTTGCTCCCGAGAGCAAAACACAGTGGGAATGAACATTACAAAAGAGGTGGGACATGCACCTGCCTTTACCCATTTGCGTGCTTTCATTATTGAAAGACACACGCAAAAGCCAATTGAATGTGTGGGAGGAGTCAGACCCACACGGAGTAGACACAAGAAGCCTCGCAGAGCAGTGCATGCGCGCTGCTAGGCTCGATCTAATGACTGGCTATGTCCAGAGTAGAGGACATTTTAAACAATTATTTTTGCTACAGTGCTTACACTTGAATTACACATTCTGAGTAAAAATTCAAATTCAAAGAATCTTTATTCGGTGATTGAAAATCACCATAAAAGCACACACATATATACATAGTAAAAAGTCATTAAACATTTCCAAGATCCTTTGTACAGGGTGTAAACAAAGCATAAAATACAAACAGTGAAACAGTGTATGACACTTAAAAGGCATAAAATTTGAGACATTTCATTCTTCTCCCCTGGTGTGTCTTAAACGGACCGCTACCTTAATAAAATTCATAATACAACATAATGTTAAGGGGTCCGAGGCTTTCTGTAAAAATACTAGTGCCTCCCTAGCGTGGGCCAGTACAGAAGCTCAATATTTAGAAACTATATTATTTTCCCACAATATTGTTTTGGGCCAGATGTATGTATATTGGATTCACAACAAGTGGTCACAATTTGCGCACCAACTTTTAACGACTTCATTAAAATTTTGCGAACCGATCTATGTACTTATACGCCGGTTTACCAAATATCAGATTGCAATGGGTCAGAGTTCAAACCACCTCTTGAACATTAATGAGGTAGTTGGAATTAATTGCAGCCCACTATGATTTTCTGCTGTAACAGGGTTGGCGACCTCTTGGGGTCAGCACACCACCAAGTCTGAAATTGCTTTAAAAAAAGCAGTGAAACTCCTGAAAAGGTTTTTTTTATTTATAGGTGCATATAATCAATATGCGAAGCTAGATGACGCGTTTGTCATCATAATTGTTTAGTCATTTTGATACCTTAGTGTCTTCAAGTGCTGCATTGTTTTCATAACATAAGATACAATCGGCAATCAGACACTAAAAAAAAACAGGTATCAAGCCATAGTCAGAGAGGGACCTTGTGCCAGGACTATCACACCAGAGGCCATGCCGGCTCACAGCAGCAACCAGCCTCAGTCAGAGGCCACATCGGGGACAGCTAGGCTATCCTGTTTAAAAGCAAACACAAGTAAATGATGGACAGAGCACTGGAATCTTTCAGACACTCACCCCCAGTCACAGATTTGGGTTGAATCCATCATCGTTCTTTAGATCACTTCGCCACCTCAGTTCAGACCCAGCTATATGCAAATCAGTCTTTAAACTGTGCTTCATGGGAACAGTCCAGCCCGAACTGCCAAGCCAGGTCTTCCCTGAACCGGAAACAAGCATCCTGGGACCGATTTCTGGGTAAAACCCTTCATCAGCCAGGCTAGCTTGAATCCAGTGGCAAAGTGAACAAGGGACCCACATCTGGGCATACCCTGCCAGCTTAGGGCGAACAAAGCCACACATAGCCAGAAGGCATCATATGGTGGTAGTCCATTGGCTAGAAACTTCATCTATCCCCACAGGGCACTTCTGGGCATATCAATGGCACCCTCGGCACCTTGAGCCTCAGATAATGAGCTAACTGGAGAAAGGACTGAAGAAGGACTGCCCTTCTGACCCTGGACCTGGAAAGAGAGACTGTATCCACAACTGGACTACATCTGCCGTATCATGGGCAGGCAAAGAGAGGACTGTGCCTTTGGCTCCTGGCTTGTGGGAAAATTACTCCCAAGCACCACCCCAAAGAAGTGACTCTGAGGGTCAGTCAGCTGACCCCTGGAACCAGCCACAGGGCCATCAATGCTGAAGAGGCCCGTTCTGGCAAGGGACTAGCCACTTTCTTTGAATCACCGCTGAGGGCCGATGGGCGACCTAAGAGACCGTTCCTCAACAGCCAAATGTTGCACCCGAGTCTGCGCAACACATGAGCGTTGTCTGAGTCCAGATTGGTTGTAAAAGAGGGACACCAGCCTTCACCATTGGATTTTGTTGGACCCACTGTGTACAGAGATCAGTAGCCCAGCCACAGCTGGCCTTCTACTGGCTCAAAGAGGACTCCGAGGGACATCAACCTCTATGGCCAAAGTTGCACCAGCTTACCCGTGGACTGAGGATTACCCACAAGGACACTCCCATCAACTGCAAAGCACCCAGAGCATCTAACAGCAACCTCAGCATCCTGTCCCCCCAGCATCATGATCACTCCATTGAAGTCTATGGCAGACTTGATGTAAAGCGTGGAACTGGACTTTGTTGGCCAGGTAACTGTCCCAATACTCTTTAGAGGCCCGCTGACCGTCAACCTGACGGATTTGGTCAGCCTACCCAGGCTGGGGTAGCCAAACAAAACTCTTTCACATTTTTCAAAATGTTATGGTTACTAATGCTTATTTGCGCTTTATACTAAAAAAATTTATGATTTACTTAAAAGTCTACATCTGCGGAACCCTCGGTGGATTTTGCTCATCTTGGTGACTAAAAATTCATAATTTTTTATTTTTTTTAAAATAAATGGGTATCGGATTTCTTTCACGTTGTGTGACTCTCTTATTTCATTGTTCAGTGCTTCCAAATGCTTTGCACTAGTTCCTTTGTTTAAACCTTGCTGCTTGAAGCCACAGCTACCCAGGTTTACAGTAAAAGTTTAACAAATGAGCCTGGATGTACCCAAGACAGTTTTGCGAGTGTATTAACCGGTAAGGTGGTACCATCATACCATGCAATACACCACAATCCTCACAACAGTGCTATAGAATCTAGTAGCATAGAGTAGAGTGGCGTAGAACAGAGTAGAGTGGCATACAATAGAATGATGTAGAGTAGAGTGGCAGAGAGTAGGGTGGAGTGGCATAGAGTAGAGTGCTGTAGAGTAGTGTTGAGTGGAGTGTCTTAGACTGACGTAGAGAGACATGGAGCTGGATGCACCAAGTATTTTTCTCCTCACAAATGGGCCGATTCGCCCATTTGTGATCGCAAAAAATGATTTTGAGATGCATCAAACCAAATTTTGCAATTCGGTAACCTGTTACCGAATCGCAAAATGGGTTCGCGATTCGCTATTTGGAAGGGGCGTGTTTAGGGCGTCCTTTCCAAATAGCAAATCCTAACAGTATGCATGAATGTTTGTTGACCGTGAATGCGGTTGCAAAACATTCGCATATTACCACCTATTTCAAGTAGATGGTAAGACATTCGCAAATGGGAAGGGTCCCCCAAGGGACCCCTTCCCCTTTGTGAATGACTGTAAAAGTGCTCCGACTCCATTTTACTCCACACAAACCCCACTCAACTCCATGCCACTCCACTCTATGCCACTTGATGCCACTGTACACCACTCCACTCTATGCCACTCTACCCTGTGTCAATCCATTCTATGCCACTCCACGTCACTCCACTCTACTCTATGCCACTGTCCACCACACGATACCACTCTATGGCACTCTACACCACTTCACTCTATTCCACTCTGTTCCTTTCTACTCTGTGCCACTCTATACCACTCCACTTCACTTCACTCAACACCACTCTACTCTATGCCACTCTACTTTACCCCACTCTACTAGATGCCATTCTCTGTACGCCATTCCACTCTATGATAATCTACTCTATGCCACTCCACTTAACTCTACGTCATTTTACACTTTGGCGCACTACACTACTCCTCTCTAGGCCACTCTACTCTGTGCTACTCTACTCCACGCCACTCAGCTCTGCTCTACTCTATGCCACTCCATTCCGTACAATGCCACTCTATGGCACTTTACACACTCCACTCTACTCAACTCTATTCTCCCTACTTTGTGCCACTCTATGCCACTCCACTTCGCTCTATGCCACTCCACTCTATGCCACTCTACTCTACCCCAGTCTACTTGATGCCACTCTCTGTGCAGCACTCAACTCTATGACACTCTACTCTATGCCACTCCACACAACTCTGCGTCTCTCTACTCTAAGCGGCACTACACCACTCCACTTTACGCCACTCTACTCCACATGGTGGTCTGCTGATCTCAGCAGGCCACCAACCCAGTGATTTTTATGATTCCTAGGGGGTCGCAAATTGCGACCTATCACATTAATATTCATAAGGTAGGTCATTTGCAACCCCTTAGGAATCCCAGAAAGTGTACTGCACACTTTCATGCATGCCGTTTTGCAATTCCCTAATTGCGAATCGCAAAGTTTCGCAATTAGGGAATCGCAAAACATTTTTTTGATGCATCTGCCCCATAGAGTTGAATGGAGTGGCTTATAGTGGGTTGAGTATAGTGGCATAGAGTGCATAGCGCATAGTCGGGTAGAGTAGAGTGGCATAGAGTAGAATGGCAGGAGAGTGACATTATCTGGATTTGAATGCCGTTGAGAGGCGTAAAGGAGAGTGTTGTGGAGTGGCATAGAATGGAGTGACTTAGAGTGGTGTGGAGTGGCATGGAGTGGTGTGGAGTGTCTTGGGGTCAAGTAGCATGGAGTGGGGTGGCGTAGAGTGGCATAGAGTAGAGTGGCATAGAATATAGTGTAGTAGAGTAGTATAGAGTGGGGTGGTGTAGAGTGGGGCTGAGTGGAGAGGAGGGGTGTGGAATAGAGTGGTGTGGAGTAGAGTGGCATAAAGTGGAGTGGTGTAGAGCCACTTAGAGTAGAGAGACGCAGAGTTGTGTGGAGTGGCATAGAGTAGAGTGTCATAGAGTTGAGTGCTGCACAGAGAGTGGCATCAAGTAGACTGGGGTAGAGTAGAGCGCATAGAATGGAGTGGCATAGAGCGAAGTGGAGTGGCATAGAGTGGCACAAAGTAGGGAGATTAGAGTTGAATAGCGTGGAGTTTGTAAAGTGCCATAGAGTGGCATTGTACGGAATGGAGTGGCATAGAGTAGAGCAGAGCTGAGTGGCGTGGAGTAGAGTAGCACAGAGTATAGTGGCCTATAGAGGAGTAGTGTAGTGCGTGAAAGAGTAAAGTGACGTAGAGTTAAGTGGAGTGGCATAGAGTAGATTATCATAGAGTGGAATGGCGTACAGAGAATGGCATCTAGTAGAGTGGGGTAAAGTAGAGTGGCATAGAGTGGAGTGGTGTTGAGTGAAGTGAAGTGGAGTGGTATAGAGTGGCACAGAGTCGAAAGGAACAGAGTGGAATAGAGTGAAGTGGTGTAGAGTGGCATAGAGTGGTATTGTGTGGTGGACAGTGTCATAGAGTAGAGTTGAGTGACGTGGCATGGCATAGAATGGATTGACACAGGGTAGAGTGGCATAGAGTGGAGTGGCATAGAGTGGAGTGGTGTACAGTGGCATCAAGTGGCATAGAGTGGAGTGGCATGGAGTTGAGTGGGGTTTGTGTGGAGTAAAATGGAGTCGCATATAGTGACTTAGAGTGGAGTGGTAAAGAGAAGAGTGGAGTGGGATAGGGTACAGTGGCATAGAGTATTGTGGCATAGAGGGGCATTGAGTAGAGTGGCAGTGAGTGCAGTAGATTGGCGCTGAGTAGAGTGGCATGGACTCGAGTGGAGTGGCTTACAGTGGAGTGGCGTAGAGTGGTATTGAGTGGCATAGAGTAGAGTGGTGCAGAATGAAGTGAAGTGGTGTTCAGTAGAGTTTAATGGCATGAAGTGGAGTGGTGCGAGTGGTGTAGTGTAGAGTGGAGTGGAGTGGCATAGAGTATGGTAGAGGTGCATAGAGTGGAATAGACATTTGTTGTATGGAGTAAAGTGGAATGGAATGGCATAGAGTGCTTTAGAGTGGGGTTGCATAGAATGGAGAGGTGTAGACTGGCACAGAGTAGGGAAGCATAGAGTGGCATATAGTAGAGGGTCGTAGAGTGGCATAGAGTGGAGTAGCATAGAGTAGAGTTGCATAGAGTGGTGTTGAGTGGTGTCAAGTGGAGGGGAGTAGAATAGAGTGGTGTTGAGTAGAGTGGCACAGAGTAGAGTGGCATAGACTAGAGTGAAATGGTATAGAGTAGAGTGACATAGAGTGGAGTGGTGTAGAGAGGCCTAAAGCGGAGTAGAGTGTCGAACAGTAGCTTAAGGTAGAGTGGCTCAGAGTAGTACAGTTCTGGGTGTAAGTAACTAAAGTGTCAATAGACATGGAAGATAGGGTGAAAGCAACATAAATAAGAAGCCAGTCAGTCAGTCAGTCAGTCAGTCAATTATCTTTATTCGATTATTAAAAATCATAAAAGAACGAGCAGTGATACATAACAACATTTCATTTCATCTAAACACATAATTTGTTTAAAAAACCCTAAAATCACATTTACAGAATAATTTATACATTAGTATTAAAAAGAGTAAAATCAATACAGTATAAAAAGTAAACATTAACCTGGGACAAGGTGCTTAATATTAGAACAATGCTTATTTGTGCGAGCACCTGCAACCAGAAAGCTAGCAACATGAAATGCTACTTTTGGGTTCGGAAGAAGTTGCAGGAACAACAAAGCTGGTTTTTACCTGTGTAAAACCCAAATTGCACAGTATTGGCAGCAAATATTTTTTCCTATTATCTTGGTAATGGCTGCAGAAGAAAGTAAAATGAGTCGTGTCCTGGATAGAAAAATTATCGCAATCACATGGTTCAGCATTTTCAGGTCTAGACCACTTTTTAAAATTACCCAGAATGTGATGGATCAAATCCAGGCGGAATCTTGTTAAGAGGAAACGGTGGAATGGTTTATATACCAGTAAAAGGTATGGTTCCGTTCCTGGGTCTGTTATTAGCATACAATGTTTCCTGACCGTTGGTTTAATTAAATCTATAGCTTCCCTCTCCGAGGTATAAAAATTTGTCAGGAGATTTTTAACTACTTTTAAGTCTTCCTGACTTATCAGATGAGGAGAAGAGAAAAGTTCAGGTCGGCCGACTAGTGTCAACTGAGTCTGAACATATTTTAGCCATGGGATATTGCGTGCTCTGTCCAGGGCTAAACAATCTTTAAGGATTGAATGATTTAGAGTAAGCTCCTGGTTTAGCCAGACTTTCAGCCATCCAATAACTGGGGCTAATTTCAAAAGGTCGGTAATATAACCCAATCCAAGCTCTGAGTGTATAATGTATGTAGAAGTTGATTGGGGGACAGAAAGCAGAGTTCGTAGAAATTTATTTTCTACTTTCTGAATTTTGTCAAACTCGTGATTTGTGTACCCCAAATGACAGAGCCATATTGAGCAACCGACAAACATTTAGCTTTATAAACCTTTATAATGCTTTCCATGGGACGGGCTCCAAGTTTTCTGGCGAAACCAAGCAACCCAGCAGCCGCTCTTGCTACAGCGTTGCTTTTAGCCAGAAGCTGAGGGCCCCACGTACCCTTTTCATCGAAAATTACTCCTAAATAGGGAAAGGACGGGACTCTCCTGACTTCCTTCCCAGCGCAGAAAAAGGATTTGGTTTTTCTTTTTCTGCCTGCTGCTCCTGCTATCATCACATGAGATTTTTCTACATTAGTTTTCATGTCCAATGAGGACATGAAATCCCCGAATGATGAAAGGAGTTTGTTTAATGCCACTCCAGAGCGCGCTAAGAGGACGGCATCGTCCGCGTACAAGAGGACAGGTATCTTTATCTCTCCTGCACGTGGGATGTCAATGTGGGAATCTACCAGAACTGCCTCAAGGTCATTTATGTAGAGAGTAAAGAGAAGGGGGGCGAGGATACACCCCTGTCTGACCCCCCTCTTTGACTTAAAGTGACAGGTACATCTTCCTTCACTAGTCACCCTGACCGAGGTTTTGAGGTCTCTGTGTAGTTCCGCTAGGTACCTTACCAGGGGGGCATCAATGCCCATGGACAGAAGGACCCTCCACAGCTTAGCCCTGTTGACCAGGTCAAAAGCTGAGGAGAGGTCCATAAAGGCCATGTACAGTGAGCCCCCCTTAGCGCTAACATATTTATTTATGATCAGTTCTAGATTTAAACACTGATCTAGTGTTCCTCTTTTAGCTCTGAAGCCATATTGTGCGTTTGACATGGCACCCTTCCCATCTACAGTTGTGGGTGTAAGTAACTAAAGTGTCAATAGACATGGAAGATAGGGTGAAAGCAACATAAATAAGAAGCCATGTGCCTGTGTCAAATGTTGGAAAGCACATTGCACTTCCAGGAATAATACTAAACGTATAAAATAAAAAATAACAGTGCATTGCAAAAAGACTAGGAAGAACAAGGACAAGGAAGAACATGTACTTGGTCTTTCCTCCAGGGCGGAGTCTAGCACCACAGTGCATTCTCTGTGTAGATGAGACTTGAAGATGACTGGACAGCGGCTTTCTGCTGCTCTGAGAATTGAAGCAGCTGCTGACAGGGACAGCGTGGGAAGTCACAAGGAGTGCCAATCCCCAGAAATAAGTGCAGATTGTCCCCACCGACAACCACCAGTGCAATTTACGCTCAGGTAGTTACTTCTTCTGTTCAGATGGTACACGTGCAAGGTGTTCCCATATGTCTTGTAGTGGAAACACACGTAGGAAAGGATTCAGTGCTGAGGGTCTCACCAGACCGTCTGTAATGGGGATAATGTATTTAGAACACGACGCCACATTAGTACAAACACAAAGCTAATTCTGTAATTGCAGGGCACGTTTCTGGCTGTCTTTTGACTGAAATAGACTTGAAAATAAGAAGCCTGCACAGTTTGGACTCTCCTTCGTTATATAATTAGCCCCATGAAAAATGGTAAGGCGGGAACCTCATTATGCGTAAATACGGGTTCTTTCCTTCAAAGGGTTATATTAAATCAGCGCACGTGGGACTGGGTAATGCTAGTAGGGTATATCAAGCGGAAAAGAGGCGATACAATAAGACTACATTGGAGCAAGGATGTGATATTTAGAAATGCCACTTTCACAGCAAAGAGGTGAGCCAGATGGAATACAGGTTAGAAACATGCTCATCATTTTCCAAATTAAACATAAACAGTTAATCTTAGCAAAAGGAACAACCCCCTTCTGTTGAAACTATGTCAGGGAAACTGATGGGGAGATCTGATGATTCAAGGAATGTTATCAGAAAAGGGCGGAAGGAGTGGGCATGACTAGGAAGAGATTTGGGTTCTCTTTGTAGCCCCGTCCTTTGTGGGCACACCAGCAAACAGTAACTGCTCTGAGGGCTCAGACAATAAGAAAGGCACAAATCTCTGACACTGGGATGTGGTGATAATATTACTACCTAACAGGTGTGTACTGGGAATGAGATTAGGGTCAATAGAGTAAGGACAGGAAATGAAGGGCACATCAAGAGTACAAGACGTACATTTGGGTCCTGGGTTTATTCAGGCAGTTTTTAAAAATATGATCCAGTGGAGGCAGCAGGCATGGTTTTTATTTTTAGGCAATACATTAAAAAACACAAGTAAATTAAAAAAAAAATCTTAAAAAACTCTCCTGTAAGAAAGGACTGGAATAAGAGTTGTCTTGTGTACGGCATAGATACATATGCAAAAGGAACTCTGAATTTAAGCTGTAACGTGTCAACTGTCCTATACGGGTTCTTATTCTGAGGGCTTGTCTCCTGTAATGTTGAATCTAATGACCCCATAGCATAACCTTGATAGATCCCAAAGTCTATGGCTGACTAATTGCCCTGGCTAGGGTGATGTAATCTCACCCTTGAAGATTTGTTGGACTTCTGTTGGATATTATCAGGCCCGTCTCGACAGTGAGCCATTTGTTGTGAGACAGTCTCTCAGTTTGCGCTAAAAGGATTTCAAAACATATAGGTTTCATTATAAGTAGTGCAGAGTGGTGTTAGTGCTTGTTTTTCCAGTGGTAATACCCTCTGCAGCATTAAAGGCATTTCCTGGTGCGGTGTGAGTGGATGGTATAACTCCAATATGTCATTTGCTTTCACCTTCTCAGAGCAGGCGGTATTTTCTTCGCACTTTCTCCCGCTGTGATTTATCTAGTGAGGGTATTTCCTGTCTGACCAGTAGCATTGCCGAAAACACTATCCTCTTTATTCTCCTTTGGTGACATCCTTCAATTTCTTCACTATAGCTACAGTTCATGGATTGAGGTTCTATTTCATAATCTTCAAATGTTTCTTTCAGACTCAAAAAGTTTATTGTTTTCTGGCAGGAGATTCTATCTTATATGTTATGGAGTGTTATTTTTTTATCAGATATTATGATGTAAGATCACTCTGGACACACGATTTTGGGGGCAACTGCCTCCCACCCCACACTCTTACCTGCAGCCGTTGTGGGGTAGCAAAGGTAGGAATCGCCAGAGCCCTCCCCCGCTCTTACATGCGGCCGCCATGAGCGGAAAACTCAGGGACCTCCACCACGGGCAGTTAAAGGACTAGCTACGCTTCTGGGATACACTCCAATAGCTTAGCGAGTAAACACTTGTCGCTGACATGGTTCATTTTTTTATCTCATCAATAGCGGGTAGGATGATTGTAATAGAAATAGTTTTGCCCCTGACCCTAATGCCTGTGGCATTCTCAGACCTCCAAGAGATCCACCATAGCTTTTCCAGGCAGTTTGTCCTAGTCCCTTGACATCTCTTCCACCAGTATGTCTATTTTCTACTGAATAAACAGCATTGGCGGTCAACTGTTATACAAGCTTTGGCACTGCCAATAGGTCTGGCTTTAAAGGAATGTTGTATGCAGGGACATATCTCGGTCAGTATGATTGGGGGGGGGGGGTGAGGTTCAAATTTTCCAACAATCATACTGGCATATAATATTAAAATAAATTATACAACATGCACGGTGAATGAGAGGGTCTAAGGAGGAAGTGGCAAGGGAGACAAATGCAGATTGGTAGGGGTATGAAGGGAGAGAAAACACAATATTGTGTAAACTTACCAACATTTTTGAAGACTTTTAAACAGAGCGGGAGAGAGTGGGTGTGAATTATTTTCTGTGAGTATGGAACCATTTCTGATTAAATCCGACAGACACCTCAACATACCTGACTGAAAGCACCTTGACCCAATAATTTAACAGAAAATACATTTACTAGGGGGTGTAATATCCCAAACACCCCCACTCAACCTATGTCCCTGGTTGTATAGTAATGTGAAGCAACATATAAGAGACTCTTCCTCACTTTTTGAGTTCTGGAAGAAGCTGAAGACCTGGCTCTTCATATAAGCACCTTGGGACCTCAGACCTTGAACCAAGTGCCTGGATACTCTCTCTGGTGATTGGTACACTATACAAATCAACATAACATAACATACATAAACATAACAAGTACATAGCATGCAAATAGATATGTATGTGTGTGAAAGCAACAAACTGTAGAATAATATTAGTGTAGGTAAAAAGGTTAGCGGACAGTGTCAAGCCAGCCCTAAATATCCATGTAGGTTATTGACTGCCCTCCTCCCACCTGTGCTACTACCAGAGAAAAACAGCAACATTATCTTTTTATATAAGACACATTAATAGCATTCTTGTGTCATGTGTATACGTCTGAAAGTTCATGATTAGGCAGCAGGATAAATAAACAAAATTATCAGAGCTGCTTGAAGGGTTAACTCTTTTTTTATGGAAGCGTACAACTTCTGCCCAATCAAAACATGTACTTCTGGCTCTCAACATATGGGTGGAGTCAAAGCCCCTCTCTAGTGATGCTCACATATTGTCTGGTGACAACTGCACTGTTAAGCCATACCATTGAAAGACTTTGGGCATCTGTGCTTTCTACAAGTTAATCAATGCTTGCTCAGCAAAAGTGGGCAAGTGACATGCTTGATCTAAAATTGAAGGCACTAAAAAACATTTCTTCTTAGAATTGCTATTCCTTGGTTGAAGGATACACTTGCACAACTGTCCTCTGCGTGCAGTGCTTTGTAAGTGCTTGTAAAAAGTTTTGGGCACGTCAGTGGCGTAGCTAGCAGTTGTCGCTCAGTGACGGCCAGTGCATGCAGGTAAGAGCGGAGGAGGGGATGCTAGTGAAGTGAAGGGGTTAAGTGAAAGGGTGAAGTGCCACCAAGAGCCACTCTCAAAAACAATGCCCCAACCCCAGCTATGCCACTGGGGTAACATGGCTTTTTTCTTTCAGCCGTTCGCAATTTTTTTGCAGCTTATAACCATTTGCGATGTGCAGTCACAATCGGCAATTTGTGATGAATTCGCTTTCTGAATCCTACAATGCTTTCTGGTATGACACCAGAAATGTTGTGCCCTAAGTACCTGTGCCATCCTGTATGGCACATACAAATGCAGGCCTACCAAATACTGTTTGCAAAGGGGGCGGGGGGGTACACGATATGCAAATCACTGAGACCACAGTGGGTATTGTAGTGTTGGGAGATGACCCACGTGCGGGTCCTCCCCTTTTATTAAACCCCACAGGCCACGACTAGCCAGCGGATGATGTGGGTACAGAATCCGGCTTTCGTCACAAACACAGGACTGCTAACTGTTACATCCCTCCCCAACTTGGATCTTCAAAGTCCAGTCCAGGAAAACTCAATTAACGCTTAGCACGTGCTGTTATAAGTCCATGACTTGCTTAGCACGCAAACTCCAGAAGATGCTGGTTGGGCCTGGGGTTGGGTTGCAAACGATAGCAATGTTGTCGACCCCTGATGGAGGGTCTACATGGTGACAGTGATGGGGGTGGTGACCAGGAAGCAGAGGTCCTGATGAGGCAGAGTCTGGGATATTGATCGCTTCATCCACTCGGCAGGGGCTATCTCTATCCGGATCCTGAAGGTCTCGAGAGTCTGACTCCAATGGTACCGGTGGGACCTCTTTAAACCAGGAGATGTTGCGGGATATTTCCTCACTGCCTATCAGGGCTGTCAACATGGTGCCATTATTGGAGATGACTGTCCATACACCTGGTTCATGAGCGGTCCAGAACTTTCATCCAGGCCGGCGATCTATGAGAAGAACTGTGGCACCTGGCCGGAGTGACCGGGGGTATAGTGTGGCGTTGGATGCTTGCTCTGCAATTTTGCCGGTCACGCAGGTCTGGGTTTCTTGCATGTCGTGGGGCGGGGGTGTCCTTCCTGGACACATAGGAATCAGGTCTCTCTGGGCCCCTCTGAACATGAGTGCCCAGAGGTTCAGCAGCATGGTGCAGTGTGGAGTGCTCCTATATTCCCAAAGGAAATCATGGAGGCACTGCTCCGGGTCTGCTTGTTCCACATTGGCAATGCGCAGCATTTTGTTTAGTCTCCACATGAATTGCTCATACCCATTAGCCTGGGGCCATTGGGGCATGACGTGGTGGTGGTGGATCCGTCTTTGGAGAAGTAACGTGGCAAAGTCAAACCCTTGAAAAGGTGGCTAATTATCACTTCAGATCTCGGTGGGAAACCCAAATGTGTTTAACACTTTATCCAGGACGGGTGCCACCTGTGCGAATGCGGTGGATATGACCAGCACCACTATGGGGTATTTTGAGAACGTGTCTATGAGGACGAGCGTATGCTTCCCTCCCGGGAAACTCCCGAAGTCTATGCTGACTTTTGACCATGGGACGGTGCATGCTTCTTTGGTGATGACTGGGATCGGTCGCTCAAGTGCACTTGTCATCTGGCAGGCTGGGCAGCGGCGTACGAGACCCTCCACCATCGCTTTGAGTTCTGGGAACTAGACCTTTCCTCTTATTCTTGCTTTCATTTTCATCACTCCTTGGTGACCCCATGGGCTAGTTGGGTTTCTCATTGTTTCAGAGCTTGTGGGATTACCAGCCTCGGCCTCGGAGGAGTATTCCATCAGATGTAGCGCTTAGCTCGCTTCGTACTCCATATTTTTAGCAATTCTCAATGGTCCCCGGGTGCCCACGTGTTGGTTTGCTGGAGATATGTCTTCCATGACCCTTCTTGAACTACTTGCAGAGTCAGAGCGTAAATAGGGTCTTGCTCATCAGCTTTCTTAATGTCCTCCAGCGTCATTGCCTGGGGGCATGCTGCCACTGAGATCAGGTATATATACTGTTCCACCTCCTCATGTTTATCTGTTTCCTCCTTTGGGGGCGGGTGTCAGGACAGGAAGTTGGTTGGGTTTCTTGCCCCAGGTCAGACTGCCTCCATCTGGTAAGGCTGGAGCTGTATGGACCATCACTCAATTCGGGGAGGTGGATGAGGGGCCGATCCTTTGAAGAGAGGGACCAGAGGCTGGTGGTCTGTTACCACAGTGAATGACTGGCCTGTCAGGTATAGATGAAAATGGTTGCAGGCCCATTTTATAGCAAGTGCCTCCCGCTCAATCTGAGCATATCTTGCTTCAGTGGGGGTCAGCGACTTGCTGGCAAATGACAGGGCCACCCACCGGCCTGGTTTCTGCTCCTGGGTGAGCACTGCTCCCAGCCCCACCGGACTGGCATCCACTAGTAGTTCTGTGACTTCGCCGGATCAAAATAAGCAATGGTGGCTTCCCCTAGTAATGCAACTTTGATGCTCTGCAACGCCTCCTCTTCCCATGGTCCTCAGTTCCACTTGACATCCACTTTTGTGAGGGCCCTCAGTGGTTCTGCGCGGGTTGCAAGATCGGGGATGAACCTCCCACAATATGTGGCCATGCCTAGAAAACTCCTCACTTCAGTAGGCATGGTTGGAGCTGGGGCGCTCCTAATGGCCTGCAACTTTTTCGGGTCCACCTGGATGCCCTCTTGGTTAAACACGTATCCGAAGGCACTTCTCTTTCTGGAGTGTCGCTCCATTTTCACTGAGCTAATGCAAGGTGCTTTTCAGATGCTTGTGATGGTCAGCGGTAGTCCCCGAGGGGATCAGGAAGTCGTCGCTGACGTTTGTCACCTCAGGTAAGCCAGATAATATCTTGTGGATGGTGTTCTGAAACACCTCTGCGGCTGAGGATATCCCAAAGTTCAGTCGTTTATACCGCCGCAACCTCAGTTGGGTTCTGAAGGATGTAATTTAGCGGCTATCTTTTGCTAAGGGCTGTTTGTGATACCCCGCATTTTGGTCTAATTTAGAAAAACATCTGGACCCGTTGACATCCGCAATTATATCATCCTTGGTAGGCGTTATGTGGCGCTCCCTTTTTATTGCCCAGTTGGGTAAACTCATGTCGATGCCGAGACGTATTGCTCCCAGCTTTTTAGGCTCCTCCGCGATGACCATTGGGGACACCCATGGTGTTGGTCCCGAGACTTTCTCGATCACCCCCTGCTTCTCAAGCTTTTCAAGTTCCTTTTCCACCCGGGGCCTCAGGTGAAATGGGACTCGCCGATGTCATAAAACCACCAGGGTGACAGTCTTATCAATGTGTAATTTTATTGGGTTGCACTTGATGCATCCAAGCCCTTGGAAGAGTTCTGGGAACTGATCCAGTATCTTGTCGACTTGGTTCACTTGGACTCTCCTGGTGAATGACACCAAACCAAGATCTTCCGTAGTGTGACTGCTGATTAGGGTGTCTGCCTCACGGTCTATGACATGGATAACTGTTATGAATTCTCGGTCCTCTGATCTGACTGGAACAGTTCTTTTTTATCTCAATGACAGAGGGGTTTGGCTCCCATAAGCAAATATCTCGCGGTCGAGGTTGGAGGCGCCGGTATTGTTGGAGGCCCATCACATTTACAGACGCACCTGTGTCGATGATCTCTTTCACCTCCGATCCTGACCACGCATTTGGGTTGTGGCCTTCTGCATCACTTGAGTTCTCGTGTGAACGAGATCAAGTATGTCTCCACCTCATCCTCCTCCGTGGACGAGTCTTCTGGCCCTTGGGACCTTCAACTGGGTCTTTGTGGTTCTTCCTTCTGCGTGGAGTCTGCAAGGGACAGCTGTTGCACCATTCGCGATGGTGGCCTTTGTCCTCGGTGTCTCAGCCCCGGTTCCGTCTTCTGCAGGTGGCTGCAAAGTGATTGGGAATTCTACAGTTCACACATGTTTAGCCTTGCGCAGGGCAGTCCTATGCTGCGTGTGGCTTATGCCCACGGTATCCACACCGCATTTTAGACATTTCAGGCTTTGTCTTCTTGGGTGTATCACCCTGTGTTCGTGCTCGGAGAGCGTCAGCCCCTTCTGTTTTGATGGTCTCTGTTCTTCCTTGCATCTTCGTGAGGGCCTGGTCCATTCCATTTGCTCTTGCTGAGGATAGATCGTGGGTCCTGGCTAGTATAAGGATGTCTTTGAGGGCGATTTTTGGTTGCCGCAGAATGAGGCCTCTTAGCGTCTTGTCTCTGCACCCTTGGATGAGCTGGGCCCATATCTCCTTTGGCTGATCAGCCTCCATTTACGTGCTGGCCAGACGAGCGTAGAATGCATTGATCGACTCCCCTTCCGGTTGGCGCGCCTGGCGCACATTGAAACGTTCAAAATCGGAATTGAGTTGGGGATCGAAATGGGCATTTAACGCTGCCACCGCAGCCTCCTAGTCTGTAGCAATGCCAGTATTGGGCAAGTGTTTGAATAGCTTGAATATTTAATCTCTGGCATAATGGAGAAGTAACAACCTCTTCACTGCCCCGTCAGTCTCCCTCGTGGCTACGAAATAGTTGTTCAGGCGTACTATCCAAATCTTCCACCTAGGGGATCCTGTCGCTGGATCTTCCAGTTCACTGAAAGGTGGTAGCACCCCGGTGAGTGTGTGATGTACTGGGGGTCTTTGTTGGGCCAGTGCTGGGTTATCATCAGCCATGCTTCTGGTAGATGGTGTCCTTCTGCTATCTACCCTGCTTGTGTCTTCCTTTCCCCTCTCAGTGAGGTCTTGTGTTCCTTTTCTGGGCCTTCGCCATGTCTTTGCCCTTGTTCCTTCCTTGATTGTATTTTATTTATGCCTGTTTCCCTTTTCTTTTTTTTCCTTTAGGTCTGCTGCTACCTAGTCTGTCTCCAAAGGTGTGCTGCCTGGTGATGCCACACTGCACTGGCACTGATCGACCCAGGGCTGTTGCCTGACTAGCCCTGCTGGGGTAAGTCCCTTGAGGAGGTTGCCCCTCCTTCCCCTCCTGACTTGCAGCCTCGTGTCTTCCCTCCTCCTACTTGAGGGATTGGCCCAGTGTAAGAAACCTGTGCTTGCTCCCACAGGGGTCCACGTGTGGAGAGCGTGTACTGCAGCTGCCCTGAATGTTGGTGCACTCCTCTTCACGCGCTCACCTGTGCGCGGAGCGCGTGTCGATGATGCAGTAAGTGGGACCACCGTTTGGTCACGTGCGCACCAGTGCGGTGACAGGAATGAGCCTGCAGGTGGTGCAGCAGTTCGCGCTTGTGGTGCAGGGCGCTTGGTGATGGCGCAGAGTTCCGGGTGTCAACAGGCTCTTTGCGCTCCAGCGCAGTGCGGCCCCTAGGGGAAGTGAGGTCGACAGACCAGTATTCCCCTGGGGAGTTAGCGCGATAGTAGGACAGGGTGTGAGGTTGCGTAGGGGGTGGGTTAGGGGCCTTGGGGTTAGGGCTAGAGTTTAAAAGGGGACAGGGGAGGAAGTCCTTTCTCTTCCTGTTCCCAGCGCCTTAGAGTATAGGTCAGGAAAGTTTGACCACCCTACCACCCTACAGTTTTAGGAGTGAGGAAGGGGGGCGTTTTTGTTTCTTTTTGGTTATAAGCGTGCCAGTTTAGGACGGGTTGAGGGGGGTGTTTTTGGCAGTACTTGGGAGGGGTGGGGAGTCCATGATGGGCATAATCACCCTTCTGGGGAGGGGGATACAGTTGCAGGATGGGGGTGTGGCAGGCAGGAGTGCGATGGCTGGAGATGCTGGAGGAGGTTGAAAGAGAAGTGTGGAAGTGAATGATATAAGTGAAGAGGTTGTGGTGTGAATTGGGAGTTGAGTAATTGGTGTATGTGAGTGGATGATGGTTGGAGGATATGAGGTTGGGGATTGTTACCTGTTTATTTGTGTTACATTGAATTGTTTGTCAACCCTGTCCTAATAAATGGCCTTTTACGCTAAACTGACAGCGTGGAGTAGTTATTGCGCGATGCTTTTGGAGTGGCAGGAATGCAGGCATTCACCAAAAGCGGCTGTCCAAACACCACGCTGCACCCGCTGCCAGAGTCATGGCGGGCCTTCGTCGAGCAGAGTGGCCAGGCGCTGAGCACGATGTGCAGGGATCACGCAAGGGGCAGCAGACGAATGCCAGCGAGTGTCACAGCCCTCCTCGTCACCAGTGTGCCGTCCTGTATGGCAAATACAAATGCAGGCCTACCAAATACTGTTTGCAAAGGGGGGGGTGGGTACACAGGATGCAAATCACTGAGACCACAGTCAGTATTGTAGTGCCGGGAGATGACCCACGTGCGGGTCCTCCCCTTTTATTAAACCCTGCAGGCCACGCCGTTCCTGCAGATGACGTGGGTACAGCATTTGGCTTTCTCCACAAACACAGGACAGCTACCTGTTAGAGTACAGTTTATAAAAAGTATCATCCCATTGGAGTTAATAACAGAAAAGCTACATGACATTGTATTTTTCTAACCGACATGCCAGGCTATATTTTTGCTGACAATACTATGACATACTACCCCACTCATGATCCCAGTGACATATACATTTCTAACAAAGTCACAGGAAGATATTTTCTCGCCCTGGGCTTTCTTTTAACAAATCAGTACAATATGGGAATGAAGTCCAGGTTCAGAACAGTTGAATGAATTGGGTGCTAGAACACCTGAAAACGATGATTCCCAGAGGAAATCCCAGGATTGGAAAACAAAAGTTGTGTTCTGGTTACAGGGGTTATATTGTAACCCCATGCGACTAACTTTGCTTTTTCCAGAGAACGTATTTTGGCTTGTCTTCCTAATTGCAATATTGCAATCGATAAAGCGAAAGACGGCTAGGGTGTTAAATAAACGCAGCAGCTTTAATAAAAAGCAAATTTACTGTTACCGATAATGGCAACACGGCCATTAAGACAGAATGTAAAACTAGACCTAGACCTGACAGAAAATGTAAATATGGGGAAAGAAAAAATAAAAGTGATGATGACTGAGAGCAGATTTCAGAACTGAATTTGCATAGTATATTGCATCCATCGACAACACAGGTCGGTTTTACATGCCCTCCCAGTGCAGGACTATGAAGCTAGCTCCTCTGCAGGCAAAAAGCACAAGAAGGTCTTTTAAATAAATCGTTATTGCTCCAGAAAGTGGTGTTGCGACTGCTATTGCCTCCGTATAATAGCACCTACAGCCCTACATTCTGGGGCAATGGCAGCCACAGCCCCAAATTCCAGAGCAACAGCAACCATAGCCCCACCATCAGGGGCAAATGCAGCCACAGCCCTACCCATGTAACGGCGGCCAAAGCTCCCTTACGTGCAATGGCAGAAAAAGCACACCTTCCAGGGCAATGACAGCCACAGTCCTCTCTTCATTGCCTCAGAAGGGGTCAGCGCTGGACATCTTTGCTTCAGAAGCAGGGACTCTGACCGCCACTACCCTGGGGGGAAGCTTGGCTGCCTTTGGCACAAGGGTGACATTGGCTTCCATTGCCTCTTTGGGACTGTAATTGCCTCTGCTTTTGATGTGGGAACTGTGTTCATCACTGCACTAAGGGGGTAGGCTCTCACAAAGGGCTTGTGGCTGCCATTGCAAAAAGGGTGGAGTATCATGCCCGCTGTGAGAATATGGGTTGTTGTCCGAGCAGGATGAAACCCTGCTCAAGCAGCAACCACAATTCTTGTCATGGTGAACCGCAAAAGTCACTAAATATACCTGTGCTTTACCCTCTGGTAGCTTGGCACAAAAGCAGTTAGTCTTAATTTAGAGGCAATGTGTAAAGTATTTATGCAGCACTTAAAGAGTAATAAAGTGAAAACACAACACAAGAAAAATCCTAAACCAATTTAGAAAAAATAGAGTAAAACTTAATACATTATTTGAGGCCAAAATGACAAAAATCCCATCAGTAGTATCGTAGATATGCAATTTCAAAGATTTAAATAAAAAGTAGCACCAAAAGGTGCAAAGTGAAAACTGAAGGTATCTAGTCGACCTGGAACTGGGCAAAGTCACAAGTTCAGGCTGACCGTGATGGAGCTCTAGCCAGTCACAGGACCAAGTTTGGCCTGCTGAGGATTGTACCTTATGTCCTTGGTGTGCGGTCTGCATGGCGTTGCTTTGCGAGGCTTCGCGGTGTCTGTCACTGGTTCTGAGAAGCTGCAAGGGCTGCAATGCGAGGTCCTGCGTCAATGTGCATTGCACCGTGGCAGTTCTGATGAAACTGTGTGGTGAGGCTTTGTGGGGAATTTGCATGGCTCAGCATCAGTTCCGATGAAGCTGGCAGCTTTTCGGCAATACTTTGTGGCTTTCTGCATCCCTTGCTGTCAATTCTGACGAGGCTGGCAGCTATGCGGCAAGGTTTTGCATCACTTGCTTTCGGTTCTGATGAAGCTTGCAGCTGTGCGACGAGGCTTTGAATCGCTATTCACTGGATTTGGTGGAACTTTCAGTTAGGCCAGGATAAGTTCTTTCTGATACCAGCCAAGGACCCAGGACTTCGATAGGCACTACTTGGGGATCAGAACTCACACCAGCAGAGACCAGCAGGGCTCAGGCAGGTCCAGTTGCAGGTCAAGGCAAATCCCATTGCAGGTCGAGGCAGGTCCAGTGCAGCAGGTCAGCTGGGCAGTTGCAGGAAGTCCTCTGGAGCTTGATATGTCTCTGTAGCTCACACAGGAGGTCAGTCATATGACCCTTGGAGTCACCCGGCCTGTGATTAATGGAACAGGTCTAGTGTTCTTTCTCAGCAAGCAGGGCAGATCTCAAGCAGCAGGGCAACAGTGCATCATCATCTGTAGTATTCACACGTCCAAGAGTGTACTGAAGAGCTGGGTCTGAGGGTCCAACATTTAGACCTGGTGAGTGTTTTAAAGTGGGGAAGCTTCTGAAGTTTCTCCCTACAGAGGTGTATCGAATTTCCTTTCTTCTTGCCCTGGTCCCAGCCTGCTGAGGGCACAATAGGTTAGTGTGAAGTCCTTTGTGTAGGAACAGAGCCAATGCCTTTGAAGTGCAAGCGTGGTAGGTGACAGCTCCGCTCCGTCCCTATCAAGTTAGAGATGGCCTATCATGGCAAGATCCAGACCCTCTTTTGTGATACTGTCTAGGAGGGATACCCAAAAGCCAACTGCTAATCATGGGACCCAGGAACAGACTGCAGACACCAAATGGTTAAGACAAGAAAATTCAAACCTTCTAAATGTGGCATTTTCAGAATTGTTACTTTAAGCCGGACTTTACCATTAAAGAATGTTATAAATTACAATTCCTCAGACACCAAACATGACTTTCCTTCCTGCTCTCAATCAAAAGTTATTACCTATTAAATATAATACGTTAATTTGAGAGATTTTCACTACCAGGACATGTAAAACTTAAAAGCACATGTCCAACCTTTCTAAATACAATGCACTCTGCCTTACAGGCTGTTTAGGCCCTTCCATAGGGGTGATTTATATGTATTAAAGAGGAAGGTTTAGGCCTGGCAAAAGATTTGTTTTGCCAGGTCGAAATGGAAATTTAATCTGCACACAATGGCTACAATGGCAGACCTGGGACATGTTTGAAAGGCTATGGAAGTGGGTGGTGCAACCAGTGCTGCAGGCCCACTAATGGTATTTAATTTATATGCCATAGGTACTTATAGTACCACTGTACAAGGGACTTACAAGTAAATTAAATGTACCAATTGGTTATTAGCCAATTTAACCATGTTTAAAAGGAAAGAGCCCAAGCACTTTAGCACTGGTTAGCAGTGGTAAAGTGCATAAAGTCCTAATAGCCAACAAAAACAGGTTTAGAAAACAGGAAGGCTGAAGGCAAAAGGTTTGGGAGTGACCAAGTCCAACACCCACCATTGCACCTTGGGGACTGTGTATCCCTTTGTCCCATTGGGATCTATGGCATTATTGCTACAGGAATTTTTCTGTGCTTGAATGTTACCATGAGAGCTCAATCTAAGTAGCCAATGTTGTCTCTTATTTTATGTACTCTTTCATTTTATGGGAGACTTCTGGCCACTTTTGCCCCATTGTTGGGGCGATGCAGCTATTTTTGACTTTGGGGCTTGTGGCTGCTGTTGCCTTTTCTGGATGGCTGTGACCATAATACCTCAACACTGCGGGCCACTTTGCCATGTGTGTGGGTTTCTGTGTCATCCTTTGCTACAAGAGTGGGAGGTTGTGGCAACCTTTGCACTGACATGGCAGAGCTATGGCTGCTGTCGCAGCCATGCCTTACAGGGGCTGTGCACTTGTGGCTGTAGTTATCTCAATGTTCCTGTGACCACCTTTTACCGAAGTGGCTTTTACCACCATTTCCTGGGAAGAATCAGAAAACATATACGGAGAAAACTCACCAAATAATAAAATACGAGAGCAATCTTCCCCCATCCCCGCCCCACCCCCTTATTGAAGGTTCATAACCCCCTAAGAGATGAAGATCTTAACATTTCTTCCCATTGAGTAATTGAGTAGGGGCAAATGTCTGCACAAGTAAACCGGGTAAGTGCTTCTATGCTCAAGGAAGTAATCAATAGTCTTTTGGTGACCCTTCTGCAGTCATATGGGATTTGAAAATTGCATTCTTCTGCCTCGTTAATGAGCCAATCGGACATTTGGATTTTTGACATGTAATTATTCCTCTGATCAGTCAAAATAAGCGATTTCCAAGCTCCTTGAAATGTAGACAATTTTTTTTATTGGGCAAGGTGGTGCTTGGGTCTGACACCTCCTTTGTCCAAATGTGATTATCTATTTCTACTAGAATTACCTTTTTCTGACAGTTATCTTCTGCGCTCCCGTGTTTTCTCATGCTGAGAGAGCTCTATAACATAGATGACGGGCAAACGGTATTTTTAACTTGGTAAGATCAGGAGACTTAGTTGCAGAAAACAGATTAGTCACCTATGGGAATGATGATGCAGATAAGATGACAATCACTCTCTGCATGTGTCATCCTTCTTGCTTATGCCTTTGTGCCTTCTAGAGGCAAGATGGATTCAGGGGATTCTTTCAGTCACGGGCTTCTAGGAGACATCTGCATGACACCAATGTATTCGTCCAAATATGGATCCTGCTGGTAATAACTTGATGCATCTTCCACTAAAGATAGGTATTCAAGTAAGTTAATGTAGTAGAAAGAAGATAAAAGGATCAACGGATTGTGATTCCAGAGTGGATAAAGAAGGATAGAAGCTGTGGGCCTGATTCACAAAGGTAACTTACACTTTTGAGCAACTCTGGGGCATATTATCAAGAACGGAGTTAAGATTATCACCGCTTTAGCAGCAGGAAACTGCAGCTAAAGTGGTGATAATGGGCTTGATAATATGCCGTAGAGAATTCTAAAAAGAAGCCCATGTTCACACCAGATTATGGGCTTCTATGGGAATTCACAAGGGCATATAATCAAGCCCATTATCGCTGCTTTAGCGGCAGTTTCCTGCCGCTAAAGCGGCGATAATTTTAACACGGTTTCTTGTTAATATGCTCCTCTATACTTTTTAGCAAGTTTACTACTTTTCGATGCTCTCAAGTTTCACTTTTGTAGTAACTAACACCTATCTAGTAAGCTTACAATTTTGTATTTAGTCCAGTACTACACCTGCCAACAACTGACATTGCAACACCACCCCATTGATATTAATGGAGGTAGGGACTTACTCAAAAGAAGTTACAAAAAAAGTATAATTTACTACAAAAGTGGTTTGTTAGTAGCACTTTGTAGTAAGTTTTGTAGTGCTACTGTAGTACTTCAAAACCTACTCCAAAGTGCAGTTTGTGATTCAGGACCCCATTGTTTAGGTGGGTGGAGTGATGAGGATAGAAAAAGCGACTCAGACAATGAAGGGTGAGGAGAAACCAGAAGGCATCAAGAGACGGAGTGCTTCCAACTTAGGCAATTAAGATTGGAGAAATAGGAAATAGTAAGCAAATGTTTACGTGTTTGTGTGATACAAGGAAAGCAGAAATGAAGCTGACTTGTTATGAAAAGAGCAGAAATGCGGAAGAGATAGCAACATGTGTGCTGAAGGAGGTAGATTAATAAGAAGAAAGAAAGTCAAAGATAAATTGCAGATGTGTCTTACAGTAGTGGGAGTCCAACATGGAGAGATTTCCAGTAGTTTAACTAGAGGGCAAATGTAACAAGAATTTGCAATGCAATAGGTCTTGCATTTATGCGAGTTTGAGCTATTGACATTGCAAATAACAATGCCTTTTATTTTTGTTTTCGTTATCAAAACATAAATATGAAAACAAAACTAAGAGCCATTGTCATTTACAATGCCAATAGCTCAATCTCGCGTAAATGCGAGACCTATTGGCTATGCCAATGCTTGTTTTATGTTTGAGAAAGACCAGAGAGCTTTTGACCAGAGAAACAGTGCATGCCGAAGTAGGAGGTGATGGTACAATCCGTTGTAAATCTGCCACGCAGTAAAGATTGTTATCAGTGTTGAAAGAAGCATCTGTGTTTTTTATTGCACCGTGACCATGTAGTAGTAAATGTTCCCATTAGAAAGTGCTCGCATACGGGTGGGGTGGGAGGCATGGGGGCTGGAGGTTAGAGGAGGGCTGTTTAACCATGTTCGGGGACTGCAAATTGACTCTCGCAGCTTTTTTTGTTTGAAAACTTGAAGGTGTAAGTATAGTAGAAGGTCCTTTAGCCTAAAAGCGTTTGAATACTAAATTAACTTTGCAACGAAACTTAGGAACCTTTGGTTGCAAAGATAGTAAATTAGTAAAACAAAAAGGGTGGAGCAGCGGAACAGGTAGAATGCTTTGTAGTTGTGCGCAGCTAGAAAGACTGCTATCGTCCTTCTAAGAAGCATGTCTGTGTTTTGTTGAACCGAAAACAGTTGTCTCTGAAAGTAATCAACAGGAAAACACATGGCGGGGGCTGGTGGGAACGCAGGGGAGTGGGGTTAGGGGACTTTCTGTATTAACTATGTTGGGGTCATTGAACACGGTGTGCTGAATACGTTATGTGCACTTCATTTTTGTGCAAACAAAATCCCTTCCATCTGAAATAAAAACAATTTAAGCCAAAGAACACAAAACAAATTGTAAAATAAAGCAAAGCCCTTTGGAAGAAAAAAACACAGTCCGTGCCAAACAGGGAAAAAAGCCCTTCCATCAGAATTAAAAGCAGATCTAGCCAGGGAACAGAAAATATTTCTCAAAATAAAGCACAATTCCTTCACAAGAGAATAACATGGTCCGTTCCTCACAGTGAAAACGCAACCGCTAATGAAGCACAAATCAGCCTTCTAGTGAAGATTGTTATCTTTAGGTTTACCGCATCTGTGGAATACACATTACCTAAATTAAGAGAAACAGCAAAATGTTAAAGTTGGAAAAAAATGCAGATCACTGCTAAAGCCCGCAAGGCAAGCTGCATGCACGTTTAAATCAAGCAACCCAAAACCCCTAAATAAACACGTTCCGTACAACAAATAAATATCGCAAATGCAAAAACAAACACTTTATCACACCGGTGCAAACGATCACCTCCACGCACGTTCTAATTAAGGAACCAAAAACAAAAGAGTTCCAAACCAAAGACTTCATCCCACTTCTGGCAAGTTTACAGTAGTTAAGCGGTGCTGCGTGGGCGTTAACAAGCAAAGAAAAGGAGGAACTACAAAACATATAAACCACTAGAAACAAAGAGATTTTATGACACAAGCAAACTAACCAATAAAAAGCTAATAGGAGGAGTGCCAACACACTTAGTAATTACTGAAAGTCTCGGAGAGACAGCGCATGCGCTGCCTAGGCCTCGACCTAAAAATGAGGATCAATGTGGCATGGACGACTTTTTAAAAACTTTGTAAAGCATGCGTGGACCACTGAGAAACAAATATGAACTGTAGAAATAAGCAGTGGAGTTAATATGACATCAAGATTATTAACATTCTTTGAGTGATGGAAGAACTAGCGAATGGAATAAACGAGGGCAAAGGAGAGGAAGGCCAGGAGAGAAAGGCACATGAAAAATGAGTTTTTATCGTAAAAGTGATGAAGAAAGATTGATAAAAAGATTGTTAAAAATTACCACTCTAAGCAAAGTTGTAGGAAGAGAAAGACAAAAAGGGTAAATCATTGACATTGATGTGACAAGATAGATCAAAAGATCTAAGACTAGAATCAAGTTGATTAGAAAAGAACACTGTTCACTCAAAGATTCTCTGGGAAGAGGACTACAGAGAAGAATCATCTGGAAAGATGCTTATAGAACTAGGGGTGCAACAACTGAGAACTCAACATAAGCACAAAAGAAGAGACTAAAGTGACCAACTTGTCAAAAGCAGAGTGTAAGCCATTGTCGTCTGGGATTCTGCTTGTTTGTTGCCCATTCCTCTTTGTCAACCATAAAATATACACCCTCCTGCCTTTCTGCTAGGCCTTTGAGTGTCTGACGGGCCCTTAGGGACTATGTGTATTTCAGTCATACCCCCATCACCAAGGATGGCCTGCGTACCACATGTTCCCTGAGATTGATTGATTGCCAATGCCTGATGAGGCTGTGCTTGTGTGGCCAACAGTGCCTGGGTGGGATGAGCCTCTGTACCAACATTGCCCTTAAGGACTGTGCCTGTGTAGCCAACATTGCATGGATCATGTGTAACTGCATGCACAAATTTGTTCAGGGGTGGTGAGAGGAGGATGCAATTGCATGGCTTACAGTTTCCTGGGTGGAGGGCTGTACCTGCATGGCGGACATTGCCTCGGAGGAGTTCTGTATATGTGTTGCCCTGGGTAATATGCTTCCATGCTTGATTTTGCCCCAAAGCACTTGTGCTTATCACTACTATAGGACCAGTTCCAGTGTGGCAATCATTGGCCAAGGGCAGTGCCTGTGTGGTGCCTTGGAGGATCTCTGACCTCCATACTCTTGCAGGTGGGTTTGTGGCTTCAATGTCTCCTGGTGGGTGAGCTTTGGCCACCATAAACCTGATACACTGGAGTAACATCAGCCCCCACTGCCCCTGCTGTGCAGGGGGGCCGAGCCCCAGGGAAACCCCTCTTGCTCTGTGCACAGGGGCGAGCCCCTGGCCTGAGAGTGCCTGACTGGACCTGGATCATGGGGACCCCGTCCATATACTTTGCAGGGGGGGCTCAACTTTAGTTATGCCACTGCCCTGGTAGATGGGTAGTGGTTGCCACATGCCTACAATTACCACAATGGTGTGGGCTTTGGCTTCCATTGCTCCAAGGGGGTGGGCTGTGACTGCATTGCCCCAGGAGAATGGACTGCTTCTGTCATTGCCTTGAAGGGTGGGCTGTGGCTTCCATTGCCTCGGGTGGGATATGTGGCTGCCATTGCCCGGGGGTGGAAATCTGTGGCCACTGAGTTTTTCAGGACAAACCGGTTTATTGCTTGAACATTGGTTGTTCAACAGCAGCAACAAGTAGGTTTAAGAAAAGTTGGCTAATTAGTAAGAGCCATATGTATCAAGCCGTTTTCCCGCTTGCAAACGGGCTGATTCTCAGAATTGGCCCGTTTGCGAATTGGAAAAAGCCTTTTGGGATGTATCATCCCAAAAGGCAATCGCAAAATAGAGAATTGCAAAATTTGCTATTCTCTATTTTGCGAATGCAATTAAGGAATTGGAAATTGCGATTCCTTAAATGCAATTCTGAAAGCACCAGAAATTGGCTATTTGGCCTTAAAGAATTACAAATTACACCACCAACTTCAAGTTAGTGGTAATTTGGGATTTTCTTTAAAAAAGCACTTTTTAGATTTTTTAAAAGGGCCATATGTCGCACATACATGCCCTTAGGGCATGTATGTGCGTAAAATGTACACACATGCATATTTCAGGGGTGCAACAGGGTGTTTTTTTGGTACCCTTGCAACCTTGAAATTGCATTCTCTATTTGCGATTCTCTAATTGGAAATCGCAAATTGAGAATGTCTTCCATTCATTCCTATGGGCCTCCTAGCCCATAGGAATGAATGGGATGAATAGGAATGAATTTTTGCTAAAAATAAAAAAATAATTTTGCTAAAAATGTTGTGAATATGTAGGATTCACAAAATGTTTAGCAAATCCTACATACATTGCATTTTGCGATGCTCTAATTGCTAGTCGCTAAAAATCGCAATTTGAGAATCGCAAAACTCTTTATTGATAAATATGGCCCTAAGTTACATAAAGCAGGTTTTCGTTTTCATCTCCTAAAGTGAGATAAAGAGCACTGTTGAACCCAATCTAATCTCTGTTGGCGGTGCGATACTTCATTTTTCAGTTAGATTTGTACACAGCTGGTTTTCTTTTCACCCGAATTGGGAGGCCAGAGATTACCCGCTTATCATATAACAAATCATAGTTGGGAATTTGAAATGATTTCTTATAATTGCTTGCAATGATTATAGGCACCTTCATCAGTGCCAAGTTGACTATGCTGCTCTGAAATTTCGAGGCTGTCACTTTGAAATACTACATGGTGAGCTAGCGTCTGGCATCCAAGCTGCTCAAGACACCAGTGTCTAATTGGACTGCTGCCATCAGTATTGTCTCTTTGAGTGAAATAAAGTATTTGTCTTTTGAAAAAGAGAAGCACTGGGCTTGACAATCATTTTATTTTGCTTCTGTGTGCGGTGTTGAGTGTTGACCCTATGTACCCCCACACTTCCCTCCCTGTGAAGCCTAAGACTGCTCACCATCACTACCACTGAGAGTCAAGTGCTGAAAGGGTTGTACTTGTCCAGTTTGTAGAGCCATAGTACGACAGACCCTGGGAAAGTAGAGGCAAACAACTCCAGGCCCCACAGATATTGCCAGTAATCCCTACCTGGTCTGTGGCCCCACAAACATGGTCTGACAAATGGAGTTAACATTTGTTACAAGTGTAGCCCTGAGGGTCCCCTTAGAAATGAAAATGGTAAATCCTGTCATGACTCCACTGGTAATTCCTCCTTTTTTAATGGTATTTCACCAAGCAGGTGTAGTGTCCAGGTGAAACATAACAGATCCATGAAGTGCCACAAATCTTATGATCTCAGTTGGACCATAACTCCTGCCACTGGCCATATCTTGATTACAGGGGCACCTGTTTGAAGGCCAATATTGATACTGTAATGAGGCCACTCATGATCATAGCAGAAGTTAAGCTTTTCATTCCAGAGCTCCAGCAGCCTTAGTAGGTTTGTGGGTGTTGCACAACTCTTGACTATTTCTCAGTCCTTGGTAGGTTTCCGAAAATCAGGTTTTCCTTTGAAATGTTAAGTAGGCTACCCCCTTCTCACCTTGACTTCACTTGGTTTTGGGAATGACAAATCAAAGCTGCAGTGTCACAATGTACTTGCAAAGTGACTTGAGATAACACAGAATAACTTGACGGGAGATTACAGAGCCCACGCTCAGCAGACTCGCAGGCGTGATCTTGAGAGGAATAAAAATAAGTATAGAACATACCTCTAACGAATGACACCGCTACTTGTTATGTTCCATCAGAATCTTCAGATAATACTTTATCTTTCCAGCGTGTGCTTGTAGATCTCCAGCCTAGATATGAACAACTAAGGGGCTTATTTACAAGCCCCTTGTGCCGCCAGTACGTCACGTCACGTTGCACACCGGCAGCACAACCTGCTGCCTGATATTTACAAGGACACATAAAGCCACCCTGCATGGTTTTATGTGTGCTTGTAAATATCTCCCCTTCTCACGCAACACTATGCGTGTAAGGGGCATGACATGGGTGTTGCTGTGGGTGTTCCAACGCAACACCCATGTATTCTGATGCATTTTCAGATTTACGACAAATCGTAAACCTGGAAATGCGTCAAAGTTCTACGCCGTAAGGCACACCGAGGAGAAATGTTGACATTTCTCCTTGTTTTTTTCCTCTTTCAATGCGTGCTGCATTATACAACACTCATGGAAAGAGGAAATCACCTCAATTAATTATTTTTGTGCAGGAAGGTGTCCCAATCTCCCCAAGACGCAGGCCTCCTTGCACCATGGTGCAAGGGTGCCTGCACCGGAGCATGGGAGCCAAATGTGCGCCAGCGCAGGGGAAAGCACAGGGATGCGACATATTGTTGTAAGTATGTCACATACCTGTGCTTTGAAATTGAAATGTTTTAACAAAAAGGGGTAACCCTGTGTCCCTCAGAACCTGGGTATGCGTGATTAACAACAAAATTGGTTCTGTCGGGTGAGCGCTAATATTGCTTTAAAGGAAGGCTGGAAAAGCTCAGAACACAAACACAAAAACCTCTCTCTGAGAAAAACGTTTTTTATATAGTAAAAAGCTGGGAACACAAAACACGGCAATTACTTCATTCCGTTTTCGGTTCAGTATTATAAAACATGTTATTTGTGACTGTTGTGAACATAGTGACTAGTGCAAAGCATATAGTGACACTTATATACAAATATATACAGTTGGGGGACGGGGAAGGAGTAATGTCTTTTGTTGGAGGGCCAGTATTATAAAGTTAGGATTCCAAGGAAACTGATGGTAAATGTCCAAGTTCCTGGTGGTATCTTGGCCAAGTAAGAGCGTCGACGTTTCGACCCTATAGCGCCCCAGTTGGTGGTCGCGGCGGGTCTTTATCAAGACAAGGGGTTGAGGACCTGGAAAGGAAGGGAACGAGGTATCAGAGAGGGTTCTGTGTAGTTACTTCGTCATAAGTAACAAACATGCAGATTTACTCACGGGTGGGTCTGGATTCCCAAGGGAAGCTTGTCAGTCGACCTGGATGGGGGATGAAACTAATTTCAGACCTTATGTAACTGAGCACGATCGAGATTCTATTTGAGGTGTGCCTAAGTGAATATTTAAGCTTAGGCGATATTGGGTAAGTTCAAGTGATTAGTGTAAGGTCAGATTACGCTGGGAAAGGTCTGCAAGGTGGTGGGACCGGTTGCTTACCCTCGGTTCTGCGATCTGGAATAGTAATGCTGGCGGTTCGAGCAGTGTCAAAGCGCCATCAGAGCTGTCAGGGTAAAGCTCGAACAGAATGAGCCCAGGAAACCTAGGACGATAAGTATGCTCGTTGTTAAGCATCGCGTGTCAGCGATGATGACGCGACACGGCTCACCCAATCAACGTGGGGGCGTGGATTAAGGAGACGTGAGGTGCTGCTCCTCGAGGACTCATGGCACGTCCGTTGCTAGACAACGCTGTTTCTGTATCTTACGCCCTGATTGGCCAATGTGACCTGTCAATTGCAAAGGGATATTGGTGGTCGGGACCAACGTGTAATACTTAGAAACAAGATTTAGGGTTAATAATTGCAACAGTATATGGTGTTCAAATATACATACACAATAACAAACACATTAGTTACATCATTTTGAGGGTGGATATACAGTTCAAATGGCCCAAATTGAAGAGGAAGCCTATAACCAGGTTATAATAGGCCCATTTGTTTTGAAATCTCCTCGTGTTCATTCAATCCCTGATTCACAGAGTTAAGGGTGTGAATCCATTTACACTCTTTTCTGTTCAGAGAATTGGACAAAGAGTCACCTCTTGGATTTACATTGATCTTTTCCAAGATGCGCCACCGCATACTTTCAGGATCATGATTGTGAGTTATGTAGTGGTCCACCATGGGCGCCCCTTGAACTTTGCACCGAATTCTACTCATGTGCTGTAGTATGCGTGCCTTCACCTTCTGTGTCGTCTGTCCCACGTAGGGTTTGTTGCATGGACATAGAACGATGTATATGGCATTATTGGTATTGCAATTTGTCAGTGAAGGCAATGTATATGTTCTGTTGTTGTGAATGAAGGAGGGTCCGTCAATGCAAAGGGGACATGCTTTGCAGGCACTGCACTTGAAGTGTCCTTTCATGGGAGGTAGACCCAGGTGGTCTCTGAGGGTGGGTGGTTTAGATGGTTCAAGGAAAGCTTTTACTACGTTGTCCTTTATGTTCCTACCCCTCTTAAATGCAAAGAGTGGACTTTCATCAGTGTTGAGCTCGGATGCCACCAAGTTCCAGTATTTTAGTATGGTTTTCTTCATTATGTTGCTCCTTGAGTGAAAGGTCGTGACACAGACTAGGCTGGCGGAGGTGGACTTCTTTTGTTTAGGGATTAACAACTCCTCTCTCAGGCAGTACCAGGCTCTCTTCTTGGCCCGCTTGAGGAGACCTACAGGATAGCCGCGTTCCCGGAGGCGGTTCGTTAGTGTCTCACATTCTTTAAAGAAGTCTGTTTTCTTGGTACAGTTACGCCTCATCCGTAGGTACTGGCCAAATGGCAGGTTGTCCCTTAAGTTCCGCGGATGGTGAGAGTTATACTGTAGTAAGGTATTTTTCTCCATTGGTTTCCTATAGAGATCACATAGTATTAGACCCTCTTCTGTTTTGAATAGTAGATCAAGAAATGCAATGCTCCTTCTGTCATAGCGAATGGTGAATTGAATGTCTTTGCATCTTGCATTTAGCCATAGGTAGAAGTCTTTTGGAGCAGCTTCAGTGCCAGTCCAGATCATGATCACATCATCGATAAATCGCTTCCATATCGATATCGAATTGATGAATGGATGTTCTTCCGTGTACAAGTGTTGTTCCTCATACTGGTCCATATACAGATTCGCCAGACTAGGGGCATACGTCGCGCCCATCGCCACTCCCTTGCATTGAAAATAAAACTGTTTTTGGAAGATAAAGTAATTGCGCTTCATGGCGATCTCCAGTAGGCTCTCAAGAAAACTCGTTGGTATCCACTGTGGTGCTGGACGTTTGTCTAGTATGTCCTGTATGACCTTGATTGCATTGTTTTGGGGTATCGACGTATATAATGAAGCAACGTCTAATGTGACCATGAATTGGGTGGCTTCATCGTATGGTTGCCCCTCCACTAATTGGATGATGTGCATCGAGTCCCGCACATAAGATTTGGTTTCTTGTACCAAGGGTTGCAAAAAATGATCGATGAATTGGTTCACTGGTTCTAGTACGGACCCACAGCCGGATATGATGGGCCTTCCTGGAGGATTATTCAACTCCTTGGGTAAGGTGTAGATAGTCGGGATCCGGGGTTCTTTTTTGATTAGGAAGTCTCTTTCCGGTGGACTGAGGAAGCCCTGGTTGACCCCTTCCTCTGTCAGTGTTTCAATCAGTGTTCTTATACTCGCTGTAGGATCTCTCGGTGTCGGCTGATAACTCTCTCTTTCAGCCAGTTGACGTTGGATCTCTGTTATGTAGTCATCCGTATTTTGTAATACCACGCTCCCCCTTTATCTGCTGCTTTAACGATAATGCTGGTATTGTTGCTGAGCTCTTTTAACGCAAGGTTCTCTTCTTTTGTGATGTTGTATTTGATGTAGTGTCTTTCTTCAAGACTCGTCATCACCTCTTGCATTACCATTTGTTCGAATGCCAGTATCCGTTGGCTCATACAATAGGATCCAGGGGTGAAGGTGGATGGAGGTTTGAATGGAGTCGCTGCTATCTTGGGAGTGTAGTCATTCCTACCAAAGTAGTATTTCAGCCGTATTTTGCGGAAGAATTTTTGTAGTTCCATTTTTGTTGTGAAGGCATCTGGCCTGCTTGTAGGGACAAATGAAAGACCTTTACTGAGAACACTTCTTTCAGCAGGTGATATCTGATGATTGGACAGATTGATGATGGGATCCGTGAGTGGGTGGGTTTCTGGTATTCGGCCTCCCGTGTGTTGGGCAAGGTTGTTCTGTATGCCTTCAGTCGTGGTGGATGGTAACGGGGTTGCTTCCCGTGGCAGTTCTATTACCTCATCCGTGTTGGTTGGTCGGAAGGTTGGATTCTCTCTTTGAGCACTGGTTATCACTTCAACCTCAAGTTGTCGGTCGGTGTGTGGATCATCTCTTTGTGCTTCAGATGTCTCTGGTGCTGCCATATTCCCATTAGAGCCGGAGGCATTTTCATCTACCGCTTCGGTTACCATCTGTAGGTTTGTTTTCGGGTTGAGATCTCCCCATGCACCTCTGGTTGGTAGAATCTCACTCGTGTGTTCCCTCTCGCCGCCCCTCTCGGCCTGTTCCATGTTCTTCTCGGTGTCCAACCTCGTTGGGCTGTACCGCCTCGGTTGGGTGGGCGGTAGCCTTGGTCCGAGAGGTCAGACCTCGTGGTAAATAGCAAAAACTTAGAAAAATGCATTTAAATGCATTTTTCTAAGTTGCATGTTACACACACACATGTCCTTTGGACATGTGTGTGCGCAACACCAATGTAGATTACATTTCAGGGGTGCTACAGGGTGTTCTTTGGACACCCCTGCACCCTTGAAATCGCATCCTTATTTGCGATTAGCTAATTGCTAATCGCAAATAAGGAATAACTCCCCATGCATTCCTATGGGCCTACAGGCCCATAGGAATGAATGGGGAGTTATTGCTTATTTGCGATTAGCAATTTGCTAATTGCAAATAAGGAACATGTAGGAATCGCAATATTGCTTGCTATTCCTACATGAATCCCGTTTTGCAAGTCCTTAATAGCGATTCCTTATGAATCGCTATTAGGGGCTCGCAAAACGGGAGATTGATGAATCAGGCTGTTAGTGATTTGCCCAGAATCACAGGATGTTGAGTGTCATTGCCGAGACTTAAACCCCGTTTCCCAGATTTGAGATCCATCGCCCTATCCCCATCATACTTTTGGGTATGCCAAAGTATACAGCTTTTCTCAATTAGAATCCCTGACTACCTCAGTTCAGAACTGTTCCACTTCGTGAATTTTCTCCTTTGATTCTCTAGGCCAGTCGCCATAGCAACTACTTATGCTGCCTTTCGTACTTAAAGTTGACATATAGAACTATAAAGGGACAGTGTGAAGGCAAGAGGTGAACTGTTATACTGCTGGAAAATAACCAATTACAGGTTATGCATGGTTGAAAAAGATAGAACAAATCCACTAAGACAATTGAAAACGTCTGGGACTGGATTGCAAACATTGTGCTGGGTGGGTGATAATGAGTTTTCCAGCTCAAAAAGATCTTTTTTTTTTCACTCTCTTCTGAAAGATGCATAATTGGTGGGTTGTAGCTTCCAACCTCAGTTTAGGGACACATGGAGCATGGTTTAGAGTTGCCACAGTGAGTGAACTTCCTCAAATTAGTGGTTGAACTCTTCAGCAAATGCGGTTTTTAGTAGTTGGAAATCCCTGAGTTTCTCCTGGTGGAGCCTCAGCTGGCTCCACCAGTGACAAACATTGACCTGGTTGTCTGCCTTCCCCATGGGCTGTCAGGTCACAGAGGCGATAGCCCTGCCACAATTAAGGCATAGAGACTGTCACTAGATCCCACACAGGGAAGTCAAACAATGCCTGTCAGGGCAATGATTTTATTTTGTTTAGCAAAAATGAACTGCAGCTTTAGGAGTTTGTCGAGGGAAACAAAAATAATATGGTGTCATCTTAACAAACTCTTCTGCCTCAAGAGCATTCTCCACACTGAGTGATGGTGTGAAAGCAGTGAGATCAGAACAGCTTCTCCGCTATGGCGGAGGAGTGTTGCCCCCGCACCAGTAGCCTCAAAACTTGAAAAATAAAACCGATAATAAAACAGGTTTATTATCCTTTTATTTGTCAAGCTATAAGGTCCGAGTATTGGGGCTGTGGCCATCAAGTGGGCAGTCACGGAGGGGGAGTGATGGCACTGTTGTCAGTGGGCATGTGGGTTTGGCTGGCCAAACCGACATGCGTACTGAAATGTCTCCAACCTGGCTGCGTTGCCGGGTTGGAGACAGCAGGCACAGGCTCCCAGTCTCTATGGGAGTGCTAATTCAGGCCACTCTGGCCAATCCTGATGCTGCTCTCATGCTGTCAGCAGAATGAGAGCAGCGTCAGGATTGGCCGTAGGGGAGATTGGGAGCCTGTGCTGCAGTGAGGAGCAGAAGAGCGGTGATGCAGCGGGCGGCAGGTAAATCATTTTTGCTGTTGTATTTTTTGTAGGGTCATCGTCCATCTCCCCCCCCACCCCGCCACTCTGCCCTGATACCAGCCGCTACTGAGGGAGATCCCCACCAAGCAGAGAGTATCTCACAATAGGGGTGTGATCCCCAGTCAGGGTGGTGGAGGTCACTGTCCACACTGGTCTCATGGTCTGTAAAGCTGCCAGTCAGGCTCTGAATTCGCTCATAATGCCACGCGATGCTTTTTAATATGCAATTCATTGCAAAACTGCAGCCCAGGCATTCTTTTTTTATTTGCTAAATTGTAATTATTTTTACAAATGAAATACCAAAAATGTATAATCCTGAATGATGTATGTGTTCTTTTTATAGTGGGTCTTGGTAAGATCGACCACGGAGGCAGTGCACGAGTTAAGAAGCTGTGACTCACACACTGCCATTTAAACTGAGAGAAACAGAAAAGGTGATATATTTCACATGCAACCTAAAAACATAAAAAATGTGCAGGCCTGTGCAAAAGTCCAGTCATCTTTGTTTCTGATGATTGCTTGATAGCTGTATTGCTTTACCAGGAAGCCTCTTGGAAGTTGAGAGACTTGAAAAATGAGGCATTTAGCAGCTCTGCTTTAAGTAGAAAACCCAACTACAATATGTCAAGGAAGGGGTATTGTGGTAGGAAGTTGGTGGGTAATTACACAGCTTTAGTTCGTCAAAGAAGTGCTTTCATTTTTCGCATTCTCGGTGAAGCATCCATTGGGTAGATGGGTAGAACAATGAGGGCCATATTTATAATTTTTTAACGTGCCAAAACGCAGCAAGACACCTTGCTAGGCTGCGTTAAAGGGAGAGGTCAGAAATACGTCTTAACTTATCTTTTTATAAAACTAGCACAGATAGAAGCTTCCAAAAGATAACCAGAGCTGACTCCTTTACCAGTGATCATGGTGAGAAAGCTTACTGCCCAAAATCAGAGTGGCTTATCCTGTCAGCCAGATGAAATACTACTGTTCATTTAAAGTGTATTCCTTTCTATAATTTATGAAACTTGGGTTTTCATTCACATACACTGTTAAATAAAATACGTCCGCTTTTCCCAATGGATGGTCAGTGGCGGCTCCTCCCCTATGGCAGAGGAGTGTCACCCCACTGCATTCAAGGATTGCGATGTAGAAACATCCACTGGGAGCCTATCCGACCCCCAGGAAGAATTTTCTCCAAGAGTGGAATCCCACACGGGACCTTTAAGGCTATACACAGGCTATTTGTTTTTCCTGACGAAGACCCTATTAGATGTTGGTCAACTCTCACAGGTTTAGAAGGGTTGAAACGTCGAGCTCACTTAAGAAGCGTTTGTCCATCTTGACCATCACAGTCATAAGATATATATATTTAGGTCATTGTGAGATATCACTGTGTCACGCTCTGTCTGTATTTTATTGTTTGTGATGTAAATAATTTATGTATGTATTGTAATATATGATTGTTGATGTAGTATTCGTGTTTCTTTGGTTATGGTCAAATCACTGAGTGTATATGCCCTGTGTTTTTGATATTTTGCACATGAAATGTTTTGTTTCTAAAAAAACACATGATTTTTTGAACATAGAAAACTGTAGTTTGCTTCCAATAACACAATTATTTCGTATTTTTTCAATGATGCACGTGTTTAGGTGAAAATTATTCTTTTTCTGTGAACATTCAATGGGAAAAAAAAGTCGATTTTGTAAAGTGTGTTGTGGCTAGGCCAAACATTAGCATACACCCATCCAAAGAAACCTTGTGCCTCATGGGAGAGGAGATGAGGAGAGACCACATTTGAATAGGTCTTGCACAAAATCACCTCTGCTAAAAAAATTGATAAATGCACACATTTTCTCCTAGTCTTGTAAGTAAATATTTGGCGGATCTGCCTTAACAGAATTATGCTACTGTTTAGACCTATTTTTAAGTACACTCTTCACTTCCCCACTTCATTCATTTTGAGGCTGTTTGTGATCACGAGGTTCAAAATCAATTCAATCTGGAGGGTGGAGGGGGGCTGTGGTGTTACTTCCATTTTGGCTTCTGTCCTTTAATACAATCTGTCCTATAAACAACAAACCATTAACAAGTACTTAGCCTTCATGCAATCAATTAAAACATAACATGTTGGCAATTTAGCAGCTTCCTAGCCCTAGTCATAAACAGTGTAAGCAGAAGTCTACATCACTTCCTGTTTGGTCCCTGTTATTTATGAAACTTTATATGCCTCTATATTAGTATTAGGGGTGTTGCCTGATGCTCAGGGGCTTGAACCAACTGGTCATTGGCCTGCATAATTTTCCTGGTGAGGCCTTTAGGGCTAATGCTGATGGCCCTTCTATGGTGCAATGGACAGGTAGGGGGGCTCGGGGGATATGAGCAGGGCAGATCAGGGTGAAAATTGTGTTTGGCTTCACTCAGAATGAGCACAGACTTTTTTTTCCCCGGAGTTTTATATAGCTCGAACTTGACCCGAAGGTATCAGGTATCAGAGCGCTTTAAATGAGCACCAGTTACATTACACAAGGACACATTCATTTTTGTTAGAAACGGGGAGATTAAGGGCCAGATGTAGGAGCCCTAATACCGGTCGGAAACGGCCGATTTTGGCCGTTTCCGACCGGTATTAGGGATTTCAGATGTAGGGCATGCATTTACAGAATCGGTATTTTACCGATTCTGTATTTACCGATTCGGTAAAATTACCGAATCGGTAAATACAGACTCGGTAAAATACCGATTCTGTAAATGCAGATGTAGCTGGCACATGTCAGAGTGCCACAGGGCTTTAAGAATCGGTATTTTACCTCCAATCCAATTGGGTGGTAAAATACCAAATCCAGGTGTGCATGCACATGTGTGCATGCACACCTGTGCCATGTGACACACAGACAAGCCCTTAGGGCATGTCTGTGTGCCACATGGCGCACATGCCTATTTTTGGGGTGCCAGAGGGTGTCGAAGTGACACCCCCTGCACCCTTGCTGGAATCGGTATTTACCGATTCGGTGATTACCGAATCGGTATTTCCCATTGATTCCTATGGGCTTCACAGCCCATAGGAATCAATAGGAAATATCGATTTGGTATTTACCGATTCGGTAAATACCGAATTTTAACGATTCGGTATTTCCACATCTGGAAATACCTACATCTCCCCCCTTAATATTTACCGATTCATAAATACCGAATCGGTAAAATTCGGTATTTATGAATCGGTAAATATCATTTACCTACATCTAGCCCTAAGTGATTTGCCCAGACTCACAGGATGTTGAGCGTCATTGCCGAGACTAAAACCCGATTCCCCAGATTTGAGATCGACCACCCTATCCCCATCATGTACTTTGGGGTATGCCAAAGTATACAGCTTTTCTCAATTAGAATCCCTGACTACCTCAGTTCAGAACTGTTCCACTTTGTGAATTTTCTCCTTTGATTCTCTAGGCCAGTCGCCATAGCAACTACTTATGCTGCCTTTCGTACTTAAAGTTGACATATAGAACTATAAAGGGACAGTGTGAAGGCAAGAGGTGAACTGTTATACTGCTGGAAAATAACCAATTACAGGTTATGCATGGTTGAAAAAGATAGAACAAATCCACTAAGACAATTGAAAACGTCAGGGACTGGATTGCAAACATTGTGCTGGGTGGGTGATAATGAGTTTTCCAGCTCAAAAAGATCTTATTTTTTTCACTCTGTTCTGAAAGATGCATAATTGGTGGGTTGTAGCTTCCAACTTCAGTTTATAGGCACATGGAGTATGGTTTAGAGTTGCCACAGTGAGTGAACCTCCACAAATTAGTGGTTGAACTCTTCAGCAAATGCGGTTTCCCTGCCTCATTTAGTAGTTGGAAATCACTGAGTTTCTCCTGGTGGAGCCTCAGCTGGCTCCACCAGTGACAAACATTGACCTGGTTGTCTTGCCTTCCCCATGGGCTGTCAGGTCACAGAGGAGATATCCCTGCCCCAATAAAGGCATAGTGACTGTCACTAGATCCCACACAGGGAAGTCAAACAATGCCTGTCAGGGCAATGATTTTATTTTGTTTAGCTAAAATGAACTGCAGCTTTAGGAGTTTGTCGAGGGAAACAAAAATAATATGGTGTCATCTTAACAAACTCTTCTGCCTCAAGAGCATTCTCCACACTGAGTGATGGTGTGAAAGCAGTGAGATCAGCGGCAGCTTCTCCGCTATGGCGGAGGAGTGTTGCCACCGCCCCAGTAGCCGCAAAACGTGAAAAATAAAACCGATAATAAAACAGGTTTATTATCCTTTTATTTTTCAAGCTATAAGGTCCGAGTATTGGGGCTGTGGCCATCAAGGGGCAGTCACGGATTGAGAGTGATGGCACTGTTGTGAATGTGGGTTTGGCTGTCTGTCTTAGGACGGCAACACCGACATGCGCACTGAGATGTCTCCAGCCTGAGCTACGTTGCCGGGTTGGAGACAGCAGGCACAGGCTCCCAGTCTCTATGGGAGTGCTAATTCAGGCCACTCTGGCCAATCCTGACGCTGCTCTCATGCTGTCAGCAGAATGAGAGTAGCGTCAGGATTGGCCGTAGGGGAGATTGGGAGCCTGTGCTGCAGTGAGGAGCAGAAGAGCGGTGATGCAGCGGGCGGCAGGTAAATCATTTTTGCTGTTGTATTTTTTGTATTGTCATCGTCCATCTCCCCCCACCCCGCCACCCTGCCCTGATACCAGCCGCTACTGAGGGAGATCCCCACCAAGCAGAGAGTATCTCACAATAGGGGTGTGATCCCAAGTCAGGGTGGTGGAGGTCACTGTCCACACTGGTCTCATGGTCTGTAAAGCTGCCAGTCAGGATCTGAATTCGCTCATAATGCCACGCGATGCTTTTTAATATGCAATTCATTGCAAAACTGCAGCTCAGGCATTCTTTTTTTATTCGCTAAATTGTAATTATTTTTTACAAATGAAATACCAAAAGTGTACAATCCTGAATGACGTGTGCGTTCTTTTTATAGTGGGTCCTGGTAAGACCAGCCTCCGAGGCAGTGCAGGAGTTAAGACGCTGTGACACACACACTGCCATTTAAACTGAGAGAAACAGAAAAGGTGGTATATTTCACATGCAACCTAAAAACATAAAAAATGTGCTGGCCTGTGCAAAAGTCCAATAATCTTTGTTTCTGATGATTGCTTGATAGCGGTATTACTTTACCAGGAAGCCTCTTGGAAGTTGAGAGACTTGAAAAATGAGGCATTTAGCAGCTCTGCTTTAAGTAGAAAACTCGACTGTAATATGTCAAGGAAGGGGTACTGTGATAGGAAGCTGTTGGGTAATTACACAGCTTTAGTTCGTCAAAGAAGTGCTTTCATTTTTCGCATGCTCTGTGCAGCATCCATTGGGTACAAGGGTAGAACAATGAGGGCCATATTTATCATTTTTCCATGCGCCAAAACGCAGCAAGATACCTTACTAGGGGATGTATGACGGTACGATGCGGGCTATTACCACGCGTACCGTTACAACGCGTGTTTTACAACGCAAGTCGTTACCACGTCTTGCGCTGTAGGGTGCGGACTTAGGAATAGTTTAATTTACTATTCCAACACCAGTCCCCGTGGATAGTAGGGAAGGTGATGGAATAGTAAATTAACTATTCCTTGCCCTTGAGCGCTCTCCAGCGCAAGTCGTGGTTACGACTTGCGTTGTAAGAGACGCGTCGTAATGGTAGCGCGGAGTAACATCCGCGTCGTAAAGGATGTTCCCCCTTGGTAGGCTGCGTGAAAGGGAGAGGTCAGGAATATGCTATATCTATCAAGTTATGATGCATTCCTGTTGTCGCGCTGAGGCACTTTTGGCTTCCTAGCGCAATGCAGGCACCCTTGTACCATGGTGCAAAGGTTCCTGCGTTGCAGGCAGGATTGTTTTTGTGCAGGAAGGGACACCTTCCTGTACAAAAACAAACTTCTAACAGCCACATGCATCATTGTAGGAATTTGCGATTCCTAAATTGCGAAAATTAAGGAATCGCAATTTAGGAATCGCAAATTCCTATGCATCAAGAAATCGCAAAAGTTTTTGCGATTCCTTAATTTTCCTTATTTGCGATTCCTTAATTGCGAATCGCAATTAAGGAATCGCTTTACGTTGATTCCTATGGGCCTAGAGGCCCATAGGAATCAATGGGAAGGCATTCTCATTTTGCGAATTCGCAATTAAGGAATCGCAAAATGAGAATGCAATTTCAAGGGTGCAGGGGGGTCCAAAGGACCCCCCCCTGCACCCCTGAAATGTCACGTAAGTACATTTTACTCAGACACATTTCCCAAGGGCAGGTGTGTGTGTAAAATATAAGTTTAAAAAATGCACTTTTGTGCATTTTTGAAACTTTTCACAAATTACAATGAAGGTTTACTTCATGGTAATTTTCCCCTTCCTAATTGCGAATTCGCAATTTAAAAAAAATCATGCATAGCATTTAAGAAATCGCAAAATTTGCAGTTTCCTAAATGCTATCGCAGTTTAAGAAATCGCAAAAAATTGTGATTTCTTAAATTGCGATAAATGAAAAAAAAATGATGCATCCCAATAAAGGTTTTTGCATTCGCAAACGGCCGAATTTTGCGATTCGCACCGTTTGCGAATGCAAAAAAGCTTAATGCATGTGGCTGTAAGGCTTTTGTCTCTTTCTATGTGTGTTGCATTCTGCAGCGCACATAGAAAGAGGTAAAGGCAAGGAGAATTAAACATATTTCTCCTTGTTATGGCTCCCCTGGGAAGGCGTACCATTTTGACGCATTCCCAGGTTCACTACTGTTAGTGAATCTGGGAATGCATCAAAAGTGGATGTGTGGATGTATGGGAATAACCACGCTTCACCCATGGAACACCTTCCCAGGGAGAAGTAACGCCAGGTTGTAATTTGCGCTACTTTGCATTAATCCAGATTTACTATGCCATGCAGAGCCATGCAAGGTAGTTTGGCGTGATATGGTAAATGTCAGTTATGTGCTTGCATTGACCTTGGGTCACCTTGCGTGACGCAAGGCAATGCAAGCCCTTGATAAACCTGGCCCAGAGTTTGTATGCCCTTCATGCACCAATAGAAATTTCAGGAGCAGAAGCAGCTCAAATGTTGTACTTCCTCTGCTACTTCAACTAAGAAAATATGAAAACAGGCTGTCAAAGGAGAAGCAGCAGGCTAAATGATGCACCTTAGTCTTGTTAATTTAAAGAAGTACGTCTGTACAGGTCACATTTTCTAGTATTTATATAGTTATGCATACTGAATATCGAAGGCAGAATATCGATGGTACTAAATATCAAGAACAAAATATTGAAAAAAATATTGATAGGTAAATCTACATTTCTATATCTAACTCCACATCTATGTACCTACGTGGTTCATCTATCTTCACAGTACATTGATGTGGAGTTAGGACTTGTAAATCTATATTTACCAACATGCACTTACTTTTTGATATTTTGTCCCTCGATATTCGGTCCTTGGTATTCTTGTATGGTGGTATTCTTCAAGTCAACATTTGGAAGTACAACTATTCACACAGAGCAACATTTCACTCTCATTAATCATTCTGATTAAATCTACCCACGACATAACTCCTGGTGGAAAAATCCAGTGGCACTGCTACCTCCGGGCCACAGGGAAGGTACAGCTCTAGCGGCAGAAAAACCGGTGGTGAATGGACAACCACAGTTTTGGATGTGACAGTGGCCCAATTGATAGGAACCTTCCCCTGCAGTGTTAGTCAACAATAAGGGAGTTCTCTGTGCTGTGGCTGCCTGGATCATTTTGCAAGAGCCTCCAACCCAGTGACGGCCGACACAGATAAATACTGGTGAGACGGATGGAGGTGGATGAAGAGGGCACAGAGAGGGAATGGAGGGAATAAAGGGGGACGATGGGAAGCACGGGGAGCACGCAACGGGGGTTTAATGATAATAAAAAACACTTACCTGGTGCTGCCACCCACCTCACGCTCCTCTGCTGCCAGTTCCTTGTCCCAGCAGGCCCTGGGACTGCATCACAACTCCCCATCTAATCCCCACACTGCTCTCACGCATGAGAGTAGTGTGGGGATTGGCCTGAGGGGGCTGGATTAACGCTCACTCGGGCGCAGGAAGCCTGTGCTGTTTCTCCAACCCTGCTCTGTAATACAGCTGGGTTGGAGAAAACAACGTGTGCATGTCAGTTTGGCTGGCCTAAGATGGCTGGCCAAACTGACATGCACACTTAAAAGTGCACAAAATCCCACTCCTCCTCCCCTTCCCAAGGCCTGTCCCTGTCCTTCCTGGCACACGCTGGCTCAGCCAGCAGCTGAAAATTAAACAATAGTAAAATAAAATTTTATTTTTCAGCTGCTGGCTCTGAGCGATGGTCCTACGCCATTGTGGAGGAGCTGCCGCTGTTCCAGCCCGTGGCACAGATTTTCAGTCTGCATTGCATTGTGCTATCAACAGCCTTAACCTGTGAAACCAACCTATGAGATCGAGGGGTTTGTGAGTTTGTAGACTGTGACTCAAGCACAAGCCTTTAACTAGGAGAGAAACAGAAAATGCGGTCCATTTTAAATGTGACCTGAAAATACACATATTTTATACAGGGCCAGACAGGGAACATAAACCAGCCCCGGCAATTCTGCCGGACTGGCCTTTTGTGGGGGGAGGAGGAGGATGCTAGTGAGAAGCAGCACTGCTTACGCTTTAACAATGCTGCCACTTTTGTTACATAGGGCCGATATTGCAGTATGCTGCAAAACCGGCCCCCATTACCAAAACCAGCCCACACAACTTGAAAATCAGTCCCCACCCTTCCAGCTCACCGGGAAAATGCCCAGTGCCCGCTACGGTTAGCAGTCCGGCCGTGATTGTATACCTTGTGTTAGAAATGGTGTTCTCTAGTTGGTAATGTTTTTCACCTTTGTTCAAATAGGGACCCTTGCTTCGAGGCAGGGAAAGGGGGGTACACTCCTGAAATAACCCCTGCTCACCCCCTTGGTAGCTTGGCACGAGTAGACAGGCTTATCTCAAAGGCAGTGTGTAAAGCATTTGTGAACACATACAGTAATGCAGTGAAAACACTACAAATGGACACCACACCAGTTTAGAAAAATAAGTAATCCTTACTAGACTTGAACAAGACCAAACGACAAAAATCCACAATACAATATGAAGGATATGACTTTAAAATGGTAGAAATAGCTTCTTTCAATGGAGAATGGTAAATGCAACACTTTACTCTCAAAGTACCTTGGATGAGTAACGCAATGCAAACAAAAGGGTCGCAGGGAAGGCGATGCTTCAGTTCCTTGTTTCGGGCGAGGCGGCGCACCTGTTCCTTACTGCAGCGCAGGGGAGGCGATGCGTCTGTTCCTTACCGGAGAGGAGGCAAAGCGTCTGTTTTTTACTGTGATCTGGTGTGATGCGTCAAGATGGCGCCTCGATGTGATGTAACGATCCAGTGGGATGCAACAAAATGGTGTCTTTGATGCGATGCAACAACGTGGATGCAATGCGTGCACACCCAATGGCCGTGCAGCGAAATCGATGGTTTCTTGAGCCGCGACAGGCCCAGCGACATGCTATTCCGGTGATGCGACGGCAACCTCTGCCACGGCGACACGCTTCTCTGGTGATGCAACACGCTTTGTCAGCGATGCGACGGGGAACCGCTGCGGTGGCGACACGCTTCCTCAGCGATGCGACTGCAACTTCTGCGGCGGCGACACGCTTCTTCCTCGTTGCATCGCGCTTCCAGCTCCCAGCGACATGCAGTCTCCAGAGGGCCCAAAACAACAGCAGGCACCTCTCTGCAGGTAGAATTCCCAGCAAGGGAAATCAGGGGTAGGTGGTGAAGTCTTTGTGGCCCTGAGACTTCAGAACAGGAGGCGAGCTCAACTTCAAGCCCTTGGAGATCTTCCTCAAGATAGTTAAAGTACACACAAAGTTCCTTTTCTGCTTTCCTTTGCAATAAGAAACCACTGCAGGCCACCCCCAGACAGCAATACATAGAAGGGCAAACCCAAATAGTACTGGGTCCTGGGTATCAATTGTTACAGGGAAAGGGGTCCCAGTGCGTACTGTTTAAATAAAAAACAATTCTTTAGACACAAAATTTGAAAGTAATAGTAAAACAGCAAATGGTATGAGGTATGTTGTTTAATCACATCCTCATTGTTGTATTATATTACAGAATTCGTTATACAGTATCTGCAGCGTGCCCAGAGGAAAGGAGGGGGGTGGGGTAGGTAAAGTGGTTTTGTGAAGATGAAATCAGTCGACGTTTCGACCCCTTATGGATGTAGGTTTATTTGTCACCTTACTACGGGGTCTTCCTCAGGACTGGGGTAAGTGGCGTGAGTTAAAAAGAAGGGGGCACCTGAAACCAATGAAACAAAAATTAAACTAAAGAAAAATGCACCTATTCAAGAATGGGCGAACAAAATTGCCAATATTTACTATTACTTTCAAATTTTGTGTCTAAAGAATAGTTTTTTATTTAAACAGTATGCACTGGGACCCCTTTCCCTGTAACAATCCCCAAACAGCAAACAGCACAGGGGCAGTCTCCTCCTTCAGCTTCATTGGTTTCTCTCCTTGGCAAAGGTCTGTCTTGATTCCCAGAAGTGATCTAAAGGTATGGGGTCTGGGCCCCAATATTTATACTGCTAAATCCTTTGTTCTCTGAAGGCAAAGAGTGTCTGTGCCCAGCCAAAACCATTCTGTCCTCCCTGGTGCAGCTTCCTGGCAGGAGGTGGGTGCAGCATTGTTGAAAGCAGACCTGGCCCAGGTAGCTGAAAGGAAATATCCTCCCCCTAATCTCTATACTATGAAGGCTCAGGCAAATGAAAGGAAATCTGCTCCCTCTAGTCTCTATTCGCTGCAGGTCCTATTCAGCCCAGTCCGGACCCATCAGACCGCTGGAGCCAAGGCCCTCTCCAGCCCCCTGTCACTCACAGAACAGACATGAAATACACAAACCTAGCAGAGGCATACTGGATGGTAAGGCAAGAAAATACCCACTTTCTAAAAGTAGTATTTTCAAACACAGAATGTAAAAATCATCCACACTAAAAGATGTATTTTAACCTTCTGCGTTCAGGCATACTAAACTCATTTTTCTACCTTATTCCATGGGTCAGTTAGGATTATAAGAGTTTATAGTCAAACTGCCCATTCTGGCCTATGGGAACAGGTTGCCTTGCAGTAGTGAAAAACTAAATTGACTGCAATTCACTACTAGGGAATGCTACACACATCAGGGTATGTCCTACCTTTCACATACAATGCACCCTGCCCTTGGGCCTACCTTAGGGGCGACTAACATGTAGAAAAGGACAGATTTAGGGACTGGCAAGTGGGTGCACTTGCCAAGTCGACATGGCAGTCCCAGACTGCACACAGGCTCTGCAATGGCAGGCCTGAGCCACACTTTACAAGCTGCTTCTGTGGGTGTTACAACCAGTGCTGCAATCCCACCAGCAGCATTTGATTTACAGGCCCTGGGCACACACAGTGCACTGTACTAGGGTCTGCCAAGTAAATCAAATAAGCCAATCATGAAGTCACTAATCCATTACAACAATTTACAATAGGGAGCACTTGCACTCCAGCACTGAATAGCAGTGGCAAAGTGCCCAAAGCATCTAGACCAGCAAAAGCATAGCAGAAACACAGGAGGCAACAGCGAAAAAATGGAAGGGAGATCCACACCAATGGTGCCAGGTCTAACACCTTGCTAATAGTGTTTGTTTAGCATGGCAAACTTTTGAAGATGGGGAGAGTAAAGGAGTGGGCAACTGCTTTCTTTGCTAATGCCTTTAAGCACTACACTTTCCCCATTGAGTAATCATATTTTACAAAGGTGTTTGTCAAATACACTCTGATAATAAACGTGAGGCAGGCAAGTCTGGAAATTTTTAAAATTACTCTGAAGCACTGCTTCAGAAGCAGAAAGAACCATGGCTGCATATTGTCTGTCACGCATTGATTGTGTAGATGAAGAAGAGTGGCTCACTGGATGAGGAGGCTTGAAACATCTTCCTGCTGTCATGAATCACAAACTATGGAAACCAAATGTTGAATTTCTACTGAATGAGAGTTAGCAAAAGGAGGCAGCACCAGGAGACATAAGAGAGATGAGGACAGACAGTGAAAGATCAATGCAGCATCATGCCGACTATATACAAGGTGCAGTAGAAGATACCTTCCCTGCAGAGACCCTTGCGGGTCCCTAACCAAGAAAAAGTAAGGAGAGTACCAAAGGGAAAAAATTAGATCAGGCATCAGATGGTGAATTATGGTCCTACAACACAGAATGTATTCATGTTTGCCAGTAGTACATGTAAGTACTTGATCCTAATGATGCACTAATGTTTAGGCACCAAACACGTATTTATTAAAAATAAAAAGGTGCCATTTCGAGACAATAAGTATGATTTTTAATTAAAAGTGTAATTTTGTTTGTGTGAAGCATGTTTAATGTTAAAAATGAGAAGTGTTAATATGATAGCAAAATGTATGTATTTTTATAAACCAACAAGCTGATATATAATTATTGTATTGATAAATAAATATTTAAAGCTGATTTCTGAGTGATAATCACTACTACTGTCTGAGACACCTTATTGTATAATTAGCGTAACCTAACTGCTGCCTGAACTTGCAAGGTATCCACCACCTGACTGATAGTATTGCTCCATTAAACTGTAAAAAATGATTATCCGCTCTTGTACTGCCTGAGATTGTGAGATTTGTATATTATTTTATTTTTCGCACCTCAGAGATAAATTAAATAACACTTACAAGGGAAAGAATAGAAAAATGGAAGAACATCAAAGTAAAATTGCATATTAATGCTATGTTACATGCTAGGCCATGTCAAATTGCATTCTCTGAACTGCTTCTATCACCATTATTTTTTAAGGAAATTATGCAGAGAAGTTCACAATTTTCTAAAATAGATCTTAGGGCAGGCAAAATTGCAACACTCCTCCAAGGGATTGTCAGGCTTAGGTGGCACACAAAGTGGAATACTTCATGAGTGCGGTTTCAGAATCAATGGAAAAATGTGCTATAAAAAAGTCAATACAATGTTTTTCAAAAATATTCAAGGGGAAGAACCTCTGCAAACATTTGATTTAGCTTACTTTATTCGCTTACTCAAGGTCAGGCCAGGCCTTATGCCCCATGTCTTTCAGAGATCATAAGGCATCGCCCTCATTGTAGGGATTACGGTCCGACTGCAGCCCTGACGGTCTCCTTGAGACAGTTATAAAAGTATCAGTCTGTCCTTACGACCGATTGCCGTAGCACAATCCGGCGGTTTGACAGATCCTATGGAAGGCGGTGGGACCGCCATTGACGGGATGTCGGTGACAGTCTCACCACCATCGTAATCAGGCCATAATTATTCGACAATATATACACCATGATAGCATCCTAACACACTATGCTGAATGTACAATGCTTATTTTGCTTGAGCAATGTTTTGTTATATGATGCTTGTTTATGGTACTACACCCTTCTGCTGACTTTAAAGGGACATTTAGTGACCAAACTAAGGAACAAAACTCTTTCTACTCACTTCAGCGGTACATCTTGTGACCTGTGATACTTCACCACTGTGTATTTGTTGGTTTAAAGAGGAAGGAGCAGATAAAGAAATCTCTGCTGAGGAGGAAAGGTGGAGAGGGTGTATTTTCATCAGCATAAGCACTGTTGGGATCATTTAGATCTTGTTGTGCAGCCTGCCATATACACAAGTTGTCAAAGGCTTGGGCCTCTAACCTGGTGGTGGAGGATCACCTAGAATATATAGAGGTCCTTCCCACCTGGCAAGGATCTCTTTGTCAACACCACATCTACCACGCGCTTTTTCAGCAGAGCAGAACGCTCAGTGAGTGCTCTGTTTTCTGGCAAATCACCATATATTCTGTTGATCACATATAAATATAAAAGTTGGAGTTTTGTTCAGAAATACACAAAATGAATGGTGCTGATCCACAAATAATTTTCTCCCCGGTAGGGGTGTCTTTGTTTCCCTTGTCACTGCTCAGGACTGCCACATCTCCATGATGGAACCAGGTATGCAAAATATGCATCAGGAGGACTACTGTTAGTACAGTGGATCTTTCAGTGCAGGAAAGGTGGCGACCCTACAATAGATGGATTGCAACCTCCGATTGAGTGCTCCACCAGCAGCCGTGCAGCAGGTTCACCACTCTTAATGAAACAGGAGATCCATGAGTTTGTGGATGCAGATGAGCCACTTGTTTTTTAGCGGTTCCCTCATTCTGACAATTTCTAACTGACCTCCTAAATCATTTACATTAAATGGTTATTGTAATACAAGTAATGTGGTGTTTGGTGAGAAATCTCAACATTCAATAATGATTACCGTAAAATGGCACAAATCTGAACATGCACTAGGATTAGTGAGTGGTGCAAAGTTGCTCATGCAGTCAAGTCTTCTAAACGATGGTGCAAGACTAGCATGACACTGAAGATTCCAAAAATGAGCAATCATTTATGATGAATGAGTGATGGTAAACATCTGATCATACACTAAGGATTGGTGAGTGATAGGACAACCCCAGAAATGCACTATAGATTTCTAAGTAATGGGGGAATTCTAAACATGTGGTTGGGATTGTTGTCGATGGTGCAAATATGAATAATGATTTAAGGATTACTGAGTGATGGTAAAAAGTCTAAATATACATAATGATGCAAATGGTGAATAATCTTGGCACTATCGTCTTCACCTTTGCATAATATTTGCAATGGCATAAAGGTGAAAATTCTTGCATTTGCTATAGGCTCTCTTGGAACAATGGTGCCCAACAATGGTGTAAGGTTTGCATTTCAATAATGTTGGAAATTTGTTACACATTCTGTGGCCATTCTTGTTATAATGGGCCATCACTGATACATTGTTTGCACAAGAATAATATTGATCATTCTTGGCTATTTAGAACATTATTACTCCAGATGTCCGAGGTGGTAAATATCCTTTATTACAAATTTTTTATCACGCGGACTTTGACTCCGCATAACTTTTTTCCGCATTGTCCCCTACCCCGCATGCCATTACTGCGCATTTTTTTACATTGCACGTGCATTTATCACGCATGCCTTTACAACGAAAATCGTTGTAAAGGTATGTATGGTAAATGCGCATACGATGTAAAAAAAAAGAATTTGGGCGATCCACGTCGTTGTGAGGAATCAGGCTTTTGCGTTTCCTCACATCGACGTGCACCGCCCCTGACAGAGAGAGGACGTGATTGAGGAAGCAGAAGCAGTGAGAAAATACGAGAAGAAAAAGAGAGAAACCACGAGGAGAGAGAGGTAAGGGGGAATGGGCCTGGGGTGAGCGTTAATTTTTAAGGGATTATTGTAGTGTTTGTATAGTGAAGGGAAGTGTATGTGTAGTGTAGGGTAGTGTTTTAGGTTTTAGGGTCGTGTTTGTGTGGTGTAGGGTAGTGTATGTGTAGTGTAGGGTAGTGTTTTTGGTTTTAGGGTAGTGTTTGTGTAGTGTACGGTAGTGTATGTGTAGAGTAGGGTAGAGTTTTAGGTTTTAGAGTTGTGTTTGTGTAGTGTAGGGTAGTGTATGTGTAGTGTAGGGTAATGTTTTAGGTTTTAGGTTCATGTTTGTGTAGTGTAGGGTAGTGTATGTGTAGTGTAGGGTAGTGTTTTAGGTTTTAGGGTTGTGTTTGTGTAGTGTAGGGTAGTGTATGTGTAGTGTAGGGTAGTGTTTTAGGTTTTAGGGTCGTGTTTGTGTAGTGTAGGGTAGCGTATGTGTAGTGTAGGGTAGTGTTTTAAGTTTTAGGGTCGTGTTTGTGTAGTGTAGGGTAGTGTATGTGTAGTGTAAGTTAGTGTTTTAGGGTTTAGGGTAGTGTTGGTGTAGTGTAGGTAGTGTTTTAGGGTTTAGGGTAGTGTTAGTGTGGTGTAAGGTAGTGTAGGGTAGTGGGTAGTGTTTTGGTGTTGGTGTAGTGTAGGGTAGTGTTTGTGTAGTGTAGGTTAGTGTTTTTTGCAGAGTACTCTCACTTACCTTTAAAACTTTTACAATGAGTATACCTTTAACATGCATGCCTTTGCGTTGTAAAGGCATGCGTGGTAAAGGCATATTCGTTGTAAAAGTTTGCGTTGTGTTAATTTGCGGAGTGGTAGTATTTGCGGAATCATTTTTGCGGAGTGATGGTATGCGGGGTATTTGTATGCGGAAAAACGTCACATAATCGTCCGAGGTATCTACCTGTAAATCTAGTGTAAAATGCATCCATTCATCCTCTACCAAATTAATCCAGTACTACCCTCCATCATTGCGCTCATGTATAAAGAAACAAATTGGTCTTTGAACTCAATTGTCCTATAGTTATCCACGCAAAGAGTCTCTCATTCATTTATGTGTGCACTTACTCATCCAGTCAACCATTGTCTACTTATCACATTCACACACTCAAACTATCACCCCACCAAACCCACAAACTCAAAAACAATCAAGAATCACTTTCACTTATAAAATTGCTGTGCCTTTTGGCTTTGCCAATGCTGGTTTGTTGCTGAAGTTCTCTTTTTGTCACCTCACTGGGTCCTAAACAAAATGCCTATGTCGTCTCAGAAGCAAGAGAGATGAGGATATTTAGACCCATATATATATATCATATAAATGGGATTTATCAAGCCACGCAAGGCCACCTTGTGTGACCCTGTGTGACTTGATCAAGCCAGAGTAATGCAAGGCAGCACAAATCACTGCCTTGCGTTACTCTGCAGCATGTAGTAGTGCCATGGGTGGAGCATCTGTGTATCTATGCATCCACCTATGCAGTCTGACATATTCCCACATTTAACAACACTAGTATACCTGGGAATGCTTCAGGATTGTATGCCTTCCCACGAGAGGCGCAATGAGGAAAAATATCTTTATTTCTCCTCGTAGTATCCACCTTCTAAGGGTGCTGTATTCTGCAGCACACTTAGAAAGAGGAACATGCCTCTGAGGATTGTTTTTGTGCAGGAAGGTTCTCCTTCCTGCACAAAAACAATCCTGCCTACAATTCAGGCATTCTTGACACATGGTGCAAGGATGTCTGCATTGGCCCTAGACAGCAGTTTGTGTGCCAGAACAGACAGAGAGCAGAAATGTGGCGTATAATGTTAAATACAGCATATTCCTGTCCTCTCCCCATCACACACCGCAGCAAGGTGTCTTGCAGATTTGATCATAGTGCCTCTTCATTTTTTAATTGAATAATCAAAAATAGTCGTTCTAGCTCAGCACCCTAGCATCAAATGAGCATATTTAATTTGTTTGGAATGCTGCTAATTCTCGTCTCGCGAGATTGCCAGATTCCACAAAAAAAAATATTAAAGGTGTTGAGTTTCTCTTTTGCACGAAGTTATGAGCATACCTCTTGAGGCGTATACATGATCAAAATCTGTTTATATCACAAAAGCTTGTCCTGATGCAAAAAACATTCCAGATTAATTTGCACGTCTTTCTTCTTTTGTAATATAGGATGAAGAAAATGTTTTTTGTTCCACAACAAAATTAATTTAGCAATATTTTTGTAGTTTACAGGAAATGGATAAAATACACCTCCTCCTTCGCAAAATGTGAAATCAGGCTATGTGTTTGAAACAAAATATGCTTGTTCTAACTTTTGTTACACAAATATCAAAAATATTGTTAAATCAGTTACTTTACTGTTTTTTTTAAAGCAACAGAAATTAATAAGGATATCTGGGTTGCTAAATTCTGCTTAACTCATTTAAAGGGTTACATAAAAATGCACCTAATGTATTAGGGTTCGTATTACAGAAACTTTGCATTGATACCTCAAGAAAATTTTAACTATTGTTGCGTTTTTTATGATAATTTTGCTCCTTGTATGATATGGAATACAGCATACTATATTTGCTCCAAAATATATAATGGAATCAGATTTGATATTATTGATGTTATGCTTTCATTATATGAAATTAAGCGAACTCTTTGTCTAAGATTAATCAAACTTTCATGAAATGTAACGCAGCAAGACACCTTGTTGTGCTGCAGTGCATGAAAGGGAGAGAACAGGAATACGCCATTCTTAACATTATATGGCACAATCCTGTCATCTCCTTGCACTGGCGCACTTTTACCTGCCTAGCGCCAATGCAGGCACCCTTGAATCATGGTGCAAGTGCTATATTCCAAATAGGTACCCTGATATAGGCTCAGGTAACATCATAACTCTTCACCTAGATTCTCCCCTACATTACATACATACCGGTTCTTAGGGACTGACCTTTTACCTAGATACAACACTGCACACAGAACGTGGCATTTTACTTGGTAAAAGCCTCATACATTATGCATGAGGATTCAGGGAAGCACAGCTGGACTACCATCTCCTGTATAATATCTCTGTACAAATTTCAATCCCAACATCATCCTAAGTCTGTCAAAGTAATACAGTGAGGTAGAACCCCCCGGGAGACCTATGGGTATATATATACATCACATCTTGCTAAGACAGGCAGAGGAGACCGGGACTTCCCAGCCGACACACTGACCGAAGATGCTGAGGTTCTTGCATGCAGATACTCCAGCTCACCGTGGTCTAACATCCCTTGAGGGGTGTTCAACTCGAGACTAAGACGGAGTCCCACAGTCCTTCAATCCAGGTAATGGGATTGACTTTATCCTAGAGGGATTCTTGGCTTGACACCTACACCTACACACATGATAGGTACACTTAGGTACATCTAGTTAGGTAGGCATCGTAGGAGTACGCTCCTTTTATCATAATGTCTTTTATATACTCGTATGTATTCATGATCATTGCAAGGTGGTAGAACTCTATCATCCTTTTACTTTCATAGTGCTTCTAATCATTTATATCTGTTACTGTCTAATAGTTGTTACAGCTCATCTACTTTACACCAGAATAACAACTGCTCAATAAATACTTATTGAAAAACGTCCAGACCGTTTATTCTGTGTATCTCTCTGAGACCAAGTGAGCACGAGTGACTGAGCGAAAAATAGTACGCTGTTTCCACAGTCCTGAGGGATCAGGGTTGTCATGTTCGAAGGTTGCCAAGAACTATTCTCTCCTTGGTAAGAGGAGATTCTAGAGGCACTGTGAGCTAGCTGATACAAAAAGGCCAACATACCTAGTGGGGGTGTTTAGAATCAGTCCTACAGTGTATGTCGCCCGAACGCGCAGATCCTGTATAGGTTTTATAGGAACTACACAACACAAGGGTGCCTGCGTTGCAGGCTTGATTGTTTTATGCAGAAAGGGAGAACTTCCTGCACAAAAACAATCTTCTGAGGCTTTTTCTTCTTTCTGCGTGTTCTGCAGGATGCAGCACATGTAGACAGAGATAGAAATGGGGAGAAATAAATACATTTTATGGGAAGGCGTAGCATTTTGATGCATTCCCAGGTCTACCACTCATGGGAATTCTAGGAATGTGCCAAAATCCATTGGTGGATGCATGGGAACACTAACACTTCACCCATGAGTAACACAAGACAACAACTTGCACTGCTTTGTGCTACTCCAGATTTTACAGGCACTGCAGGGCCATGCCAGGTGGCCTTGCTTGGCATGGAAATCTGACATCGACATCAGTGTCCTTGCGTGATGAAAGGGCAATGCAAAAGTATGATAAATCTGGCCCTTCATCTCCTCTTTTCAGTTGAGAAATGTGGGATTATGTTTGGAAAATTTAATTCAATTTTCCTTACTTAAGTAGCAAAACAGTGACACCTCTGTTTGCTCTATATTTAAATGAAGGTAATTAATGGAATACATTTATTTTGTTAAAGTCTCTACTTTTCACATAAAAGGCTTTAGAAGGAATGAACATATGTACAGCAATGGTATCACAAACTATTTCACACAGTTTTGCACTAGTGGAAAGTTCTTCTGTAATGCAGACTGCAGCAAAATTAGTTTGCACCATTCACTATTACAGAAGCTGAGCCCAACATTCTTTGCTATGGGTTTTCCATCAGTGGAAATGTGTTTTTTTTTGTATTGCCCTTGGTGCATATAAACGCTGCCTCCTTCACTCGTTCATCTCCTGCTCTTTCTAGATACATTTTTCCTTCACTTTCATTTCTCCACTTATCTCACCTACTCTCTTCCCCCACTTAATTAACAAACTATTCAAAATGCATGCACGACTCATACCCCCCCCCCAACCCCAACGAGAGCTCCCAGGTGATGGGCTGCTGTTTACCTCTTTCAGTAATTTCCCATGTGGCACATGTGGCTTCTTTGTCAATTAGCATTGATTAAATAAGTTGCTACATATAGTTAAGCCTTCTCTTCCTAATACCTTCTCTATTCGTATTGTTGTGTGGCCCAGTTTGTCAGCAAAATATGTGACAAACTAAAATAAGTTATTTTAGATTACTGTTAACTTTAACTATTGGTAGGGTGTTAGTTTTTTGTTTTACCCCCACCGTCAATTTAGTTGTAAAGGGAAAACTCACTCTACTTTTACTAATCCACACCAATTCCTAACTCACTTCTATTTTTAGGTCTATCTGCAGTTAGCTTAGGTGTCTGAGGGACCTCATATTATCAATAATTTAAAAAAGTACATTAGGAAGTGGTAGATAGACAGTAAGAGCTGGACTGGGGCCAGCCCTATTCAGCCATTGGCTCTAATGAGCTATTTAAGGAACGTTACTGCTTGGATGGGCTGGCTATACAGCTCATCGTAATTCGTTTACATTTTCCCATCACGATTGCAGTTTTTGCGATGGGCTTAAAAAAAAGTCCCACACACCTTCACTCTCTTGATTCCTCTCTTTGCTCCTCTATCACATGCTTATATCACGTTCCCACTGTCTCTGCCTCATTCCCTACCTTTGTTTCCTTTCACAGATCGATTTCCATCATCTATCACTTTCATTTTGCCCTCCATCAATCCTGCCTCCTGCCCCGCTTTCTATCATCGTAACTCGTTATCTCAGCCTCTCTTGCTTTCACTTCTTTTTTGCAGCCAGCTTGCTTGTGAAGTGGGTGCTCTCTTGGATGTGCAGCATACAGTTGTTTTCTCTTTTTTCCCACAGTTACACTCCAGCCGATGTTTCGGTAATGCCCCGGTTTTCCCCACCTCCTTTGCTGTCCTCTCCCAATGTTTTGATCTGGGTTTTCGCCTTGAATTATTCCCATCCTCGCATGACAAAATATTGTGTAAAACAATTTGCACTTCAAAAAATATCGCCAAAATAATATTGATTAGACAATGTCACCATCCTATACCTCACAAAAAACCTCAAAATATTGCTAACAAAAATATTTATTTTGAACAATATCGAACACACAAATATCGAAACACAAACTATTGGCTACTATTTAAATATATAGACAATAGCACAAATATCGAACACACAACTACATTAATGTCACAAAAAAGAAGAAACATTTAATATTTTAATTTTAATATTTACGATGATAGCAACCACTGGGCCCTCACCGGCCTGGTCGCCCCACGATCCTCGCTCCTGCTCCTGCGCCCTCCTTCTGCCTGTGCCGCCCGATCTCCATCGTCGCCTGCTCCCGGCGCCCCAGCCGCCGCAGGCCCGCCAGAGAAGCCCGCACCCGGTTTTCCCGCCGCCGCTGCCTGCAGACCCGCCCCCCCGCCAGCCGATTGGCTAAGACGCTCCCGCCTCCCAGCTGACCCGCCCTCACTGCTCCCTTCTTAAGGGGACCCTCTACTCCCGTTCAGGAGCAACCACTGCGCCCTCACCGGCCTGGTCGCCCCACGATCCTCGCTCCTGCTCCTGCGCCCTCCTGCTGCCTGTGCCGCCCGATCTCCATCGTCGCCTGCTCCCAGCGCCCCAGCCGCCGCAGGGCCGCCAGAGAAGCCCGCACCCGGTTTTCCCGCCGCCGCTGCCTGCAGACCCGCCCCCCTGCCAGCCGATTGGCTAAGACGCTCCCGCCTCCCAGCTGACCCGCCCTCACTGCTCCCTTCTTATGACGCCCCCTCAGCGACCACGCAGCGGACGCGCGCAGCGGGAGCACCGAATGAGCGCCGAAGGTGCGCCAAAGGTAAGCCCCTCTGCGCCCGTCAGCGCCTGGACCGCGCCCAGCGCCAGAATCCCTGGCCCCCGCAGACACCAGCCCACCTGCCGGACCTACGACGCCGCCACCCTCAACGCACTCAACACCGGCCGAGTCCCGGGATGCTACCGAGCCACCCCTAGACGCACCCACGGACCCTTCAGCTGCCACGCCTGCAAGTTCACCTGCATCCAGACCTGCCTCGCACCAGCACCCGTCAAGCCGAACACCAGCAGCGCCTACCTCAAGTGCATCCTGCTCAACACCCGCTCCGTCCACAGACACGCCATCGAACTCTGGAACCTCCTCGACACCACAGCTCCTGACGTTGCCTTCCTCACGGAAACCTCGATGAACGACTCCTCAGCGCCCGACATCGCCATCGCCATCCCAGAGGGATACAAGATCACCCAGAGAGATCGCGTCAACCAGACTGGAGGAGGCATCGCCATCATCCACAGGGACACCATCCACATCACGACCAACACCGACGACACCCTGACTACCGCCGAACACCTACACTTCCAGATCCGCACCGACCCGAAGACCACCCTCAGAGGCACCCTGATCTACCGACCCCCGGGACCACGCACACAATTCAGCGAGGACATCGCCGACTTCGTCAGCCCGCATGCCCTCCCCTCCGCTGACTACATCCTCCTGGGGGACATCAACTTCCACCTGGAGAACAACAACGACCGCAACACCATCACCCTGCTCGACAACCTCGCCAACCTCGGACTCAAGCAGCTGGTGCCCACCCCCACCCACCTCGCCGGACACACGCTCGACGCCATCTTCTCATCCAGCGAAGACATCGCCTTCAGCCACGCCACTGGACTCCACTGGACAGACCACAGCTGCGTCCACTTCACCTTCAGAAGAACGACGATCCACCACCACCAGCAACAGGTTGCTCGAAGAAGCTGGAACAAGATCACAGCCGACCAGCTCGCCGCTTCCCTGAGCCAGCACCCTCCCGCCAGCTCAGCGAACCCAAGCCAGGCCGCCGACAACCTCACGAAGTGGATCAGCAACTGCGCGGACGAACTCGCCCCACTGAGGACCCCGCCCAGCAGACCCGGCAGCAAGAAGGCCCCATGGTTCACCGACGAACTCAAGGGCTCCAAGAAGAACTGCCGAGCCCTCGAGAAAGCCTGGAGAAGGGAACCAACACCGGACAACATGACCACCCTCAAGCTTGCCACCCGGAAGCACCACCAACTAATCCGCGCCACCAAGAAAACTGCATTCGAGGACCGGCTGGACAACAACGCGCACAACTGCAAGGAACTCTTCAACATCGTGAAAGAGCTCTCCAACCCCAACGCCGGAAACAACGACATCACCCCATCGCAAGACCTCTGCAACTCCCTCGCCTCCTACTTCCACAACAAGATCGCGGACATACACAACACCTTCAGCACTCAACCGACGCACGCCACGAACAAACCACCGCCCCCCACCACCACCCTCCGCGCCTGGACCCCGATCAGCACCGAAGCACGGTCCGCATGATGAACTCCATCCACTCCGGATCTCCGACCGACCCCTGCCCTCACCACGTCTTCAACAAGGCCGACGATGTCATCGCACCCCACCTACGGGACATCATCAACACCTCCTTCAACACCGCCACATTCCCGGAGAGCTGGAAGCACGCCGAACTCAGCGCCCTACTAAAGAAACCTACAGCGGACCCCACCGAACTCAAGAATTACCGCCCCATCTCGCTCCTCCCGTTTCCAGCCAAAGTCATCGAGAAGACCGTCAACAAGCAACTGGCCGCCTTCCTCGAGACGAATGGATCCCTCGACCCCTCACAGTCTGGCTTCCGAGCCAACCACAGCACCGAGACCGCCCTCATCGCTGCCACCGATGACATCCGAGCCCTGATGGACAACGGAGAAACAGCGGCCCTCATCCTCCTAGAATACTGTGCAAAGGGGTTTTTAGAAAATTAGGACTAGAGGGGCGCGCTGCCTGGGTTAAAACGTTACAAAGTGTGTGAGGAGCAAGAGTGTCGTTGTGTAGTGCGTGAAGAGCAGACGGCAAAACACCCTTAACCGTCCAAACAAGTCAAGAGACAAGGCAAATTAACAAAGATAAGCTCTCGCAACTACATGTGTGTTCATCAAAACAAGGTAAATTGACCAAAAGTTAAAAAGAGGCGCAGAAGCAGGTTCTTTGGTGTAAGTCTTCTTGTCACAGCAAGATGTTTAATTTTCTCCAGACTTGAGAATAATATCAATCGCCGACACGTGTTTCGTCGTGTGCGGTTGAGTCACACGACTCTTCAGGGCTGGTAATACAAAATAATGTAGGCAAGTTGTTATCTAAACATGTTTAACTTGATGCTGCATATGGTGACAATTGTGCAACCGACATGCAGTTGTGACGTGCGTTTGTATCGCACATGGTTGGTGAGATTTGGTGAAGAAACTTTCATATTCGGGCAAGTGATTGGTCTATAGTGCTAATGTGCACGTAGAGAGTGAGATGGACTTAAAAAGACCTATGTGTGGTCATGTGTCACTCGTACACAGTGGTCCTAGAAATTAGAGGGTGTTCGTAGTGATGGTGAATGAAACGTGAGATGTCAGATATATTTAATCTAATTAAATATGTGAGGAGGTATTTGTGTGGCCTCATGACGTGGTAGTGATAAGGGTGCCTATATAGGTTAAAGATCCAGAGAGCACAATTCATGCAAAATCTTCTGTTCTATGGATGATAGGTATTACCTTCCACTCCAATTCCAATGTGTGGTTGGAGTAAGTCTGGGTCTTTAAAAGCTCAGTTTCAAGCTATATAAGGTAAGGGTGAAAAAGAGAAAAAGGAACTCATAAGGAGGCTTCTAAAGGAAGCAAATGCTTGTAGGACTAAGTTGAGTCTCGGGCAGCAAAGAAAATCTTTCTCTTACCAATGGGTATTCTGTAAGTATATGAAACAGTCGATGCTGTTTGACAAAGTAATCAGTTGCAGTATATGGATAGAATTATCGTATCCCACTGGTAATTTCCATTTGAAAGTATAGCGCTATATAAAAAAAGGATAAGGGAATCATGAGTTTCTGTTACATAGCGCTATTCCGTTAGTTTAGACAAGTTCGCTATTTATAGAAATCTAGAAAAATGCTTGCCCAGTCGCTCTTAAAGGATAAAAAATTTTTGAAAATACAAAGGGTTACCTGTGTCTCGCTATGCTGTAAGGCGGGGAGCCGGGAGGGGATTCTTTATAGCGCCAAATTGAGGAAACGAGTATGTGACCTCTGCGGTGGTGTGCTGGCGAGTAAATACAAAATCATAGTAAGATAATTGTCCAAGGGACATGCGTTCAGAGCACTGCGCACCCAACGCTTATTAAATAAGACGCGGGTCCGTGGTGTACCGCACAGCGGTGGAGAAACTGACACTCACCCGCTGCAGGCAATCCCTCCTCTGTTAGTTCCCGGCGGTCGTCTCTCGTGTACGAACACGTGACCCCGGGAGAGGAGGGATTATATTGAGAATGGTAGACATGGAGGACGTACTCCAAAACGATGCATATATCAGCGCCATTACTAAGGGGGAAATCATATAGGAAAAGGAGGACGTCTGTGTCCCTAGGGGTTTACGGTCCCACATCTTCCCCACCTATGATGATCTCGACCGAGATCTCATGGTCAAATGGGAGGATTCACTAAATCTGAATTCTACCACACTTATGGACATCCTTATTGAAAGTGCTGACCGAAAGACCGCTAAGCTACAGACAGAAATCTCTAATATTGAACAAGAGATTAAAGATCTAAACAAACCCGAGGCCACCGTAAAGAATTACACCCTACTGGATGAAATTCTGCTCAAACACCAGACAGAAATAAAGAATAGAAAGGCACGCCAAATCAAGAGGGACGAGGCAGACTACAAAAATGGGAGAGTTTACACCTTTGACCGCAAATACGATTCACTGATCCCCAGACCTAGAAATAGCTCCCAACCTGGGAGACCCAACACTTCCAATTCCGCTCACTCTAGTACTACTTCCCTGAGTTCTACTGGACTCAGTGACATCGAGAACGAAATCCTTGCTAACGCACAACCTAACAATTCCAACTTTTTTTTAGAAGTGGAGCGGGTGAGGAAGGGCAACAGAACCCAGCCTCCACAGGCCGCAGTAGACCAAAACCCCATAGGGGCAAACGCGGGAACAAGCGAGGAATATCGCAGAAAACTGAGGTCAGGGACACAGAGGAACTAACAACACCACTTGATAATGTCCAAGTCATCAATCTTTCCTCAATATCATTGACACCTGATATGATTTCCCTACTCAGCAAAGGCCTTAACTTCAACCCCTATGCTACAGGTGACTTGTGTCAAACTAAAATCGACCTGTTTAAGTTTACACGCAACCTGAAACTCAAAAAACATTTTGTGGGATCACAACAGTTACAAAGACAACCTACTCTTGTTCCAACTGTATTTGACGATGTACCTTTGACTATTAAAGATGTACAAGCAACACACCTGCTTCTTTCTTTGACGGACAGGGAAGATAGTCCATTGGAAATGGAACAGTTACTGGAAGAACTTGATATAGAAACTGACTATAACATAACGAGTGGTCTGAAATGCAAATCCAAATGGATACCTACATTATCAGGTGGCAATACCATTGACAACTTTCACAAACGTGTTCTGGAAGACCTGGATAGAACTAATACCAGAAACCTAGACATTAAGTTCAAATACAAGGACAATCTAACTAGAGGTGAACGCTCGGCACTTTCAACTCTCAGTAAGAACCCCAATATCATCATTAGGGAGGCTGACAAGGGGGGTAATGTAGTGGTCATGGATCTAGTTGACTACAACAATGAGATCCATGGCCAACTGAGCGATTGCTCATGTTACGAATCACTCAACTACAACCCCACAGGTCCACTAACCAAGTTAATTAATGAACAACTGTTACATTGGAAACAATCAGGTCTTTTAGATGACAACGAATATCTATATCTCAAGGTCCACAAACCCACACATCCTTGGCTTTACACCCTACCCAAAGTCCACAAGGACAAACCATTCCCACCTGGCAGACCAATTGTGTCGGGGATTGGGGGTCCCACCGAAAGAGTCGCAGAATACGTGGACCTCTTTTTGGGACCTCTAGTGAGAAACCTTCCCTCATACATACAAGACTCAAAACATATACTAAACATCATGGCAGATATTGATTGGCAGAAAGACACCATACTGGTCACCATGGACGTAGTGTCCCTTTACACCAGCATTAACTTAGACCTAGGAATTGAAGCTATTACCAAGGTTCTTTCCAATAGACCTGCTTCACTATGGGCACACACTAACATGTTAATTCAAATGATGAAGATCATCTTGGAGAATAACTTCTTCATGTTTGATCGGAAATGGTACCGACAGAAGAAAGGAGTAGCGATGGGCTCCAAATTTTCACCCTCCTTTGCAAATCTCTTTATGGGAGCATTGGAGGCTGACCTTATCTGGGGCACCAAAGGAACACAATACACTGACTCCATAGTCTTTTGGGGCCGATACATAGATGACTGCTTTCTCCTGTGGTCCGGAACTGAGGAACTTCTTCATTCTTTTTTTGAATACCTTAACACCAACACTTGGGAAATCAGTTTCACCATGCAGCACAGCTTGACTAACATTGAGTTTTTAGACCTGGAATTCTATGTCAAAAACGATCACTTACACTCGAAACTTTTTAGAAAACCCACCGCATGCAATTCCATATTGCATGCTTCAAGTTTTCATCCTGAACATCAGATACGATCAATCCCCTATGGGGAATTTCTTAGGGCCAAACGAAACTGTAGTGAAGCTTGTGAACTTGATAACTGTATTACTAACATGAAGAACAGGTTTGAGAATAGAGGTTATTCTAAAACTTCCCTCAAGAGAGCAGAGTCGAAAACGAGAGCCATTGCAAGACCTGATTGTCTGAAAACACGTACTGAAATGAAATCCCCTGACCAACACGTCAGATTCATAACTGAATTTAATGCCTTAAACCAACTCACCAAAAAGAGTCTGAATAGACATTGGAAACTTCTACTAGAGGACCCCACACTGAAGGAATTTATTCCAGAGAGACCTTCCATCACCTACAAGAAAGGCTTCACTTTGAGAAATAAACTGAGTCCTACCGTTCCCACTAATACCACAGCACAGAACTGGCTTTCAACACGAGGCATTGGTTTCCACAAATGTGGATTCTGTTCTATGTGTATATGGGGCAAACACGGCACAAAAAACTTTGCAGGACATGATGGAATGGTCTATCAGATTAAACACAACATCACTTGCCTTAGCAAGTTTGTAGTGTACATCATCGAATGCCAATGTGGCAAGATGTATGTAGGGAGTACCATTAGGGCTCTCAAAGAGAGGATAGCTGAACATATGAGAGCTATACAAAGGAGGGACCCCAGATACCCGGTAGCCCTTCATGTCGCAGAGTGTCAACCCAGGGAGGACGACATTAAAGTACGTGTTTTTGGGATCGATCTAATTCCCCTCAATATCAGAGGGGGCAATCGTGAACTGATGCTCAGACGTAAGGAGGCCACTTGGATCATGCGCTTACGCAGCGTAGAACATGGGCTTAACTACGATTCTGAGCTCCAATATTTCCTTGGAGACTAGAATCTCACCGGGGGGATTCTTGGTGCACACTGACTGATTTTCTGTACAATAACTCTGAACTCTAGGGTGATGATAACAGATGACAACATAAGAGATTTCCTCTCTCTAGGAGTCAAATGTATTCTACTTCTGTGTTTCAATGTATCAAGACAACTATGTATAGTGTACCATATTACAAGGCCAAATGTTTTGATTATTAAGATTGACAGTACAGACAATTGTCTACTATTCGCAAACCTTGTTGTTTACGTACACATTCTGAGTCCCGCTTTTGCATTTGAAGACTTTGTTTAAATATATGTATAGACTTTTAAATGTACGGGGGTATGATGTGTCCCCCTTTTTTTCTCACATTTACTCACAATTTTTCGCACTTTCTTTCAACTATGCACCTTACATCTGAATAATCCAGCCACACCCAGGCTTGGCCCCGCATGCTCAACGTCACAGCTTCTTTTTCTTCTTCGTTTTTTGATAATTTTATGTCCACATAACAACTGACATAGGAATTTGATCTCTATTTCCCTTATCAATTTTGTAATTCTATTCCCATACATGAGCAACAAGTAATGATTTACATTGGCAAGCAGCGGGATTTTGTGATTCACTTACATTTTAGTGGACTACATTTACTCCTCTTCCTTACACCATGATTAGGTATTTTAATAATGGACAAGGACTGTTATTTCCATCAAATAAGACACAGACGTCCTCCTTTTCCTATATGATTTCCCCCTTAGTAATGGCGCTGATATATGCATCGTTTTGGAGTACGTCCTCCATGTCTACCATTCTCAATATAATCCCTCCTCTCCCGGGGTCACGTGTTCGTACACGAGAGACGACCGCCGGGAACTAACAGAGGAGGGATTGCCTGCAGCGGGTGAGTGTCAGTTTCTCCACCGCTGTGCGGTACACCACGGACCCGCGTCTTATTTAATAAGCGTTGGGTGCGCAGTGCTCTGAACGCATGTCCCTTGGACAATTATCTTACTATGATTTTGTATTTACTCGCCAGCACACCACCGCAGAGGTCACATACTCGTTTCCTCAATTTGGCGCTATAAAGAATCCCCTCCCGGCTCCCCGCCTTACAGCATAGCGAGACACAGGTAACCCTTTGTATTTTCAAATTTTTTTTATCCTTTAAGAGCGACTGGGCAAGCATTTTTCTAGATTTCTATAACTAGCGAACTTGTCTAAACTAACGGAATAGCGCTATGTAACAGAAACTCATGATTCCCTTATCCTTTTTTTATATAGCGCTATACTTTCAAATGGAAATTACCAGTGGGATACGATAATTCTATCCATATACTGCAACTGATTACTTTGTCAAACAGCATCGACTGTTTCATATACTTACAGAATACCCATTGGTAAGAGAAAGATTTTCTTTGCTGCCCGAGACTCAACTTAGTCCTACAAGCATTTGCTTCCTTTAGAAGCCTCCTTATGAGTTCCTTTTTCTCTTTTTCACCCTTACCTTATATAGCTTGAAACTGAGCTTTTAAAGACCCAGACTTACTCCAACCACACATTGGAATTGGAGTGGAAGGTAATACCTATCATCCATAGAACAGAAGATTTTGCATGAATTGTGCTCTCTGGATCTTTAACCTATATAGGCACCCTTATCACTACCACGTCATGAGGCCACACAAATACCTCCTCACATATTTAATTAGATTAAATATATCTGACATCTCACGTTTCATTCACCATCACTACGAACACCCTCTAATTTCTAGGACCACTGTGTACGAGTGACACATGACCACACATAGGTCTTTTTAAGTCCATCTCACTCTCTACGTGCACATTAGCACTATAGACCAATCACTTGCCCGAATATGAAAGTTTCTTCACCAAATCTCACCAACCATGTGCGATACAAACGCACGTCACAACTGCATGTCGGTTGCACAATTGTCACCATATGCAGCATCAAGTTAAACATGTTTAGATAACAACTTGCCTACATTATTTTGTATTACCAGCCCTGAAGAGTCGTGTGACTCAACCGCACACGACGAAACACGTGTCGGCGATTGATATTATTCTCAAGTCTGGAGAAAATTAAACATCTTGCTGTGACAAGAAGACTTACACCAAAGAACCTGCTTCTGCGCCTCTTTTTAACTTTTGGTCAATTTACCTTGTTTTGATGAACACACATGTAGTTGCGAGAGCTTATCTTTGTTACTCATCCTCCTAGACCTCTCCGCGGCATTCAACACTGTCTGCCACCGCACCCTAGTGCAGCGCCTCAGCAACGTCGGAATCCAGGAGAAGGCACTGGAATGGATCATCTCCTTCCTAGACGGAAGAACACAGAGAGTCCGTCTACCACCGTACAAGTCAGAGGCCACCGAAGTCATCTGCGGCGTCCCTCAAGGATCCTTGCTGAGCCCCACCCTCTTCAACGTCTACATGAGCCCCCTCGCGGCCATCGCACGCCAACACAACCTCAACATCATCTCCTACGCTGACGACACCCAGCTGATCCTCTCCCTGACCAACGACCCCGCCGCCGCCAGAGCCAACCTTCACGAAGGGATGAAAGACGTAGCCGAGTGGATGACGACCAGCCGCCTGAAACTGAACTCAGACAAGACGGAAGTCCTCATCCTGGGCTCCTCGCCCTCCGCCTGGGACGACTCCTGGTGGCCCCCCGCCCTGGGCACCGCACCCAAACCGACAGACCACGCACGCAACCTGGGCTTCATACTGGACTCCTCCCTCTCCATGGCCAGACAAGTCAACGCCGTCTCCTCGTCATGCTTCAACATCCTGCGCATGCTACGGAAGATCTTCCGGTGGATCCCCACCGAGACCAGGAAGATGGTCACCCAGGCCCTCGTCACCAGCCGACTGGACTACGGCAACGCCCTCTACGCCGGAACCACCACCAAGCTCCAGAAGAGACTCCAGCGGATCCAGAACACCTCAGCCAGACTCATCCTCGACATCCCACGACACAGCCACATCTCCGGACATCTGAGAGACCTGCATTGGCTCCCCGTCAACAAAAGAATCACCTTCCGTCTCCTCACCCACGCACACAAAGCCCTACACGATCAAGGCCCGAGCTACCTCTACAACCGCATCAACTTCTACGCTCCCAAACGCCATCTCCGATCAGCCAGACACGCCCTCGCCGCCGTCCCCCGCATCCGAAGAACGACAACAGGAGGAAGGTCCTTCTCCTACCTGGCCGCCAAGACCTGGAACTCCCTCCCGACCGACCTGCGCCTGACCCAAGACCACCTCTCCTTCAGGAAGAAGCTCAAGACCTGGCTGTTCGAGCAGTAGCAGCACCCCCCCCCCCCCAAGCGCCTTGAGACCCTCCGGGTAAGTAGTGCGCTCTATAAATGTCTTTGATTGATTGATTGATTGATTGATTGATTGATTGATTGAAACCAGTACCTCCTTTTTTACTTGATAAGGCTCAATAAACAAACTACACAAAAAATATGAATACATTAAACATCATAAATAACGTTGCAGATATGTAGGAAATTGGGTTATCAGTTGTGTAGGATGTGAGGTCCACAATTTTCTCTTACTGGGAACCTAGCTCTCCATTGTAGCACTTGACTCTCACACAGTAGCGATGCAGAACCATCTAAGACCTACTCAAGGAAGGTGGTGTGGACTTGTAATCTCCATTTACTGGCACACAAATCATTACTCAATAAATGATTGTCCAGACAATGCTATTTCTTAAAAAAAGTAAAGGTACATTTATTACACACGCACTACTAACTACTATGCATCAATTTGCAAATATATACATAAGGCAGATAGAAATACCTTGGTGACATTTTACAATCACATTTGACCCCTAAAGGGATCGTGGCTCCCAAAATCACAGAGCCCATCCAACTATCCATACTAATATTATAAAGAGAGAACCCAAACCTTTGAGGCAGGAAATCTCAGTAACCACAGCACCAATCACAACACCCAATACAGCGTTGGAAAGGGCAGTTGCAGCAGAAGGACATAGGCTATGCAGATGGATACAAAATTGTATAAAAATAATTGCAAAAAACTACATCATCCAGAAGGCCGAGGGCCAAAATAACATCAAACAGGAAATGATGTAATAATGTGACTCACTATATTGAGACTGAGAGCCTGGAGCCAAATTGCTCGTGAACAAGGGATATGCTATCCCGAAACGCGTAGATTTGTGCCAGCCTGCTTGAGAAACTCCATGCTGTGAGGATTAAATAAAAAAGCACATAAGTGAAGTCAAACGCGAGTTCGTCCCGTTTTTCTCCCAGCTGGGGGAATTGGTTGTGGATTTAAATGCGGCGTGGTTTTGCCGCGGGGATTTAGGAACCGGCGAGAGAGCGCTGCAAATTCTGGCATAAAGGAACCGAGGGGTATCAATATATATATATATATATCCATACTAATATTATAAAGAGAGAGCCCAAACCTTTGAGGCGGGTAATCTCAGTAACCACAGCACCAATCACAACACCCAATACAGCGTTGGAAAGGGCAGTTGCAGCAGAAGGACATAGGCTATGCAGACAGCCACCATATTCATTTAAAAGTTAAAAGCAAAGTAGTCCCTTGTGGGCGTGTCTGTGTTCCGCTGTGGGCGTGTGCTGGGGGCGTGACAAACGCTGGGGGCATGTGGTACGTTCCGCCCTTCATGCCATGTGAGTCGTAATTGCGCCGCATCAAGGGACCCGCTGGGGGCGTGAGACGCTGGGGCCGTGACAAACACTGTGGGCGTGTGTCTGCGCTGTGGGCGTGTGTCCGCCCTTCATGCCATGTGAAGCGACAATTACGCAATTGCGCCGCATCAAGGGGCACGCTTGGGGTGTGACAAATGCTGGGGGCGTGTGCTACGTTCCGCACTTCATGCCATCTGGGTCGGACATTAATCCGATCGTCTGCTGTGGCCGTTTGCTGGGGGCGTCACAAAGGCGTTCACCTCAAAGCGTGGTAAGTAACCATTCGCAAGACTCCCTTGGGGGACTGCCCGTTGTCTCACACATACTGGGGGTGCCGAATGCAGTGTGTGCCTTGGCCTGGGTGCGTCTGAAAGAGTCGAACGCAGTGTGTGGCTTGGCCTGGGTGCGTCTAAAAAGCACTCGGGCCGAAGAGTGTCGGTGTGGGTCATAAAAAAATAAGAACAGCGGGAAACAATCATTCAAGACTCACACAATTCTAATTGTTAGACGGTCGCCGCTGGCCCTCAAGCGGGGGTACACGCGACTGAGCGTGTCTGCGGGGACAATTACTGCAGCCTCTCATGCGCGCTGTTACTGAACTATCACATTAAACCAAATTACACGCGCCTGCTAACATCAGCCAGGGCTGTAGCCGGGCTCAGGCGGCGGATCACTACACTAATTACATGCGCCTGATAACATGAACCAGGGCTGCAGCTGGGCCTCAAGCGGGGGAACACGCGAATGACCGCATCTGAATACACACTTTAGACACATTCTATTTCATACCCGGACAACGTCGGGACGGGCTGCTAGTACCTAATAAAACATCACAATAAAGGGTTATCACTCTAAATAAAACAGGCCTATTGGCTTTATCAAGGGGTCATCACAACAAAATGTAAGGCAAGCCCAATGGCTTTGTCAGAAATCACCAGATAAGTTAGGAAGACCTGTGGGCTTTGTCAAAGGTGCATCACATTAACAGACAAATAATCCATGTTAAAAAGTACAATCATATCACTGTAATCATGAATCATGCAAAAGCATTTAAAATCACTGTCAGAATAAATATTGTACACATTATTGAAAACCAGCATAACAAGTCTGTGTCCTTTTAGATCACATAAAACACAGCAATAGAACCAACACCTAGAATAGAATCAACACCTTGAATAAAAGCCCCAACCGAGAGAAGAGTTGACTTTAGATTGCAAGGCTAGAGGGGTGATCATTTTGTTGACCCTGCAGACATAGGGTCACTTTACCAAAACTAACAAGAGGGGGGCTGCCACGCTCTAGCAGCTGCAAAGCACATTTTCAGTACCATAGGTGGTACCCTTATCCTCTGTTGCTAGAGGTGGGGGATCAAAGGTCAAGAATCTTCAAGTGTGGATATCTCAGGCCCATGCACATGTATTCATGTGTAACCAGCCAAGAGCCTCTTACCCTAGCTGTGTTGCAGCAGCCTTATCTTACAAGGCTGACATTGGTGGTAAACAAGAGCAGTCCATTTACCATGTGTTCACCAACAAAGATTTTTTTTTAATCAAAGAGTTTCAACTGATCAAATTATAGCACAAGTATATTACCTAAGGCCCTCACAGGGTTGTTTCTTGGCAGTGCTTTCAGCCCACCTTGCAGTTCACCGTGGAAATGCAACATTGACCAAATGCCCAGTCTGCCCCCGATTGGTGCCCTCAAGGAAGGGTGTGCCTTAGACAACTGCCTAGGAGACTTACACAAATAAATGACAGTAGTGTGTCATTTGACAGCAACAGTACTGCTACTAGGGTTTCATGAGTATAAATCATAATCTGTTAGTGAAAAAGGTTGTGGGAAGGTTAATGGTGACTGTGCCTGGGTGGGGGAGGGGGGCAGGTGTTTAACTCTACATCTGTGTGTCCCATGTGGACATTCTTGAACTCTCAAGTCTGCTTTTCACTGTGGGAACCCTTCCAGGAATCACCAGAGTAGTCCTGCTTGCATGGCACTCTGCTGTGAAATGGATCGAGTGGGATTGAAGTATTACGCTGGAAAAGCCCATGTGATGAGGCAGATGCTTCAACGCTCTATATCCGTTGAAGGGTTCAATAAGTGGGAGCTTATTGCCTTCTCGGTGTGGGGAACATTCGGCAAGGTACACACTTCTTGGATCTTCAAGCTGAAATCACGTTGCACAAGTATCAATTTTACCATTACTTTGGTTCATGGTCTCGTATTCCATTGAGTAGCCCTTAGCGATATACCTGATTTCAATGCAGTTGAATCAAAGATCCTCATGGACCCCATAGAAAAAGGGAGAAAATCCCAGATCTACGGAACTGTGGTGGTTACCTCTCCCGACCTCTCTTCAAATCTAAGAACCTGCTGGGACGGTAGGCTGGATCCATTAGACAATTCTGACTGGAGAGGCACTTGCATGCCACCAGGGTGTTGGTAATCTATTCAAGGCTTTATCTCATACAATTTAAGTACCTACACATGGCCTATATTATGCCCATGAGATTGTAGTAGGTATGCAATCTATCTGCACCTGGCTGTTTCTAATGCCCATGGGAGTACTTGTTCCACGTGGTATGGAAATGCCCTCTCACTGTGCAATACTGGCCAGGTGTAATTGCGACTCTCTCACAAGTGCTTGTGGAACCAGTGGAACCATCTCCACGTATTTCATTGTTGGCTATTGCAAATGACTTTGGGGGAACCTGAGCGGATCGCACTGTTATTGGAATTGGAAAGGTGCTCACCAAAGTGGCATAGCTAAACACCGGAATACTCCTTACCCCCTATCCTTGGCCAGCTGGCGGGCTGCAATGGATTGGTGCACTAAGCAAGAAGAACCCATATACATATCCAAGAGCTGTCCTCTAAAACATAAGTGTGGGGGAATGGTGGGCACATTATGGTCTGTGCTAATGAATACCTGGGCTTACCTGGATTGATCCTTTATGTAGATTTGCCTTTATTATGATGCCAGTGTGCCTACTGTTTTGTCACTGATTGCCTTTAAAAAAATTAAAATTGATTATAAAAAAAGAGTCAACGTTTAAAGTCCTGTCTTTTTCATTTGTTCTTCACATAAGTATAGCAATTAAACAAGCTATGCTACTCATAACACTGAAGAAGAAAAACTTCACTAGAAGAAGGCAGACATTTTGTGAAACTTGTGGTGGACGGCTATGGATATTCCATAGTCTGCCTTCACAGACTCTCACTGGGGGAGTGATACAAGCCGTAGGGCAGGAAGGCAATGACAGGTTGATTGCAAGGTTATTGGAGAAACAAATTATGGAGAAGAGATAAAAAAAGAAGTGGCAGGATGAGAAAAGGCATGTACGGATGCTTACACCTGGATACAGGAGCTAGATGTAGCACTTTGCAAACTGACCTCCATGGAACTTAGACAACATGGGCTGTGTGGGAGAGGGCAGTACACCACTGCTGCGTCCTGCACCGGCGGCATGGCGGGCCCCCGGTGGTGCTTCTTTTAAAGGTGGCAGTGAAGTCCATGCTGGGAAGGAACTGGTGTGCATGCACACAGAGGGGCACATGTTATGCCCCCCGGTGTGCATCCATATGCGGTGAAGGCACAGGGGGCCCTGTAAGGTCCCCTTTGTTTCCTCTCTGCCACGTTGTACATGGATGAGGAACCTCCATGACACCACTGGCGGAGAAGAAACTTGTAACAATGCTTGGACTGCTGCGGACCTGCCAAAAATACTGCAATCTCATGACTGCTGCACCACCTCCAGATTAATGGCAGTTCCCTGGTGAGTGCGGCAGTCTCAGGGAGTTCCGACCACCCAACTCGTAATAGGGCGGTCAGACCACTGGTGCAGTGATGGCTGCATCACCACCGCCACACCCCCACAAGTTTTGCAGTCCTCAGACCTCCAGACTTGTAATTGGGCCTCAAGTGTCAACACCAGGCTTAAGAGCATGTCCATTCCTGAGACAAAACTCATCAGGCCAGAAAAGGTTTAATCAAGAGACCAAGGGGCAGGGCATGGATTAGCTCCAAAATAGCGAACGCCACACTCTGTCACTTTAGAAATGCAGGGATGCACCGTATTTACAAAAATACGGTGCACCCCTGTGTTTCTCCCTGCGCTGGCACTAAATTAAACTGCCTAGCGCCATCGCAGGCACCCTTGCACAATAGTGTATGGGTGCCTGCATTGAGGGAATGATTGTTTATGTGCAGGAAGGGACTCCTTCCTGCACATAAACAATCATTCATGGTGCTTTGCTGTTTCTATGTGTGCTGCACAATGCACGACACATAGAAACAGCAAAAATAAGGAGAAATAAAGCATTTCTCCTTGTTTCCCCATGTTAAGACCAGGTTTTCCCCGGTCTTAATTTTGTCTCTGCCTCCTATTTATGCCACCCTTGTAAATAGGGAGCAGCGTCAAAATCAATGGGTGTTGCGGTGGAATGCCCAACGCAACACCCATTGCCCACCCCTTTCACACAAGGCATAGCACGAAAGGGTGCTTTATTTACAAAGCGCTGCTTTGTAAATAAGGCAAAGCTCCTATCATTACGGAACGTCAATAAAAGTGATGTTCCTGTCGCCATAGGGGATTGTAAATATGCCCCCAACTGCCTACATATCTCTCCTTGTCAGTATTTCAGCCCGTTGCACTGCATGCATGCCAGTCTGACACATTGGGCCAAGTGTAAAGACAAGCTACACAACACAAACAGAGAGAGCATACAGCACTCTTGTATCTGAAGCCACATCACACAAAGAGGCACAATAAAAAATGTCTTCAGTCATGTGGTTTTCTTTTCCCAGACTCTTTGCGTGGATAGATCCAAGTCACAAGTCCAGCACACATCCTCGGTGTGACAAGGACTCTTAACAGGAGACCCCCATGGCCGAGTCACTAAAAGCGGGCATACCACTTGTAAAACGTTAACGAATCTGACATTTCAGCACGGACTGCATACATTAAAACAACGAGCCGTATATTTTTTTTACAACACTGTAAACTGAAATGCCATTTTATCCAATTAACAGCTCAGGGCAGTTACTATGGCGCAAAATGAATCTGGCAGAGTGGCAATCAGAGAGAGTCTTGAGAAATGTTATTCCAATTTCTCTAGAACTCTTTGTTGGATAAAACCTGTTGTTAAGTCATTATTCTGCAAATGATCTGACCTGGCATTCTTCGCAGCTGTGGTTGAGTAACTATTACCAGGATTTAATTCAATTTGGGACACATTCTCAGACAGCAGCGAGATGTCCTAGCCAGCTAACATTATCTAAGCACTGATGTCAAAATAAATTAGTTGTGTAGGGGCAGGCAGGGGAGAAATATCTCTTAATAACTTGTCAACAGCAGGCGGAGAAGGAGTTGAGTTCATGTCGCAACTCAAGTCATCCAGTCCCCGCAGCAATGGCCGAACCTTGTTATTAAAGTAATAGATGAAAGTGGGTTGTTTCTGTGGGAGCGGAAGCAAGTACCTGTTTGCATCAAGTAGTGGAGAAGTGTGGCTCAATGGTTAGAGACCCCCCCCCTTTTGTATCGCAATGGTTAGAGCGGCAGACCCTGATGCAGAGGTCTAGCCCGGGACCAGGGTTCAATTCTCCGCCTCGGCGGGTCTTGAGCTCAAAAATTCCACGGACCTGATAATTCTCGCCTCGGTGCCTATTCCAATCATGGAGTCCCACTCTGCAACTCTGGGCAATAGCTTGCTTAATCTCCACAACGGCCCCCACAACACTAAGGATGCCTGGCCTCCACCTTGGGGGTGCCCAGGAGCGGACACCTCACAGGGAAAGCCAGGATGGGTTCCACAGCGGTATTTGTACAAGCGCCTTGAGACCCTTGCGGGTGAGTAGTGCGCTATACAAGTATCAATTTACATTTACAAGTAGTCACCTTCCATATTTGATTCGCTTTATGGGCACGAGGTGTAATGAAGAACAATAAATTTTTTTTTTTAAAAGGGTCTCATTAGAAGCTGACCCTCTGTCCTCTTTAACTCTGCCCCCCGAGTTACCGATACCCGGGGCATCAGTACCTCCTCAATACACTGGGATAATAAATTGGATCTGGAAGGTCCCCTTAGAAAAAACGAATTAGTGTGGACATTTTGCCATTTCGGACTGATTAACGTAGTCATTTTTCATTTTCCCAAGGTTTTAATCAAGAGTCAGTCATCTTGAAAGCAGGTGGAGTGTTTTGATTAAACAAAACACATTTGCGATATTCTCAACAATCTTGTGATTCCAAATTGGCAGGTAACACAACTACATGCCCTGTCCTGTCTCATACACATAGGAATGATTCACAGCCCCAATACACATCTTTCTATGTCAGAACCTCCCTCACCATCTTCTGTGGTGTTGTCCTTACTCCAGTGTCAGGTCAGCTGGCCACATACATTGGTGGGAAGTGTTGCCCTGCACGTGTGGTACTGTCCAACGCCAAGTCTGGTACGGAATACAGCCACTTGTTACTCACAATGTTCCCTACAGACCCTCCCTGATATGTAATACATGTTTGATCCAGCCATGTAGAAGGTTTTGCCACAAGGCGGGTAATATCTACTTTGCCCTAAACACCTTTGTATGGGGCATCACTGACATGATTAACCCCAATCAATACACTCAACAACTGTTTTTGTGTCATGATGTACCTATATTTGCCCATTAGATCCTTGGCATTTCCAAATCAAACTTCCACATAAAGCCAGTCTTCTAAATGTTTGTATTTTTGACATGCTGTTGTCCTGAGTATACGTAACCAACACCTGCATGCCTGCCATGTAATTTGATATTACAAACCTGCTCTAAATGAAGTGTCACTTTTTACCTATGAGACATTCTGATGTGCAAGATTGTGCCAACTAAGTGGGAAATAGACTAAGATGTCATAGAACCTGTCCACGTTGCATTTCCATCTTCAGCATGTGGACCTCTTACATCTCATGTCCCAATGTTTCTCCGTTTGAAGGTACATGCTTAGCATACCCTTGGGACATTGTTGAATAAACTCACCCTGATATCTTGGGGGAACCACAGTCAGCAGTTTAGCATGCAACTATCATTTCTCAGTCCAAAATTTAGACGCGGGGTAGTTAGGAAGAGTGAGGTGGGTTTGAGCAGGGTGTATGTTCTATACATACATAAAGAGTCGAAATCTTTAAAAACTTTCTTACAGACTTCATGGAGATAAGTACAATTGTGGGAAAAGGAATTTTAAAACAAGAAGGTCAGAAAGTAGTCCGAATCAAACTTCAAGATAAATGTAAGAAAAACTGTCAACAACATACCAGGCAAAAAATCCAGAAGGCAAAAAACCTGTCCAGACTCCAATGAAAAATGCAAGCAAGTACATAAAAAGAATATTCAAAAGTCAGAAAGGGGGGAATGTAAACATAAATCATTTCTCAAAGCCAGAAATGGAGCCTTCTGACCTTCTTAAACTTGCAGTTCCAGTGTGAAGGACTGGGCATTATGACAGTGGAAGCAGGGCCAGAAACCTTCAGGGAAATTAGAGGATGAGACACAGGAGGAGGAATGGGCATGGTGGAATGGGAGGGGCAGATAAAAAACAGGTTGGTAGGGATGCAGTTTGGACAAGAAAACAGGGATGCAGTCTAGGACAATAAGTGGCAGGTAAGTTCTCTGCCTAGCAGCCAAAGATTCCTGTAGGGAAGCTAGACATTTTCACACTACCTGGTTTAGCTGCCTAATGGCCCATGTTTTTTTGCTCCCTAGACACTAACTGCCTCCTGATATTCATTACTGTTTCCAAGAAGGGGGTGGGCTGGAAGTGTAGGGGGACATGCAAGAGACCAGCATGACAGGCACAAGCCTTACCCTTGGAATTGTTCTTGTTTGAAACCAGCAGTGCTTGGGAGAGGAAGAGTGGCTGAAGAGATGGCTGCAAGATGAGATGATGATTGGCCCTCATCCATCACCACCATCTCTTATTCCAAACCCGTCCTCTAGGCTCTTAGGGGTGTCAGAGACCACCTCTAATTCCATGCCCAGATTCAGTTGGACTCCAACGGGTGCGGGCTCTTCTTCCAACCACTTTTCCTACTTTTCTGTGGATGCTGTGATGGGTGCTTGCCCGACAGCCAAGATTCTCTGCTGCTGCCCAGAGGCCAGCTGGATTCGCCCTGTGTACTTGCTGGCTACTGTAGGGAAATAGTGACAAAGACCCATCAGCTGAGATGTGAGAGACAAAACATGTTGCAACATAAGCAACTATTCATGAGGATATATACACTGTAGAATGCAACAGTTCAGCAAGTGCAATAAAAGCGACTTCCAATAGTAGTTGGCATCTGTGCCTGCCTGTCACATGGTAACATCTTTGTAAGAACATGCCCTCCTCTCAACAACTTGCTTTGCTCTGCATAAACATCTGGGGAAAAATGACAATGTGGTCATTTAACTCAAATGTCATGCTATGGCTTTACATACCAAAGCCATTCGTGACAACCTTATGGGAGATTTATTTACACTGTACCCTTACAATGAATAAGTAATTCATCAGTAAATCAGTAAATAAAGAATCCCCGGGTCCGAGTTTGAATGGAGGTCTAGCATGTGACTCAGGATATCTAAGTGTGTAAACTGGGGATTCCCTTTTTAAGGACAGTTCCCCTCACACACCAGTGGTGTCATGCGTTTTCCCTGGGGTACCTCCTCATGGGAGAACCTGGTCCTCAGGTGGGCTACAACTACAACCCCCTCACTGCGAGGGAGGAGCTCAGGGATGTTTTTCAATTGGAAGGTGGGTCTACCAAAACCCCATGATGGCTCAGTGTGCGCTAAAAGAGTGCAGTGCTATATTGTGAGTGAATAAGAAATGATTAAAACTAGCTATGGGGTCAGCTCTGACGTTACTTGTTTATTTCAGCAGCCCAGTGCCACAGACGGATGCTGCCTACCTCAGGAACCGCATTACTGGCGGTTGCAGCACCCGTATCATTAGGCCACAAAGGCCGTGGCAGATGTGGTGAACTCTGCATACCTCATAGGGTACAGGTTGAACATACTGAACTGTGAAAAATTATCCTGGTTCAGTATTGTTTCACTTATTTCTATTTACATGTTACTACACACACCTTCACTTTTTATGCAGTAGCTACATCACCAACCCTGAAGAAAGCCCGACACTAACTGAGGTCTATTTGACTGAAACATGTTGGTCTTGTAAGAGCACAGAGGCCTTGAATCCTGGCACCTGTACTACGAGCGATATTCTGATTTTAATACTGGCACTGGGCAGATGAAATACACAAGTAACGTCGTAGCTGACCCCGTAGCTAGTTTTAATCATTTCTTATTCACTCACAATATAGCACTGCATGATACTATAGGACTGATGCTGAAGAACAATCTTGTGTACTGCATTGCACATTGACAATCTAGATAACAATTTGGATTGAACAATTTATGTAGGGTAACAGCCATAAAAGGAGGTTACTATGCATGACATAAAGTATTAAGAATTACATCATGAGGGATGCTGCTGTTCATGTCCCTCAGGGGGAGGTGTAGAATCAAGTAGGTGGTCCACAAGACCCTCTGTTTCAGTGTGGTGAGCCAGGGTCTTGGTCTTCCTCTTCAGCCAAGGGGACCACCTGACAATGTCCATTGTGTTAAACTGGGATCAGACGCAGAGATCCTCACAGTGCTTGCACTCACCCTGACCCTTTCTTATGGTGATCCCCACAGCAATATATATTCTGATGATGTTTTGCCATGCTGCTAGCCAGGCATTGAGGCTCAGCTGTTAGTGGAGGACTATGGAGAGCTGAGGTTACGAAAATAATACCTCCTCTCCCATGATGCTGAAGTCTTTCTGGTTGAAGTTGGTGGCCCTCTTGGTGCTCTCCTTAGTCGTGTATGGGCCATGTAGGGGATTAAAGGGTCGATTTAATTGTTAATGGAGGGGGAACTCCATCGCGACAACGGAGTTCCCTCCGCACAAACGCAGTGGTACGTCTGCCCGATTTATATGCGGGTGGACCATTTTACGGTGGTGACTACTCCACCATTGCCATAGCCAAACCCTCTCTGATGACCTTACAGAGTAAGAGACATAGGAGAACTCTCTGTAAATCCATCTGCCCAATTAGGATGGGCGGATATAAGGCAATTTTTTACTGTCTGTCACTTCCAGACAAACCCTGGCAGTGAGGGACAGTAAAAATAAAACAAAAAAAACCTTGCCATGGGAAATGACTCTCACGGTGAGAGGGGCTTTATCTTTTCTTTTCATAAAGAAAATCCTGCCACAAAATTTTCTTTTTGAAAATAAAAAAGAAACCAACTTTGTGCAAGGCTGCATCATGTTGTTGGAGCCCTGCACCAAACTGTGAAAAGCATTGACATAAACCACAGTGAAGGCGGTTCTTGCCAATGCTTTATAAATAACTGTCAGCTTAGCAGTCATATATAAATTAGGCGGGTGGAATCTCCATAAGGGCGATAGAGTAATTTACTCTATCACCCTGGTGGAGAAACGAACCATCCGCCTATAATTAAATCAGACCCTAAATCAGGACACAGATCAGTAGGATGGATGTGGATATCTTTTCACTTTGCCGAATGACACAGGAATTACTGATTCAGCTCTTCTGCATGGTTCAATTCCACAAATATCTGGATTGTGTACACTTATATTGTTTGATGCAATACATTAGACAACATATAATCTGAAAAAAAAACTTGTTACAAAAGAGAGAAAGTCCTTTCTGATTTATGAACCAACAGATCAGTTTTGGTTAATTCGATAGTTATAGGACTTAGAAATCTTTGAAGAAAAAAGCATAAGATCTGTAGACTATTACAATGATTAGGTGGAAAGGAATACACAGTAGGTGGAGTATTCACAACTGGCAATGTGGTGAAAATGATGTGTACAAAACAGTACATTCTCTAACGTTATTCAATTCTAGTCTGAACTTTGGTCATGTAGGTTGTTAGCAAATATATATGGACATTACATTGCCTTACAATGTAGTGGTGTTAAACAATTGTGTCTCAAGATGGCATGTGTGGACTGAGGTAAGTTCCACATTTCAGAATTGACTCAGTGCAGAGACTGTTTATTGCCCTCACTGTTGGATATCATGAATAGGGCTAGGAGAGAGGGCATTTTTCCATCTCAATGGAAGAGTGCGGTGGTTAAGCCCCTTCTGAAGAAGCCTACACTTGACCCAGAGGTGCTTAAGAATTATCGCCCCATCTCTTTGCTTCCAGCACCGGCAAAGATGATGGAGACTTATCTCAATCAACATCTGGCGGCTTTTCTGGACTCCTCGGGTCTCCTGGATCAATCCCAACATGGCTTCAGGAGGTACCATAGTACCGAGTCAGCACTCACGGTCGTTTTGAATAACATCCGTATGGAGGCAGACCAGGGACACACCACCATCCTGGTCCTCTTGGACCTGACAGCTGCCTTCGATACCCTGTCCCCTTCGGTTTTAACATCTCGCCTGAGGGAGATAGGGGTGGGAGGGACGGCTCTGAGTCTGCTGGCCTCCTTCTTGGACCAGAGAGAGCAGAGGGTCAAGTTGAGAGAGTTCTTATCTCCATCCCTACCGGTGCAATGCGGGGTCCCACAGGGTTCGGCATTAAGTCCGACCCTGATTAACATCTACGTGACCCCGCTTGCCAGGCTTGTAAGATCTTTCGGGATGGAGGTAGTCTCTTATGCTGACGACACACAGATCTTGGTGTCCCTTTCCCATCTGGGTAACTTGTCGCCGTTCAGCTTTAGGAACTGCATGGAAGCTGTTTCCTTGTGGATGATTCACAATTCACTTAAGCTGAAAGGCGAGAAGACTGAGATCTTGGTGTTTGGCCCTAACCAGAACATCTGGTCTCCTGATTGGTGGCCGCCCTCTCTGGGAGCCTGTCCCACGCCTACGGAGTCGGCGTGGAACCTGGGAGTGTTGATTGACCCCGCTCTCTCCATGACCTTGCAGGTAAACAGAACGGTTGCTACCTGCTGGGGTATTATTAAAACACTCAGAAAAATAAAACATTATCTGTCTCCTCAGGCGCGGAAGCAAGTGGTGGTAGCTCTTGTCGCTTCGCGACTAGATTACTGTAATGCTTTATATATTGGCATGAATAAGAGCTTGTTACAGCGTCTTCAGACTGCCCAAAATGCTGCCGCCAAATTTGTTCTGGACGCTCCCAGATCAGCGTCAGCAACAGCAGCTAGGAAGGCCTTACACTGGCTTCCCATTGAATCGAGGATTACATTCAAAACTCTCTGTCTCACTTATAGTGCCCTCTCTGGTAAGGGTGCTGAGGGTGTTAAGAAGCTGTTGCTACCATACGTATCGGGTAGAGACTTACGCTCCTCCTCAAAGAACTTGCTTGTGGTACCTCGTTTCCGCAGGAATAAGTGGGGTGGTAGGGCTTTTTCTTCAATCGCCCCTAAGTTATGGAATACTCTTCCTTGCGAAATTAAATCTAGGCCCTCCGCTCTGCTTTTTCGAAAAGCCTTGAAAACTTGGCTGTTCGCTAGGGCGTACCCGTAGTTACTTTATATTTGTTTTCATGGTTTTGTTGTTAGGCGCCTTGATGCCCTCGGGCTTAGTTGCGCATTATAAGATTCCTTTCATTTCATTTCATCATTTCATTTCACTCAGCACTGTTCAGAATAGTTGGACAACCAGAGAGGGAGCTCAAACAAAGTGTATTGCTAAAAGTGGTTGTGAACCTGCAGATCTTGATTAGTGTGCCCTAGCTCAGCTCTATGAGCAGGATTGGGATAGAGTATAAAGCAATGGTGTAAAACATGCAAAAGGCAAGGATGCATTTGCACGTGTACTGTTCTTGACACATCTATAATCAAAGTATCAGAAGCATATTGCATCCAATAAATAAAGATACATTAGTGATTGTTATTTGTCAGATATAACGAATTACTCCAATTTCAACATTCACATTTGAAAATGAGGCTTACCACACCAAAATCCACATTTCTAATATTTTCCAGGCATTTTTACCCCAGTTAATATCAGCAGATTTTACCTGCTGATATTTACTGGGGAAAATTGCCTAGGGGTGAAGTTTGCTGGCAAACTCCTGATTGCAATATGTGCGAAACCAGAAATGACACCACATATCACAATTAAATAGCTCTGGTAATCAGACCCAACGCGTGTGCTATACCTTATCTTTGATCTGTGTGTGTGTGTATTCTTTTGTACCTCATTTGGGGCACAGTGTTTGGAGTGAGATGATAGAAGAAGGAGTATATGCAAGGTTCAGTTGTCAAGAAACAAGAAAAAAGATAACTATAGGCTGACTTACACATTCATACACAAGTAAATCATACTTATATTGTGAAATGTAATCTGGCCTACACAGAAGTGAAGAGGTACTGGTGCTGAAGACAAATTGCACATCTATGGAGTCCCACTATATCACTGGAGGTATTCGTCTTATGAACTGGTTCTGGTTATGTGTACAGTTGGAAATAACCACTTTAAACAAGACAAGCCAGAAAAGGTATAATCTCTTGAAGTTTCTATGTCCCAATACATACACCCCATGTTTATATTTTGAGATTTCAATGTTGCTCTAGACCTCGTGGTAGACCATACTCATATGAGAAAGCAAAGGTTGTGGAAGGCGCTAAAAGGTTAATGAAAAAAGTAAATCATTTTAGATATTTGGTGAGATAAAAAGTCCAAAAATAATGGTTTCCCCCACTACTCTGAGAAATATGCACAGCACTCACTCTTACTATGAATTAATGGCTATTCAGGCAAAATGATTTAAAAAATTGATCAGATGATCATAAGAACTTATTTGATAAAGGGGTACTACAGAAGTTTATACATGAATCCTGCCTATTTTGCAAGACAAATGATGATACTGCAAATCCACAAATAATATGGGATACCTTAAACCATATCTACACCATGTCTTAACAGAGATCTCTTACAGATTTGCCTAAATATATTAGCAGGAGTAGTGTCAACTGGTAGAGGAATTGAACACAAATACAGACACATTATTGAATGAGAGAGTAAATAAAGAAGAAAAGCCTAATGTAGCTAAACGATAAAACCCTTCAGTAAAAATCCAAATAGAGGTTACCTATGAGACTGCCCTCCTCACAGAAATTGAACAGGGGAGAAAAGTGTATTAGAAATTGTGCTGAAAATGTTTTCTCATAGTCCAAGCACTAAATTGAAGATTAGATTAGGGAAGAATTTGGGGCCTCTGTCTACAAAAAGGTGTTATACCTTCAGTTTCAGATATAGATTTATTGCTGGAGGCAGTGGAACTTCTGCCCTTCTGATGGAGCAGGTTGAGAAATTAGTAGATACCATCAGACAGTAGGAAATTGATCTTGTGGTTAAAGTGCTGGTGAGGAGGAAAGTGGCTTGGTGAGATGGGCTTCCATTAGAGTTATTCAACCTCTTCATCCAAGCCATAAGCAGCCATTTCAGAAACTTGACAACTTTATTCTGGAAGGAGGAAAATTCATTGGACAAAGAAACTCTCTCAATGATCCTAAACCCAGCAAGAAACAAAATAAACGGACACAATTAGAGACACATTTGAATCTTGAATGCAGATGGCAAGTCATTTGCTAGTATTATCTTTGAATGATTAAGCAATTCCTTCCTACATTAATCCACAATAGTCAAAAGGAATTTAGTCCAAAAGTCATATGACAGATCTTGTTCATAGCTTAATGTGTGAAAATTAACTATTATAGAATGCCTATTGTTGTACTGCTGTCAACGTGTTAAAAAGAGAATTTGTATTAAGATATCTTAGATTGTAGGATAGTTAATGTATCTGATTTGTATTTAATACAGCATTTAAGGTGTTAAACAAAGTATTGTGCTGTGTTGTATTGTGCCTTAGGAATAAAAACACAAAATATGTAATGAAAGCTAGCATAAAAAGATATGCATTTCGGGTGATGTACCCTTCGTCAAGGAGCTCGTGTACCCGGTGTTGTGAGGCATTCGTAGTTAATGTGTTCCGCGTCCCGGTGTCTGCTTCGGCGTTTCTCCTCCCGGAACCCACTTCCTGGGTTCCGGGAGGAGAAACGCCGAAGCAGACACCGCTCGGGACGCGGAACACATTAACTACGACACAAGCTCCCTGACGAAGGGTACATCACCCGAAATGCATTGGAGCCATTTCTAAAATGTGTAATACGCTAAACAAGAACAATTAACTCACATCATGAAAATCAGGAAACTAATGATGAAATGTGAATAAAATTTGGAAACGACCAACATTGTGGAAGCTTGTTTTCTCGAGCACCGAAGGTGTGCACAAGACACAGGGATGTCACCAAATTGTGTGGTGGCACATTAACCAAGTGTATCTTAGACGTGTGCCGGACGGACACGCCACCTGTATGTAGCACCCAACCATCTAAAAAAACGAACAAAAAAACGGAAAACACCAAAAAATTCAACGCAACCTGCTGTGCGCCCCCCTACCCCATCTTTTAGTCAGTTTTACAAAGGTTGCAACATCTGATTCTGGAAACCGCCAGCCCCTATCTTTCATGGATTTTCCATAAAAAACTTTTGGAAAACTAGAGCCTTGTAAGCTTCTGGATTTGACAAGGGCCCACAATGTGTTTTCTGATAACCAGGCAGTGTCAAATACCATTGATCAAGCTTTTTGCCTGTAGGAAATTACAATGAAGTATGTCCACCTAACAGGATGTAAGAAAACATTTTTCTTTTTTTTTGTAATGTTTATTTTATTTTCACAGGTCACAGTATGTTGCAGACATATATATATATAAGCAATTCATACAAGGTGAGCATGAAAAGGAAAGAAACGAAGGACGAAAAACTACGCAGATGAATATAGTTATACTTAGGGCCTTATTATCAAGAAAGGACGATACATTATCGCCGCTTGATAATATGCCCTTGTGAATTCCAATAGAAGCCCAGGTTCTGGTGTTAACCTGGGCTTCTATGGGAATTCACAAGGGCATATTATCAAGCCCATTATCGCCGCTTTAGCGGCAGTTTCCTGCCAATAAAAGCGGCGATAATGTATCGCCCTTTCTTGATAATATGGCCGCAAGTTAGTTAATTTCCTAAGATTATCTTAAAAAGATATCACAAGTAAAAAATACTTTTTTTCTCTTTTCCATTCCCCCCCACACTACATTTCTACATATGATTAATCATGAAAGACAATAATAAAATCCCACCAAGAATTTTTCCAAATCTTATTAAACTTTATCAGCAAGGAAAGGCCCCTTGCATTGGCCAGAGTGAGCTCCGATTCATATATCTGATGCATAAGGATGCATCATTCCATATCCTTAGGGGAGTTCCCCGAGACCCATGCCCTAGCAACAAAAAGCAGGGCAGATACTTGCATAATTATTACTAATCTCTGAATACCTCCCTCAAGATCATATTTAGCTCCCTTCATTCATTCTTCAACAGATAGCTGCATGGCAAAACCAGACTTAAGGACATACATAATGTTTGTAAATAAGGACACAGTGCAAACATATGCAAGACATCTGCGCAAGAAGATTGCACTTAAGACATTTTGTTTTATCTGTTAAGGCCGTTGCTCCCCATTTTAAAATTACATCTGGGGTACAATATAAAAGACAGACCGAACGCAACTGTTGTAATTTAAGATTAACAGAGTTTACAGAGCAATCTAGCAAATCTAAAGACGTCTGAATCTCTTCTGCCAAAATCTCAGATAAGAGAAGCCGGCCATTTTTAAGCTGAGAGCAGGGTATCTTCTACAGCAAGTTGTGAAAATGCCTGACACGTCATGCTAATAGTAGGTTTAATACCGGCCTTAAAATAGTATGAAGAAAGTTCTGAGCCTTTAATGTCTTACGTATATCACAACCCATCCACATATAGTCCTCACTTGCAGGTATTTAAAGAAAGAATGACGTGGGATCTCAAAGACATCTTGCAAATCAGAGAAGGACTGAAAGCCATTAAGATTGAATAGTTGGCCCATTGTTACAATCCCGCAGTGTGCCCAAACCCTACAAGTTGGATCCCGGAAAATAAGGGGAAAAGCAGGATTGTCCCATATCGGGGTATCTTTATTAATAATACCAACCGAATATTTCTTACAGATCCCCTTCCAGATAATATCTTTTAGTATCTTAAAGCGTACCCTTTTGTAATAGTTGTGGTCTCTTAGCCAATAATAAAAGCCTAACCTCTGCTCTAAGACCTAGCTGGGAGCAGAATGCTGTTGAGTCTGGTCATCTAAGGTTAGTAAACTGCTCAAGCATGCCGTAAAAGCAGCCCAGAAATAAAACTTAAAATGTGGGAGTGAGAGCCCTCCTTTCTTATAGTGAAGTTTCAGAAATCTAATGACTCGCTTGCATGCCTGTGGCACCAAAAACAACTTCCAAAAGCGCCTTCTAGATGTCTAAAGAAAGAGCCCCGGGACCCTCAAAAGAATTGTCCTGAACAAATAAAGAATTTTAGGAAGAATATTACTTTTAATAATATTTTGTCATCCAACAATAGTGAGTGGCAACTTATTCCATGTGTTTAATTTAAGGATTATTGTAGATAGCAATGTTTTGTAGTTTAGCGTAACAATATTGAAGACCTATGGGGATAACCTAATGCCTATATAAACCACTGAGGCAGTAACCCCTGGATTAAAAGAGTCGGAAGTAAAAATGGGAAGAGCCTGTGTTTTAGATAAATTCAGCTTATAGCCAGAAAAATTCCCCAAAATACATGCTTCACTGGTGATCTGACTAATTGCTTTTAATGGATTAGAGGCAAAAATCACCACATCATCAGCATATGTAGTCAGTTTCAGTCTTTGACTGCCAAGGACCAGAGACTGAATTGCTGTTTTCCTGGGGAGAAACTGTAAGTACGGCTCTATATAAAGAGCAAATAATAAGGGGGAGAGTGAGCATCCCTGTTATGTCCCCGGTAGATATGAAAAATAATCCGAGTAGCTCCCAGCATGGGCAATCCGAGTACATGGGGTCTTTTATAGTACCTGAATCAATTTGATAAACTCTTCGCTTATACCAAAGGCACACAAAGTGATCAATAAGCATCCCCAAGCAACATGGTCAAACGTCTTCTCTGCATCAAGTAGACTCATGCCCATATTTGTGTTGCACTTTCCGGCAACAACAAATGCCACAATTGCCGTGCTAGTATGCCCAGTGGTGTCACTACTTGGGACAAATCCATGTCTGCTGAGGGGATACTAAGACCAAGATTGCTGGAGCAAGACGGCTGGCCAAGATTTTTACAAACCTATATGATCCCAGATCTTCAGCTGGTGTATTCTTTTTTAAAAAGACCACAATGTTAGTTGTGTTCAGCTTTCTGGGCTACCCTTCCTGCTTGAATAGATTGAATGACCATAGAAAATTCCACTCCCAGTAGCTCTCAATGTGGGATATGTACGCGGAAGTGGCGGATTGAGGCGTTAGCCGTCATGGCTTAAAGCCTCACTACGCCACTTCTGAAATGCAAGGCTGCACCATATTTACAGGGATATGATGCAGCCTTGCATTTCCCCCTTAGCATTGTAGCGCCAACGCAGGGACCCTTACACCATAGTGCAAGGGTATCTACGTGCAGGGGAGGATTGTTTATGTGTAGGAAGGTGTCCCTTCTGCACAGAAACAATCCTAAAATGTCCCTTTTATGTGCGCTCCGTCATGCAGCACACATGAAAGCCACAAAATGGCATTCTTTTTTACAGATTGTTTAAGTACAGGAAGGGAGATCTTCCTGTACATAAACAATCCATGGCAATTTGCTTTTTCCATGTGTGCTGCTCATGGCAGTACACATGGAAAATGCAAAAACGAGAATAAATAATGCATTTCTCCTTGTTTCGCCAAGTTAAGACCAGGTTTCCCCTGGTCTTAATTTTGGCGCTGCCTCCTATGTGTGCTGCCCTTGTACATAGGGGGCAGCATCAAAATCAATGGGTGTTGTGGTGGAACGCCCACCGCAGCACCCCCTGCCCACCCCTTTCATGCTAACCATAGCATGAAAGGGGGCCTTATTTACAAGACAACGTTAAGCCACGTTAAGTGGCTTAACGCTGCCTTGTAAATAAGGCTAAGCCCCTATTTCTACCTCAACATCAAAAAAAGTGACATTGTGGTAGTGATAGGGGCTTGTACATATGCTCCTAAATGTCTTATACAACTTAATAGGTGGAGAGTCCTCACTGGCCGCCTTGCCAGAGGGTAGGGCCATTAGTACATCCACAATTTCCGGCATCAAGATTTCTGCCTGTAAATCATAGGCCTGCTCCTCAGTTAGAAGGGGTAGGTGCTGAATATATTCTGAACACTCACCCTGATCAAATTCTTGCGTCTGGCTGTATAGCTCACTGTAAAACTGGGAGAATTGTTCCAAGATAAGTGTAGTATTCATATAGAGCTTCCCGTCTGCCCCCCCCTAGTTGCCTGGATTATACCTTAGATCATTGCTCTGTAATATGATGTGCTAAATTTCAAACAACCCTTTCACCATATTCATATTTTAACTTCCTGTATTTGACATATCTGGCCTCTGCCTGCTCCTTCAATCTACGTTTAAAAGAAGATCACATTTCTAAATGTTGGAAAAACAACTCTCGCTCATCAGCCGGTCCTTGAGTAATTTTAAGGGCATGTAATATTTCAAGTTGGGGAATGGCTTGAAGTAAAACATAAGATTCTTCAGAGATGGCTCTAGTTTGCTTAACTATGTATTACAGTTTTATACCCCAGACCTATGCTTCATTGTGTCCTATATTATTGTTGGTGAAGCTGATCCAATACTAACACAAAAAAATCCCTAAGTAAGCATTAAACATAATTTTATATTCGCTATTAGTTAGTAGGTGGTGAGGAAAGGTAAACTTAGAACTATTAGACTTATTCCAATTCACACCAAATGAAAAATAAAAATAATTCAAATTATGATCTGAAATTAACATGCTCATTTCCATATTATCCAGCAGCGAGCACTTAAAGAAAACCATATCTATCCTTGAATAGTGCTTGTACGGAGAAGAGTAATATGTGTAGCCAGGCTCTGTTGGATATAGAGTCCGCCAAACATTGCAGATCCCATATAGCTTAGTCAGATCATTAAGAGATGCCCCTGTTCTAAGTTTATGAGGGATAGCACTGCGATTGGTCGAGTCAATATTGTAGTTCATTACACAGTTAAAGCCGCCCATTAAAATCAATTCTCCTGCCTAGTCCAGTAATTCAAGCAATAATGTGTCAAGTATTTCTGAATCATCAATATTTGGCCCGTAGACGACACATAACAATAACTTAAGTGAATATAGTGCCAGTTATACCATTACCCACCTTCCTCTGGTGTCAGCTGCCGTCTTTAACACTCAGCCTTTAAATTTCTTGGAGGAAAGCAACACCACCCCTCAAATCAATATAGTTTGAGATGTACAGATAACTATAGTAGAGCCCAAATGCTTAAGTAGAGCCCTATCTTTATATGCCAGGTGGGTCTCATCAAAGTCACCAAATGAGGTTTATATTGCCCAACCTCCTCCCAAACCAATTGTCGTTTGCTCCAAGCATTAAATCCTGACACTTTCCAACCCATACATTGAATCTTAGCCATCTATGCAATATGAATAGCCTGAATTCCCATACTTTTGACATTCCAACATGAAATTCCAATGGGCATAAAGACACTTAGGGGCCGATTCCGATTCGGGTCGGAAGGGCTCCGAACACCGAATCGGTTTGTGTCGGACGGATTCCTTTCCGACCAAGCGATTCCGATCGGAAAGGAACCTGACTCGGATTTCCGGATGGCCTACGACGGGCTCAGAGAGCCCGTCTGCCATCCAGAAATCCTCCAGTACTCCCCCGGTCGCCTCTTTATGACCGAGGGAGTATGATGGCAGTTTTTCACTGTCTTTTCATGCCGGTCTGTCCGGCACGAAAAGGCAGTCAGAAACTGTCTTTGGGGGCCCCCAGCAGGGCTCCCATGGGTGCAAGGCCACAGAATGGCAGCCTGGGGGCACCTATGGTGCCCCTCTGTGGATCCCTGCACCCGGTGGCCGGCACCTTGGGGTGCCGGCCACAGGGTGCAGGGATGAACTGCACCCATGCTTTTCTCAATGCAGGCATGCATTCCGCTCGGAATGCATGCTTGCATTGTGAACCATACAAATGCAAACAGGGTTCAGTCGCATCTTAATAGCAGGGCCGTAACCGACCACAGCAGGTTGGTTGGTTATGGCTCCTGACCGATGTCGGACGGACCTGAGTCCGTCTGACATCGGAATTAGCCCCTAAGTAGTTTAGATGTAAGGGTATGCAGTTCTTGCGACAAGGAAAAGTGCTAATAATCAGGTCAGTGGAATGTCCTCCAACAGGAGTAAATGCCCTCACACACCCCGAGAGGTGTCATGCTTCATCATCTGGGCGTGCTCCTCATCGGGCTGGCACTGCATTTCCCGACGGGCACCTGCGAAGGGACTGTTTGCCGGAGATCTTTTAATTTTACTGTTTGATGACTGTGGGTATGTGGGGTGTGACGAGTAGTGTAGTGAAAGGGTTTTTGAAAATAGGTTCAGTGATTTATTAAAATAGTAAACGTCTTTTAATCACCCCTTTCACTACACTACTCCTCACACCCCACATACCCACACTCATCAAACAGCATAATTAAAAGATCTCCGGCAAAGAGCCCCTTCGCGGGTGCCTGTCTGGCATTGAAGCGCCAGCCCTACGAGGAGCACGCCCACATTATGAAGCATGACACCTCTCGGGGTATGTGAGGGCACTTAGTCCTATTGGAGGATATTCCACCACCTTTCTAGATTATTAGCACTTTTCCTTTTCGCAGGAACTGCACACCCTTGCATCTAAATGATTAATACCAGTTCTTGCACCTACGGAGGCATCTTGGATTAGGCGGTTCTGCTGAACGTGATTTTGCCCACATCTCGCCGCACCCGCCGCCGCATCGCACAGGAGTGCGTGGGGCTCCGACAGCTAGTGCAGAGGATCATCAAGGCGGCTTGGGCGTGAGGCTCGGCGGGGCTGCGAGCGTGCGGGGGACTTCAACTACCAGGAGCCCCTGCTAGACCGGTAACCAGCATCCGGTCCGCTCTCCCTGCTGGCCCGCCCCCCACCCACCTGAGGGTTGTAAAGGCGCCCTGTATCTTACCTCGGCGGGACACCAGTTCTTGCACCTACGGAGGCATCTTGGATTAGGCGGTTCTGCTGAACGTGATTTTGCCCACATCTCGCCGCATCCGCTTCGCGGGTGCCGCATCGCACAGGAGTGCGTGGGGCTCCGACAGCTAGTGCAGAGGATCATCAAGGCGGCTTGGGCGTGAGGCTCGGCGGGGCTGCGAGCGCGCGGGGGACTTCAACTACCAGGAGCCCCTGCTAGACCGGTAACCAGCATCCGGTCCGCTCTCCCTGCTGGCCCGCCCCCCGCCCACCTGAGGGTTGTAAAGGCGCCCTGTATCTTACCTTGGCGGGACACCAGTTCTTGCACCTACGGAGGCATCTTGGATTAGGCGGTTCTGCTGAACGTGATTTTGCCCACATCTCGCTGCACCCGCTTCACGGGTGCCGCATCGCACAGGAGTGCGTGGGGCTCCGACAGCTAGTGCAGAGGATCATCAAGGCGGCTTGGGCGTGAGGCTCGGCGGGGCTGCGAGCGTGCGGGGGACTTCAACTACCAGGAGCCCCTGCTAGACCGGTAACCAGCATCCGGTCCGCTCTCCCTGCTGGCCCGCCCCCCGCCCAACACGCCCTCCTATATCATAATTTCTAACTCCCGCAGCGCGGGACGCAGCTCGGGGCAAAGACCGGGCTAAGAGCGGGCCGTTTGAGGCCGTTCGAGTACGGCAGAGTCCGGCTCGGGCCCACCCCCCCTGGCCGTTTTGACGTACCTAAGGTAGGCGGACTACCTTACCTTACAATCTCCTGATATTTGGTACAGTGGGGACGGATATAAGTAACATCAACCGACAGTGTGGTTTCATATTTAACCTACACCTCACCATGCCCTTAAGGTCAGGTAAAGAACGCACAGTCCAAATCCAAACTACCAAGGGAGTCGTATCAGGCCCACTAGACGCTTTCATCACCCGGGCCATGGGGATATTGGAGAAAGAAATCTTGATGGTGGAAAAAAGACTCTCGCTTGACCTTATTAGCGGAAATCGCTCATCGTTGGGCGGACTAGCTACCACCACCAGCCCCGTAGCACATGCTGCTTTTAATTGTGTACAATCTATTTCAACGGATGCTATTGTTCATCTAGATAGCGTGGGGGAGAGCCCAACTGTTCGCATATTGGAGGAAGATGCGTACAGCTTAGATGACTCACAAGCTAGCCAGGGGGATGACTCACAGGCTAGTGCGGGTCCCGAACCTAGTCAGATATCTGGTTATTTACCCCTTAATGTTTCTAACACCGTTGTTGCCACAAATCCCGCAAGTACAGAAATTTTTTCTAGAAAGAGGAAACAAGACTCTAGACTTTCGGGGGGGAGAGAACGTAAGATCCTAAAAACAAAAGATACAACAGACAATGGGAGCCAGGGCTCTGGGCACTTTTTAGACACCCAAACTCCTTCTGTATTTCCTAATGTGCTGTGCCCTTCCCTTACCACCTTGGGCTCCTCGAACCCCTGCCCAATGTGCCTTAACAGCGATGAAATCCTGTTAGTAAAAATGGAGGCCATGTTCAAAACCCTACTACTACCTGTCCTGGAACGGACCAGGTTAATGACCTCGAAAATAGACAGCATGGAGGCTGTAGTGAACTCAAACCAGGCCATGTTACAAAAATTGACCGGCACCAGTCCTATAGGAGTCATCAAAACACAAATAGCCCCGAAGACCTTAAGTGCAAATAACATTTCTACTGGCAACCCTGCCCATAACAAAATACCAGGGGTAGACACTAATATGACCACAGGGGGGGGGGGCAAAAGCTACATCTTCTAAGCCATCTGCGAGTACCCTAACACAGGCATCTAAGTCGAAGGTCCTGAAAAACACAATTTCCGTAGGCCCCAAAACACTAGGCCACCCCCACAAGTACAACCCAATCCTGTCCCTCCCCGTCTCCTACCACACGGAGATATAGCTGGCCAGCGTAGTAACACCAACCAAAGGGTGGAGAGGCTTAGAAGGTTTACCACCCCATGTGCTGATCTACCTGTGGAGGCAACACGCTACACAATAGTATTAACAGGTGTTGCTCCATTAAAACCTGGTAGTAAGGAGTCGTATGGGGACCTCCGCAACAAAGTGACCTTTTGGTTAAACAAAAATCGACCTTTACCCCCCTCCTCACCTACTGAAATATTATTTGTAAGGAGAGTGGACTGGGTGGGCCATGGTACTAAGGATCTGGAGGGAGATTGCATTTTAATCTCGTTTAGGGACCCATGGGTGGTAGACACCATTCGAAGAGAAGCTAGGTTTGCTCGACAGGGGGACGTCCAAACACTGGGCCTATCGTATTTCTATCCCCATAGGCAAACTCCCATTCAATCACATTCAAATTTTGGTCAACTTCCTGCTAGAAGATACCCCTTGGAAATAACACCCCTTGCCCAGCAACGTCCATTTCTCTTCAACCACTTTGGTCCCCTTTCCGACCTTGAGGCCATAGATTGACATCATATAACACCTTGTTTGACCCCCCTTGCTGAAGTAGTTGGTTACGAGCCGACGAGGTGGAATAGGGAGACCCCACATTCAATTGATAATCTAGATGTAGTTATGGGAGGTTTAGCCACAAGGGAGACTACCTCACCAGCATCCAATGACGATTCAGAGGCCACGATGAGTGGAGACTATATGGATAATCTTAGGTCTATGGAGAACAGGAAGGTTAGAGGGTGCATCCAGGTACTTCCTGCAGTTTCCGCCCTGCCACCCCCCCTTGGGGCATCTGTCCTAGAAAATTTGAAAATACTATCCTGGAACATCGCAGGGATTAAGGCCCGATTGCTTTCTGAAGATTGGATAGAGTTTGTGGATAAATTTGACATCATCATACTCCAAGAAACTTGGGCACCTGAACCAGTCTTCAGGTTGGGCTATGTTAATTTCTTTAAACCTGCGATCAGAGGGGGCAAAGGGCGTTCCTCAGGTGGCTTATTGATATGGGTCAAGCAGTCATTGGGACTTCATCCCACAGAGCTATCTGTTCAGAACCCGGATCTCCTTATAATTAAGCTGAGCAAGGCCAGCCACCGGGATCTGATTATTTTCAACATATACGCCAGAGGTATGCCTGGTGGCCGTAGTCCCCCGTTGTTGAATGTTATAGATCATGAGCTTGTTGAAATAGGTAGTGGGAATGTTACCCTCTTAGCAGGAGACTTAAATTGTACCATCGAGCCATTGTATGACATAGGGGACAGCTGGGGCTCGGCCGAGGATGCCGCTTGGGACATTCCTGATTTGATGGTCGGAAAAACTGTTAAAGCGACCGAGGCAGCAGTGAACTGGATGGCTCTTTGCCTAAACAGGGGTCTCCGGGCTTGTAATGGCCGCACAAGATCGGATAAAGGAGCCAACTGTACCTTTGACAATGGTCTAAGGCGGAGCCGTATTGATTATGTCCTTTTAAAACTGGAACATTGGCCCCTGGTAGTGGACATGGAAATAATAACGCGCCCAGAAAGTGACCATAACCCCTTGTCGCTTCTACTGAAACTGCCAGGCATAAAGAGTCTGGTGGAGCCTACCACTTCACAGACAGGGGATGTCTTCATAACTAACGATAGGAGGAGGCTGAAATGGTCCAGGGTTGTGGAGGATGAAACCTTATGGGTCAATGTTAATACTGTGGTCAAAAATGTATGTAATGAAATGCTAAAACTTGATTTGTTGGGGGGTAGCCCGGAATTGGCAGATATTGTTATTAATCTCCATATTAGTTGCTTCGACCATTTAAAGTCCCTACTCTCTCTCCCCTGTCGGAGTGCTCCCTCCAAAGCCAACTCCCATTACCAGAAATGGTATAACAAAAAATGCAGGGAGGCCCATACAGATCTTATTAAAACTATCAAATCTTGCGATATGGGCGCAGTTAAAGCAGTTAGGTTACGTTACAGAAAAATCCAGTGGGAAGCAAAACGGGAGTGGGAGGATAGGTTCTGGTCGGATCTCTTGGATGCCTCAACTTCGAACAATCCGAAAAAGTTCTGGGATTTAGTCAAATGGGGGAAGGATCCTGAGACGTGTACCCCGGCAAATCATGTATCTCCAGAAGAGTGGGTAACCTTTTATTCTGCCCAATTCAGTGTTGAAAATCCCAAACCTCTACCAATCTTGGGAAAGCCATCCCCGTTACATATATACGGGGAGAACCTCATTTTTTCAGAATCAGAGGTCGAACTTGCTCTAGGCTTGACCCTGCGAGGGAAAGCTCCCGGTATGGATCTCATCCCAGCGGATCTGTTTAAATCAAATCCCGCCTTGTGGCTTCCCTATATAACAATGATTGCCAACTCATTAGCCAAAGGAGCTAGTATACCAAAATCATGGAAGGGAGCCGAGATAATACCGATATTTAAAAAAGGCGACAGGTCCAATCCAGGGAACTACCGCCCGATCAGTCTCATTGACTCCATACAAAAAATCATCGTACGTATGGTCTTGGGACGGGTTCAGGGCTGGATGGAATCTGAGGATATTTTATCTCCCATGCAGGCGGGCTTCAGATCGGGTATAAGTACCATCGACCAGGTGTTCAGACTCTGCCTGATCTACTGGAAAGTGGTCTTGCTCGGTGGCGGTACCATCTTCGCAGCATTCATTGATCTGAAGTCCGCCTTCGATCTTGTGCCAAGGGACAAACTGTGGGGAGTTATGAGAAACTTGGGTTTACCTTCAGAACTACTTGACCTCATAATTAAACTCCATGAGGATAATTATGCGAGGGTGAGGTGGGGAGGCCAGGGACAAGTGACGGAAACATTTCCCGTAACTAAAGGTGTCCGTCAGGGGTGTGTCCTGGCACCAACACTCTTCCTCCTGTTCATCGATCAAGTGGTGAAATTTTTTTCGGATACCCCCACTGATGCTCCAATGCTGGCCGGGACAAGATTCCCATTGCTCATCTTCGCCGATGACACACTACTCCTCTCCAGAACACGCTGGGGTCTACAGCGGGCGCTGGACCGCTTTGAGGAGTTCTGTGCCATTAACAATCTTGCGGTGAACGTGGGAAAAATAAAGTTCATGGTTTTCTCGAGAAACCGTCCTGTACGGAGCTCCGTGAGTTTGAGTGGAGTCAACCTTGAGCAAGTTGAGACCATGACTTACCTGGGGGTTACCCTAGACAGCCGCCTGAGATGGAAAGATCAAGTTGGCGTACAACATCTTAAGTTAGCACGGCTAACTGGCTGCCTAATAAAGGAGCAAAAGAGATCCATCACTAAGCGAGTTACCCCAGCCCTCAAGATCTATGACGCCAAAATTAGTACTGCAATCTTATATGGCGCAGATCTCTGGGGCCACATGGACCTCTCAAATCTCTTTAAAACCCAATGCAAGTTCCTACGGAACCTGGTAGGTCTACCACAGTCGTCTCCATCTATTCCCCTCTGTTTGGATCTGGGGTGCCTTCCTATCAACGAGATGGCCAGATTCAGATTGGTGGCCCTGTGGAGGCGAATATGGACCTCCCCTGACCTGTCTTTATTTGCGAAAGAACTAGCAGAAGTCAGGTCAATTGGTGGTTCTGGGAAAATCCCATGGCTCCAAGCTGTAAAAAATATTCTGGTAGATATGGGTTTAAAACAACTCTGGGCAGCTCCCTCCACTAATATCTTTCCCTCCAAACAAGAGTTTAAAGCATTGTATTGGGCGGCTCTTCGCCAAAATCGAGTTTCGATCTCCAGCCTTACCAGCCTCACGGGCAGATTCCTTACTTTTAAGTTAGACCTGTCTCGTGAGCTTTACTGGGATGTTATTAATAAACCGCTGGACAAGAAACACTACCACCAGTTCAGGGTAGGTGCTTTGCCATTGAACACCTTTGTAAATAAATGGTCCACTGGTATCTCAGATCTTTGTAAGGGCTGCTCGGGGCAGAAGGAATCTGAGGGCCACTTTCTTTTTGCCTGCCCTAGCTACTTGGCGCCGCGAAACAAATGGTTAAAACCACTGTTCCAGCGTTTACCATTTCGAAAATCTGCATAGGCCATTTGGGCGCTAAGGACTATCACTTCTGAGGTTTTCGTAGTGAGCCTAGCCAAATACCTGGGGTGGGCCTGGATTATCAGGTCAAAACATACGTCAAAGTTGTTAGAGCCCTCTAATACTGCTTCATAAGGTGGCAAACTCAGTCTACGGCATAAACATACGATTGCATTGATAGCACTTTTGGCATTTTATGAATGAAATGGTGTCCCATTGATTGATTGTCATGGTCTGCTATGTAATTGTTAATTTTTATGTTCTTATCAGGTTTCTTATTTAAGATGTTTAATACTTTTTTAAAATCTCTTTATAATCAATTTATCTAAGGTTTATTATTGTATGGTTTATTTGGTCTATTTTATGTGTATGTAGTTTTTGTCTACTAATGTATTAGTTTTTATACTTGAACTTAGTAGTTGTGTAGTGAGATTTTTATTAACAGCAAACACATCTGTAGTTGTTTTTTCTCCTGTAAAAAGTTTTTCTAAGTTATAGCTTTTATAAATGTATCACAATGTGTCTTTTATGATTTATCAAATCGAAATAAAGACTTGAAACCTGAACCTGATTAAATAAGGGAGCACTTATGCTGGACCTAACCAATAGCTCCCGGTTCCTCCTGTTTAAATGTTCCTACAAAGTATGTCTTGCATTAGAAATGCATGCAATAAAGCTAAGAGCCCACCGGCCCCACCCAGATCGATAACAACATGCTAACACAATAGCAAAGAAACATAGGACAAGTGGCATAGTTTTTCACAAAAAATCAATTGTACTTCTGGCACTTTCTCCGTAGCCTGTGAGTTTGGATCAAGGCTCTGCCCAATGGCCGCCTGACAAATAGTTCCGCAATTATGTATTAATTCACACAGGTTTTTATTTGCTCTGCAGTTGTATTTAATATTGAATTGTAGCAATCGTGTTTCCTTTTCAATTAACAATCAGTCACGTTGATGTTGCTGCCTTCATTCTGCGATTTTCACAACTCTTTACTTATTGATGTTTTTCACAGACTGAGGGGCATATATACAAGCCCCTAGCACCACCGGAGCAACACTTTTTTTGATGCTCTGGTGGCGCTATCCCCTGTACCATATTTACAAAGTGGCGTTAAGCAACTTCTTGAGGCTTAAAGCCGCTTTGTAAATATGCTACCCTTTCACTCAGGTATCGAATAAAGTGACGTTGTGGTGGTGGAATCCCCTTGTACATGTGCCCCTTAGTCTCAGAACACCAGATTATAACACTGCTTTGAGAGGCATTTTTAGAAGTAATAGTAAGTACATCATGGGCTCCCTCAATCTCTGATGACAATAAAGGAAAGACACTTTCTATGTGCATCATATATGTGGACCTGGTTGTTATTATTACACATAGATTTTAAGGTTGCACAGGAGAGATTTTGGACAGTGCCCAGTCTGAACTGATGCCTTTCAAGGTGCTGTAATGAAGAAAGGGGAGGCAATGTGTTGCAACATTTATAGCTCTTACTAATGCAAAGTGTAGTCCTGAAGCACTTATCCACATGAACAGTAAGCTATGCCATGTATGGTGTGCAGTTGTAAGTGTTTCTTTTGGCTTGTGATCTTATGTGAGAAGTGTTCCCATGTGTTGTTTGATGAACACCAAGGTGTGGTTATCATGTTATTATTGGATGCAGCATGCCGCAGTGTGGTGTTGTATTTTCAGTCTGCTGACAGCTGTGATCAGCTCTGCAGGTTCCATTGGTATTTATGGTGAATGTAGTAGTCTGCCAGCAGCCATAGCTGGGTGTTACCGAGGTCAGGAGTACATAGTTTGTTGAAGAGTGGAACCAGGATTGATCCAAAGTTTTCTAGTTTTATGTTGTACAGTACAAACACTGGGTATCTCCTTCTCCCTAGAGATGGCTTGGCCACCTTCAGTGCTTCACAGGGTGATGTGTTGCTTGTGGTGTATTGATGAAGAAGATAAGACACATACTAAGCATCAGGGCAATTCAGAGCAGCAGTGCTAAATTACCTTGCTCTTCGCAACAGGGCCAGTCGGAGATTAACTGGTCAATCTGATACTGGGACATTTTCACCTCACCCAATGAGCAATATTTGGTTTACAACTCAGTTAGCTTTTAGGTTCAGGACATCTTTTCCTGTAATTGTTGCTGTCATGTTACACAGCAAAAAAAACATGTACGTATTTTAATGATTTTTCTGAATTTTTACCTGTCTTGCGTACGTGTGAACTTCTTGACTTAAAAATGCAGGTGAAGGCAGACTTTTAAGAGGGTGATCCCGACGGAATGGAGAATTAAGAGGGTGATATTGATTTGAAATAGTGGGAGATTCCAGTTGCCAGAAGTCAGAGCTCACAGATTTATGTCACCAAATCTGCAGTAGTTTTGAAAGCTTGCCCAGATTTTTAAAAAGTCAGATGTTTGCTACAAATGTAGGAGTACCAGATAGAAATGAATTGCAAAATGTTTTCCTTTGTGAATTGTAGTCTTCTTCCCATTTGCAGAAGTTGGGTAACCTCCACACAACCCATAGTTTTTGGCTATTCTTAGGTCAAGCTAAATCAAATGTAAGATCATTTATAAACAGCAGTCTTCTAGTGTTCATAATTAAACATAGCTAATGTGAGTTAGTTATCTAACTTTCCAACGGTGATGTTTAATTTACCAGCATGGCTGCTTAGCACAAATGACCTGCAATACAACAATATAAACGTTGTCCACATGGTACTCCTGCCTGTTATAAATTGGATGTTGACTGTGTCAACATTTTCTATTCTTGCTTATAACCTTGACAACTATAATTATGGATAAAGAGCCAGGTCCCTCCAAAAGGCAAGAAATTAAGACATACTACTTTCATCAAGAGTGGGAGAACACATTTTTATTGACACAATTTAAAGACAACTGGGCATGTTTAATCTGTGGAGCAAAAGTTGCAGTGGGAAGAAAGGGCAATGCTGAGGGGCATTTTTCAACATTGCACATGCATTTTGAGAGGAAGTTTCTTAAAGAAAGCCGCCTGAGGTCACAAAAAGTAAACAAACTAAATTCTGCACTACAGACACAGCACTCTTTTTTTTACAAAGCCAACAAAGACAGCCACTACGGCGACTGCAGCATCTTTAAAATTACTCATCAGTTGATCTAGCACAAAACAACATTTTCAGATGGAGCCATTGGGAAGGAAGCAATGCTTCTAATGGCTGAGTTCTTATTCAAAGATTTCTAAAATAGCCCTAAAATGTGTCTGCCATTTCAGATGTGGATAGGGTGGAACACTATGGGAAGAAGGGTATCTGCATTATTGGTCAACATGATAGAGCAGAGAGTGGGATTTAAAGACAAGCAAATCATTTTCAATTCAGTGTGATGCATCTGTTGATGCAAGTGATATTGCCCTGTTGACTATGTTTATTAGAATGGTTTTTGAAGATTTCACTGATAAAGAGGAATGTTTAACTTTATTGCCTCTGAAAACCACAGAGGACATGACATCCACAATGAGGTAAAGAATGTATTTGTGAAACAAAATGTACCATTGAAAAAGTTAGTGGCAATAACAACTGATGGCACACCCGCAAAGATAGGATGTCATCCTGGTTTCATTGCCAATTGTAAACAGATCCAGATTTCCTTCCATTATTGAACTACCCTTGCATTATACATCATTAGGCAATATGTGCCATGGTAATGAAGTTTGATCATGTGATGACTCCTGTTGTTAAAATTATTATTATTTAAATTCCTGCTAAGGCCAAGCAGCACCAAACCTTCAAATTATTCCTTGAAGAAATATCAGCCGAGTATGTTGACCTTTTACTGCATACTAAGATCTGATGGCTTAGAAGGGGAGAAAACTGCATAGATTTTTCACTATTGCCAGAAGTGAAAGCTTTCATGTAGTCTACAAATGAAGTTACCACATAGTATCAAACACTGAATGGTTGCTCAATTTAGCATTTTTGCCAGATGTGACAGAAAAAATAAAGGGCTTGTACTGCGAATTACAACGAAAAAAACAAATGAATCACCAACATGATTAGTTCTGTGAAAAAAAGCATGTACAGAAAAGAAAAATGCGGCAATTTCCATCCATGCTCCAAATCCTTTCGGAAAACAAAGCTGATCTCCTGGATATAGAAAAATACAGTAGCCTCCTGGTGAGGCTTAATCAAGAGTTCATTGACAGATTTAGTGAATTTGAGCAATTAGAGCTATGTGTGATGTGTACTCCATACCTATTCGTGTAAGTGGATGGTATTGACATTTCTGAGAAAATTAGTGCACTTCTTAAGCTTGGCTCTGCTACCATGGAAATGGAAATTGTCACACTTCAAAATGACATTGCATTGAAAGCAAGGCAATCTGACATTAATTTCTGGAATCTTGTGGATGCTGAAAAGTATAAGAACATCCACACAGCTGCAATGAAACTTTTTTCCCTGTTTGACTCTACTTTATGAAGCTGTGTTTTCTGATATGAACTTTGTAAAATCTATATTTTGAACATGCATGACTGATGAACATTTGAATGACTCCATTAGAGTTGCCTTTCAGGCTATAACCCAGATTACAGGGGATTGGTGGACACCATGCAGTGTCAAATCTCTCGCTGAAATGGTTTGTATGCAGTTGCAATGAATACACATTCAGTGACAGATACTGGTGAAATCTAAAACCCAGGTATCTGTTTCGTTACTGACACCAAGAGAAAAGTTGCTGCAGAGATGAATCTTCAGCACCTTAGAATGCTTTTTATTAGTTGAATAAAAACAAAGGAATGTGTACTGTAGGCCTGATTTACTAACACCAAGACAAAGTAGCCAGAGAAAAGAATCTCCAGCATCTTTCCAAATTTTTACTAGCTGCACGAGATAAGAACAAAGCAGTGTTTACTGCAGTTAGAACCAAAAAAGCATGGGTGCACCACACCACAATACACAATTCAATGAAAGCAATTATATAGACCAAATCCAGTAGACAATGAGAGAGAAGTTCCTCAGTTAAATCTCTATATTCCATTTTCTTATTGAGTAGCGAAACGCAAAGTGCAGCCAACACGTTTCGTCCAAATACAGGACTTTTTCAGGGAACAAAGAAAAGGTTATGGAGGTCGTCCAAGGAAAAGCCACGACTAGTCCAGCACAGTATAACGCTCAACCCCCAAATATGAGGTCCACAGGCGACACCACCTGCGTGCTGCGTAATAGGCCATCTGTAAACGAATTTCAGGCAGAAATGCTTCAAAGTAGCTTTCAATTTTGAATGCCGCTCTTGTTTATAAAAAAGGATGTCAATGGACCTACACTCTAAAAATGTGTACAAGAGTTGCACGGCTACTGCCTTTCATGAATTGGTAGGTGTGTGCTATTTAGCAGGTAAAGTGGACCTGGCAGGGCAAACACGTAATGGCCTTAGGAAAAGGTAGAAATCTTCCTGGATATTGATGCCATTCTTTATTTCTTTTTCATAAGAGAATGCTTAGTAGGTAAAAATAAATATCATGTAACTCTCCGCTCTGCATTCACCTTTGCTGAAAGTCCATGCGTTGCACCAGTAAATTGACTTCCGGCAAAGAGGGGTAGGCATCTCTCAGTACTGTTGGAGATCAACCCCCAGGCGGGTGGGTGATGGGATGAAGGAAAGGATTCCGTCGAACCAGCATGATTGTGGGCAAACAAGAGTCAACCCGGTCTGTCAAAAATGACCACATACACATATGTGAGAATGATAGTTGATATTGGAAGAGCGTTACGAGTGATATGGGAAGACTGTGTATTTGATGTTTGAGTGTAGGACTCAAAGATCCTTGGTGCAGTATACATTTGACGGCCTGCTACTGATTTGTACCAGACCCAGTATGTTTTCTAGCACAAGAGACCTTTGTCCAAAGTCTTTTGACCAGTGCTCCATGTGTTATGGACTCTTCTGCAGTTTAAGGTCCACCCTACTGGTTCTCCATTTAACAAGGGTGACTGTCATCCCCATGACCAGGCCATGACTCTACTAAAGGTTGGTGGTAGCCGGATTATAATAGTGGGTTACATGCCTTTTTTTACCCGAGCTCCAGAGGGGAGACTTCATACAGGTTCTTCCCGACAGATCCTTGTAGTATATCATGACTGGCCCCTTCATTCCCCGAACTGTATGTGGCACCGCCTCCATCAGCATAGCACATGGGGTTGGGCAGCTATGTTGAGGTTCCCCTTTGTGTATATGCATTCCCAAACATTTAGGGTGCTCTATAGATAGGGCCACTGAAATTATGTGGCAGGGGAGGGCCACATTCTGCATCTGGGTTTCCTAAGTTATGTGGCAAGAACAGACAAATTACTTGGCAAAATGTGGCACAGGTTGTGATATCATTTCCTCATTATCTTGTCATTTTTACACGTTAACTCTATCTGGGGGCATGGCCGACCGTGGCAAGATGGAGCACGCAATCTAGGTTTGCCCAGTGCCTCCACTCACGGTCCGTTGCCAGCAGTCCATATCCTGGTGCTTGACCACCTCCATTGCAGCTCAGTTGGAGTGTGCGGAATCTGTAGGCCCCGAGAATCACTTTGAAATGCCCAGAGAGCTGCTGTGGTCTGCTGAATGACTCCGAGGCTGAGGAACCCGCATGGAGAGTCTGGCATGGGGCCTTGACTGGTGAGCCTGAGAGAGAGCCTGGACGGCGCTCCCCTGCAGTGCGTGGGCTGTGACCAGGGTAGAAGTATTCCTTGTGGGACTCGCTGCCAACCCTCTGACTCAGGAGGGGACTGTCATCCTCTTGGACAGGGGACTGTGGAGGCCTGAGGTAGCTGGTGCTTGGGCCACAGGATGGTCTACCGCGGTGGGTGGCGTGGCCTGCGGCCAGGGTGAGGAAGAGGTGGCTAGCTCCCTTTCCCCCATTTGAGGCACTTCGCAGCTGGGGGCCTCTCTGGCTTCTGAGCTGTGCGTCTCGTCCCAGACACTGACTCCTCTGACTGACCTGGAGGCCCTGGGCTGAGGTGGTGGGTACCAACGATCTTGTGCTTGAGGCATCATCTGTGGCACAAGAGAGGCCTAGGATTACGCAGGTTTCGCCGCCTGTGCCGGGGCGGGATCATCAGCCACTGTGGCATCACCCGTAGAGACATATCTTGAGTACATGATCAGAGTAGATCCACCTCCTAACTTACACCAGTTAACACCTGGTCTGCACTTCGTTGTGGGTGTGCTTTGCGTTAGAGTGGCAATCACCCTTTTAGCCTACGTCTTGCCATTGCCTAAGTGGCCCTTGAGTGCGGAACAGCTTCACTGCCCTTCTCTCTCTCCCCTACTCTTCCCTTGCCTACATGCATCTTCTTGGGCATCTGCCTTATGGATTCAGACTATGGGGAAGTGTGGGGGTCAGCAGCCCTACTCGCTGGGTTGACAGGGGGCGCTGTCTCCGGAGCAGAGCACACAGGGTGATTATGACCCTCCCTCGGCTGATAAATGGGACAAAATACTAGAAGCCATAGCAGAGTCCCAACAGGACCTGTAAACCAAGATCGACACAGTGGCACTGGAGGTGGGCTTATTACATGATGATCACAGGGAGCTATTGGGAGAGTCACCCAGACAGAGTGCGCACTTAGTGAGCTGCGACCTGCAGTAACGGACCTTGAAAGTCAGGTTCAATCTTTGGTGACCAAGGTGCGGGAGTTGTAGGACAGGGCAGAAGACTGTGAGGGACGCTTCTGTTGCAACAACCTCCGGTTGTTAGTTTTCCTGAGTTAAAGGAGGGCAGAGATCGGGTCTCCTTCTTCAAATGCTGGCTTGAACAAGCCATTGCCCTGGTGACCCTTTTTGCCCACTACCTGGCAGAGTGAGCACACAGGGTTCCGGCGAGAAGACCTCCTCTGGGTTCATGTCCTAGACCAGTGATGATCCACCTCCTGAACTTTTGAGAAAAGGAAACCATTCTAAGGGCTGCGTGTACCGCAGATCCCCTACAATATGACAATGCATGTATCTTCCTTTTCCCAGATTGCACACAGATGGTCCAACCTCGGAAGGTCCCCTTCTTGGGAGTTAAGAAGCACCTGAGGCAGGTGGACCTCACCTACTGTTCGTTTTGCCCAGCAAAGCTTAAAGTACTGGCCAACTAGACCAGTTATTTTTTCACGAAACCTACTGACGCCTGGGACTGGTTAGAAAGCCGCTATAAGTCAACGACTCCAACCACACCAATACGGGGATCTCGCATAGAGGGACGTCGGCGAGTGAGGAGATGGCAGAGCTGTGCTGATTTGATGCCATGTGTAAAGGGGGCTCCCTCACAAAGGAGACCAGCAGTTACGCACTCTGGTGGCTGTGCTGCATCTGGTGGCAGAGTGTTCCTCCCCCTCTGTCACAATTCCCTGAAGATTCACAATCCAACACTAGCTCCATCGATTCGTTGAGCAGTAACTCTTCAATTATCCTATCGATTGTCAACCCCCAAACAGCAGATTTGTTAGCTTAGCTTCTTTCTTTGTTAATGAAACATTTATGCTTGAGTGAATGGGGCCTTCCTTTCTCTCTGCTATTGTTACCCCCTGCGGGTCACTTACAGTCACACTTAAGCTGACACACACTTAAACTGTCCATTTATGTTACAACACTGTGTCGGGCATGCCTAGAGGAGTAGGTTCACCTAGTGTTCTTTACCACTACTCTCCCATATTAGGATACTGGGCAATTGCCTACGAAACTGCCCCCTCCCCCCTTTTAGACAATGTTCTCTATTTTTTAGCTGGAGACTCGTTGACACCAGCTAATAGAGTTCCCACACAATGGTTCTGTTTGTCCACTGTTTGGGTAGTCACTGTTTTGCGTATACCCTGGGAGGGGAGCCGGGGATTATGTTAATCTTGCTTTTTACTTTTTTGCAGGTCATATACCACACACCTTCCTGGTACTGGGTTGTGCATCTACCCCATATCTCTAATGCACCATCACTAAAGTACAGGTACTTAGTTAGAATGTAAGGGGAATGGGGACAGCATGTAAGTGACACTTAGTTCAACAATACATATAGCGGAGCAACACTCACAGTGCATTTCTCCAGGGAACACAAGTGGTAGGGGCTGAAGATGTCCAGTTACACAAACGGTGATGAGGGCTGTTATTGCACTATGTATTTGGGGTTTTCTCAAGAGCCATTGTCTGGATATGTTTTGCTGTTCCTTTTAAATGCCTTGCCATGGATATTAACCCTGAGGAAGATACATATTTTTGGAGGGCCAGCTTGATGGCTGTCCGCTCCTACTGGGCAGCATCTATGCACCAAACGTGGCTCAGCAGGTCTTCCTGGCTCGCCTCACATTTATCCTTACGAAGTGGGAACACATCCATGGCTTATTGGTGGGGACTTTAACAACGTGCTTGACCCTGTCCTTGATCGTTACATCCCCCACTACCGACCACCCCTGTAGTTGGGACTGTGGCAGGACGCATTAGTCCCTCCTTGACAGATGGCATGTATTATATCCAGATGTGAAGGTCTACTCCTAATTCTCCCAACCCCACGACTTCCATGTACGATTGGACTGTATTCTCTGCCACCAAGAGGTCCATGCAGGGACAGTAACCCATCAATATCTTAATCAGACCTTCTCCGATTCTAACGCGCTACAGTTACACTTAGACTGGGGTCCCTCCCGTATGCCCATACCCATGTGGCAGTTTCAACCAGCCCTGTTGGAGAACAGCATGTTCCAGGAAGCAACTCAGGAGGTGCTGACTAGATACATTACAGAGAATTGGGGCACAACAACGTCCAGACCCATAGCATGGGGTACGCTATAATAGTGCTCCATGGGCACTGCATTAATGCTGTAGTGGGAGTGCAGCCCGACCTGCACAGAGAACTAACGGCCCTAAAACAGCCCCTCAGCGCATTGGAAGTGGCATCTTGCAAAACCCTTGAGGGTCTCCACGTACTAATGGACACCAGGAGCAACATGTCTAACTGGTGGCCCAACTGAGATGCTTTGATTTCCGGGCCTATCAGGCCAAGATGGATGCTGAGGGAGACAAGACTGGCCGACTATTGGCCTGGCTAATCCGCAGTGTGAACCTAAACACGCCTATCACTGTGATTCACCAGTCGTCCGCTCCATACTATCATAAGCCAGTTGGACATTCACACCACTTTCACAATATACTATAGGGCACCTTATGACCCGCCAGACACTGACCAGATAAACACAATGTGTGCCTTCTTAGAGAACCTTGTGCTGCAAATGTAGATCAATTGGCCCAAGAAGACCTGCTGCTGCCCCTCATAGAACAGGACCTTAGGACAGCTATAACAGGGTTAGCTATATGTAAAACTCCAGGCCTGGATGGCCTGTTAGTCTTTAAATTACTGGAACTATATCATGTGGCCTTGTAGGAGGGGAGATTACCCGCAGCACTCTGCGAATCCCTCATAGTTTCACTGCCAAAACCTGACAAAGACCCATTAGAGATGACATCCTACAACCCTTTGTCCCTGTTGGGCATAGATTATAAGACTCTCAGTAAGGTCATTGCAGGCTGGCCCCTGGAGCATATGTCCCGGCTGGTACACGCTGCCCACAATGGCTTCATCCCTAGCCATTGCACTACCCTTAACATCAGAAGACTCCATAGAGTATTGGAGCTGACCCCGTCCCATTGCCCACATGCTGCTTGCCTAGTGATCGACTTGGAGCGGGCGTTTGATTCTGTTGACAGGGCCTATATGTTTGCAGTGCTCTCCCATTTTGTCATTCTGACACGTTTGTTGTGCCTTATTCGCTTGTTTTACATGGCCCGAGTTAAGATAGGCCAACTCATTACAATCCTGATGGAGATCAGTCGAGGCACAAACCAGGGATGTTCACTGTCCCTACACTTATTTCCGCTGGCAGTGGAAACATTGGCCCAGTATCTAATTTACCCCTGTGCAGGCCCCTAGGCAGATGAAATTTCAGAGCCCCATTCGCAAATTATCTCCTAATACCAAATGCACCAGATTTTTTTACAAACTAACAGCCACCAGGAAATGAGCTTTTAAGAGACAAACTGTTATGTGATCTGATGTCTCATTTTTATGTACTTTAAATTGTATTTTGATCCGTTGTCGCGTGGCCCCTAAAAGGTGTGGGATCCATAGGCTAGGGCCTACTTTTCCTATTTGGTAATCTGGTACTGCACTGGCCGAGCATCGGGGTGAGTTGCACTGCCTCTCTCTATGCGAATTATGTCCTCATTTGAATCCCCAACATTAGGCAGGAACTTGGGAGAATTGAGATGGTCCTGGTTGAATTTCAAGAAGCCTCTAGATTGGGTGTGAACTGAGTGAAGACATGTGTGTTCCCTGTCAGCCCACATTTCCTGCCACATTATCTAATGGTGGGACCCCATCAGGTGAAAAGGGAGCCTCACATATTCTGGTATCTTGATATTTGGATATACCATGAACTCCATAATTGAATAGATGATAACCTCCCCTGGGCCATTCCCTCCCTGAGTCTGCAATTACCATTCTGGAGAAACCTTCCCCTTGCGGGTCTCGTTATCCAAAATGGTAATGCTACACTGTTTCCTTTATTATTTTTATAATCTACGGGTTCACCTACCGAAATCCACCTTTAGTACAATGCATGGCATGCTGGGGACCTTCAAACTGAACAATGGGCATCAGCCTGTTGCCCTCTGGAAACTCCAACTGCCGGTTGATAGAGGGGGCTTAGAGGCTCCTAATTATGAGCATTACTAACTGGTAGCGCAGCTGCAGTGACCATCCTGGTAGCTGGTGGGCCGGCACTTGGCAGAGCTGCCCACCCCCCCCACTGCCAGGTCCATGAGATGTTGCTGCCAATGGGGAAACTCCCTCCTCATTCCACTAAACTCCTGACCATCGCGTATATCAACTATATCAGAAGCCTCCATCTCACCCGACTCTTACCCCATATTCACCAGAGATATGCATTAGTTCCATGCACCCCTCATGGGAACTCCTTGGGAAGGAGGGGACAGAGCTATGGGGGACAGAGGGAGTTGATAGCTCGTCGTTCAAAAATTCAGGCCGTGTGCCGTTTGAACAGCTCTATGCGTATCATATTCTGCCCTTGGGTTATTTTTTACCCTATTGGATTCTGTTGGTTGACCTGCAGTGCAATTGGCAGATTATGGATACAGAGCCCAACCACCCCCCCCCCCCCCCATAACATGCAGTCCCATAATGGGTAGTGGACGGCGCTTAATTACATGGTTGACACACGCAATGGTTCACACAATGCCAGATATGTTGCACCCAATTAGACAACATTGGGAGCAAGACATCGACCGCGCCCTAATGCAGAAAGAGTGGTACAAGGTACTTCTATACCCACGTAAGGCTTCTCCCAATGCCAAATTCCAGTATATACATTATAACATACTACACAGAGCGTAGCTTACACCTGCAAGCTTGCATAGAATATGTGGCAGTATATCGGGTTGAGGGTTTATAGGGGAATAAGGTGGGAAGTAATTTAATTATAATTAATTAAATATGTTAATTAATGTAGTGTTATTTATTTAAAATTATGAGTTATATAATTGTTAATTGGTAATTGATTAACTTTTAATGGCTAATTAATTTTATTTAATTGATTAATTGATAATTATTTTAATTTATTTATTGGTATATGTTTCTAATTAATTGTTAATTATTTTTTATTTAGTAATTTTTTAATTTTTAATCGTCAATTAATTTTATTTAATTGATTAATTGATAATTATGTTAATTTAACTAATTTAATTTTTGTAGCGGATTGTGGGTTTCTAGGGGAATAGGGTGGGAAGTAATTTAACTATAATTAATTAAATATGTTAATTAATGTAGTGGTATTTATTTATAATTAATAGTTATATAATTGTTAATTGGTAATTAATTAACTTATAATTGAGAATTAATTTTATTAAATTGATTAATTGATAATTATGTTATCTACTTTCCCTACTGTTGCACTCACTGGAGTAGGAATAGTAATTTTTACCCCTACGCTATCCAACCCTTTCCTTACTGCTGCACTCTCTGGAGTGGGAATAGTAATTTTTACCCCTACGCTATCCAACGCTTTCCCTACTGTTGCACTCTCTGGAGTTGGAATAGTAATTTTTACCGCTACGCTATCCGAAGCTTTCCCTACTGTTGCACTCTCTGGAGTGGGAATAGTAATTTTTACCCCTACGCTATCCAACCCTTTCCCTACTGTTGCACTCTCTGGAGTGGGAATAGTAATTTTTAACCCTACGCTATCCAACACTTTCCCTACTGTTGCACTCTCTGGATTGGGATTTGTAATTTTTTCCCCTACGCTATCCAACCCTTTCCCTACTGTTGCACTCTCTGGAGTGGGAATAGTAATTCTTACCCCTACGCTATCCAACCCTTTCCCTACTGTTGCACTCTCTGGAGTGGGAATAGTAATTTTTAACCCTACGCTATCCAACACTTTCCCTACTGTTGCACTCTCTGGAGTGGGATTAGTAATTTTTACCCCTACGCTATCCAACCCTTTCCCTACTGTTGCACTCTCTGGAGTGGGAATAGTAATTTTTAACCCTACGCTATCCAACACTTTCCCTACTGTTGCACTCTCTGGAGTGGGATTAGTAATTTTTACCCCTACGCTATCCAACGCTTTCCCTACTGTTGCACTCTCTGGAGTGGGAATAGTAATTTTTACCCCTACGCTATCCAACGATCTTGCGCTTGAGGCATCATCTGTGGCACAAGAGAGGCCTAGGATTGCGCAGGTTTGACACTGACTCCTCTGACTGACCTGGAGGCCCTGGGCTGAGGTGGTGGGTGCCAACGATCTTGTGCTTGAGGCATCATCTGTGGCACAAGAGAGGCCTAGGCTTGCGCAGGTTTCGCCGCCTGTGCCGGGCGGGATCATCAGCCCCCGTGGCATCACCCGTAGAGACATATCTTGAGTACATGATCAGAGTAGATCCACCTCCTAACTTACACCAGTTAACACCTGGTCTGCACTTCGTTGTGGGTGTGCTTTGCGTTAGAGTGGCAATCACCCTTTTAGCCTACGCCTTGCCACTGCCTAAGTGGCCCTTGAGTGCGGAACAGCTTCACTGCCCTTCTCTCTCTTCCCTACTCTTCCCTTGCCTGCATGCATCTTCTTGGGCATCTGCCTTATGGATTCAGACTATGGGGAAGTGTGGGGGTCAGCAGCCCTACTCGCTGGGTTGACAGGGGGCGCTGTCTCCGGAGCAGAGCACACAGGGTGATTGTGACCCTCCCTCAGCTGATAAATGGGACAAAATACTAGAAGCCATAGCAGAGTCCCAACAGGACCTGTAAACCAAGATCGACACAGTGGCACTCGAGGTGGGCTTATTACATGATGATCACAGGGAGCTATTGGGAGAGTCACCCAGACAGAGTGCGCACTTAGTGAGCTGCGACCTGCAGTAACGGACCTTGAAAGTCAGGTTCAATCTTTGGTGACCAAGGTGCGGGAGTTGTAGGACAGGGCAGAAGACTGTGAGGGACGCTTCTGTTGCAACAACCTCCGGTTGTTAGTTTTCCTGAGTTAAAGGAGGGCAGAGATCGGGTCTCCTTCTTCAATTGCTGGCTTGCACAAGTCATTGCCCTGGTGACCCTTTTTGCCCACTACCTGGCAGAGTGAGCACACAGGGTTCCGGAGAGAAGACCTCCTCTGGGTTCATGTCCTAGACCAGTGATGATCCACCTCCTGAACTTTTGAGAAAAGGAAACCATTCTAAGGGCTGCGTGTACCGCAGATCCCCTACAATATGACAATGCATGTATCTTCCTTTTCCCAGATTGCACACAGATGGTCCAACGTCGGAAGGTCCCCTTCTTGGGAGTTAAGAAGCACCTGAGGCAGGTGGACCTCACCTACTGTTCGTTTTGCCCAGCAAAGCTTAAAGTACTGGCCAACTAGACCAGTTATTTTTTCACGAAACCTACTGACGCCTGGGACTGGTTAGAAAGCCGCTATAAGTCAACGACTCCAACCACACCAATACGGGGATCTCGCATAGAGGGACGTCGGCGAGTGAGGAGATGACAGAGCTGTGCTGATTTGATGCCATGTGTAAAGGGGGCTCCCTCACAAAGGAGACCAGCAGTTACGCACTCTGGTGGCTGTGCTGCATCTGGTGGCAGAGTGTTCCTCCCCCTCTGCCACAATTCCCTGAAGATTCACAATCCAACACTAGCTCCATCGATTCGTTGAGCAGTAACTCTTCAATTATCCTATCGATTGTCACCCCCCAAACAGCAGATTTGTTAGCTTAGCTTCTTTCTTTGTTAATGAAACATTTATGCTTGAGTGAATGGGGCCTTCCTTTCTCTCTGCTATTGTTACCCCCTGCGGGTCACTTACAGTCACACTTAAGCTGACACACACTTAAACTGTCCATTTATGTTACAACACTGTGTCGGGCAGGCCTAGAGGAGTAGGTTCACCTAGTGTTCTTTACCACTACTCTCCCATATTAGGATACTGGGCAATTGCCTACGAAACTGCCCCCCCCCTTTTAGACAATGTTCTCTATTTTTTAGCTGGAGACTCGTTGAGACCTGCTAATAGAGTTCCCACACAATGGTTCTGTTTGTCCACTGTTTGGGTAGTCACTGTTTTGCGTATACCCTGGGAGGGGAGCCGGGGATTATGTTAATCTTGCTTTTTACTTTTTTGCAGGTCATATACCACACACCTTCCTGGTACTGGGTTGTGCATCTACCCCATATCTCTAATGCACCATCACTAAAGTACAGGTACTTAGTTAGAATGTAAGGGGAATGGGGACAGCATGTAAGTGACACTTAGTTCAACAATACATATGGCGGAGCAACACTCACGGTGCATTTCTCCAGGGAACACAAGTGGTAGGGGCTGAAGATGTCCAGTTACACAAACGGTGATGAGGGCTGTTATTGCACTACGTACTTGGGGTTTTCTCAAGAGCCATTGTCTGGATATGTTCTGCTGTTCCTTTTAAATGCCTTGCCATGGATATTAACCCTGAGGAAGATACATATTTTTGGAGGGCCAGCTTGACGGCTGTCCGCTCCTACTGGGCAGCATCTATGCACCATACGTGGCTCAGCAGGTCTTCCTGGCTCGCCTCACGTTTATCCTTATGAAGTGGGAACACATCCATGGCTTATTGGTGGGGACTTTAACAACGTGCTTGACCCTGTCCTTGATCGTTACATCCCCCACTACAGACCACCCCTGTAGTTGGGACTGTGGCAGGACGCATTAGTCCCTCCTTGACAGATGGCATGTATTATATCCAGATGCGAAGGTCTACTCCTAATTCTCCCAACCCCACGACTTCCATGTACGATTGGACTGTATTCTCTGCCACCAAGAGGTCCATGCAGGGAAAGTAACCCATCAATATCTTGGTCAGACCTTCTCCGATTATAACCCGCTACAGTTACACTTAGACTGGGGTCCCTCCCGTATACCCATACCCATGTGGCAGTTTCAACCAGCCCTGTTGGAGAACAGCATGTTCCAGGAAGCAACTCAGGAGGTGCTGACTAGATACATTACAGAGAATTGGGGCACAACAACGTCCAGACCCATAGCATGGGGTACGCTATAATAGTGCTCCATGGGCACTGCATTAATGCTGTAGTGGGAGTCCAGCCCGACTTGCACAGAGAACTAACGACCCTAAAACAGCCCCTCAGCGCATTGGAAGTGGCATCTTGCAAAACCCTTGAGGGTCTCCATGTACTAATGGACACCAGGAGCAACATGCCCAACTGGTGGCCCAACTGAGATGCTTTGATTTCCGGGCCTATCGGGACAAGATGGTTGCTGAGGGAGACAAGACTGGCCGACTATTGGCCTGGCTAATCCATAGTGTGAACCTAAACACGCCTATCACTGTGATTCACCAGTCGTCCGCTCCATACTATCATAAGCCAGTTGGACATTCACACCACTTTCACAACATACTATAGGGCACCTTATGACCTGCCAGACACTGACCAGATAAACACAATGTGTGCCTTCTTAGAGAACCTTGTGCTGCAAATGTAGATCAATTGGCCCAAGAAGACCTGCTGCTGCCCCTCATAGAACAGGACCTTAGGACAGCTATAACAGGGTCAGCTGCATGTAAAACTCCAGGCCTGGACAGCCTGTTAGTCTTTAAAATACTGGAACTATATCATGTGGCCTTGTAGGAGGGGAGATTACCCGCAGCACTCTGCGAATCCCTCATAGTTTCACTGCCAAAACCTTACAAAGACCCATTAGAGATGACATCCTACCACCCTTTGTCCCTGTTGGGCATAGATTATAAGACTCTCAGTAAGGTCATTGCAGGCTGGCCCCTGGAACATATGTCCCGGCTGGTACACGCTGCCCAAAATGGCTTCATCCCTAACCATTGCACTACCCTTAACATCAGAAGACTCCATAGAGTATTGGAGCTGACCCCGTCCCATTGCCCACATGCTGCTTGCCTAGTGATCGACTTGGAGCGGGCGTTTGATTCTGTTGACAGGGCCTATATGTTTGCAGTGCTCTCCCATTTTGTCATTCTGACACGTTTGTTGTGCCTTATTCGCTTGTTTTACATGGCCCGAGTTAAGAAAGGCCAACTCATTTCAATCCTGATGGAGATCAGTCGAGGCACAAACCAGGGATGTTCACTGTCCCTACACTTATTTCCGCTGGCAGTGGAAACATTGACCCAGTATCTAATTTACCCCTGCGGAGGCCCCTCGGCAGATGAAATTTCAGAGCCCCATTTGCAAATTATCTCCTAATACCAAATGCACCAGATTTTTTTACAAACTAACAGCCACCAGGAAATGAGCTTTTAAGAGACAAACTGTTATGTGATCTGATGTCTCTTTTTTATGTACTTTAAATTGTATTTTGATCCGTTGTCCCGTGGCCCCTAAAAGGTGTGGGATCCATAGGCTAGGGCCTACTTTTCCTATTTGGTAATCTGGTACTGCACTGGCCGAGCATCAGGGTGAGTTGCACTGCCTCTCTCTATGCGAATTATGTCCTCATTTGAATCCCCAACATTAGGCAGGAACTTGGGAGAATTGAGATGGTCCCGGTTGAATTCCAAGAAGCCACTAGATTTGGTGTGAACTGAGTGAAGACATGTCTGTTCCCTGTCAGCCCACATTTCCTGCCACATTATCTAATGGTGGGACCCCATCAGGTGAGAAGGGAGCCTCACATATTCTGGTATCTTGATATTTGGATATACCATGAACTCCATAATTTAATAGATGATAACCTCCCCTGGGCCATTCCCTCCCTGAGTCTGCAATTACCATTCTGGAGCAACCTTCCCCTTGCGGGTCTCGTTAACCAAAATGGTAATGCTACACTGTTTCCTTTATTATTTTTATAATCTACGGGTTCACCTACCGAAATCCACCTTTAGTACAATGCATGGCATGCTGGGGACCTTCAAACTGAACAATGGGCATCAGCCTGTTGCCCTCTGGAAACTCCAACTGCCGGTTGATAGAGGGGGCTTAGAGGCTCCTAATTATGAGCATTACTAACTGGTAGCGCAGCTGCAGTGACCATCCTGGTAGCTGGTGGGCCGGCACTTGGCAGAGCTGCCGCCCCCTGCCCCCCCCCACTGCCAGGTCCATGAGATGTTGCTGCCAATGGGGAAACTCCCTCCTCATTCCACTAAACTCCTGACCATCGCGTATATCAACTATATCAGAAGCCTCCATCTCACCCCGACTCTTACCCCATATTCACCAGAGATATGCATTAGTTCCATGCACCCCTCATGGGAACTCCTTGGGAAGGAGGGGACAGAGCTATGGGGGACAGAGGGAGTTGATAGCTCGTCGTTCAAAAATTCAGGCCGTGTGCCGTTTGAACAGCTCTATGCGTATCATATTCTGCCCTTGGGTTATTTTTTACCCTATTGGATTCTGTTGGTTGATCTGCAGTGCAATTGGCAGATTATGGATACAGAGCCCCCCCCCCCCCCCAGTACATGCAGTCCCATAATGGGTAGTGGACGGCGCTTAATTACATGGTTGACACACGCAATGGTTCACACAATGCCAGATATGTTGCACCCAATTAGACAACATTGGGAGCAAGACATCGACCGCGCCCTAACGCAGAAAGAGTGGGACAAGGTACTTCTATACCCACGTAAGGCTTCTCCCAATGCCAAATTCCAGTATATACATTATAACATACTACACAGAGCGTAGCTTACACCTGCAAGCTTGCATAGAATATGTGGCAGTATATCGGGTTGTGGGTTTATAGGGGAATAGGGTGGGAGGTAATTTCATTATAATTAATTAAATATGTTAATTAATTTATTGGTATTTGTTTATAATTGTTAATTAGTTTGTAATTTGTAATTAAATTTTAATTGCCAATTAATTTTATTTATTTGATTAATTGATAATTATGTTAATTTATTTATTGGTATTTATTTCTAATTAATTGTTAAATAATGTTTATTTAGTAATGTTTTAATTTTTAATTGTCAATTAATTTTGTTTAATTGATTAATTGATAATTATGTTAATTTAACTAATTGAATTTTTGTAGCGGGTTGTGGGTTTCTAGGGGAATAGGGTGGGAAGTAATTTAATTATAATTAATTAAATATGTTAATTAATGTAGTGTTATTTATTTATAATTAATAGTTATATAATTGTTAATTGTTAATTAATTAACTTTTAATTGCCAATTAATTTTATTTAATTGATTAATTGATAATTATTTTAATTTATTTATTGGTATATGTTTCTAATTAATTGTTAATTATTTTTTATTTAGTATTTTTTTAATTTTTATTTGTCAATTAATTGTATTTAATTGATTAATTGATAATTATGTTAATTTAACTAATTTAATTTTTGTAGCGGGTTGTGGGTTTCTAGGGGAATAGGGTGGGAAGTAATTTAATTATAATTAATTAAATATGTTAATTAATGTAGTGGTATTTATTTATAATTACTAGTTATATAATTGTTAATTGGTAATTAACTTTTAATAGAGAATTAATTTTATTAAATTGATTAATTGATAATTATGTTATCTACTTTCCCTACTGTTGCACTCACTGGAGTGGGAATAGTAATTTTGACCCCTACGCTATCCAACCCTTTCCCTACTACTGCACTCTCTGGAGTGGGAATAGTCATTTTTACCCCTACGCTATCCAACGCTTTCCCTACTGTTGCACTCTCTGGAGTTGGAATAGTAATTTTTACCGCTACGCTATCCAACGCTTTCCCTACTGTTGCACTCTCTGGAGTGGGAATAGTAATTTTTGCCCCTACGCTATCCAACCCTTTCCCTACTGTTGCACTATCTGGAGTGGGAATAGTAATTTCTACCCCTACGCTATCCAACGCTTTCCCTACTGTTGCACTCTCTGGAGTGGGAATAGTAATTTTTACCCCTACGCTATCCAACCCTTTCCCTACTGTTGCACTCTCTGGAGTGGGAATAGTAATTTTTACCCCTACGCTATCCAACCCTTTCCCTACTGTTGCACTCTCTGGAGTGGGAATAGTAATTTGTACCCCTACGCTATCCAACCCTTTCCCTACTGTTGCACTCTCTGGAGTGGGAACAGTAATTTGTACCCCTACGCTATCCAACGCTTTCCCTACTGTTGCACTCTCTGGAGTGGGAATAGTAATTTTTACCCCTACGCTATCCAACGCTTTCCCTACTGTTGCACTCTCTGGAGTGGGAATAGTAATTTTTACCCCTGCGCTATCCAACCCTTTCCCTACTGTTGCACTCTCTGGAGTGGGAATAGTAATTTGTACCCCTACGCTATCCAACGCTTTCCCTACTGTTGCACTCTCTGGAGTGGGAATAGTAATTTGTACCCCTACGCTATCCAACGCTTTCCCTACTGTTGCACTCTCTGGAGTGGGAATAGTAATTTGTACCCCTACGCTATCCAACGCTTTCCCTACTGTTGCACTCTCTGGAGTGGGAATAGTAATTTGTACCCCTACGCTATCCAACGCTTTCCCTACTGTTGCACTCTCTGGAGTGGGAATTGTAATTTGTACCCCTACGCTATCCAACGCTTTCCCTACTGTTTCACTCTCTGGAGTGGGAATAGTAATTTGTACCCCTACACTATCCAACGCTTTTCCTACTGTTGCCCTCTCTGGAGTGGGAATAATAATTTTTACCCCTACGCTATCCAACGTTTCCCTACTGTTGCACTCTCTGGAGTGGGAATAGTAATTTTTACCCCTACGCTATCCAACGCCTTCCCTACTGTTGCACTCTTTGGAGTGGGAATAGTAATTTTTATCCCTACGCTATCCAACGCTTTCCCTACTGTTGCATTCCCTGGAGTGGGAATAGTAATTTTAACATTTCTGCTATCGTACGGTAATAATATTGTATATTATTTAATTATATTATGTTACTATATATATATGTTTTAACAAATATGATTGTAAAATTTTTTTTTATAACTTTCATTAATTATTCAATTTTTATAAGGTAATTTAAGTATTTTTAAGTATATTTCAGAAATTCATTTTTAATATTAATTTAATTTAACATTGTTTTTAATAAAATCGATATTTTTTTAAACTATATTTTTGTAAACGATATTTTTTACTCGATATTTTTGTACTTACCTGTTTGTAAATACAAACTCGATATTCTGTCTGTCGATATTTTGTCGCCGATATTTTTGATAGTCGATATTATGTCCCTCGATATTATGTCAGTGATCCGTTCTGGACTTGCCTAGAAGCACATTCATTGTGGGGGAGGGTCACAGGTGTTCTGACAGCTGTCACGGGGAGGGAGGAATTGAGCAACATGGAAGTGGGTCTATTGGGGTTATTGAGACCCAAAAAAGTAGGGATAGCTACTAATCCTAGATCTAGCCCTAGCCCTGCTCTTGACTCGTAGAGCTATCGCCAGGAAGTGGAAAGACACTCACCTCCCTGAATTGTCATACTAGCTTGCAGCCATGCTAAGGTGGTGCAAGGCTGATTCAGTAGCCGTGCATAAAGAGGAGCCTAGGGGCTTGTGCAGGACCCCCATTGCACTAGAGTGGGATACGCTGCTGCATGAGCTACAGGTGCTTGCTGAAGAACTCTGAGATTCCATGTTGGATAGGGGGGTCTGTGAATGATTTTCATTCTCAGCCGCGGTCGGTAGGGGAGTACCTGCCGGGGCGGTGACGTGGGGAGGAGGAGGGGCAGGGTGGGGGGTAGTAATGTATGGATAATGGAGGTTTGCAGGTAAGTAAACATTTAAATAAATCAAACAAATTATGTTGCGCGCACTGCATCCCCAAATGCAATGCAGTGCGCGCAACGAAAGTCGGTACTGCCCTGCTACCATCATGCATGCATAACTTATCTACCACATTCCAAAACCTATTTTAGGGTTCCAGCAGATCACCTAAGCTTGGCGAGCATTTGTCAACCAGTTCCATCATGGTTTTGGAAACATCATCACTATTTCTGGCCTCTTCCCATTCCTCAGGTCTTGTGGTGTCCTCGCTTACCCACATCACAGTTGTGAAGTTTCTACATTACCAAATTCTTTCATTGGCAAGTGAGATAAACAATCTGTTGCTCCATTCTTGATGCCTCGGTGCTACTCTAGCAGATAGTTGATCTCACATTGAGTTTCCATACACCTCTTTATACTCGGAATAACCCTCTCAGAATGAAGGGGAGTTCTTGAAAGCATGAAATGCTGGATTGCCTATGCACATGCTAATGCTTCGGTCTCTATCACTGAACAGTTATTTTCTGCTCCTTTCACGTGTTGGCCAGGTCTTCCTGTAGACGACTCAACAAACTTCCTGGTAAACAGATGGGGCATGTCACTCATAGTAGCTATCTCAGACTCCTGATTACAGTAAGTCTAAATTTACCTTTAGATGCTGGGCCAGGTTTCAGGAGGGAAAGCCCCCCCCCCCAAAAAAAAAAGATAACACTTTCCAAAACTGCAGGTCATTAAACGTAGACAAAGGTAAGCTAGAACAAATGCACAGAAGTGATAATAAAGAGCAGGGATCCAAAAAACAGGACCCACAAGCAATCAACTATCATAGCCAGAAAAGTTACAATTTATGGGGCATCTATTTTTTCCCCCTTTTCATATCTTATTTCCAGCAAATACTTGACCAATACCCAGAAAGCAGAAGCCCTCCATATTTCTTTGATAGGACGTGTAGTAAATAAGTATACAACATGCTAACTTTTCCAAAAAGGAAGATCAGAACTGGAATAGCAATAAGCTGCGCATATTTTACCAAAAACATAGGAAGACAGCACATGTACACATGAATATTCTTCATTGTCCTAAAAAAAACATGCTTTGGCAGAGGCCAGCCCAAAGGGCATCCTCAAGAACTCGGCATTAAAAGGAAGAAAAATACGTTAAAATTCTTGAGGAGCAATATATGATGGCACAAATGTGATAGGTGCATGACTCTAAGCAATCTAGCACCTCCCAGCATGGTTAATATTTGATAAGTGTGCCTGCCCATTCAATTGTCTATTGAAGTCACAACGATCAAGAAATACGCAGTTTTGCTTCTCCCATCCTTGGCTGCATATACCACGGACACCAGTCTTTTGGGGGCTTCTCCTTAAGTCATTCTCAGATTTAATTTCCTTTCCAGTTGACCTTGAAGTGAGCCATCGTCCAATCAGGAGCTCACCTGAGTTTATGGGCGACCAGTTCGGCACCCTTTTAAGGACAATCGTGCTCAGAATTCCTTAATAGTGCCACTAGCACAACCTACTCAGGTGGATTTGGATTCCGTTAAATGCCAACGTGCCTTGATGCCTTGAGTCCAGCAGATAATCTTCAACCTGGCGACATATGCTTTACCAACCGTCTCCTTGCCATTAAATCTTATTCGTATCCCCTCTAATCTAATCAGGTCAATGCTTATTCCCCCATAGCTCGCTGGAGATCCTGTCACCATAATCTTTTCCAGTTTTTGTCACTTTGAAACAAAACACAAAACTTTGGGAAAGCCTAAAGGCTAAAATGTTTAAGGCAAAAATACAAATGAGCCAACAAAAATAATTAGCAACAATTGTCGCTTTGATGGACCAGAGTTTCTGTCCAAAAATCTAGTTTGAGCATATAATGCAAAAGTCTATATATTTTGTAAGCTGTTTTGTAAATTTTTCACATAATACAACTGTTAGACGGGGACCTGGAGGGTCGGCCGAGCACAGTGATCGCACAGACAGGTAACTTCCCCCCCACAGATGGACACCACACAAAGATCAGGGTAACACCTTTTATAGGCACTTCTGGTAGTAGCGTGGTACGATACAAGGCGATCAGGACACGATGATCCTCTCAATTCTAGTCTCTAGTAAGGGAAGGGGGTAGCGGGACAGTCTTGGTACCCACGGGTACGGAGGTGTAACGGTGATAGCTCACAATCCTCGAGCTCGGTGTTCGGATGGGTCAGACCGCGGCAGCGCCGGCAGGTCCCGCAGAGGTCGTAGGTGGCAACGGGCCGCGGCAGCGCCAGCAGGTCCCAACGAGGATGAAGGTTACAACGGGCCGCGGCAGCGCCAGCAGGTCCCACGAGAATGCAGGTTGCAACGGGCCGCGGCAGCGCCAGCAGGTCCCACGAGGATGAAGGTTACAACGGGCCGCGGCAGCGCCAGCAGGTCCCACGAGGATGAAGGTTGCAGAGGGCCGCGGCAGCGCCAGCAGGTCCCACAAGGATGAAGGTTACAACGGGCCGCGGCAGCGCCAGCAGGTCCCACGAGGATGAAGGTTGCAGAGGGCCGCGGCAGCGCCAGCAGGTCCCACGAGGATGAAGGTTGCAGAGGGCCGCGGCAGCGCCAGCAGGCAGGACAATAGTCACAAGGCAGGGCTGTGGCAGCGCCAGCAGTCCGTCAAGGATGAGTTCGTCGCGGTGTCTCTCGACTCCAGGATACAACTGCCTTCCTGTCCTGGGGCGGCCTCAGTTATAGGTCTGGCGCCCTTTGATGTCCGGACCCTCGCTCTTGGAGGTCGGGAGGTCTGGGATGAGGGAGTCCAGACACCCAGCAGGGGGGTGGAGCCAGCGCCCGAGGAGGCTGGGGGTGCTCGGCACCTGGCGGGGGAGAGCCATCGACACTTCTTACTCCCATTGACCTGCCAAGTGGTCCGTTCACCTCCTGGGTGGAGGGTGGTGCCGGGATGTCGGGGCCTGGCCAGGCCCAGGGTTGGGGTCGGGCTGAGGCCGCGCGGCCGCGTGGTGCCGTGTCCAAGATGGCGGCTGGGCCGGGCAATGGTGCTGACGGTGGCCCGGGCCCTGTCCTGCGGGGAGGGAGCGAGCCCTTCATGTGGCCTGTCCAACATGCGTCCCCCCCAGCTGAAGGCGGGGAGAGTCACCCATCTTCTTGGGGACTTTCCTCGTCGAGGCGGAAAAAGCGGGACAGGCCATCCGCGTTGGCGTGGTCTTGGCCAGGACGATGCTCCACAGTGAAGTCCATTCCCTGCAGGGAGATGGACCATCGCAATAGTTTGGGGTTCTCCCCCCGCATCTGCATGAGCCATTGCAGCGGCCGATGATCTGTCTGTACCCGGAAATGGGTTCCGAAGAGGTACGGCCGGAGCTTCTTGAGGGCCCATACCACTGCGAAGGCCTCTCGCTCAATGGTGCTCCAGCGCTGTTCTCGGGGCAGTAGGCGTCTGCTGATGAAGGCCACGGGTTGGTCCACTCCTTCGGGGTTCAGTTGGGAGAGGACGGCCCCAATACCATGGTCGGAGGCATCGGTCTGCACAATGAACTCGCGGCTGTAGTCGGGGGCCTGGAGCACCAGAGCGGTGCACATGGCGGCCTTCAGCGTCTCGAAGGCCGCGTGACAGTCGGGAGTCCAGTTGACTCGTTTCGGGTTGTTCTTAGACGTGAGTTCCGTGAGGGGCCCCACAATGCTGCCATAGTCCCTCACAAACCGCCGGTAGTATCCGGTGAGCCCCAGGAAGGCTCGGACCTCTGTTTGTGTTTCGGGGGGTTGCCAGGACTGGATGGCAGCTACCTTGAGTTGGAGGGGGGCCACCAGACCGCTCCCCACTTGGTGTCCGAGGTAGGTCACGGACCCCTGGACGATTTGGCACTTGCTGGCCTTTATGGTGAGGCCGGCCTGTTGGAGGGCCTGCAGGACCGCTCTGAGGTGGTGGAGGTGGTCGGCCCAGTGGCGGCTGTATACCGCGATGTCGTCCAGGTAGGCGGCGCTGAATTCTTCGAGGCCCGCCAATACCTGGTTCACCAGTCTTTGAAAGGTGGCTGGAGCGTTCTTCATGCCGAAGGGCATCACTCTGAAATGGTAGTGCCCGTCCGGGGTGGAGAAAGCGGAACGTTCTTGGGCCCTGGGGGTGAGGCCGATCTGCCAGTAGCCCGCTGTCAGGTCAAAGATGCTTAGGTAGCGGGCTGCCCCCATGCGGTCGACTAGTTCATCTGCCCGGGGGATAGGGTGAGCGTCGGTTCGGGTGACCGCGTTCAGCCCCCGATAGTCGATGCAGAATCGGAGCTCCGGCGTGGTGCCCGGTGCCGCGGCCTTGGGGACCAGGACGACCGGGCTGGCCCAGGGACTGTCCGAAGGTTCGATGACTCCGAGGGCGAGCATCTTGGAGACTTCTTCTTGGATGCATGTACGTACCCGATCCGGTACTCGGTACGCCCGGTGTCGGACAGGAGGACTGTCCCCCGTGTCCACGTCGTGCAGGCACCAGGAGGTGACTCCGGGTGCGAGGGAGAACAGGTTTGCGAACGGCAGCAGGAGGGCCCGGCAATCTTGATGCTGCTCTGGGGTCAGGGCCTCTGAGAGTCGGACCCCGTCCACCGAGCCATCTCTTTCCCGAGTCCTCAGTAGGTCAGGGAGGGGCTCGGAGTCTCCTTCTGTGCCACTGTCGGTCGCCATCAGCAGGCTGAGCTCTGAGCGCATGAAGTGGGGTTTGAGCCTGTTGGCGTGGAGGACCCGGAGGGGGTTCCGGGGGGACTCCAGGTCGATGAGATAGGTGACGGGACTCCTGCGCTCGATCACCTTGAAGGGCCCCGTCCATTTGTCTTGCAAGGCACACGGTTCGATGGGGGACATCACCCATACCTGCTGACCCGGTTCAAACTCGATGGAGGAGGCATGTTGGTCGTACCACTTCTTCATGTCCTCCTGACTGGCCTCCAGATTGGCTTTAGCGATCTCCCTGAATTTCCGGGTCTGATTTCGGAGGGTCAGGAGGTATTTGTAGACGTCCGGAGGGGTCTTTAGGGGGGCCATTTCCCATTCCTCCTTCACTAGGCTGAGAGGCCCGCGAACGGGGTTTCCGTACAGGAGTTCGAAGGGGCTGAAGCCGAGGGACTTCTGGGGGACTTCTCGGTAGGCGAAGAGGAGGCACGGTAGTAGCACGTCCCAATGGCGGCGTAGGGGTTCTTCCAGCCCCATGATCATCCCCTTGAGGGTGCGGTTGAACCGCTCGACCAGTCCGTTCCCCTGGGGGTGATAGGGGGTGGTGAAGCGGTAAGTGACTCCGCACTGCTGCCAGAGGGATTTCATATACTTTGAAATAAAGTTCGTACCCCTGTCGCTGACGACTTCCCGGGGGAAGCCCACTCGAGAGAAGATCCCCATCAAGGCTCGACCCACTACTGGGGCTGTTATAGTACGGAGGGGGACCGCCTCAGGATAGCGGGTGGCGTGGTCCACCAGGACCAGGATGAAGCGATGCCCCTGTGCTGTTCGGGGGTCCAGGGGCCCCACAATGTCTATTCCCACCCTTTCGAACGGGGTGGTCACCACGGGGAATGGTTGTAGGGGTGCCTTGAGTTTGCGGCCGCTCTTCCCGCTGGCCTGGCAGGTCGGGCAGGACCGGCAATGGTTGGAGACGTCATTTCTCATTTTGGGCCAAAAAAAGTGAGTCACCAGGCGGTGGTAGGTCTTGTCTTGGCCCAGGTGCCCGGCCAGGGGGACATCATGGGCTAGGTTCAACAGGAAGTCTCTGAAGTGTAGGGGCACCACCAGCACTCGCCCGGCCCCCAGTTCTGCGATTTTCTGCTCGCTGTACAAGAGATCATTGTCCCAATAAACCCAGTGGGCCCCGGTGGTGTCTCCTTGGCTCTGGGCGAGCGCTTGCTGTCGCAATCCCTCGAGGGAGGGGCAGGTCTTTTGCTCCTGCCGGAATTGTTCCTGGGTGGGCCCCCCTTCTTGACGCCACTGAGCCAGGTCGGGAAGCTCGGGGGGCTGTGTGGACCCCTCTGTGGTGGGGTCCGGGTGGTCGGTCTGGAGGAAGTCTTCTTCTGGAGTGATCGAGGGCGGAGGTGCGGCCCATTCTGGTTCTTCTGGTCTAGGGATGGTGCGGGTGGCCATGGACCGGGTGGTTACGCACGCCCAGTCCGGGAGACCCAACATCCCCAGATGCTCTCTTCTTTCTACAGCGGCCCACGGGGAGCTCTCGAGATCGTTCCCCAGGAGGCAATCCACGGGGGCATCGTCGCGGACAGTTACTTTCAGCATGCCGGACACTCCTCCCCATTCGAAGGGGACGCAGGCCATCCGACACAGGCTCTCCGAGTTATCTGCCGATCGGACGGGGCAAAGTACGTTTGGTAGGATTTGTTCTGGGGTCACCAGGTGACAACGGACGGCCGTCACACTGGCCCCGGTGTCACGCAGGGCCTCGGCCTTGCGCCCATTGATGCTCACCCATTGGCTGTACTTCCGAGTGTTGGCGGGCAGGGGAGTCCGCGGGACCATGTCTCTTCCTCCCAGGCATGCCAGGGTCATGGCGGCGGGTTCCCACTCGAACTGCTCCGACTCATAGGTCTCCGTGTCTTCGGAGACTTGTTCTTCTCCCAGGGCGGCGGCCGCCATCTGGCGGGGCCCGGGGACCTGGTTCTTCGGGCAGGTCGGGTCACTGGCATAGTGGCCGACTCGCTGGCATCGATGACACGTCACGTTAGCTCGGAACCCCGGGCGCATCGGGGGGTTTCCCCGGCCTGCTGGGGCCGGGGTGGCGTTAGTGGGCGCGGCCGGGACGGCGTCTCTGCCCTGGCCCGGGCCTCCTCCTCCTCCTCGGGGACGATGATGACCTTGGTTGGTTCTGTTCTGCTCATTCGGCCCACTCCGGGCCACTCGGGTGCTCTCCCACCGGTCAGCCTCGGTGGCGAGCTGCCGGGGTTCAGTCAATTTACTGTCGAGGAGGTGCTGCCTGAGCTCGACGAAGCAGTTGTTGGAGAGGTGCTCCCACACAATGAGATTGAAGAGTTGTTCGTAAGTGGTTACATTGTTACCCTTGATCCACCCCTCGAAGGCTCGGCTGAAATAGTTCACGTATTCCAACCACGTTGTACCTGGGATCCGGGTGCAGTTGCGGAACCTCTGGCGGTACATTTCGGGTGTAAGCCCATATCGACTGAGGAGGGCGGCCTTCATGTGGTCATAGGACGTCATTTGATGGTCCGGAAGCTGCAGCAGGGCATCACGACCCTCGTTGACGAATCTCCCCCATAGACCGGCTCCCCAGTCACTTCGAGCGACCCGGTGGGCGGTCATGGCAATCTCATAGGCCTTGAACCACTGCTGTATGTCGTCGTTCCGGTGATATTCTCGGACCACATCCTTGGGGATGTGGACCTTCTGCTCGGTAGGACCCGGGGAGTGCGGTTGCTCGGGCACCCCTAGGTTTTTGTTCAGTTTGCGTATTTCTATCTCCGCTAGTTTGCACTCGTGCTCGTATGCCAGTCTTTTTTCTTCGAGGTCTCTCTGTCTCTGTTTTTCCTCTCGCTCTTCTCTGAACCGTAAGTGTTCTAAGTTTATTTTTTGTTCCGCCAGTTTCAATTCTCCGTCTAATCTGAGTCGTGCCAAGTCTAACTCGTGTAATCTATTTTTTTCCCGCTCTTGGATCTCTTCACGGGAAGGGCCTGTTCTCCGTTCCTCCGTCCGGGTGGTGTTGACTTCCGGGGCTGCGGGGTCCCGGGGGGTTGCGGTATTTGTCTCTGTCCAGGCCTCTAGGGCGTTTTTGAAGTCTTCTTTTGTGCTTAGCCCGGTGGTAGCAATGCCTAAGTCCATGCAAAATTGTTTGAGCTCTCGGTGGTTGTATTCTTCCAGCTTTTCCATCTGGAACTTCTCCGCCGATCCGCTCTCTTTGGTCGTCATTGTGGTTTCAGTCGTAGGGTGAGTTACTGTCTGTACGGTACGCGTTGGTTCGGATCGCGCCGCTAGCCACCAATGTTAGACGGGGACCTGGAGGGTCGGCCGAGCACAGTGATCGCACAGACAGGTAACTTCCCCCCCACAGATGGACACCACACAAAGATCAGGGTAACACCTTTTATAGGCACTTCTGGTAGTAGCGTGGTACGATACAAGGCGATCAGGACACGATGATCCTCTCAATTCTAGTCTCTAGTAAGGGAAGGGGGTAGCGGGACAGTCTTGGTACCCACGGGTACGGAGGTGTAACGGTGATAGCTCACAATCCTCGAGCTCGGTGTTCGGATGGGTCAGACCGCGGCAGCGCCGGCAGGTCCCGCAGAGGTCGTAGGTGGCAACGGGCCGCGGCAGCGCCAGCAGGTCCCAACGAGGATGAAGGTTACAACGGGCCGCGGCAGCGCCAGCAGGTCCCACGAGAATGCAGGTTGCAACGGGCCGCGGCAGCGCCAGCAGGTCCCACGAGGATGAAGGTTACAACGGGCCGCGGCAGCGCCAGCAGGTCCCACGAGGATGAAGGTTGCAGAGGGCCGCGGCAGCGCCAGCAGGTCCCACGAGGATGAAGGTTACAACGGGCCGCGGCAGCGCCAGCAGGTCCCACGAGGATGAAGGTTGCAGAGGGCCGCGGCAGCGCCAGCAGGTCCCACGAGGATGAAGGTTGCAGAGGGCCGCGGCAGCGCCAGCAGGCAGGACAATAGTCACAAGGCAGGGCTGTGGCAGCGCCAGCAGTCCGTCAAGGATGAGTTCGTCGCGGTGTCTCTCGACTCCAGGATACAACTGCCTTCCTGTCCTGGGGCGGCCTCAGTTATAGGTCTGGCGCCCTTTGATGTCCGGACCCTCGCTCTTGGAGGTCGGGAGGTCTGGGATGAGGGAGTCCAGACACCCAGCAGGGGGGTGGAGCCAGCGCCCGAGGAGGCTGGGGGTGCTCGGCACCTGGCGGGGGAGAGCCATCGACACTTCTTACTCCCATTGACCTGCCAAGTGGTCCGTTCACCTCCTGGGTGGAGGGTGGTGCCGGGATGTCGGGGCCTGGCCAGGCCCAGGGTTGGGGTCGGGCTGAGGCCGCGCGGCCGCGTGGTGCCGTGTCCAAGATGGCGGCTGGGCCGGGCTATGGTGCTGGCGGTGGCCCGGGCCCTGTCCTGCGGGGAGGGAGCGAGCCCTTCATGTGGCCTGTCCAACAACAACTCAATGGAAAAATAAGCCCATGCTAGAAACTGCTATTTCATCAAAACTAACTAATGAGCAGGGGGAGGATCTTCTTACGAGAAAGAATGCCAGAATACATAGGAGCAGAAGTACAGATACATAAACAAATGCAGACTTCAGTACTTTCTGAAGTTCACACTTCTTGCTGCCAATCCTCATAACAAGGCTTTGCTTAATACGTAGTCCAGGGATTTTGCAAATGTACAACATCCATTAAAATAGCTGATGGGGCTCAAAAATCCATAAAACATAGAAGGTATGTTAAGGTTAATGTGTACATTAGGCTAGTATAGAAACAGCATTGCTAATCACTATAGCACACATTTGTGTACTTTAAGGTGTAATGACATTGGTGGGTTTATAATAAGCATTGACACTAAGACACAGCATGAGATCAATGTCTAGTAACTTCTCAGTAACCAATCAACATGTACAGTGAGATTGAATCGTCCAAGATTGAAATTTACCTTACCTCTAATTTGGATTTCACATTATAATATCACCTCTGTATCACCATCCACGGGCTCATTTGTCACGTTTATATTTAAAACAATCTTCCTTTTTCCCTCAGCCACTTCACCCACATTCAATATCTTGTTGTTCCTGCACTCTTGTGCTAAATGACTTTCCTTACTGCCCTTCCTACACAAGCATTCCATTGATCACCATATTGTTGATGTACTTGATCCCTTAAGTGTGATGGATATGTTCTAACGTGGGCCGCATGCTCACTGTGCCATTGGAACCAAGCTGTATCTGGTTGATGATCCCTAAAAAGGGTGAAACTAGTCAAGGGCTCCTTGAATTCCATTTCAGGGAGGACCTGGCAGTGCAGGCTGGACTGTTCCCAGGAGGGTTAGAGTCCAGACAGATTTACAAATGCCGGAGGTCAAACTGAGGTAGCATGGTGGGCGAGGAATGATGGATTGGGGTTTGGGCCAAATTTTTTCCAGTGGCTGAGAATAATTCTACTTTCTGCCCATCACTTTGTTGCAGTTGATGCCCTACATAAGACGGGTATTCCTGTACATGGGTCTCGTGCTCACTGTGCCATTGGAACTAAGCTATGCCTGTGTGAGGAGCCCTAAAAAGGGTGAAACTGGAACCGGGATGCTTGTATTCTGTTTCAGGGAGGATCTGGCCTGGGGGTTCGGGCTGGACTGTCCTAATGAGGAGCAGAGTGGAAACAGATTTGGGTATGGCTGAGTACAAGCTGAGGTGGCATGGTGGGTGAAGAACAATGGATTGTGGTGTGACCCCAAGCAATTGCCAGTGGTTGAGATTGATTAAAGCACTCCATCCATCACCTTGTTATTGTTGCAGCCTATGCTCTAAGTGCAACAGGTATGCCAAGACATGGGTCCCGTGCTCTCTGTGTCACTGGAAGCAAGTTATACTCGGATGATGAGCCCTAATAAGGGAACCAGTGGTCCTGAGGTTCTGAGTTGCTTGCATGCCTTTTCAGGGAAGGTTGTGCCCATCAGGAGCAGGGTCCAAACAGATTTGCATATGACTGGACCCAAACTTAAGTAGTACAATTGGCAAGCGATGGATTAGAATGAGGCCTTGAGTTATTGCAAGTGACTGAGATTAGTTCAAGCATTCCATCCATCACTTGTTGTTGCAGTTGACTTCCTACACATGTTCTTAAGAAATAGGGACTGCCTTTACAATATCTAGAACACAGGGCATATGCTAGACAAACAACATGCAATAAGAATTTGTCCTTTTACAGAAGTAAAAAAAATCAATAGGTGAATTAATGAAGCAGAAAGACACATAAACAAGTATCCAACATTTTTACTGTGGTACAAAAAGTGCTCAGTACTCATGAGTGTTCACACAGTGACAAATGAAAAAATAATGCAGTGTGTACACAAATATGATTGCTGCACATCCTATAAAGGGTAGCATACACAAACCAATCGGACAATTTATAGATCGTTATCTACAACCCAGCATCATAAAAATGCACACATTTGTAAAAGACACGACTGATTTCTTAAACAAATTACAACAAATCAAAATTAAAAAGGATGAAAATGTTCTCATGTATACAATAGATGTCAAATAATTGTATACTTCAATACCACGCAACTTGGGAATAGAAGCTGTTGAACACACACTTCTACACACGGACATAAATCCAGACATGCAAATATTCCTCATGGAGTTACTACAATTTACCATGTTTCAAAGCTATTCTAAATGGAAAGACCAGTGGTTCTTACAAATGTCTGGTACTTCCATGGGCAATTGCGCCGCACCGGCGTATGCTAATTTGTTTATGGAGAAATATGAACAGGACATCATCTTAACCAAACACCCATGGGTTGATCATTGTAAATTATTCCTACCCTACATCGATGACATGTTCATAGTATGGAATGGTCCAGAACCTATACTAACAGAAGCATGAAACAAACTCAATGATATAAATGAAAGAATCCAATTCATGTACGTCATACAGAAAGAAAAAATTACGGGACATATTAACAAAAACCTAATTAAAATTATCGCCGTTTTAGCGGCAGGAAACTGCTGCTAAAACGGCGATAATGGGCTTGCTAATATGCATTATAGAATTCCAATAGAAGCCCAGGTTGGATGCCCTGGACATCTAACCTGGGCTTCTAGTGGAATTCTATAATGTATATTAGCAAGCCCATTATCGCCATTTTAGCAGTAGTTTCCTGCCGCTAAAACGGCGATAATTTTCACAAGGTTCTTACTAATATGCCCCAATATTTTTTGATGTTGAAATAAAATTTACAGACAACACATTCGAAACTGACATCTATAGAAAGCCCACAGATCGTAACAATACTTTACACTACGGGAGTTTTAATCAGGGAACGTTGGAACGTCACTTACCCTATTCTCAAATACTTAGGGTAAGACAGATAGTATCCAACCCAGAGATGGCCACCAAACAGTTAGATGAACTAATGGAACGCTTCACACAGAGAGGCTACCCAAAATTTCTATTGGACCAAGCTAAACAGAGATGCCATTCCAAAAGCAGGACAGAACTCCTACAGAAATCACCTAACAAAGTTACTAATTGTATAGTGATTGTGTCTAAATACTCAACCACAAGCAAAAGTGTTAAATGAATCATAAAACAACAATGGTCAACTTTGACAGTAGAACCAGATTTTAACAACTTGTTCGCTGACCTTCCAATCTTGCATATACCAGAAACAAAAACATGGGTGAAATGCTGAAGTTCACAACAAAAGAGGACAAAGAAATTTACAAAGGAAATATGGCATGCCACAACTGCAAAAACTGTTAACATAATATCAGGTGCCACCGTCACACATCCCAGAAAAGGCAACAATATCAAACTATCAGTCACAGCCACATGTGACACCATGAACACAATGTACTTACTAAAATGCCCTTGCGGAGAAGTGTATGTTGGAAAAACCAAACGCAAAATCAAAGTGAGAATCAAGGAACATAAATCCAACATTTGCACGAAAAACACAAAGTCAGTTTTGGCAAACCATTTTCATGAAAATCATCATAACATCAGTCAATTAAAATTCTTGCTCCTTGAAGTGGTGGCCAAAACAGAAGGTAGTAACAACAGAAAATACCTTCTCCAGCGAGAAAATTACTGGATAAAAAACACTGGACTGTATAAAACCATATGGAATGAATGAGCGCATGGAATTTGCATGCTATTTATGATGAATGAGTACATAGAGCCTGCTTGTGTCTATGACTTTGACTTTCTTACATCACAATGTATTAGACCACAAAGAACAGATAACGCATTTCTTCATTTATGTTTTCTTTTTCATTTGCGTCCCATAAGTGCCAGAATTTCTATGGTGCCATCATTGATTAATCCACCCATTATCGTTATCAATCTATGTTCCTATCCAAATTGATGATATGGTAGAATGTTTACACCTTTATTCACAGTCATTATAACAGAATAAACATCACCCACAGGATTCTGGTGCACACAAGCCCCCACCTTATGAACTTTACTACACGCTCACACTCGTAGTTACACCAAAACCACCACTCACAGATAGCCGCCAATAACACAGACCCGGATAGTCGTTCGTTGATTACTAATGCACCTGGTATAAACATCGCAGTCACAGCCCCGAACACATACCACAACGTTGAATTGAGAATGGAAACGATAACTGGAATGTAAGTTCCTTTTTAATATCGTACAGCGTGTAAACTGCTTGGTTATTTAGTTCACCTGGGGCACCCGAGTGCACATGTTTTTTCTTGCACTAACGTACACACGGTCAATAACGCACACTACCGCATGGTTTCGCGAGTAAGCCTTTATCGCAAGTGCAACATTGTAAATATGCGAGTAGCACAACTGGTGAGCTTACGAATGCACACGTGTTATCCTACCACAAACGAGCAATGGGTAAAGTTCCGCTCTCATGAGCGTACCAGACTATATCGCCCCGCGAGTTAGCTCAACACTGTTAAAACTCGCAAGCGTGACTAACAACTCGTTAGACTGCTAAATCTATTCACCGTCACCCGCTAACCAATTCCAAACTCCCCCAAACAAAACACAGTGGGCACAATAACTAAACTTTCGACAGCATGATTTACCGTAGGGGTACATAGTCAATTTCGAACTAGAAACTAACACAGTGGCACTAATAACCACATCAGGCTTCTCACAGAAGCTGGAGCAAGATCACCGCCGACCAGCTCACCACTTCCCTCAGCCAGAACCCACCTGCCAGCACAACGGACCCTAACGAAGCAGCCCGCAACTTCACACAGTGGCTGACCGCCTGCACCGACGACCTCGCACCATTGAAGAACTCTCCCAGCAGACCCAGAAGCAAGCAGGCCCCCTGGTTCACCGACGAACTCAAGGACTCCAAGAAGACCAGCCGCACCCTCGAGAAAGCCTGGCTCCTCGACCAGACCGCTGACAACATGACCGCCCTCAAACACGCCATCCGCAAGCACCACCAGCTCATCCGCACCGCCAAGAAGAAATCACTGAAGGTACGACTGGACAACAACGCCCACGACAGCAAGGAACTCTTCAACATCGTCAAGGAGTTCTCCAACCCCAGCACCGGCAACAACGACATCACTCCTTCACAGGATCTCTGCGACTCCCTCGCCTCGTACTTCCACCGCAAGATTGCCGACATCCACATCAGCTTCGGCGCACCATCCACGCACCCAACCGTCGAACCAACGCACCCCACCGCCACCCTCCGCACCTGGACCACGGTGACCACCGAAGACACAGCCCGCACGATGAACACCATCCACTCCGGATCTCCAACCGACCCATGCCCCCACCACCTCTTCAACAAGGCCGACTCCACCATCGCACCCCAACTCCGAGACGTCATCAACACCTCCTTCAACACCGCCACCTTCCCGGAGAGCTGAAAGCATGCCGAGCTCAGCGCCCTACTGAAGAAACCTACAGCGGACCCCACCGACCTCAAAAACTTCCGCCCCATCTCGCTCCTTCCTTTTCCTGCCAAAGTCATCGAGAAGATCATCAACAGACAGCTGGCCGCCTTCCTCGAGACGAACGGATCCCTCGACCCCTCGCAGTCCGGGTTCAGAGCCAACCACAGCACCGAGACCGCCCTCATCGCAGCCACCGACGACATCCGAGCCCTGCTCGACAACGGAGAAACAACGGCACTCATCCTCCTGGATCTCTCTGCAGCGTTCGACACTGTCTGCCACCGCACCCTAGTCCAACGCCTCAGCAACACCGGCATCCAAGAGAAGGCACTGGAGTGGATCATCTCGTTCCTCGCCGGAAGAACCCAGAGAGTCCGCCTCCCCCCATTTAGTTCCGAGGCCGCCGAAGTCATCTGCGGCGTCCCGCAAGGATCGTCACTCAGCCCCACCCTCTTCAACGTCTACATGAGACCCCTTGCTGCCATCGCACGCCAACACAACCTCAAGATCATCTCCTACGCCGACGACACCCAGCTGATCCTCTCCCTTACCAGAGACCCCGACACCGCCAGAACCAGCCTACACGAAGGGATGAAAGACGTCGCCGAATGGATGAAGAACAGCCGCCTGAAACTGAACTCAGACAAGACGGAAGTCCTCATCCTGGGACCATCGCCCTCCGCATGGGATGACTCCTGGTGGCCCCCAGCCCTGGGCACCGCTCCCAAGCCAACAGACCACGCACGCAACCTGGGCTTCATCCTGGACTCCTCCCTCTCGATGACCAGACAAGTCAACGCCGTCTCCTCATCATGCTTTCACACCCTTCGCATGCTTCGTAAGATCTTCCGATGGATCCCGACCGAAAAAAGGAAGACGGTCACCCAGGCCCTCGTCACCAGCCGATTAGACTACGGAAACACCCTCTACGCCGGAACCACAGCCAAGCTACAGAAAAGACTCCAACGCATCCAGAACGCCTCTGCCCGACTCATCCTGGACATCCCCCGACGCAGCCACATCTCCAGCCACCTGAGGGACCTGCACTGGCTCCCCGTCAACAAGAGGATCACATTCAGGCTCCTCACCCACGCACACAAGTCTCTCCACGACCTGGGCCCCAAGTACCTCAACGACCGCCTGACCTTCTACACGCCCACCCGCCAGCTACGATCCACTAGCCTCGCCCTCGCCGCCGTACCACGCATCCGAAGAGCCACCGCCGGAGGCAGATCCTTCTCCTACCTGGCGGCCAAGACATGGAACTCCCTGCCCATCCACCTTTGGCTGACCCAGGTCCACCTCGCCTTCAGGAGACAACTCAAGACCTGGCTATTCGAGCAGTAGCGAACCCCCTCCCCCAAGCGCCTTGAGACCCTTCCGGGTGAGTAGTGCGCTATACAAGTATAATGATTGATTGATTGATTGAATAACTCACAGCTCATTCTTTGAAATACGAATGAACTCATGATAGTCCATTAATGTTCATACTTGACATCAGTAATTTCTGATCATCCTTATGCTTTGAGCACCATATGCACCACCATTTAACCGAGATTAGTGTGACCGCATGCAATCACAGGCATCACTGTTACATTATAATGCACATAGGTTTAGTCTCTCTCATGATATTCTATGTTTGTTATAGGACTGATCCCTGACGAAGGGTAAGATACTCGAAATACATTGGATATCCTAATCCAGTTATTATGATTTAAGGTTCACTGCTCAAGTTGAAGAAAGTGAAACCACAAGAATTACCACAAAGAATTAATAAAAACAAGGATTGTACATTTTTCTTGGATTACCTTTTTTACAACCTGAAGATCCTAGAATTAGGACATAGCGTTGTGCCCAGGAGGACACACCCTTTATAGGATGTGCAGCAATCATGTTTCTACCTGATGTCGTGAATGGAAGATGCCACCCCAGGAGCACACATAATACTGATTACCTAACTTACTACTTTATGAACTTTGTTGTAGCGCATATTTAGCCTCAGTCTGTACACAAATAAAATGAGCAAAGGAACCCAATCAATGTTCCTTAATGTCCAATAAATTATCTGTCCATCAAGGGGTACAATCATATTGGTTCAATTTGCCCTTTATGCCGACGTTGTTTCTACCCTAGCCTTGTTGCGTGGTCATCATCAGGACTGTTGAAATTTATATGGCGCAGCAAGCCCTGTACTAGTAAAAATGAAAAGTACATATTGAGGTGATATCATGTAAATTGGTGTCCCCAAAACATATTTATTGAAATAAGGGGTAAACTAATCTACTCACTGAATCCGGTAGAGGAATCTGACTGAATCTATAAATGAGCCAGAAATAAACTATCAGATCTGAATCAAAAACTGTGTCCCCATCATCAGGAAGTGTGATACCTTTAAGGAAAATACCTTAGAGGGAAGGTTCTGCCAGTTAGAACAGAGTTAATAGAATCAGCAACTGTGAGAACCAAAAATAGAGCTTAACTGAATCATGGGAAAACTAAATCATGAAAAACAAATGAAAGGCAGGTCATTTACCAAATATTTACAACATACCTCAAGGAACTTTCTCAAGAATTGTGGTATCATTAAGATAAATACCTTAGGCCTTGGGCCCTCAAGTAAGAAATGCCCCAGTCTTTGTCACAAACGCTCCAGAATTTAGGAAAGGTCTCAATTACAGTGCTAATTCCTGTTCCAGACACTTGCTTGCACTTGCCATAGATGTGGCTTAGAACACGGTAAAAAGGAGATAAAAACAATTACTGAGTTAGAGAAGAAAATTCTCGAGGCCCAATCACGTTCTGATGCAAAGGCAGCATTGGAAATCTACATATAACAATTGAAGAATTCAATACTAATGAACGGAACAAAAAACACGAACAAGGTCCAGAAAGATATCTCAAAAATCAAGAAAGACTAAGGGGCAGATTTATGTTGGTCATGCGCCACGTTTGCGTCACGCAACTGCGGCGTAAACGTGGCGCATCCCTACGACCCATTTACAACGTGACGCATCTAGGCAGATGCGTCACGTTGTAAAGCCCTGCGCCACATGTGGGCGTTCCGGCGCAGGGTGGGTGTTCCGGGGCAGGTGCGCCTCGCAAAAGTGGCTGAGTGAAATCTATAAGATTTCACTCAGTCACTTTCAGGCCAATGCTGCGTCAAAACCCTGCACCTGCTTGAAGCAGGCGTAAGGCTTGACAAAGCATTGGACAGATAGGGCACCCCCGAGCCTTGCTGGAGCTGCGTCGCGCTTGCGACGCAACTCCAGCAATGCGCCACCTTTACGGCACAGATGCGTCACGCATCTGTGCCGTTTTTGCCCCATGGTGCGCCGCATGCGGCGCACCATGGGTGGCGGAGCTGCGGCGCAAAATAACTGGCGCATCCCTGGGGATGCGCCAGTTATCATAAATCTGCCCCATAGTATACACATACTTATTGGATGAATTTTACACACAATAGACAATTGACATCACTGGTCCTTAGAGACCTTCAGAGAGATGCAAAACACATCCGTTTGGGACTTTCTTTGAATCCTCTGTTAGTTCTGTGTATGATTCTTGCCCAGGTAAAGGTACCAGCATTGGTCGGACAGCAAATCCTGGTTTTCAGACCATTTTTTAGGACAGTTGAATCAAAACCAGGGAAAAGGATGGGGGATGGATCAACCACAGAATTTTCTCCCGGCAAAAGACACACACGACGAATATTTTACAGGTGAGACCAACTGCCTAGCGCCAGCACAGACACCCTTGCACCATAGTGCAAGGGTGTCTGCTTTGCAGGGAATGATTGTTCATGTGCAGTAAGGTGTCCCTTCCTGCACATAAACAAGCACTAATGGCGAATTGTAACTTCTATTTGTGCAGCTTTGTGCAGCACTTATAGAAGTTGCAACTTGTCACTGTCTAATGATTGTTTATGTGCAGGAAGGGAAACCTTCCTTCACATGAACAATCACTAGTGGTGATTTGCTCTTTCAAGTGTGCTGCATAATGCATAACGAATAGAAACAGCAAAAACAAGGAGAAATTCATCATTTCTCCTCGTTATGCCAGTTTACGACCAGGTTTTCTCTGGTCTTATTTTTGGCGCTGCCCCATATTTACCAGAGAACAACTAAAGGGTTTGGCCAAAGCGCAGTAAGGCTGCGCCGAATAACAGTTTGAACAAAACAAGATGCCAGTACTGCTATATCAGTTGACTAATTTCATGTACAACGACTTCAAACTGTTGCTGCACAAAAACACACAAATATCAGATTTAATCCTTTTTATTATTTAGACTCTTTTTTTGGTTATTTATACAAAAGAAGGATTTTTTCAAAACTTAAACATAGCGGAGGGAGAGGGAGGTATCTTAAAAACTGTTTTATCTAAACGTGATGTGTAGGGGTAAGAATATGCACCAAAATAAAGAAGACCTCAGTTACACAGACTCATTTATGCATCAACATTCATTCCGTGAAAAAATCTCTCAAACACTTCTTACTCACTAAAACAAACATACGAGTGGAAAAGATAGGGGTAAGAACCAGTGTGGGAATACCCTCATCTAAACACAGGGAATTCTATTTTAGTCGTGAATAGGGGGGTATTGGTGAAACGTTACTACAATAGTTTTACAAGTCACAACAAATAATACAAATACAGGCCGTCAAACAATTATTTCAAAAGCAATCAAAACTCTTTGCAAATAGTAATGACACAATGATAGGCCTAGACAAACAACATGGGGTCGACGCGTTTCGAAGCCCCTTAATTGCGGAGCTTCTCTTCAGGACCTTGGGGGTTCACTCCTGTAGAACGACAAAAAAAGATATATATTCCTTACTAACCTCACTCCTGAGATACAACCTTCAACTTCGAAAGAGACCAGCAGGACTTTCAAAAATTACCTTATCTTCTTTCCATAGAAAAAATGGTCAAGCTCAAATTCCCATAGTTTTGTAAAGCAAAATTCAGAATATCTTGTGTATTGAAGTCCCAATCGTGGACTGTTGATGAAAGAATGGAAAAAAGTCTATTGAGGTTCATGGTTTGAAGCCCACATGAGAACCGGCGATCAAAGAGTACTTTGTTTTCAAGTCAGACCCTTACCTAAACAACGCGGCTCTTCCTTCCAACACTCTCTCGTGTTGTTGTTTTCAGTAATTTTGGTGTCCGAATCAGCATTTGTCATGGAACCCAGGGAACCAAATCCTATCAAAATAGAAGAGCGCAGAGTCTTTTTAGCCGTACTTCCGGGTAATACAATTTCTCCATAAACATTTTGGCAAGAGAAATGTTGATGAACCTGATTGAATGTGGAAGTCTATTGCACAAATGGAGTCTTGGTTACAACTCTATTTAAAAAGGAAACAGATCGAAACAATGCGTTACACTTCTCCAGCTACCATCCAAGAAGTCTGAGAGAAAATTTACCACTAGGGCAATTTCTGCGGATCCGCAGAAACTGCTCGTTAAAAGATGAATACATGTTTCACGCCAACGCGCAAAAAGAAAGACTATCATCTCGAGGATATCCAGCCAAACTATTAAAACGTGCGCTCAAACGGGCATGGTGGACTCCCAGAGAGACTCTCCTGACAAAAAAAGAAAAGAATGACCAAAACAGAATAGTTTGTGTGTCCACATTTTGCCCAACGTCAAACTGGCTTAAGAAGGAGATCTGTAAAAATTGGCATTTGGTGAAAGATTTAGATGTACGATTGGTAGAAACACCACTATTTGCCTTTAAAAAGGATAGAAGTGTGGCCAATCACATAGTTAGAGCAGCAATGCCAAAACAGAAACCACATTCTCTTAGAGATTACCTGAACCTTCCACCAATTACAGGCCACCATCAATGTGGTACATGTGTATCTTGCTCTCTCACAATGGAAGGAGATCTTTTCCAGCATAATGGCATCAGTTGGAAACACTCCAGATTTTCGAATTGCAAGACAAAATATGTAATTTACGGGATCATATGCCCATGCAACAGGCTTTATATAGGCAAAACGAGCCAAGAAGTCAGACAGCGAATAAACCAACATAGATCGCGAATTAAAAGAACTGTCCTCACTGCGCCATTGGTGCAACATTGGATTGACCATTCCCATACTGAAAATGACCTAAAATGGACAGTCATCTCCAAGGTTGACCCTGATCCAAGAGGAGGTGACCTGGAGGCAAAATTATCATCTCGGGAAGCACTGCTCATCCTCAAATACAATTCGGCAGTCACAGGACTGAATGAGATGTCCGAATTATATCACCTCTAAAAAGTTTACACCACTAGAGGGTTCATCCGACCTATCTCCCTGTACATTCAAGCTCAAATGGGCTTACACCTGCAAAATTAAAAAACCCCTTCGAATTCTGCCATTTTTCGGAAATCACCGCTTTGCTACACATGAGATAATAATGAGTTTCCGTTGAGATTTTACCGAGTATGTTCCAGCGTACATTATGCCAAAGGAACTAAAATTCCCATGAAACCGAGGGGCTCCATACACGTCATATACCACATGCCGGTATTGACGCACATCGCAGCGCGACGGTCCATTGACAGACGCCGCGCCACGGAGAGGAGACCCGTTCCCGAATAAGGTGAGCTAGACCATATGCCTCGAACTTAGACACGGGCCGGTAACCCCTCATGGCATATTGATGTTCCCTTCTCCCCTCCCACATTCAATCAGGGGCGGACCTGCACAGAGGGAATCAGGTTCATCAACATTTCTCTTGCCAAAATGTTTATGGAGAAATTGTATTACCCGGAAGTACGGCTAAAAAGACTCCGCGCTCTTCTATTTTTATAGGATTTGGTTCCCTGGGTTCCATGACAAATGCTGATTCGGACGCCAAAATTACTGAAAACAACAACACGAGAGAGTGTTGGAAGGAAGAGCCGCGTTGTTTAGGTAAGGGTCTGACTTGAAAACAAAGTACTCTTTGATCGCCTGTTCTCATGTGGGCTTCAAACCATGAACCTCAATAGACTTTTTTCCATTCTTTCATCAACAGTCCACGATTGGGACTTCAATACACAAGCTATTCTGAATTTTGCTTTACAAAACTATGGGAATTTGAGCTTGACCATTTTTTCTATGGAAAGAAGATAAGGTAATTTTTGAAAGTCCTGCTGGTCTCTTTTGAAGTTGAAGGTTGTATCTCAGGAGTGAGGTTAGTAAGGAATATATATATTTTTTTGTCGTTCTACAGGAGTGAACCCCCAAGGTCCTGAAGAGAAGCTCCGCAATTAAGGGGCTTCGAAACGCGTCGACCCCATGTTGTTTGTCCAGGCCTATCATTGTGTCATTACTATTTGCAAAGAGTTTTGATTGCTTTTGAAATAATTGTTTGACGGCCTGTATTTGTATTATTTGTTGTGACTTGTAAAACTATTGTAGTAACGTTTCACCAATACCCCCCTATTCACGACTAAAATAGAATTCCCTGTGTTTAGATGAGGGTATTCCCACACTGGTTCTTACCCCTATCCTTTCCACTCGTATGTTTGTTTTAGTGAGTAAGAAGTGTTTGAGAGATTTTTTCACGGAATGAATGTTGATGCATAAATGAGTCTGTGTAACTGAGGTCTTCTTTATTTTGGTGCATATTCTTACCCCTACTGATCACGTTTAGATAAACAGTTTTTAAGATACCTCCCTCTCCCTCCGCTATGTTTAAGTTTTGAAAAAATCCTTCTTTTGTATAAATAACCAAAAAAAGAGTCTAAATAATAAAAAGGATTAAATCTGATATTTGTGTGTTTGTGTGCCCCATATTTACGTCACCCTTGTGAATAGGGAGCAGCATCAAAAGCAATGGTTGTTGTGGCGGAACGCCTACCACAACATTCATTGCCGCCATTTTTACGCTAAGTGGTGCGTGTAGAGAGGACTTATTTAGAAGGTGGCGTTAAGCCATGCTAAGTGGCTTAATGCCGCCTGGTAAATAAGGCGAAGGGCTTATCACCATCAGAACGCAATAAAAAATGACGTTCTGGTGGCGATAAGCCCTTGTAAATATTCCCCTTAGTTTGAAAGTGTGTTTCCTTGAAAAGTTTGACCCTGAAATTACCAGCCATACTAATCAAATGCCACCATCTATGTTCAGCCCACCCAATGCTAAGATTCCAGCAGAGATATTAGCATTTGGAAATGTGGTATCAATAGAATGATCAAAACTCAAAGAGACTAGTCAGTGTTTCCCTTATAATCTAATCCTTGATGAAGGAAATACCCTGAATGAGCTCAAAAGAAATAATCGCATTGGGATCAAATCGGCAGACAAGAGTGGGGTATTGTAATCCAATGTCTCCTACAAATTTAAACAAGAGATCTACAGGAAATTAGAACACAGAAATCATTATACGTCATTGTTATTTAGTCCACTTCATTAAATCCAAAGAATTACTTGGGGAGATTACTACAAGGGCTACCAAAAAAGATTTTGTGAGTAACTTTGAATCTGATTTCCTGAACACTAAATATCCACATATCCCAGTTCTGTATACGCTATCAAAGATTCAGAAGGATCCCAGCAGGCCACCAGGCAGACCAATCATCTCTGGGTGTGGTGCTGTCCAGGAACCCCTTGGCAAATATATTGACTTTCTCTTGAGAGACTTTGTCAAAAAAACACAGAGCGATATAAAGGACAGCGGTGAATTGATTACCAATATTGGAGATTGTAGCTTCGATGGGAATGAGGACATACTTGTATGAATGGATGTAGAATACCTATATTCATAAAAAATATACCTATATTCAAACATACCTGAAGATGAGGGGATTTAAGTGATTTCAGACCTTCTAGGTACTTGTCCAGACCCTATTGTGGTGATCAAAGAGTTCAATATATCTCTTGATGAGATGGCTGTCAAGAAGAATTAATTTGAATTTGAGCACACATATTACTTGCCATCTAAAGGGACTTCTATGGGGTTTGTTTTAAGCCGAACTTTGCCATATTATTTGTGAACAAGTTTGACTGTTGGTAAATGTTTTTATCCCACTTCTAACCCTTACCACAATCACATTCAGCAGTGGAAATGATTTATTGATGACATTTTTATAATTTGGCAAGGAAATTAACATATCCTGCATGAATTCTTATCATGGTCGAATTCCCTCTTACCGTATATAAGATTCACCTACACCTAGAACCAGAATTCCCTTGATATTCTTGACTTGGAAATCTGTGCAGATGATAGCCAGCTGTGTGGCAAGATATTTCAGAAGCCAACAGAAAATAATACATTACTTCATTACAAAATAATCATTCACAGGTGCTTAGAGATAGATTACCATTTGGTCAGTTCCTGTGTATTAATAGGACCTGTAAGTGGAGATCCAACTATTCTAGAGAAGCATAAATTCTTAGCAACAAATGTTGGCCTGTGATTACCTAAGAATATTGATGAAATGATCCATGAAAAGAGCTCTGTATTCTCCAAGGGAACACCTTCTTACCATCAAGGACAAAAAAGAGACTGACCACATTGTCTGTCTTACCACATTTTTAATTGTGAGTAATGCACTAATCATAAATTGTAAAACGAATTGGTATTTACTCACCTCCATAGGTCTTACTGACCAGATTCCAATGTTTTCCTTTGCAGGGGTAGGAACTAAAGGGATCATTTGACTTGAGGCAGCATTCATTCTGAACAGGCCCGCACCAATGTAGGCTGCTATTTACAATTACATCACCTTGTAGGAGATTATAGTAATGGAAGTTGTATTATGTGTAACCACACTATGGACCACAGAGAATCTTTTTATTGAAGCATTAAACAGGGACTATTCTAATTGGAATACGAACAATGTAATCTATTCAATCTGGTGTCCCTGTAATTTGATTTTTAAAGGCCAGACCTCTAATAAAGTCATGGTCAGACGATGTCCATACTAGATTTGAATCTGATGTAAGAATCTCATAGCCCAGTTGTAAGTCATTTTGTGGAACTGGGCCAAATAGAAAATGATATTTGTTGGCAAGTGGTAGAGACAGTGAAAAAAACAAGGCACGGTGGTGAAATGCAAGCTTTGATAAATATAGCCGAATGCAGGTTGATTTTCATATGTAATGTCATTATAAGGGGCCTAGTACCATGGAAAAATTCAGCCTGGTTGCATCAGCAAGATAAGCTAGCTCTATGGTTGATTCTGTAATTGTTCTTCTTGGGAGAATTGCTGTGATCTTCTATGCATTCAATGAATTTGCACCTATATTCAGGGCCTCTGGAATTATGTACTGTGCGACTGTGGCTTTTGATGTAATTATGGATTTGCTTAATTTGCCACATAATCCGTCTTCCGCTGCATGATGTGCAAATTTTAACAAAAATAAATTGTATTTCTAGCTCAAATCGTTCAAAGAGTACTAAAAATGCAGCAACTCATGTTGCAGCACAGTGGAAGGCCCTTTGCAAAGGTTGACTGGCTACCTTTCTGTTTCTTATTGCTATATTTGGGTGTTAAACAGGTACTAATGTGGTGCAACCTTTACCCAGATGGAGGAAAGTGAGTATATGTTGCAGTAATCCCCCCCACCTGTTGTCTGATTTCTGATGCACTTTGATTGAATGTGCACTGGGTCCTTGCTCATCAGGTTTACAGTGCATGTGTTCTTCCCCAAAACTGTACCTTTGTTTCCACAATTGGCACCCCTCTGGCCCACATATGAGACCCTTGTAAACGGTACCATTGGTACCAAGAGCCTTGTGACCAGAGAGGGTTCCTAAGGGCTGCAGCATGTAGTGTACCATCCTCAGAGACCCCTCACTTAACACATGGACACTGTAATTGCAGTCTGTGTGTCCTGGTGCAGACAAAAATTAAGAGTCGACACGGCAGACATCCCTGTGTTTCAAAAAGAGGGATTACTGTGCCCTGGAAGATATAAAGGAAGTCTAGGTACTGGATAGTTTATAAGGGACAGTCAACAAGACTGTTTCTTGTTGCCCGCACACATGCTTAGGGATGTCAAACTTCATCATAGGGCGAGTGCTCCTCGTCATGCTGGCACTGCAATGCCATATGGGTCCCCCGAAGGGTCACTTTAGCGGAAATCTTTTAGTGTTAACACCATTTGATGAGTGGGAGAGAGTCCTGAAGGGATGTTACGTGGTGTATGTGAAAGAGTGATATTAATACTGGCTAGGGGATATCTATTCTGTGTTTAATATGTGGATTCCCTTGTCAGATAAAAAGACCTGGTAGGTTATTGCTACTGTCGGAGCTGTTAAGTTCCCTAGTAGCCAAGTGTTATTTCCTTTGTGAGATAGAAATGGGTCAACATGTTTCACACCCCTTTTGTAGAAAAGGACGGTGCACCAAATAGGAAAATATAAGAGAGCTTCAAATTTATCCAAAAATCCTTTATTCTTTTCAATTTTTTAAAACCTCAGCCAATGTGTTTCGTTCCATTGGAACTTCGTCAGGGCTCATTAGTCACTTGTGGGTCCAAAAGATGTTCCTAAAGTAAATGGCCCGAATTTTGCCTCGTTCTCGCCAACACGCTTGTTGTGACGAGTTGTCGGGATATAATTCTCAATTAATCGTTGGTAGTATCCTAATGGGCCAGAATCTTGGCACAGATATCTCTTATTTGAAAATCAACCAGAGAGGTAATTCAGTTAGAGTTGAAAGAAGGCCAATATGCGAAGGGTTCGCATTAATCCAGATGTCTGAAAGCACTCAGCCCACAGTTCTGATAACCTTATTTCTAACACGACTCAAGTAGTCGTTGACAATAATTTAACGACAAACAACCAAAATTCACGGCCATTCGTCCTCAATATCATGCAGCATAAATAACCGCAAAGAGTAATGACGGACCAGGAAAACATTTCTTGGTCCGTCGATACAAAGGTTTCTGAATGGCACAAAGGACGGACGGCTGCTACACAGGTCGGTCGTCTTGTCATTACTCTTTGCAGTTATTTATGCCACATGCATATTGAAGACAAACGGGCGCAATAAATTTGAAGCTCGCTTATATTTTCCTATTTGGTGCACCGTCCTTTTCTACAAAAGCTTTGGCATCTGTTTCGCAGTGGAGTATTTGTGCGGCGAGCTCCGGACGTGTCTTGCAGAACCTATGGACTTATATTTTTACTTTGAAATTGTATTGCTTAACCGTGGTCAGCCGCACAGTTCGTCTTAACTAGCTCTATGTTTCACACCCCTGTTGGTCTAAACAGATCCCTGGCGCTTTATCAGGACCACAAAAATCCAAGGGAGGGTAAATAGCCTACCACTCTTGTGATTCAGCAATGAGCGGGCCCCCTCTAACAGGGTGGTACCGACTCACGATTGAGATCCCTGGTTGTTTGGCCTAGAAGAGAACATGGGAAAAGAAGAAAACAAGGAAACAAGACAGAAATCGTGGCAGGGTTAAAAAATGTTTCTCTCATAAGTGCTCCTTATTAAAAAAAAGGTCCATTAGCGGCAACCACTGTGTGTGTCTGGGGATAGTAAAGCCACCAGACCTATCTACATACATACACGGCTCCATATTGGCCAGAAGGTCCCTTAGCTTGGACCTCTGTGTGAGTCTGTAGCTGGTATAATCACCAGACGTATAAACATACACATAAACATGGTAACGGCACAACCATGTGCAAAAGAAACAATTGATGGACGGAATGCTGGACAATGCAAACATTCACCCCCCCAGTCACAAGGATCTGGGTTTAATCCATTTTTATTTTGCTCACCACACAACACCACACCACACCAGTTTGGACCCAGCCATATTCAAATCAGTCTTGACCCTTTTCCTTGTGGGAACAGTCCAGCACGAACTGCTAAGCAAGGTTATTCGTTGACCAGAAACAAGCATCCTGGGACCAGTTTCAGGGCATCACTCTTCATCAGCCAGGCTAGCTTGAATCCAGTGGTGTAGTGAGCACAGGACCCACGTCTGGGCATAGCCTTTCCACTTAGGGCGACATATGCAAAAGAAACAATTAATGGCTGGAATGCTGGACAATGCACACATTCACACCCAGTCACAAGGATCTGGGTTTAATCTATCTTTCTTTTGCTCACCACACCACCCCAGATTGGACCCAGCCATATGCAAATCAGTCTTGACCCTGTTCCTTGTGGGAACAGTCCAGCCCGAACTGCTAAGCCAGGTCCTTCCTGGACCAGAAACAATTGAGACCTGGCCTGGCAGTTCGGGCTGGACTGTTCCCATTGGGCGCAGGGTCAAGACTGATTTGCATATGGCTGGGTCCAAACTGGAATGGCATGGTGAGCAATAAAACAATGGATTTAGGCCCATATCCCCGTACTGGGGTGAATGTATGACACTGTTCTTCATGCTGTCTATCATTTGTTTTTTGTGCATTTGTCACCTTGAGTGGGACGGGTATGCCCAGGCATGTGTCCCGTGCTCTGCATGCCACTAGAGTCAAGCTATCCTGGCTGATGAGGGCTGCAAACCCGAAACCGGTCCTAGGATGCTTGTTTCCAGTCCAGGGAGAACCTGGCCTGGCAGTTCGGGCTGGACTGTTCCCCTTGGGTGCAGGATCAAGACTGATTTGCATATGGTTGGGTCCAAACTGGAATGCCATGGTGAGCAAAAAAAACGATGGATTTATGCCCATATCTCTGAACTGGGGTGAATGTATGACATTGTTCTGCATTCTGTCCATCAATTGTTCTTTTCGCATTTGTCACCCTGAGTGGGACAGGTATACCCAGACGTGGGTTCCGTGCTCTCCATGCCACTGGAGTCAAGCTATCCTGGCTGATGAGGGCTGAAAGCCTGAAACCAGTCCTAAAATGCTTGTTTCCAGTCCAGGGAGGACCTGGCCTGGCAGTTCGGGCTGGACTGTTCCCTTTGGGCGCAGGGTCAAGACTGATTTGCATATGGCTGGGTCCAAACTGGAATGGCATGGTGAGCAAAAAAAGATGGATTTAGCCCCAGATCTCTGTACTGGGGTAAAAGTACTGCACTCTGTCCATCAATTGTTCTTTTTGCAACGTTACAACCATGAACATTAATATCCATATTGCTGTGTTCAGCAAGTGTGATGCCATCCAGTAGTAGAATTTCAACACATTGGTAGTATGTATATTATGGGTTCATCTGTGTTAAGGCTAGGTCCCTTAGTATGGACCAATGTGTGGGTCTTGAGATGACAGCATCACCGATGTATAAGCATACACTCATGCACAATAGCATCACAGACATTAGAATCAATATTGCCGTATTTAGTCAGTATGATGCTATCAAGCAGTGCTATTACTACACATCTGTAGCTTGTCTTATTAAGCTTTGATCTGTTTTGAGGACATGGTTTGTTAACCACATTTCCCGTATTAAATTGTTGATGGATGTAATATGATTAGGCATGCTGGATTCATCAATTAGTGGTCAGGAGAGGTGTGTCCCCTCTCAGCCAGGACGACCCCCTTAAGATGTCCCTAGCTGAAATTAAGCCCTCCTTAGAAAATCCTTCATGTTGGAATGAAAGGATGTTTGCCAGTCAGGTTAGGGGATGACCCCTCCCCAGAGGGAGGGGACATACAATGGGTGGAATTACCCTAAAGCTAAGTAGCCCATTGGTTACTACCTGCCAGTACCTGTAACACCCGTAAATTCAGTATTTAGGAGAACCACTGAACCGTGATCCTCAGATTCCTGCAATCTATGGAGAAGAATGATGAAGACCACACCATGCAACAAAACCCTGAAGACAACTACCGGCCTGTCTCCAGCTTTAAAGACTCTGCAAAGAACACAACGCCTGTCCTATGGCCAATGACTTCCAGAAGCCCGAGGAAGACTGCCTGTTCTTCAACAAAGACCAGATCTCCTGAGGACAGCTGCCCTGTCAGAAGAAGCCAACTACAAGGACTCTGTATCCATTTGGGGCTGTGACTCTTGCCCACTCTGCAACTGGCGCCCACAGCCCACGTGGCTCACCTGTCCAGTGAAGCCTCCTCAGCGATCCTGACCTTGACACCAAAAGTGGCTGACCTCTCCTGGACTCCACAAAGATACCTGCAGTCTCATCATGAAGGGTTCCCCTGACCGCGACTGGCTCTGGTAAAGAAAGTCAAAAAATTAAAGGCAACCACTGCATCTTCAGCCTCCGACTTGGGGCAGCCCAGCCAATGGTGCCCAGGCATCCACCAACAACCCTAATTACCTGCCTAGCTGTTGGCCACCTTCATCAAGCCTCCTCGTCCGAGTCTGCAGCCTAGTTGTACGAATTAGATTACCATTTACTTGCATTGGGCGGTCAATGCTGATTTGCACCCTGCACCAGGCCGCCCCTGTGCTTCTGTTGGTGTATGGTTGGTGCTGCCTTGTGGCTCCCCTTGTGCTTGCTTTAACCCCTGGGGCCTGCGCCCTGAAACAGTGGGTACTTACCTGTAACCAGCATCTCTTTTTAGTGCCCCCAGTCACATTGACTAACATTGGGCTCAGTGACCTCTGCACCCCGTTGCCCCAGTGCCGCTGGTAGTGCAGTACCTACCTTGATCTGACCCTTGCCCTGTGTTGGTCTAAACCCCCGAAGACTGGATGTGTAAGTCGAGTGCTTACCTGTAAGTGTAAATGTAATTGCTTTGCATTTCTTGTTATTTGCACTGTGTCTATCTTTTACATTGTTAAGTTACTGATAGTGTTGATTGACACCCCAAAATATTTTCAGTATCACTGTAAAGTATTTTTACTGCTTTTGCAAACACAATTCCGCTGTACTTGAAAAGCATTGCTATTGTAAAACTGGTACTTACCTGCAAGTGGAGTTCTCTTGTTTCTAGAAATAAAAGTAATATTTTTATAAAAAACAATTCGTCTTGGATTTAGTCTTTGAGTGTGTTCAATCATTTCTTGCCTGAGTGTATACAAAAAATGGTTATCTAAGCCCTCTGATAAGCCTGACTACTCAACCACACTATCACAAAAGAGAGTAAGTTATTATCTACTTTAACCTCTGTCAAGCCTCTAGAGAGCTACTGGACTCTGTGCAAACTATACCCTACTTTGGTATAGTATAAACAAAGCCAGCTTACTACACCAGATATTGTTCGCAAGAGTAAAAATGACAAATAATGAAATAATATTTTAACAAGTTTGCCTTTCTTTGCCGCATAATTTAGTAAAACATGCTGTATAATTTGACCCTCCCCGGCATCATAGTTCCAGGGGCCATGCATATATTATGTACGCTGACTGCTAATGATATGTACATATGATCTTTAGTTTTTTCAGGACTGATTCAATTTAGCAGGGCACATGTAGATTGTTGTATACTTCCAGTATACGTAATGATTGTAACTCCATAACTATTAATGCACTATTTTGAAATATTTTGCCCCAAAGTGTCTAGCAATGTGAAACGGTGACTGTGTATTAATGATAATTGTTTTGTTTATGAATGATGAGTCAGGACTGTTTTCTCTATATGGGAACTTTTGTCCTCCTCCCCTCTTTTTAAATCTACAAAATCACACTCATTTGACATTTTTTAACAACTGGCATTATTTTCGCTTCACCAAACAGGTTTTGTAAATTATACCAAACTGGCAGGTTTTTCATTTTTTCTAGCCAATTGGAAACTGTACCAAATTGACAGATTTTTCCCTGCTTTCTACCTTCCTTTTTAGGTTTCGTAACCTGGCGAGGGGCGAAGCCACTCCCAGATCGAAATCTGTTGTTTCTAATAGTGAGGTTAGGACAGCCTCTGTTTCCAATTGGCTAGCTCCATAAATGGAGGCTAGCCATTGGGAGGCAGAGGCTGTCAATCGCGCTTTCTCTCGAAAACGCGATTCGGGGGCGTTTCTGGTGCTTTTTTTAAGCCCCGCCCCTTTGTCCCGGGCCGCGCTGCGATTGGCTGCCGGCCCGGGACACCCCCGTGACGTCATTCCCGGGCCGCGCTGTGATTGGCTGCCGGCCCGGGACCTGACTTGTTAGCTCTTTATAGGCAAACCCACGCTGAGCTGCCAGCCCCTCTCTCCAGAGCAGGTACTTTGCTGCTTTTGCCGACAGGTCACTCCACCGCCCTCCACGCTCCTGCCCTCTCCCTGCTCCTGGATATAGTTGCAGCTTTTTAGCTCTCTATAGGCAAACCCACGCTGAGCTGCCAGCCCCTCTCTCCAGAGCAGGTACTTTGCTTCTTTTGCCGACAGGTCACTCCACCGCCCTCCACGCTCCTGCCCTCTCCCTGCTCCTGGATATAGTGTCCTTCCCGTCCTCTCGCCCTCCCATCACTGCTCCACTGTTGCACTCCTTGCTCCCTCCTCTCCGGTCCCGGGAGATGGCCGAGGGCAGCTCCTGCGCGCGCTGGCCGTCCCCCTCCTGCTCTGCTTCCTGACTGGGAAGCGGCCGCCCTCCGCCCTCCTCCACAGGCACAGGAACAGGACCCCTCCGGCGCCACGCTCTCTTTGAACCGTTTGGTGGGCGTTTCCAGCATTTATCATTTCACCCTGGATAGCCCCCATGGCCGGGCACGAATGAGACTGGTTCCAGCGGGAGGAGCTGATTGGACAGATAAGTGACATCCGAGTCCAGAATCTGCAAGGTAAAGGAAAAAACATGTTTTCTCCAGAGCCTGTTTCTCATTCCTCATGTTCTGTGCTGTTATGTGGGTTGCGCTACCCCAGCAACAGCTAGCTGTGGCTGCTTTCACCGAGCACAGATCACAGCCAGATCGCTGAAAATGTTATCTATCATGTTTTTCCCTTTTCCATGATAACGCCGATCTCCCTCAAAGCACGTCAGTTGCAGCGGCGCGTGTTGTTGTATTGCATTATTTATATTTGATTTGTTTGTGTATGCGTTGCTTTTATGACGTTCCTGCATCCATCAGGCTACAGGATTGTGTAGCAATGGTGGGTGGGGGGGCTTAGTCTTGGATGCGGCACGAGCCTCCGATGTTTTCCGCTCATCTTTTCTGAGTGTTTGCTGCTGTTACTACTTTGCACATTTTGTGTGGGCTGATTCAGGCAGTGTGTGATTGATGTTCGTCTTTGCCACTCTGAGGCTGCGGGGCAGTGTGCAGCGAACGACTCCTTCAGAATCAACAAAACAGCGTGTGTTGGTCTTAACACCGCTTTGGCGCACTCTGGCAGTCCTGGTGCGCGAGGGAGACTGGAGCCAATCAGGAGGGCTCTCTGAAGTTCAGCACGAGTTTTAGCACAAGCAGCCTCCGCTGGGTGGTCCTCCCCTCTTATTAGTATAATTGATTCGGAAGAGAAGTGTTGCTGCTTGAACTGCCTCTCAATCTAAAATCACTCATTTCAGAACATCGCTGGCATGATGTGACAGAGAACTTCAAATGCTAACAACTTGCATGCTGCTTCACTTAGTTTCAAACGTACACATCATTTAACTGTTGTTAGTTGTAGGGTGGCCGGATGGCTTCACGTCACAGGAACGCCGCCTTTCCATTCTTGCACTTTGATTTCACATATCAGAGCATTCTGGGAGTTGTAGTCTTAGTTAATTTTGTTTGAGTCCTTTGGAACAGCCAATACATGCGACAACAATGATATGTAAAATCAAATTTCAGAGCCACATGGAGATCCTACATATTCGTGCAGAAAGGATCTCTTTCTACACTCTAATTTATGCCATGTGACCACGTTATCCAGTCATGAATTGTAGCTAATAGCTCACTGTAGTCTGGGACTTTAGTTTTACTTTAAAACTGTACATACGAGTTCAGGCCCCCCAGCATGCAGAGTGTTGTTTACTTTTACAATTAGTATTGGCCCATAAAAGGGTGCCCTATTTATTACACCCTGTATTCCGACAGTTGACGAATGTAAATGTATTGGGAAGAAGCGCAACTAGAGCCAAGTTTGGGGGGCTAAGAAAAACTTTCGGGTGGTGAGGCTAATTCTTCCAGCAATAGGCAGAGTGGAGCTGCAGGGGCTCTAAGAAGGGGTGAAAAAACAACAAAGCCTCAATTACTATAACTGCCCCAAAAATTGGGCTAATGTGTGGATTTTGGTGCTTAACGCACCGACACGTCATATTATTTACCAGCTTGTGTGTGCCCTTGTAAATTTCGACATGTTTAAGCTGCTGACATTTAGTAGAAGAAAATGCGCCGAGGTGTGATGCTTATCACACAAATTGTAATTGAGCTATGTGTGGCAATAGAATATACCGTTTGCAGTAAATGAGACCCAGTTCCAAATGGGGCATAACATACAGATTTTGGCGTTGCCATATCCTGTTATGTATTGTACGAGGCATTTTTCTCCAGGTAAATTGTGGCAGTTTTGACTTAGCAAAATATACCTGGGGAGAAGTGCGGCGGCTGTAGTGCTTGTCTCACAACTTGTCTTTGCCACGTGTGCTGTAATTAAGTAAACATCGCTACAAAAATAGCTCAGCACACACAACTGGTTTTACAAACCATGTATGCTGCTATTCAACAAAGACCAGAGGTCACGGGCCGACAAACAGTGCCAGGCCTGGTGAGAGGCGGAAATATTTTCCGTGGGTGCTAAAGAGGCCGAGACAAGTGTAACTTTAGGATTCTGTTTCCATAAAAGCTTCTTTCTTTTTCCTGCACCCCAGGCAAGGAAGAGCCTCAGTGTAATATGTCACTGCTCAGAAGCGAGCATTTTGAAGAAATGATCAGTATTTGCTTATTTTCCTTACACGAGGCGCTGGCTTCTATGTGGTAACAAATTAACTCAAAATAACTGCAAAAGACAACTTTGTTTGCTGTGTATGCTCTGGAGATGATGTTAGCCACAAAACAAATCTAAAATGCCTGAAAAAACCTTGTGCCGAGCATTCTGTGCCTCAAGTGGTGCATTAAAGGCTGGTGCATGGAGTTGTCCTGCTGCTTCGACACAGCACCCTGTCCGATCCTGCTGAGATGGTGCTCCCTCCATCTTACGTTGCTTTCATGCATAGATCTGGTCGCCTTGTACGCTCTCCGTACCAGATGCCATGTAGCGTATGCAAGGGGTAGAGATCTGTTTTGATTATTGTAAATACACCAGGCAAAATTAGACCCACCCCTCACAGACTCCGACGAGCCGGATGTCCACACGTGGCTGAGAGCGGCCGGCGCGGCTACCAAAGGGAGTTCAATTGGATTTTGGCTAAAACAATGTTGACTTTGCTGGGTAACCATAATAAAGAGTTCCCAGCCCTGTGGACAGGCTAGACTGCTTTACTGGCAGCGCGGTAATATGCAAATTAAGCGCTGGGTGCGAGGCTCCTTTTCGGAGAGCACTGTGATCAACAAAGATGTCAGAGAGCTTTGCATGTGTGACTAAGTACTTTCATGCGGTGATCCTGGGCAAATCACTCCTTTCCCCTCTTTTCTTATTGACAAAAGCCGACAGTGCTTAGAAATCTGGCAGGCTGTATGAAGAACTATGTAAAACATACGGGAGAGATCACTCCGTTCAGGCTGGAGGAGCTGTAGGTAGCTGCAGTGTGTTATGATTATCTGATAGTGCCTTCTATCGCTAGTAAGGCTTCGAAAAGCTTTCTTAGCGTGATCGCCGTTTTCATGCTATTAACGGATTCAATGAAAACTATGCTGCACCGGCCTATCTATAAAGCTGCAGGGTGTTGTTTAAGGGAATGGCGGGGTGTAAAAGCAGAAAACGCATTATTTTAGTGATTTCATTTAGAGTTGTGCTATGGTGCAAAGTACTCACTCACTCACACACTCTCACTCACTCATTCACTCGCATACTCACTCACACACACACACACTCACACCCACTCACTCACTCTCTCTCACTCACTCACTCACTCACTCACTCACTCACTCACACACACAATCACTCACTCCTGCCAGCCCTCCAATCGTAAGGTAATAAGGCGCCAGGGTGCTTGGAGTAGTCCAACAGTGTTAATGGGATCAGGGGAAGTGTTTTTTTGTTCTGGACCGGTTTCGCTTTTAAAGTATAGTCACCTTGTAAAGTTCTCTCAGGAAGTTAGTATAATATAATCGTAATAAGAACATAAAGAAACAGGCGTCGCGTCCTTCCTGCTGTCTTTGGCTTCCTGCTGCGTGGGAGAGGTGTGGCGCCGCGGCCAGGGCGACTGACGCTGGAATCTGGGGACCACGGTTCGATCCCCGGCTCCGGCGGCAGGTTAGCCCAGCGTCACATGGTGCTGGGCTTACTGTGAAAAAACTCTTGCTTTGGTAAAGGAGTTTATTGAAGTGGCACCCTGAAAAACCCTGGAATACATTTCTTGTGAGGTACTGATGTTAAACCACACTTTGTGTAACTGCTTCAACAAAGTATGTTTAATGACCCGATGCAACACCCACTTTTATATTTTGCCAGAAAAGTCTAGGATTTAGAAATGAATAAACTGTGCATTTCGGTTATGTTCTCCAAACCCCTCCACATAAAAAATGAAGATCTACAGAATAAAAAAAGCTAATGTATCCCCGAGTGACGGGATGTCTGTGTAGGTTTAGGGTCTAGTCAACGAGTCACCAACATATAAAAGATGAACGCACGTTATCATTTCCAACCGCTTGACATTGCTCTCTTGTTTCACTCTTCTTTATCCGATTCCTGCTTTTTAGGCGCACCACCTGTCGATCCTTTTGGATGGGTAAATGCAGGTTACAGCAATGGAAGGCCACTAGCACTTTTCTTTTGCACCCATTGGAATCATATTTTCCTCTTTCATATTTATATTGATTCTTTTTGGCAAGTACATCTGCTTGCTCGGAAGCACCTGTACTGTTCTATTAAAATTAATATGCCATATTTGTTTAAATTTACATAAAAAGTAAAAATAAAAAATAAAACACTGCACCATTTTGCCAAGGACAGGCATATCGGTTTTGCCAATGCTTGTTACTATCTACATGGCCTTGCACCTGGATAAAATTATGGTGTATTCTGCAGATTTAACTAAACATACTCAACACGTGAAAGTAGTGGTATACAGAACTGGAGATCTAAAACTGGTTTAGTAAAATGTTGTTTCCACAAGATACTATTATAGGCGCTATTAAAGGATATTACATTCTGATAACATTGTTCAGTCAACTTCCGGTTAATAATACACATAAGCTCGTCGGATACTGCCTGGTTTAGCACACGCTGAGGAGCCTCCACGAGCAAGGTGAACACTGCATTCCAAGAAGAGATGAGATTGGATACAAGGGTAAACAAGCACAACGAAAGCCAATAGTTATTGATTAGGACAAGGTGCCTCTGGATACACCCATCCACGTTGTCACTCATCCACCTGTCAATGTACACGTCCATGTGCACAATCATTCATCGCCCAAACACTTATTCATTCCTGCACTCACACCTTCATTTACCCACCTCTTGTAAGGACCGCTACTAAGCTGAAGGGAAACATGCCTAATGGGCATCAATGTGGTGCTGAGGCCTACTGTATCGCCAATAAGACTCAGATACTCAAGGGGATAGAGAGCTCAATCTAGAGTGAGAATGCGATGGAGTGTAGCAAGGTCAGTGATGTGCAATGTGTGAGATTCCAGTGAAGTATAGGATATTAGTGATAAGAAGGTGAGACCCCACTAAAGTGTATGAGGGCAGTCATGTGAAGTAAGACTCCAGTGAAGTGTGAGAGGGCAGTGATATGTAACAAGTGAAACGCTAGTGAAGTGAACAGTGATGTGCAATGAACGAGACTTCAGTGAAGTGTATGCGGACAGTTATGGGAGGATGAAACCCCGCTGCAGAGTACAAGGGCAATAATCTGTAGGTGAGACCATAGTGAAGCACAAGCGGATAGTGATATGCAAAGCTTGAAACTCGCGTGAAGTGAATGAGAGCAGTGACATGCAATGTTTGGGACACCAGTGAAATGTATGAGCCCAGTGATAGAAGATGAGACTCCTCTTACCTGCATGAGTGCAGTGATTGTGATTGGTGTTGTGAATGTGTGCTCGTGTTTGGCTTGTGGCTTCAGTCGTCTTTTTTAGCAAGATAAAGGTGAGTGCAGCGTTTCTGTAATGCCCCGTGTTTTGAATGTTGACTTTTGCACCGAATGCTCCTAACACGTAATGCCCAGTGTTGTGAATGTGTGCTCGTGTTTGGCTTGTGGCTTCAGTCGTCTTTTTTAGCTCGATAAAGGTGAGTGCAGCGCTTCTGAAATGCCTCGTGTCCGAAGGCGAAACCGTTGCATTGTAAATGCTTGTTTCTAGTCCTTCTGATTTTTTACTCGTGACATGAGATGTTAGTCCTTCTTCAGTTTTGACTCATGATACACGAGTCTGCCATTTTATTTTTAAAGTATGGTGTGTGAGCTGCCTGCTTCCTATCTCCTTGCTCATTGGGATGCCAACTGTTGCCGCTATATCTGTGGGACGCCCTGTCTGGCTGAATGTTCACCAGTTGCGGAGTTGACTAGTGGGCTAATTCTCGATACCTTGCCTTGTGAATTTAAGTACCTTGTGGTATGTTGAACATATTTGGTAAACGGCCAGCCTTTCATTCGTTTTTTTTTTATGATTTAGTTGTAATTGATTTTTCATGATTCAAGTAAGCTTTGTTTGCACTGTCATGTGTATCTTACATGTCGTTTTCCTCAATGTTACCCAAACTATGTACATTGTCTGCTGCTTCTGCTATGAACACATTTCCAAAGAACACTCTTGGTTGTGTGCCACATTGCATTTTCACATATAGTTTGCACATGTGTTTGTCCGTTTCCTGGGATCTAGTGTGCACAGCCAGGCAAGGTCAAACAACATTGCTTTTTGTTAATCTCTGTGGTCGGACACTAGCACCTAGATCTAATAGACACACCCAGCTGTTGATTTTTGAAAACACATGTTTTGTCAAATAACCTGGGACATGGTGTTCTAAACACACACACAGAGCGGAGACTGGGACACAGCGCAAAGGTTCTGAGACAAGAGAGATGCATCAGCTGGGATGTAAAAGAACTATCTATGAATGCTAAGGTAAGTGGTCCGCTGCCAAGCTTAGAGATCTTTAATCTATTATCTATAATCATTTAGCTTTCATAGTAAGGGTGGGTTTAGGCAAATCTGTCAGATAATATGATATGACTATGGTCTATTCACTATGCTAATGACATTACTGACCAGTATTTATCTGCTAGTTGTGGAGCAACTAATGCATATTAGAGCACAATCATTTAAATACAGATTAATCATTTTTCTTGTATTTCTTTTCTATTTATTGTGGACAAGTACGAGTAAGAGAACAATAGGTGGTGAACTGCTACCACAATTCGGAGAGGGTCGTGTTCTGGGGTGTCAAAACACTTGTCTCTCTGGAAAGGTTAGGAGGGCAAGTGAAGCACAATGAGCAAGCTGGATTCATGTCCAGAGATACTGATGGGGTATGGTGACTCAGGTGCATATTAACAAGGGCCGGCGATAAATATCGCAAAGCGCGCTTAGCGCTTGCATATTTATTGCCGGCTATCTCTGGAATTTATCACCCGGTTAGTGCGTTATCAACAACGCGCATTACCGAGGCGATAAAAATTCCAGAGATAGTGTGGATATCGCCGGTTTCCATGGTGGAAAACGGCGATATCCTAGATGATAGGGCCTGTGGTCTTAGCCACAGAATCCACCCCCCATGTTAAGTATGCCTTAGTCAGGAATTTAACAGACGTTAAATTTCTGTGTTAAGGCATACTTAACGCGATTTAAATAATCGCTACCCTTCCTTGTTAATATCGCAAAGCTGCCTACGCAATATTTTCACTGGTTGGTTTCACACCAATGCCTACTTTGCATCTTATTAGCGATGTAAAGTTAGGCATGCTGGAAACGGGCGCTAAGTTAGCAAAACACCCAATAGTGTGTCTTTGCTGATAATGCGATAAAATTATAGCCGCTTTTCGGCCAAAAATGGCCGCAAAAGCAGCGATAATTTTATAGCGCCGCCTTGTTAATATGCCCCAAAGTCCCTACATGCTGAAGTTCTATGGTCCCAAGCATAGTTCTGTTCCGTTTTGTGATAAATCACATTGCAAAGCACACAACAATAGTTATTTGTTTCAGTGCAGTATTTTTTTTTAAAGCTACAAAATATTTATGGACAGGATGAGAATCACCAACCGGCTGGACTACTCCAATGCACTCTATGTGGGAACCACCACTGAAATCATGAGAAGGCTCCAGCCAAAACAGAACTCAGTGGCCAGACTGATCCTCAACATGCCCAAACTGACCCAGATCACCCCACACCTGAGGAACCTCCAATGGCTCCCCATCCAGAAAAGATGCCAATTCAAGATACTGACACATGGCCTCGATGATCAAGGACCAACAGATATGAACCACCACTTGAACATCCACCAACCAACCAGAAATCTTTGCTTCACCTTCCTCGCCTTTGCACAGACTCCACGCATCTGCCATAGCCGCAGCGGAGACTTTAGAAAAAAAAAACAATTGGCACCGGGTTTTGTGCATATATTTCAAGAAGGGACTTAGACGTTGTGCAAAGAAACGAATTGCCACCATATATATTCCTGATATATATATCTGTTTTATTATTATAGCAATGTTGTGTTCAATTGTTATTTCATCTTTTTCTCTTTTTTTCTTTTTTCACACTTAGAAACAGTGATTATTCATACAGGTATGATTATAAAAGACAATGATACAAACAAAATACAAAAGTTATATACAACAATACATCAAATACAGAACCAAAATTCCATTCAACGCGTTTCGGCGTGTGCCTTCCTCAGGAATTCTGTATTTCTTTCATAATAGCAGTTACTGAACTGGAGTCCGGATGGACTAACTTTGCTATATGGATATTTGTCAAATTTATGGTTCCCGCAGTCTTACATGTGTAGAGCTCCCAGAGGACGAGTACACAGTGAGGATTTTTCAAGAGGCTTCTCTTTATGTCCTTCCAGATGAAGATTAAATGAATTATCTCTGTGTTCTCGAGTAGTGACCAGCTTGCAGACGCCCCGTGTATGCTCCAGACCTCCATATAAGAAGATATACCAGCTCATGGAGAATGTTCGAGAACACAGAGTTTTAGACGTACTCCTTGCACAAATCACGACGCGACATTAATTACACACAGTGTCCTCTTTTTTGGTATCAGCGGCCAAAGAACACTCTCTATAGTGACCATTTTAATTCATTTAATCTTCATCTGGAAGGACATAAAGAAAAGCCTCTTGAAAAATCTTCACTGTGCAAAACAATTCAGATAACTGCATAAACATTTCAGCATTAGAAAAAAATTCCTGTGGTTTGTTTGTCCATTCCAATGGTCATCCCCCTTCGAATTTCATTTGCTTCCTCAATGTAACCATCTTTGGTGCCATTTTCTCACACATTTCCTTTACCTATCTTGTGGTGTGCTCCATTCCCTCCACTATTGCCATAGTGTATTTGAAAAATGGATTGTTTGCTAATAGTTTTTTTTGTAACATTCAGTTGTTTGTGCTCCAAAGTAACTGATCTCTTTTCCAACCTTTCATATGCTCACCATAAAATGAAGACATTCCACATACGTGTTTCACTATTTCCATTGTTCCCTACAGCCTGGCAAACAAAATTATGGCATTCCAAAACTACATGAATGCAAGAACCATTGTGTCCTTCTAACATTTTCAGTAACATTTCATACGCTTGATTTGCCACCCCTGCCTCATTTCCTAAATTTAACTCTTCAATGCATTCATGGATATTCCTCCCTTCAATGTTTAAATTATGTAAAAGTATGCCATGTATCCTTGCAGTAGAAATGTTCCTCTCCAATTGTAATCTGATATGACTCAAATATTTTTTCCGTTGCTTCCATATCAACATGGGGGCATATATATATCAAAAAATGTCGGAGCGCGGATCTGTGACAAATTTGGCAGAGCCACACTCCGACATTTTTCAAATGCACTGATGCACTGTATTCACAAGAATACAGGGCACCCCTGTATTTTCCCAAGTGCTGGTGCAAAAATAAATGGCCTACTGCCAGCGCAGGCACCCTGCAACCATGTTGCAAGGGTGCCTGCACTGCATGGACAATTGTTTATGTTCAGGAAGGGAGGTAGTGACACCTTCCTGCACATGAACAATCACTGATGGTAATTTGCTCTCTCTATGAGTGCTGCAGAATGCAGCACACATGGAAAGAGCAACGAATGAGGACAAATGAATGATTTCTCCTCATATCGCCCTTCTAACGTCTGCCATTTTATGGCATTCGTTTTTGGTGCTGTCCCAGCCTTGCAAATCTGGGGCCACGTCAAAAAGCAATGGGTGTTGTGGTGGAACGCCCACATCAACACCCATTGCACACCCCTTTGCCACAGAGGACTGCAGCAAAAAGGGGCATATTTTCAAGGTGGCATTAAGCCACTCTAGTGGCTTAGCACCACCATGCAAATATGGTAAATGGCGCTACGCCACCGGAGCATTAAAAAAAGTGATGTTCCAGTGGCGACAGCGGCTTGTAAATATGCCCTGTGGTTTCAACTGCTTCTGACAGGAAGAGAAGAGTTTGTGGCATGCTAGCCACTGTCATAGCTTTCTACAGAATAATCCCCAGGTATGTGGCTACTCACCACAGGTAATGTATAGCATCTGCACAGTATATTCTGTAAAAGTTAAGTAATTAGAACCAGTGAAAATTGATTTCCAGTCACAAATCATGAATCTGCTCTCATATGAAACTTCCAATAGTGAATGAATATAAAGCCACCATCGTCAATAACCCCAAGAGTTCAAAGGTCAGTATGCTACTCAGAATACCGTATTGCTCCCAAGCTCAGTTGCTAAGAAATGTTTATTTGTGTTGCTTACTTTCAGAAACTCTTAGCTGTTCAATTACTTTTCTGCAAAATGCTCTTTCACTCACTTTAGTGCAAGAAATCGGCATAACGTTAACTGCCTCAATGAATCGTCACCTCACATCAGCCTCACAGTGCCCCCTAAATGGCTACTACATTGGGCTCCATGCCATTTCACTATGGGGGAGATTTACTAAAATTTTACGCCATATTTGTGTCACAAAAGTGACTCTAATCCACGCAAAATCTTAATTTTCTAATTTACTTTCCCTCGCTAAACCCATTTACTTTCCAGCGCTAAATGTGTTTAGCGTGAGAAATATTGTGAAAGTAACACAAAGCAGCACATAGCGCTGCTTTGCATTACTTAGCGCCAAGGGGGCATACCATGGGTGAAGCATGGGCATTCCCATGCAACCACCCAAGGTTTCTGAGGCTAAACCAAATTTACAAAAAAAAGTAAACAAGGTTTAGCATCAGAAAACTGTGCACTGTTGAAGTAGGTGCATGGAAGAAGAAATGCTTTCATTTCTTCTTCCTTTTCCGACTTTGGGTCCTATTAGCATGGAGGGTGGATCGCCCGCCAAACCACCCCGCCAGACGGCCATTTACCCCCGCCACATTAGCATGGCGGGGGTACCGCGGTGGACGGAAAGACCATCCGCCGCTTTTCCGCCTGTAGGCAATCGTCACGATTGCCTGCCGGGCAGAAAAGTCCGATATTATGGTGGCGGTGCCTTGCAGGCACCGGCATCCACATTATGATATGGTGGTGGAATGCCTTTCCATGGCGGAGACTCTGCCATGAAAAGGCATGCAGAGTTGGGCCCCCAGGGGGTGGGGTGGTGGTAGGCTGCACTTGGGGGGTAACCATGGTACCCCCCTTGCATTGGAATTCACAAGGTGGCAGGCACCGCGCGATGCCTGTCACGTTGTGCATGCCAATGCACAACATGCATTTTCAACATTGTGGCGGGTGCGACTTACAGCACCGCACGCTACAATGTTGAATATGCGTTATGCGACCGCCATGGTGGTAGTCACATTCTAATTGGCAGTGCGGGACCGCCGCACCACATTTACATTTACATTTTCCTCTTTCTACGTGTGCTGCAATGTTACACTAACGTTAATAATCCGCTGTCGTACTGATGTGGGACACCCCATTCTTCTTGCCCTTAGCGAAAGACGCGGCATGCAAATGATATCACATCATCTTTTTTGGCGCTAGCTACCCAATGGAATGGCTGCTTAACTCGATCCATGTCATGTTTGATATATTAGCCAACACCACATTGCATTCTGGGGGTTGTGATTTATATTTAACATTTTAAATATCAGCTGGAAAATAGCAATGTAAAAAGTGTTGCTGGCTAAAATTTCAGGATGGTCTGAAAATGTCACATGTCATGAGACCACTTGGCAGCTTTGCAACTTACTTGGTACCTAAAACCAAGAAATACTCCAACAGGATGGGAGGTTTTTGCATGGTACAATGTCACTTAGAAAACCTGCTCTCAAAATTGTGAATTTCTTTTTACTAGCTATTTAAGCGGGGTGTGTGAAACTTGCCTAATTTGGTTTGACATTATTATGGGAAATGTTTGCACATTCATGTGAAACTATGGGTAATTACGCAAAATGCAAAAGCATCATATTGTGCGAAAAATGTATCATTTCGGGCCCATTTTACGCCAAAATGTATACAAAAATAAATAAATAAATAAAAGCACTGGGAACTTTCGCTCGCATTATGTAGCTCTGTGACTTCACAGGAAATTTTTTGCGTGAAATGCGCATTGCAGTAAATTTGCACCGCGTTTGGCACTTAATTTTGTGAAGTGGCATAATGAGATAACTGGGAATTTCAGTTGACTGGCATAACAGGTACTTCCCAAAGTCACGCGAATTACGCCTTTGTAATTTAAATTTCAACCATGTCTACTATTTAACCTTATCCCCCAGCGCCCTCTGTTGTTCAAAATGTGTGTTCCATGGGAAACGTGAAGTTCATAATCCTGCAAACTCAGGGAAAGATTTGTGCTTCTGAAATAGCCTACTGTATGGTATTAATATTATCGCATATGTATAGCACCTCATACCCCACTGTTGAGCACCAAAGCACATTATAGCATGCTCATGGAGGGGAAGTGCTTAGTCTGAAGAGTGCAGTCTTTGTTAACCTATTTTGACAGCTGTTAGGAGTCGCTCATCCTTTTACCATAGTAGTACTCCTAACATGTCTTGGGGCACAGTGCCTTGAAGCCTGATGGGCGGAGGAGTCGTGAGAATTAGACTCAGAAAAATATAAATGTTTTTAGTTGACAGGTAAGATTCAGTCTGCAGGTCCAAAATTCTGTTTAAAATTATACTGCATCATCAAAGCGGACTGCAGTTTATGGATGAGAGACTCTAAAAGGTCTTCTACATCTGGGAGGGAAACAGCCAATGACCTCTCACAATGGACGGCAGAAGAAAGGGGAAAGAGACGAAGATCTGGCTGGATGGTCTGCGTTACAGTTTCTCGTATTTGACCTCCGCAGACTAGGGTTCATTGGTGACAAAAATCGCGATCAGGACCTGCGAAGGTACATCGTATTCACGCCCTTCTGGCAGTGGCATTACTCAAAATGATGGGGCCCCCTGCAGAAAATGATGAAAGGCCTCTGAGTCTCCCCATATGCAGCACCGGTCCTAAAAGGGATTGACTAGGACAGTGCCCTGGGCAGAAAGCAAATTTGGCATCATTGCGATGTGATGGCAGGAGGTGTGAGGGAATGGGAGGCGGCAAGGGGTTGATGGGGTGCTAACAATTACACTGAGGTATTTTAAAACCTGATTACAAAGTTTGTAACAGGACTTCATTGAGACCAAAGGCCCTATTACGACTTTGGCTGTGCGGCGCTGAGTCCATTTCAAAGCCTGCCAGATTAGGAGCTTCTTCCTGTCTGTCTGGCTTTTTGGGGGTGTTCCCACAGCAGTGCCTCTAAAAACATGCATTTCAATTGTAATGTCAAATACAGTTCCTGCACGACTGACTGAAAAGTCCATGCCGTGGAGGAACTGGTGTGCATGCACACAGGTACAAGTTGTTCCCACCTGTGTGCATTCACAGGGCGCAGAGGCACCAGGGGGTCCTGTAAGGCCCAGCTTCTTTCTTTCCTGCCATGGATTACATGGAGAAGGAACCACCATGAAAACCCTGGTGAAGAAAAGTAGGAGAGTGCCCTATAGTGCATGTTTGCTCCCCACTTTTTGCCTGACATTTGATGTGCCATGGGTCCCTGCCAATCAGGTTTCCATGGCCTGTGTTCTTTCCCAAAGCTGTACCTTTGTACCCACAATTGGCACATCTCTGGCCACAGGCAAGCCCCTTGTAAAAGGTACCGTGGGGACCAAGGGCACTGTGACCAGGGAAGGTCTCTAAAGGGCTACAACATCTATTGTGCCACCTATTAAGGCCTCTGTACCTTAACGTTCACACAGTGCCATTGCAGGCTGCGTGTTTTGGTGCAGAGAAAAATAAAGAGTCAACGTGGCACACATCCCTATGTGTCATGCCTGCAACCCACTGCCTGAGGCATAGATAACTCACCCCTCTAGCAGGGTGCACTAGCCTTCAGGTAAGGGTACAGTGGCATAAGCCCTGTATCCCTAAAGTGTCTAAGTCAATCCTTAGATATTGTAAGTGTAGTAAAGCCATAAAGAGTATATGGTCTGGGAGTTGTTCATTACGAACTCCACAGCTCCATAATGGCTTTACTAACAAGCATTAGAAATGCAATAGGTCTCGCAGCATTAGAGTTAGTGCTTTTAGAATTGTTAATGGTTTTTTTTGTAAATCTTTAGCATGAGGTTGAGGGTGAGTGAGGGTGAGGGTGAGGGGTTGAGGGTGAGTGAGGGTGAGGCTGAGGGTGAGGGTGAGTGAGGGTGGGTGAGGGGTTGAGGGTGAGGGGTTGAGAACATGTAAAGAGGCACTCGCATCTATACATCCAATGTCCCACAGGAACTAGCGCGGTTTGGCAAGTTTTTGTAACAGCCAGTAGGGGTTAGCAAAACGGGGATATCTTCTAGATAGCCGCTAGCACGAAATTAAGAGTGACATTGTTTTGAAATGGCTTGATAACTTGGCTCTCTGCACTTTGAAAGACATGTCTGCCTATAAACATTGCCTAAGCTTCACCTTGTATTCAGTAAACCATGTTTGCTTACATTCTTTGCTAGCCCACAGGTTTGGCATTGTGTGAATGGTCCCACTGCTGTGTGCTATTTGGTGCTGCCTGACGTCTTTGGCAGTGTTGCACTTTGAAGAAATGCAGTCCACCGTCACCTTTGAATCGGCATGTGGCACTTTAATGACATTTCACCTTTGTCTTTTAGTCGGTTGGCCCTAGTCAGGCTCCGTTTGCAGCACTTGATAAGGCTTGCCATTGTGGCATTTTGCACCCGGAATGTTATGCGTGCCTTTGTTGACGCAGAGGGCGGGCATTTGGCCCTGAAAGAAATGCTGAATTATAACCGCACCCGATGTTAGTTCATATGGCTCACCAATATTGCATTCTGCACCTTGAAAGTAATGCTTGTTTTCAATCATTCCTGCACTAGCATGTGGCACTTTAGTGCATGGTCCTAAAACTTGGCCCCATGCACTCTGTAAGAAATGCTTGATTACAATCGTCGGATCGGCATGTGATATGTTTGTGAGTGTGCACATTGCACTCCGACAACTCGGCACTTTGAAAGAAATGCTCGTTTACAGTCATTGTTGCATCTGCACGTGTCACCTTGGTGAGTTTGCACTTTTGTTAGTCACTCTGCTGGTCCTTGTCGGGTTCTGTTGTGAGTCGATCGAAAAGCCTCGACAGCTTAGCACTCTGAAATGATATCTGAAATGTCTGCCCCTGCTGATTTGTAAAATGCCTTTGTTATGCATTGATAATTGTGCCCCTCCTTAGCGCAGTCTTGCGACTCACGCAGCTGGTCTTTGTTGGCACCTTGCACTTTGAATATTATGCCTGCTTCCTAAATCACATTTGAAATGTTTACTCACGCTGTGTTTTGAACCTCATGCGATGCATTGTTTTATTTCCTCCTGGACTAAATGGACCCTTCTCTTTCACGTTGCTTGCCTTTATTCGCCACCCCAAAGTTCGTGATTTTATATTGATGTATTTTATTCTGTGTGAGTCTTCTGGTGCTCTGATTGAATTGGAAAGATTTTAAGTAACCATAGAATAAACTACACTTTTTTTTCTTCCATACTTCTTCTGATGTGTACTCCTGGAGAGGAGCCTTGATCCTTCACAGCGGAAACAATGAACATTCTTCCTCATTCACACAGGATGGTTGTTGCTTCCGCCCATAGCTCAGGTTCAAGTGCTCAACGATGGCCGCGTGCAATGCTGCTTAACTGATTCACTTGTCAGTGTCGGTGATGGGATGTCGAAGCTCATTCCTAGCTTCTAAGGACCCTGGGAAAGAAACCCTGGCGAACAGCGCATATGTACTGTATGTGCCGACGGTTTCAGAGCTCAGGTACAAGCGTGTGAGCATCATGTGAAAGGTTGGTCAGCACAGCTCTCGGCGCACATGGGTGAGCGCTGCCTTGCGGGGGTTGCCTTGTTGACTTTGGATTTACTTGTTTGTTCTCTTTTATTGACCCGGTGTCGGCATTTTACAGAACAAACACCAGCTCCCCCAATGGCGTCGTGCAAATAAAACGATTCGATTCTTCGCACGTTTCACCCGTTCGTTGGCTGGGCCTCCGTTATCATGTCATTGTTATTGTTATTGTGAAACGTTTCTGTGTGTGTTTACTACGTGCAGTGGGCGTGTCGGTTTCCATCCAAGCCTGTGCTGCTGGGCTTTGCCGGGTGGGGCCAGTGCTCTCAGTCGCGCGCATCTTTGTCGAACAGCGCTGCTGCAGTCGTGTATTTTATGCTGATTCAAGATTGTGTACTGTAACAATGGGTTTTACTGCCTCCGGGATGAGTCGAATTCCGGGGAACTATAATAAAAATATGGAGCTGTTCCTGCTTTTCCAAACCCTGCTTATAATGTGTGTAGGTTTGTTTGCCAAGCTCTCGGCATTGTGTGGCGGGAGGGGGCGGGGGGAACGAGGGGCGGCTTGAGAAACAAGGCAGAGCGCACCATATGGAGAGGGAGGGGGGTGGCAGTGGGAGGGTGATTGATGGGCGGGGCAGTGCTGGGGAAGCCTTTGATGTGGCCTGGCGGCCGTGGAAGCCGGGCCTTTGAAGTGAAGCTAAGCTTCACTTCGAAGGTGTCGGAGGAATGCGGGCGGCTGTGCACGCGCTTTTAAGCTCAATGCGCATGCGCATTGAGCTTAAAAGTCACGGGCACTGCAAGGAATCGCCACGATTCCTTGCAGTGTGGATAAAGAGTGGATGAGCCCCTATAGTCTCGCTTGCTCGATGCGCATGCGCATCGACAGGCGAGACCTAAAAACTGGGAAGTTTGGTAGCAAACTTCTCAGCACATGAAACCCACACTAATGCCAGTGTTGGGTTTAATGTAAAATGCACTCAGATGTCATCTTAGAGATGCCCCCTGAAGAGCCACCAGCCCTGGTGTGGTTCCTAAATGGCTGCCCATCATTTGCTACCACCAGATAGGTTAATGGATCCCTGGGTAGAGAGCCTCCACTTTCGGCGTCCAGAAACAAAGCCCATCCTGGCCATATAGGTCATACCTCCTCCCCCAGGAAGGGCTGGGCCCACAATAGGGAAGCTTCAAAGGCCTGCTGCCTTTGTAAACTGTTCCTACAGATTCTGCTCCTACTTTGGGCAGGAAAACCACGCTAGGAGGAGAGGTGTGCCCATCTTTGCCAGCCCCACCACACATCTCAGTCACCTCCATCTTGACGATGAGGGGACCCAACCAATTAGGAAGAGGCTCATGCCCCCCTCCCAACCTGCACACCCCTTATAACACCCCTAAATGTTGTATTTAGGGGCGACCCTGAACCTTGTCCCCTCAGATTTGAGGAAGAAAGTAGAAGGACCGAAGAGCCTTGTTGACCCAGGAAGAAGAATACACCTACTGCTTTTGTCCCAGTCCTACTGGCCTGTCCCTACTTCAACCTGCCTACAGTGAGAACCCCGTGAGTCCAGCAGCCTGCAGGCCCCAGAGCCCATAGGACTCGCTCTGTGACCATCTTTAAGACTGTCTCATGTGAGCACCGGATTTGCGCAAGCAAAGACTCACCCACAGAATCCGGATCCAGGCGGCTTCGCAATTTTGCACCACTCTGCACCTGACGCCCACGTCCCTAGTTCGAATGGGTCAACACCATGAGGAGGTCTCCCCAGTGATCCTGAACTGGGATCTGGTGATCCCCGACCTCCCTCAAGCCTCAACCTGAAGGGTCCGCCCCAACCGCGACCGGGGCTAGTAAAGAAACCCGATGCCAAAAGACACCCATGCACCCGATGCCCCCACATCCTTAGGTGGAACAACTGATGGTGTCCTGACATCCCTCAAGAACCCAATTTACCTCTACAGCCAGTGGTCGCCTGCAGAAAGTCTCCTTGCCCGAGCCTGCAGCAACTTTGCCGAAGCGAAGGTCTCCATTGAAATCCACAGGGTCCCCTGCGTCTTCTTGGCACACTGTACCCAGCTGCCCCTTTGCTGCTGGTGGTGCAGCTCCTGTGCTGATTGTTGGCCCCTGCAGGGCTGACCTTAACCCCAGGAGCTTTGCTCTCACAACTGAGTGGCCTGCTCATAAGCAGTCCCTGACCAAAGGCCACTTTAGCACTATTGGCTAACACTGTGCCCCTGCACTCTGCACCCGGCCACCCCAATGATGCTGGCGGTGTAATTTCAGTGCTTACCTAGACCTTGGGGAAGCTTGGCCCTAATCCCCAAAACTCCCACTCGTAAGTCCAGTACTTACCTGTAAAAATGAACCATTTTTCTGCCATAGGAACCAATGTTGCAAGTTTTTGTTCCAAAAATGTTGTGATGAACTTCTGTTTTTAATGGAAGAAAAGCAACTGTACCATACATCTTGAAAAGTCTTACTTACCTTGTATTGTGAGATCCACGGAGTGGCATCTAGGCATACCAACCGAGTAGTTGATATAATCCAAAATGAATCCAAAAGTATTCCAAAAGTAATTACTGTGTAACTTAAACTGCTTTTTTGAACCAATACAACCCTGTAACAATTGCAAATCAATTTCCAATTGCACTTCTTGGAATGTTCTATGATTGAAAGTATATTTGCCTACCCACCTATACCTGCTTGGTTCTAAAAATTCAAACATAAGTATACTTTCTTTATACTTCCCTAATTAATCTGGATTCAGTCACTGAGTGTGTGCCATCAGTCTTAAGTGAGTGAATACAATAAATACTTAACTCGCGCTCTGGATAAGCCTAACTGCTCGACCACAATTCCACAAAGAGAGCTGTTAGTACTTACCTAATTTGGCCTCTGCTATACCGCTGGGAACTCCCTGGACTCTGTGCACACTATACCTTACTTTGGAATACTATATACAGAGCCAGCTTCCTGCAAGAGGAAACTCCTAATATGCTTGGCGGAATGCAGCATTCCAACCAAGCATGAGGATGCCTCTACACTGTCGCAACACCACCAGGAAATGGCGTTTCCCTGGAGGCTGTGTCTGTTCCACCGCCCACCTCGTAATAGCTCAATGGGAAGACCACCACCGCCTCGCCCTGGAGAGCATGGCGGTCCGTAGACCGCCAGATTCGTAATGGGGCTTAAGTGGGATGGACGAGCTGCTGTTTACATGACATAAAGTTAGGCAGGACCCTGTTGCGCAAGACACACAACTGATGGACGGAATGCTGAACAAATCAAAGCATTCACCCCCAGTCAAGAGATCTGGGTTAAGTCCATAATTCTTTTGCTCACCACGCCATCCCAGTTTAGACTTGGCCACATGCAAATCAGCCTAGACCCTGTGCCTCATGGGAACAGTCCAGCCCGAACTGCCAAGCCAGGTCCTCCCTGGACCGGAAACAAGCATCCTAAGACCGGTTTCGGGCTTTCAACCATCATCAGTCAGGATAGCTTGATTCCAGTGGCACAGTGAGCCCGGGACCCACGTCTGGGCATACCCGGCGCACTTAGGGCTAGAAAGCAAAAGACACACAACTGATGGACGGAATGCTGAACAAATCAAAGCATTCACCCCCAGTCAAGAGATCTGTGCTAAATCCATCATTCTTTTGCTCACCATGTCACCCCGGTTTAGACCTGGCCATTTGCAAACCAGCCTTGACCCAAATAGGTCCCTGCTGCCCCTCGGAGTATTGGTGGGCCTGGGACCAGCTCGTCCATGCCCGAGGCCGGCCCTGCCCATATGTCACAGATATTCATTAGCCTTGGGCTGTATGGGGCCTATGAACGTTTCCGGGCCGCAAAGGGTAGGGGCCCTGCTCCAAGGGGTTGCAAACTATGGGGCAGATTTATGAGGCCCTTGCGCCTTTTTGCGCAGCAATTGCGTCACGTAATGTGACGCAACGGCGGCGCAAACAATGCGCCCTATTTACAACGTGACGCATCTAGGAGATGCGTCACGTTGGAAACCCCTGCGCCATATGGAGGCGTTCCTGCGCAGGGGGGTGCGTTCCTGCGCAGGAACGCCTCCTAAAAGTGGCTGAGTGAAATCTATGAGATTTCACTCAGTCACTTTCTACGTCAATTCCTTACGCCTGCTTGAAGCAGGCGTAAGGGTGACGCACCATGCATTGAAGAGGTGGCCCCTGTGCATTGCAGGAGTCATGTCGCACTTGCGACATGACTCCTGCAATGCGCCGCCCGTGCGCCGAGAGATGCGTCACGCATCTTCACTGCCTTGCACCATGGTGCGCCGCATTGTAAATGCGGCGCACCATGGGTGGCGGAGCAGTGGCGCACTGTGGCGCACATTAACTGGCGCATCCCTGGGGATGCGCCAGTTAACATAAATCTGCCCCTATATGTGGCAAATCTCTACAGTCATATTTTTCTTAAGCCAGATGTTAGCACAAATCACCAACATAATAGACATTTCATTACACTGATACTGGAGGAGGTAGAATCAGGCCTAAATGTACGGTTTGTTTTCTTCAACAAACAAGCAGCGATGGCACATTGAATAGGGTAAGACGCATGTCTGTTTGCCAGCCCTTCCAAATATTATTAAACAAAATTACAACATTTTTTAAAGAATGTTGAAAAAATCTTAGAGAATTCGAAGCTTCTCTTTGGACGTAATTCTCCGCCCAAGAAATAGCCACTAAATAACATAAATTATGAACAAGTAACCTTCAGTTAAACTGCTCATGTGAAATAGAATGCCAAGATGTGTTTATATACGGCAACCGCTCAGGCATTTCCACTGACATGACTTATCGAAGTTGCTCTGGCGCCACCCTGCGGCTGTCGGCTGCCAGAGCTGGTTCCTCTAGGTGCATTGTGCTGAAGGTTCTCTGATAATAATATATACACGAAGGCTCTTCTGTCCCCGAGAGAGGTACACAAGCAAAATATGCTTGGTAAATCCCCACAAACTGACATATTTATGGAATTTCCCATTGCTTGCAGGCTGCTCCCGAATACACTTGTATATTTACTTCAGTTATGGAGAAGACAAAAAGGTGTTTATGGGTGGGACCCAGCGGGTTGTTAATCCATAGGGAAAATATCTCCCCATGTACAAAAAAAGGAAAAACAGATAGGTCATGGAGAAGACAAAAAGGTGTTAATGGGTGGGACCCAGGGGGTTGTTAATCCATAGGGAAAATATCTCCCCATGTACAAAAAAAGGAAAAACATATAGGTAAGTGGAAAGGCAATTATGCGTTATATTTATGCATGCCGAAAAGCTTACCTTTTACACTTTTGCATGCGTAAATTGTTAAGCGTTTGAGTCCCAATCAGTGATTAATAAAAATTAAAAAAAAGGAAATGCTCCGATCCAAAGTGCTTCTTTGGAGTGCACTACAACTGGAACCACCCACATTTCCTTCCACTGTTGTTAAGTGCCAGTAGTGGCAGTATCTACGTGCTAGTTTTGTCACTTTTTAAAAAAGTATATCAAATCTTTAAAAGATCTACTGATATATTCTGATAAAAAATAAAACAATGCCCCCAAGTGGTGGATGCATACATGTTGATGTGCAGAAATACGTGTTGGTGCTAGGCACCGGCAAACACTTGCACAAATTAAGCACTGGTCCCAGTAGATAAATAACACGTGTGGAGCTACCCAGGAGTACTATTGGAAGTTGTTCTGCATTCCAGAAGTACTCCTGGATATCCTCAAAAGCCTAAGTCCCACTTTCTCGCTGCAGGTCTTGTGAATTTGGCCCTAGAGTGCTAATATGCTTTCAATTCATTTCCTGGATACTCTAACACCTTCAGTTTCCTCTTGAGCATGTGTTTTACTCTGGCTCGTTCTAAAGCAATGATGGGAGAGCACTCCACAACATGGGGCCTATGAGGAGGTGGTTCTATCACCAGCAGAGCTTCAGCCATTCTTGGATATTAGAGCAACAAAGTATCTCGTGATCTTTGCGATCTGGTTGGTTTTTTAAGAGTCACTGCACCATGGATGGCCTGGTGTGTGATTAAGAGCACCTTAAATTCCATTGTTTGAGCGGCATGAAGCCATTGCAGTGGGCACAGAGTTTGCTAGTGTGGTCTCCCTGAATTAGGGCAGCTAAGAGACAACCAGTATTATTCTGAAATCTAGTTGACTGTGACACATAGGTTCAAGATAGTCCAGAGCACCAGTGCCCTGATTGCCCCAAGTGTAGAGACGATAGATAGGAAATTAGGGCCATATTATCAAGAAAGAGCGATACATTATCGCCGCTTTTATCGGCAGGGAACTGCAGCGAAAGCGGCGATAATGGGCTTGATAATAGGCCCTTGTGAAGTCTCATAGAAGCCCAGGTTCTGGTGTTAATCTGGGCTTCTATGGGAATTCACAAGGGCCTATTATCAAGCCCATTATCGCCGCTTTAGCTGCAGTTTCCTGCCGATAAAAGCAGCGATAATGTATCGCCCTTTCTTGATAATATGGCCCTTCGTTCACAGTGGAATCAAGTGGTAATAACCTGTCTTACCTGCACCTGAGGGTTTGTGCCACAATGCCAAGTTTTAATCTATTAAGAGGCCAGGATTTTCTACTGGATTTGCTGTAAGAGGGGGTTGGTCAAATTTCTGTGGACAGTGGGATGCCAAGAATGATGATGGCCAGTTCCTAAAACCAAACCTAAGAGATTAGGTTTTAGGTTGTTTTACCCATCTAGAGGGAGATAACAGCCACTATCCCAGTGCTTCTGGTATGATTCACAAAACATTGGTTCCTGCTGACCACCTGTTACAGTGCATGGACACAGTAGCAGCTGGTGTGCAGTCAGAATGGCGGGGAGGGGGAGACGGGGACTGGGGGGCAAAGAAAACAGTAAAAAAATGTGAAAAAAAGAGCTTACCTGCTGCATCGCGCCTACCGAAAGGCTGCTCTTCTGCTTCTTCCACGCTCCAGGTGGAGGCTCTCAGCCTACCCTGCGGCCATTCCTGACGTTGCTCTCATGCATGAGAGTAGTATCACTCAGGATTGGCCTGAGAGCCGAGGATTTCCGCTCCCCGGGAGACTGGGAGCCTCTCCCTGGTCTCTCACCAACCCAGCAATGCGGCGGGGTTGGAGACAGCTTCACTGCCTGAGACAGCTGGCCAAACCCACATGTGCACTGAAGGCAGTGCTCACCACTCCTTCTCCTGACTTGCCATGTGATGGGCCCACCCCACGCCTTATTAAATGAACGAAAAATAAAAAAAGAATTGAGTTTTATTATTGTTTTCTTTCTCAAAATTTGAGACTGGTGAGGGGGCGACCCTCCTCTACCGTAGCACAGGAGCCGCCACTGCATGGACATCTCTTCAACTTCTTTTGCAGCAGTTACTGCATCCTGTCCACTAAAGCATGCAGCTCTTTTCCAATTGAGCACTCTCTCCACCTCTCAGCTTTGCAATCCCTCAGGTTTACTTTCCCCTGCTTGTCTGAAAGCCTGCTTCCAGCAGTTATTGTGGAATACGAGATGGCCAATCACATTACAGTTCTATCTGTTCTGCAACGGCCAATCCCTGAACCTGGCACCAATTGCAGCCTGTAGTTTTACCAGGGAGGGGGTGGGAGGCCACATATGCACACATACACTCTTACACTCATGCATTCCCATATACATACACACACACACATCTGTTCACAACACTCACTCCCAAATATTCATGTACACACACACACATATCCAACATTAAAAATATAATCATACTTACCTGCGCAGCTCTGCCGCGGAGATCCCAAGAGGGTTGGGACTGCTGTCTTTCCTCATTAGCTTACCTAAAGTCAGCCAATGAGGGAAGGGAGCAGTCCTAAGCCTCAGAGGTCCCATGAGGGTTGGCACTGCTGCCTTCCCTGATTGGCTGACCTTGGGTCAGCCAATCAGGGAAGGCAGCCCAATCAGGGAAGGCAGCAGTCCCTCACTCATCACAGAGTGGGATGGTGTCAGTGAGATTGCTGACCCCACCCCACTCTGTGAAGAAGTTTCAATGATTGACACTCAGCCCTGGGCACGCCACGGATTAGAACTAAAGCGCCCAGGTTTGAGGCAACCAATGATGCTTCCCCTCGTCACGAAGAGGAAGGTCTTGAGTTGCTTTGCCAGGATGAAGACGTCATGCCTTGTGGAGCTGTGTCTCAAACAAAAAACAATAACCACCAACCCTATATCTTTATATTCATATACATCCTGTCGTGTATTTCTATAGGTTCTGATTCGATCCCCCTATTCCTGACCCTATTCTGGTTAAACTTACTAGCTAGTTAACTAACAGTCAGCCCATGAGGCAAGAAATCCCCCATGATGCAGATACCGTTATCTGACGCAGTCACACTACGGCACAGGAACGTGTTATCTGATTAGGTCATAACGCTTGAGATCTAATTAGACAAGCGATATTCCTCCAGCCCCTGATAAGGCATACGACGTTCTCATAACAAATCAAACCTATGACAACCTGGATAATCCGTGCGGCCATTGTTTTGATTTCACAGAGAACTTTAGTAAAGAATGTGCTAACGAGCAAGTCGTATGACATCTTTATTGACGTACCTATGTCCATCCTTACGTCAATCTCGGCACCTTTAAGGTATAAATATTGCCGACCTTGCCCTATGCAAACACACGCGTGGTGACAAGACGGAGCAGCCATACTTGCCGAAGCCGAGAGCAGAAGCAGACCCCGCAGGCAGCAGCCCCGCCTTCCTGACGCGCTGAGAGACGCGCTGCTATCTCAAGCCGAGAGACCCAGCACCGGCGCTTCTGGGCAGCCCTCGCAGGCAGCCTGGAATATCGAGAGCAGAGAAAGAGATACCATTCCTCATTCATCCTAAATTCCAGGTACAGAACTGAATAACCCCTCCTAGAGAATTCTTTAGTTATTCACTTGGCAAAAACAAACTTAAACTAAACTGTAACTTTCTATTCCCGCCCACGCATTAGACTTAGGTCAGGTACACGGGGTAGGCGTATTTAGAAACACCAGTTGAGCACGTTTAGTCAAATGTATATGTGTATGTAAATATATTTTAATCATTTTAAACATCATATGGCTCAGAAACCATATCAATGTTTTTACAGTATTATTTTATACTATTGCTTCTAATGTATGCACTTTACTTAACTATAAGTATTGCAATAATATCGATCCATTTCTCTTGTACGAGAAAAGAGACTGATCAATAAATAACATCTTTTATTGAACACGCCCGTCTCTTCCTTTTCTCTACATTCTGATGAGACTAAGAATGCACGTACTGACTGAGTAAAATAATTGCCTTGTGCTCACACGACTCTCGAGATTGACTCTTGATTAGGGGAGAGCAAAGTTGTCATGTTCTATGGTTGTCAGAAACTAAATCCCTTCTTGTCTAATCAGGGGAGTTCATCCTTCCTTGAACATTCGAGAAAGTTTCTAGCGAACTCTGAGCTTAGCTGGCAAACCCAAAAATTAAGTCTAGTTTCGACAGTAGTAGACCTAGTTAACGTCTGGCCTAGGCCTTTACTGCTGTAGGTACTATTCCAATGCGCAGAGCCTATTGGGAAAATAGGAGCTACACTACATGGCGCCCAACGTGTTTGGAAAGGGCGATAAAACTAACGTAAGACATTTAGAGTAACTCAGTCGTGCTTTCTCACTCAGACCCCTTCTCCCAAATACTCCAAAGACGTCTGGAGTGGGTGAAAGGTTATTATATCCTCCAAAACCTCGCAGGAGGGAACTCCTATGTATGGTTCTTGGTCTAGTCAACGTTGAAGGATAAAACAGTTCCAAAATATTGTGCACCTAATCTCTGTTTCCATAAAGAAACCTGATCTGCAAATAAAAACAATACCATCCTGTCAGTAAAATGGGAGACAGTGATGGAGAAAGAGAGGCAATTAGATTAGCTACTGAAATAGCAGATGCTGATGCTACCATGCAAACAGCAGACCCGGATATAATACTCATCCAGGTCGCCAAAAGGAGATCTATAACCTTAAAACTTATAGAAAATGGACTGACACCTAGAGGTGGCACAGTCATATTCGTAATTGAGGCACACGAATATCGGCAGACAGAGGTATACTATACATGGATACATTTTCCAGCAGCAAATGCTGTAACAAAGTACTTCCACTATTACAAAGTAGAGGAACCTCCTGAAACGTACACTCCTTTCGAGGAGGTGGAAGTACCACTCAAATTCCAAGAGCATTTGCTCTTATTTGATGGCGCCCTAAAACATAATAATCACATTACAAGGCTCGGTCCTTTAGGAAGACCAGGAGCAACGTGGCCGGTCTTAGCCGGATACACACCACATCCAGACATCGACGAGATGACTGCACCAGAGCTATTAATACAGCTAAAACAACTACTAAAAATTCACAGACAATTAGTTCAGTATGTAATGCGGACTTCAACAATTCAGCCAGCGATTAAAATTCCACAGCTGACCCCTCACCAGGGGAACACAAATAAAATCACACCACAGAACATCCAATCCTGCCTAGGTAAAGTTCCAGCTAAACGGGAACAGATACCATTCTGGTTGGCACAGAAAATCACCCAAATAGAGGCGGTGTTTCCTGACACCACCCCATTAGAAAAGCACAGGATTCTGACTATATGTCTCCCAATGGGAATCGCACCACACATTGAGGACTGTGACACTTGGGGTACGGTCTTTGCTTCAATCTACACAAAAACGCACGGTGTTCCATCCATTTCGGTAATACCAGATGTGCTAAAACAAATTCAAGATGAATACGGTCCAGAACCTGCTTTAACTCTTGGTATGAAATTACTGAAAGACTTCAAGCAGGTCTCGGCTATATTACTAGCCAACATAAAGGGTGAAGCAGCAAACGTGGCGATCCGCCAGAGGTTAAAAGAGACAGATATAGCAGACCAACCAGCTGAAATTGCCAGAATCATAGAAAAATCCTATGAAGAACTAGGCAGAGATAGTCTAGGTGGAATACCAGTAAAACCGCAACTGACTACAAGTCCAGAAAAAATATTTTTTAATAATAATTCACCAAAAAAGAACTGGGATGGAAATAAACAATCCAATCCTAAAGAAAAGAAATTCCAGTCCAGAGGAAGGTCTCCTAGGCGAAGAGAGAAATCTCCAAACCCGAGACAAAGGTCACCTCAGAGTGAACCCTCTGGGAATAGATATAACCTTAGAAATAGGGATAATATTAAAAAACCTGATAGATATCAAGACATTGATACACGTCCGTCTCAATCTTTTCAGAATTCCTCGCAGAAATCGGAAAGAAGAGGACGATCAGAAGAGCACGCCAAGTCCAAAGACAAGGAACCTGCTCAACTGAAAAAGAAATCACAATTTCCAAAAAAGAAGGTAGCCAGTATCAAGGTAGTTAACAATGCCGAGAATACTGAGGACACAACTGAAAAACGGAGAATGGGCTCAGACAATGCTAGACAGCGCAGCAGAGGTGAGCATAGCTCGCAAAGTCCTTATGAATCATCTGGAGACAGTGGACACGAATGAATACCTTCAAGTGGAAACTGCAGATACCAGAGTTAGCAAGCCCCACAAAATATACGAGATAACATTACGTATAGAGGGAGATAAGACTAGGAAAATAAGGGGACTATTTTGGGATATCCTATCCAAGGGCTATGACATCCTTCTAGCTGAAAAAGACTGGCCACCGGAGTTTGTCAGGGAGTGCCCTCATGGCGAAGAAGTAATTATGCCTGCCTTCTCGAATCAAATACCGATTCATAAAAAATACACACTTGCTAGAAAGTGGGCAGTGGCCTTAGCACCTGCTTTATATAAAAATCACGTAGGATGGGATGAGGATTCTCCTCCTCACAAAGTCCAGTTAAAATCACAACCTACTGCACAAAGGCAGTACCCAATTAAGCAAGAAGCTAAAAAACAAGTAAATGAAATACTAGATCAGCTAGAATACCAGGGGGTGATTGAAACTTGCACCTCACAAATGAACAATCCTTTGTTTCCGGTCTCCAAACCAGACAATTCGTACCGTCTAGTTTTGGATTACCGACACCTTAACACATGTTGCAAAACTTTTGCAGTGCAAAACTCACACAGTGCTGCACTAATGAATAACATAGTGCGCAAAAAATACAAAACAACCTTGGACATCTCCAACGGATTCTTTTGTCAAAACATAGCACCAGAGAGCAGATATTTAACTGCATTTTCAGTAAATGGCACTCAAAAACAATTCTGTCGGTTAGCCCAGGGGTACAAGAACAGCCCGGGGGTATTCTCAGCGAGAGTAACAGAATTACTACAACTATATGATGATGAAGCATTATCTTATGTCGATGACATTTACTTAACAGATGATGACTTGGAGACTCACTTGAAAAGAGTGAACACCATAATACTTGGTTTCGCTGCAGAGGGTTACAAATTCAACTTCAAAAAGTCCAGAATTGCCCATCTGACGGTCCTATTCTTAGGATATGAGTTATCAAGTGAAGGCAAAAGCCTGGCAGACAATTTCCTAGAAAAATGTGCCGTAATCCAAGCTCCTAAAACACTAAAAAACCTACAGTCAATTCTAGGCTTCCTAAATTTCGGAAGAACTTACATTGCAAATTACGCAGAAAGGGTCAAACCCCTTTACGATCTAATTAAACCAGACTTTAAAAGATCCAGTTGGACTCAAGCACACACAGAAATTTTGAGATCCTTACAAACAGACATGCTAATTAAAACAAAATTAGAAACCCTTGATAATACACGCAACCTTGTGATCCGAGTCATCCCAGGGAGATACGGATTCACATACCTAACCTCTAATGAGGGAGATAAGGTACCAATTGCATTCAAATCACATTTGTACACAAAAGCTGAACAGAGATTCAACAACAAAGGAAAAATTGTTCAAGCAGTTCAAACCGCAATAGCTAGAGAAAAAGACATAGCTGACGGTAGACATATCACAGTCAGAACAGCAGAATCAGCCTTTGAGGCATTAACAACACCGTGTACTTTACCAACAACAACATTGGATCCAGAATGGTTACAATGGGTAAATTCAATCACAACGGACAAAGTATATTACTTCTTTGATCCAGAACTAGAAGAATTAAAAAATCTAAAATATGAAAAAACGTATCCTCTGCCAATCGACATTCTGCCTCTACGACATTACGCCTGTGTAATCTATACAGACGGACATGCTCAACCCTCCGTTTGGGGAGAACATGCATACAATCCCACATGTGAGATTACAAAAGAAGTGTGGCACGGAGGTAAACTAAGACCTCTATTAACAAAATCACACTCAGTAGAAACTAATTCAGAACTACAAACTGAAATATTAGCTTTGAAAATGGCGCTAGATAATGCGGATCGCGAATTCCAGATACTTATAGTGTCAGATTCATATTTCTGCGTCAAAGCATATAACAAGGATTTGCAGACCTGGATTCAGAACGATTACAAAGATGACACGGATGCACCAATAAATCAGAGATTGCTTTGGGAACAGGTAGCTCTTTTGAAAAAAGAACTACCAAAGACTCACGTGACACACTCACTGAGTCACCAGCGTGATGGCGTTCACGTTGTAGGGAATTCATTGGCTGAAACAGCCGCAGCGGCAGCCAGTAAACCGGCTCCCGTAGATCGAAAAAAGCGTACATTAAAATACATTGACGGCGAAACAGTGCTGGCAGTAAAAACGTCATCAAAAGGCGACTGCTCGGCGTTACCGATCAACTATCCACTCAATTACACATACATCATAGATGCAAACTCCATTCCTTTTGCTCGAATCCCTGGAGTGGGGGATAGAGTGATTCCAAACATGGACAGGAGAAACTTGTTAATCGCAGACGCACACATGGGCGAGGGTCTCAGACACCTTAAATTAAAAGATTCTCTGGAAGAATTACAATCACGGTACTGGTGGCCAGGCATGAGCCTGCACTACACCATGTTTGTAAAAAACTGCCCAAACTGCAACAGAGATCGCAGTGGGGAGAGAAGCAGTTTAATACCTCGTCGTATCAAGGCAGATAACATCACCACTAAAAAGAATGGCTTGCGATTAACATATACAGGCTAGTTCCCACTTATAATGTAGATCCACAGCACTCGGCTGACGTCCGGACTGTTATACAAGATTTGCGAGTCTAAATGGCATATACGCTAAGAGCATGCTACGTTCGACCATTTTTTTTTCTTTTTCTCAGGCAATCCAGCCTGGGGGGGGGAAGGAATGGCCAAATGAGCACAGCCCAGCGGGAATCTTCTCACTTCCTTCCTGAGGGTATGGGATGGTGTAAAGAAAAAACCAAGACAGAAAGTAATCTATAATAGAAAGGATATTAGGTTCGGGAGCTGGGTGGGTCAAACATCTAATAAGTGTCCAACGTAGTCTAAATAACTTGCCAAGAAATTCTCTGAAGGGATTCAGTCCGTACGAATTATTATTCGGAACTAGGATGTTGATCTCTGACCTTGATAGTCAGACTTCAGTGGTAACAGAAAAAAGCTTTGATGTCAAAGACCGTTTGGCTATTTTGCAGGACTTAAACAAAACAAGAAAAGACCTGAGCAACATACAGTTGAAAGAACAGCCAACGACCACTGAAGAATCACCACCTGTCCCAGCAAGACCTGTCTGGATTCCAAAAGTCGGGGATCTAGTCAGGGAGAAGATCGCGGTAAAGAAGGAATTTGGGCCTTCTTACAGAAAAGCAGTTCCTGTATTGTCTGTCAACGGGACAAGATCAGTTGTACTACCGCCACTTGCTGGAAAAAAGGAGAACCGAGTTGTATCCATCGACCTGGTAAAACCACAACATGTGGCCGATAACCAACAGTAGGCCAAGTGGACTCCCAATAAGTAGCAGAACACCAAGGTTTGCTACCAGTACAGAGGTCCTATCAAAGAGGCTCATCACATTCGAAACGCCTACAGAAGAACAACAAGGACTATGCAACAATGCAATAGAACTTAGACCTCTGAAAACCCAAATAAAGACATTTAGCAGAGACACACCAATCTATACAAAAGTACCAAGTGAAAATGCAAGAAACAAAAATCCTGAACCAATTGGAACAATTGACAGAACTGCATCCGGTTACTTCATCAACTTCGATGATTCCTCTGAAGGCTTCAGCGAACAAAAGACACAGCCATCATCAAAATCCTTTAAAGACAAAGCGAAGGAACTTTTGAAACAACTGAAAGAAACATATCTAGTTTCTCCATGGATTGAATTTTGGGTGGGTTTTGGTGCATTTATCCTCATACTTTGGCTCATCATGGTATTTACCTTGGGACGCTTCATTGAGGGAAAATATGCTAAAATGGACACAGCAAGTCAGAACATCAACTTGGTCCTCAAACCACACACATCTTCACACGTCGAGAAAAGAGAACTTTCTTCAGAACTTTCTTCAGCCAACTTCACAGCAATTCCAATATCTGGTGGGGTAGCCTGGGACAACACTGACTATGAAATTTATGGTCCGGTCGAGATCCTGAAATATCCACACCAAATCAAGATCTCCTTGAGTGACTTTGCAAAACCAAACTCATTTGCTGATGATTGGGACTTTGAAAGTATAAACAATATGATGTCTGACTTAGTAATGTCTGCTAAATTTACAAAACATGATTATTTGCAGGGTTCTACAAATTATGACAGCATGTACTGCTATAACCATTATGGTAACCATTTCTTGCATAAATCTGCACAACCTAGAAATGTTTTAAATTTTAATCAATGGGAACATTGTGCTACACCTCCAAAAGGGAGCTCTAGAACCGTGTATGGCAAATATTCATATTTTTCAGGTTTTAACATAACTAATGCTGAAACATTTTATTACAAATTATCAAACAAGACAGGGATGAAAACCATGATAACCAACACAAAATTGATATATTCAGATTCTTTCTTTGAAAAAATGAATACTTTTGGATTTGATTATTGGGACAAACATGTTGATTTGAAAAGTGTTTGGGGTACAAAAGAATGGCAAGTACAGGGTATAGAAGCTTTGTTTAGAGCCTGCATGATCCCAGAACAAATGATATTTTTAAATGACACCGTTCAACAAACCACCTGTCTTGGCTTAGCCAAAATCAAAGATTTAAATAACCTGTCTATTCCAAAGCCAACAATGTTTAGCAATAACTCTGAAACAGATGAAGAAATAGACATAAACCATATACTTAACCAAAACAGAACACATCCTGATTGGAAACAATGGTTGATCTGGCCCACAGATACAAATAACTGTCAAGATAGATTCCTGAATAAAACACAGGGTTTCAAAATGAACAGGCCAGACCCTAGATATCCCCAAAGACATCACCCAGGGATAATAACAACCTACAGTGTGGGCAAATTATGCCTTCAATGGCTACAAACTTCCACACTGCCTGAAATTAAGCAACACCTAACTTTACTTACTGATGGTGCTGACTTGCGTGATTTCATAATGGGACCACGCAAACAGCGTCAAAAGCGTTTCATAGCAGCCTCTGTATATGCAGCATACAATGAGGCCTGGAAGGTTACTCAAATTGAGACAGCAGAAAGAATACGGGAAATTGACCGTATTAATTTGGAAAAATCACTTTCTGTAGTGGACAATGGGTTAATGACTCTGTCCTCCAGAATTTTTTCATTGGACAGCATTGTGTCTTCAGCAATCGATATATTATCGCAAGACTTACTGTTATTACAACATGGTCAGTCACAATTGCGTTCTATTGTACAGCTTGGCTGGACGTTACAAAATCTGCGTTCAGGCTATGTGCCTTGGCGTTTAATCAACACAACGTCACTATTTCAAATCTTTAACCTTACTGATAGACAAATCGGTATGGCGCAGAAGGGTGCTGATTATACAATCTTGAGCATTGAAAAACTAGAAAGATTACCGTTGACAATGTCAGAACGACCTGTCAGTGAATGGATAATCCACGGAATCATAAATATTCCAATCTCAACCTTCAGGTTTCAATACTGCCAAAAATATATACAGGCTGGCATGTACGAGAAATTGGGAAAGGGGTACCTTAAAACAACATGGAACCTGCCCTATTCACATGCATGTATCAGTAACAAAGGACAGAAAGTGTTTCTTAGTGGCATCAATTGTGCTATGTCACTAAGCGGCACGCTTCTGTGTAACGGTATTAGTTTGCACGGAGCCTGTGAAGGGAATTCATACAACCTTTCATGTCACCAGCAAGGCGCACCTGCAACTGAAATAGAACCATTCTTTCAAAGACTCTATAATGGGAGTTACATTCTTATTGTAGACCGCAGATGCTGTAGTCTTATGCCCGGGACTCCTTATCTCGTCACTACGACGGCGAAGGTCAAGTGCTGTGGACGTTCTTTGTTCCCCAGCTCCTTTCCAGACAGGGAGGCGAGGGCATGGCCCAGTTTGAAAATTACTTCTATTCGAATAGACACTTTAAGCAGAATGAAAACAGTGCTTCTTCAGACGCCTACAAGGCTCACGTCATCTAAAGAAACGTATGATCTACAAGTCTCAAGGACGACTGCAGAGATACATACATTATTATCAACTAATTCCCCCGTACATTTCGCGGAAATCCTGAGCGAAATCTTAAATATTTCTGATACCACAGGGGTCTCAAAGGTATTTAAGACAGTATTTTCGATGGCATTAACACCATTCAAAGCCATACTGGGTATTTTTCCAGACTTCGTCCATTCGATTTTTGGCGGACTTCCCCTGATCCTAGGACTAATTGCAGGAATCCTATTCCTAGTCCTTATTTTTCGTTATGGCAACCCATGTCACAGATCAAACTCTCGCGACAATGGAAGATACGATCCTAGCCATTGGATACCGGGACCGGATATCAAAAATCCTGGGACTATCCCGGCTTAGAGACCTAAACATGACTTGGTTTCTATCATTTCGACCAATGTGGCAAAGGTGTGTTTTACCTGTACTAAGGTGTCTGCTATGCGGAGAAGAATGCGTGTTAGACACCTGTCTGACGCTACAATCGGATGCGCCGGTGGATGCAGATACACTGTTGGTTCCTACCAAGGTTCACGCACTGTGCTGCCCTCAAAGGCTGCCAATTCTGATGACGGCATTCCTGGAATCTTCACCACTGCGATTGAAGAGTAGTGAAGTTCAAGATGAAAGCAGCATCGAACAGGTACTACCTTCTGTCAGCAATGCAAATCAGAATGTCAATGGAGACAATCATGCGCATGAATGCATGGTTACCCCTATTTCCGACTTAGAGGAACTTTCCCATGAAGCTGTTGACAGTTTTTTCGAAAGCCTGAATGATATGATGTTCTCTCCGGAACAGAAATAGAGACTTTTGAGTAAACTCGCACACGGCGTTCCCTGAATTCGGCCTTCAACTTTAAAAATAAAGTCACATGAACAATTACAATCCAGTTCACGGACAGCAACTTTTTTCAGCAAGCCCCTAAAATATTTTTCTATATATTTTTTCCCGGGACACTGATTTTCTGCTTAAAGTAAGAGACTATTCCTAGAGAACTAAGATTTCTATTTTAGATACTTTATAGACTTTAGCTGCCCGCTGGTATGTTCGCAATAGATTTTATGTGATGAAATGGTTTCGACTTTTTTTCTGTATAGCCATATTAAGAGCCATTTCATGTGTATTTCTCATATACCAACAATCAATAATGCATAACAATGCGTGTTCACTTTTGCATTTAATTCATAGCTTAAGTGCATACAATATATATGACTGCAATTTTTCAGTATATTTGAAAATTTCGAAATGCATTTATGTATTTTGGGGTGGTAAGGTATACACTATACTCTATAGTATGTTGTACTATGTTATACTATGCATAGATTAGTAGATATGACCATAGTTAGCGTGGAGTGGGTGTCGTGTATTTCTATAGGTTCTGATTCGATCCCCCTATTCCTGACCCTATTCTGGTTAAACTTACTAGCTAGTTAACTAACAGTCAGCCCATGAGGCAAGAAATCCCCCATGATGCAGATACCGTTATCTGACGCAGTCACACTACGGCACAGGAACGTGTTATCTGATTAGGTCATAACGCTTGAGATCTAATTAGACAAGCGATATTCCTCCAGCCCCTGATAAGGCATACGACGTTCTCATAACAAATCAAACCTATGACAACCTGGATAATCCGTGCGGCCATTGTTTTGATTTCACAGAGAACTTTAGTAAAGAATGTGCTAACGAGCAAGTCGTATGACATCTTTATTGACGTACCTATGTCCATCCTTACGTCAATCTCGGCACCTTTAAGGTATAAATATTGCCGACCTTGCCCTATGCAAACACACGCGTGGTGACAAGACGGAGCAGCCATACTTGCCGAAGCCGAGAGCAGAAGCAGACCCCGCAGGCAGCAGCCCCGCCTTCCTGACGCGCTGAGAGACGCGCTGCTATCTCAAGCCGAGAGACCCAGCACCGGCGCTTCTGGGCAGCCCTCGCAGGCAGCCTGGAATATCGAGAGCAGAGAAAGAGATACCATTCCTCATTCATCCTAAATTCCAGGTACAGAACTGAATAACCCCTCCTAGAGAATTCTTTAGTTATTCACTTGGCAAAAACAAACTTAAACTAAACTGTAACTTTCTATTCCCGCCCACGCATTAGACTTAGGTCAGGTACACGGGGTAGGCGTATTTAGAAACACCAGTTGAGCACGTTTAGTCAAATGTATATGTGTATGTAAATATATTTTAATCATTTTAAACATCATATGGCTCAGAAACCATATCAATGTTTTTACAGTATTATTTTATACTATTGCTTCTAATGTATGCACTTTACTTAACTATAAGTATTGCAATAATATCGATCCATTTCTCTTGTACGAGAAAAGAGACTGATCAATAAATAACATCTTTTATTGAACACGCCCGTCTCTTCCTTTTCTCTACATTCTGATGAGACTAAGAATGCACGTACTGACTGAGTAAAATAATTGCCTTGTGCTCACACGACTCTCGAGATTGACTCTTGATTAGGGGAGAGCAAAGTTGTCATGTTCTATGGTTGTCAGAAACTAAATCCCTTCTTGTCTAATCAGGGGAGTTCATCCTTCCTTGAACATTCGAGAAAGTTTCTAGCGAACTCTGAGCTTAGCTGGCAAACCCAAAAATTAAGTCTAGTTTCGACAGTAGTAGACCTAGTTAACGTCTGGCCTAGGCCTTTACTGCTGTAGGTACTATTCCAATGCGCAGAGCCTATTGGGAAAATAGGAGCTACACTACAATCCAATGATATTACCTTATTCACAACAGAAACATTGCGCTAAAGAACATAATGAAAGCCCAAAAAACGTAATATATTTTCTCACAATTATATACAATAATTTTAATACAAATTTGTAAAGTAATAAGCTCTTTAGATAAAGACATCTTCTTGGTGTCTCTTGTATTTTCTTTTGATGTGAGTAATCTTTGGAGAAATTCCATTGTCATACATTGTTATTTCTTTATATGTGAGCCATCTACTCGTAAATAGTTTTTGGGCTTTCCGTATCATCATTTGTGACACTCTCTTGTTCAAGAGACTGTTCTATCCTCCTGCTTGAATAATATCTGTTCATTCATTTGAGATAACATGCTGTGTCCCCCCTTGGCTACCTTCCCTTCTCCTCTTTGTAATTTTATTTGCACTGTGCCCTGAAGAAGGTGGTTGACCGCACATGGTTTTACACCAAAACATGCATCTGCACCATTTAAGTGAGGACCGGAAGATTACTCAAATCAAAAGAAAATACAAGAGAGACCAAGAAGATTTCTTCATTTAAAGAGAGTTTAATATTTTCAGTTCTATGGAAATGTTCAAAGTCTGTTAAGTATAAATCAGAATACATTGATTGTCTGTCAAAGTAAAGTATATAATCTGTTGAAATGTAATGAAAAGGGTACATTATTTTCTTGATGTAATTCAATTTACAATAATTTGAATATTGTGACGTGTTTATCTCCTTCCTGCAGTACCTTACTTGATGATTTTAGTATGTTTTGATAGGTTGGAACAATTGAGGTATGTGTGAGGAATGATTGGGATATGTATGAAAGTCTGTTGAAGTTTTAGTATACTCTGTGGAGAAGGGTTGGTTCAATTTTGCTATAAAAACTTGTTAACAATTTGATTTCTGAGTAATTCTGTGGTTACTTTATACCATTTTCCTCAAATGAGTAGTACATTTGTGGATTATATGAGAAAAATATACTGAAAAGGAAAACTAACCAATAAAACGTATCATAAGAAAATATGTTACCTTTTTTTGGCTATCATGTTCTTTGGCTCAATGTTTATGTTGTGAGCAAGGCAATATAATTGGATGTATATCAATATGAAGATATAGGGTTGACAGTTATTATTTTTTAGTGTAAGTTAGGTTTCCCTGCCTCTGCCTCCTCTAATTTTCTTTCTGCAAAAGGCCCTCTTTTTCTTTTTCACACAGGAGCTGTGACTTCTTCAGCCCGGCAAAGTTCATCTCAGGCAACCAGGATCCTGTGCATTTAATGCATGTCTAGCTCCTGCCTGCCTGACCTGAAAATAAAGAGTGTTTGTTAGGCTGGCCTCTCCTCAGCCTGACAGACATTATTTATAGTGGCCAAAAGTTGAGTGGGTGTTGCCCTTGAGCCTTTAACAGTGGTCTTGGTGTCCACCCTCACTCCGAGATCCCAAGGTGTCTCCTCGGTCCACATGTAGACAGAACCGGTCCCACCAACAAGGAGATAGTTAGTTCCTCATATAAGGTCATATGCCAAAGTTGGTGTCAGTTCCGGGCCATAGCACTTCTCCCCGGGAGAGGTGGCAGTGTCGTTGGTATCTGATCGAGTGTCCAAAGTACAGTCCGACTGTAGAATCGTAAGTGGTTTTCAGTTCTCCTGCGGCATCTTCACCACAACTTGGGCTCATTCCTTAGCTACTTGATCCTTTGTAGGGTGGTTCTGTGTCCTCTTGTGTCATCTCCATCTCGGCTTCAGGGTCAGCCATTTCTCTGTGCAGTGATTAGCTGTTGACGGTGCCGCTATGCCTTAACGTGTCACCAGCTTCACACATTTTTGGGAGTTGAGAAGAAGTGGGTTGATTCTCCTTCTATCACTTTGAGGTTTGGGGGATAACGAAGTGCATACTTCAGGCCTAAGCACTGAAGGTGCCACTTGAGCAATGCATAGAAACTGTGGCAGGGTTCCACCTTTGAAGTGAAATCCGGGTAGGCAGTGATGGAGCTGTCCTCAAATTGCCTGGGGCTTTTCATCCAAAACAGTCGGAGAATCAAATCTCTGTCTCTGTATTTAGGTAACTTTGGGATCACATATCTCTGCTGGGCCCCCAGCAGAGGTGGTCTCCCTGGTAGGCGGTGAGTTTCTCAATTGAAAATAATTTAGATATCTTGTCAGCCAGCACAGTGAATATCAGCCAGTGTTTCAAGGAAGAGTTTCATGTTATGTCTGTCTGATATCTCCGGGAAGCCTAAAAAACAGACATTAGTACGCCTTGAGTGACCCTCTGCATCTTCTGCCTTCCATTGTAAAGAGGTTATGTTGGCCTCCATGCCTTTTAGTTGAGTTTGGAGCTCATGCAGCATGGAGTGCATCGTGATTAGAGCGGACTCATTATCGTCCACCCGCTCCACCAACTTCCTGTGATTTGTGCAGAGTATGCTCATGTTCAAGGAGACAGCATCTATTTTGGAATCTAGGGTGGTTTTAGTGCCCAGGATTGTCTGCAGTATCCTTTCGAATTGGTCAGTGTCTGTCAAGGGTGGCCTCGTGGTTTCTCATTGTACTATCCCCATGCCTGATCAGCGCCTTGGACCATTAAATCCCTATGGGGTGGGGAAGGATTTTTGGCAGGTTTGAGAATCACCTTCTTTCCCAGGACAATGCGGGCCATGCATGAGTGCCTCACCAGTCTCCTGCCTCACCAGTCTCCTGCCTCACCAGTTTCGTGAGGGCATTCACATGCCCGGTTCCATGGCCCCCACTGCTGTGCGCAGGGTCATTAGCTCAGTGGGCCCATGTGTGCTGTCTGAGAAGCCTGCAGGTCGCAGTCCAGGTGTGACTCAGCACTAGCTTCTGAGGTGAGGAGCACAGAGTTGCAGGTTCACTGTGTTACGCAGCATGTTGGGTGAAACTGGCTATGGGACGCCCCCACACATGATACATGGTGTGCTAGGGCACCAAAGAGTCCCCCGAAAGAAAGACCACAAGGGCGCAGCCTGGGTCTTCTCATCAAACACTGACGGGCACCAGCTCTCAACGCCACAGGCTCAGTCCATGAGCCGGGTCCTCCTCTCACCTTTCTGCCCATCGTGGTCTCCTGTCCCCCCAATCTCTTCTGCCAGTTGAGCTATCAGACCTTCACAGGAACTGTCAGCCACCAGCCCCATGGCACATGCACCAAGTTTCCTTTGTAGGATAGCAATCCTCTGCGTGTCCACCTTCGCTGTTTCAGTTGGAGCAGGTCACAGTGGGCTGTCAGCTTGCATTGCCCTCAGAATAGACTACTTTGGGCTCTCCGCACAGGGCTTGCACTATAGGGGAAGCAGCTGGTCTATAGCTTTGGCACCCCAGTCTCCACCAGCCTGTCTGGCACAACCCTGTACACCTCAGTACCTCCAGAATCAAGCCTCAATGCTTCCTCCACCAGCAAGGATACTTTGGACCTGCGGGGTCACCCAAGTCTATTTGCTCAGCTCGGCAGCCTCACTCAGGGCGGTCCACGAACTGGAGCCACACCCCGGCACCAGCCTGTTAATGCCTACGCTTATTCCTGTTGGGCAAGTCGCACCCAGTTGACTGGCCCACTTCACTGGGCACCTCAGAGGGGTTCATCCGCTCTGCGGTGGATGTCTCCCGGTCGGGTCCTCAGTATTGAGAAGGATTATGGCTGGGCTCAGTCTGTAGCTCAGGCAAACATGTTTGCTCTTGTCGCCATCTTGGCCACGCCCCTAGCTACCCTCTTCATTAACACGTTTAGGGCCCGATGTAGGTAAATCTGATTTACCGACTCTAGAATATATCGAGTTTTACCGATTCGTTATTCTAGATTCGGTAAATGAGATTTAGATAAAAATTCTGTAATTTTTACCGAATCTGTATGATTCGGTAATTACCGAATCGGTATTTATCGATTAGGTAATTGCCATTGATTCCTATGGGCCTTGAGGCCTTGAGGCCCATAGGAATCAATGTCAATTACCGAATCGGTAAATACCGATTCGGTAAAATTACTGATTTTGCAAGGAGGACAGGGTGTCACTTTGACACCCTGTTGCACCCCTGATTCTGGCTTGTGTGCCATGTGACACACATACATGCCCTCAGGGCATGTATGTGTGCCACATGGCAAAGGTGTACATACACAGATGTGCATGTACAAAAGAATTCGTTATTTACCATGCAATAGTATTACATGGTAAATAACTAATTCTTAGGGGCCTGTGGCACTGTTTTCAGTGCCACCTACATATAGATTTACCGATTCGGTATATTTACCGAATCGGTATTTAACATAATCGGTAAATTTACCGAATCGGTAAATTTACCGATTCTGTCAAATATAGGCCCCCTGCATCTCAATCACCAAATACCGGTCTTTAACGGACGAAATCGGCCATTACCGACCGGTATTTGGTGATCTACATCTGGCCCTTAGTCGCTTGAGCCTTGCTGTGATATGTGAGGGACACAAAAGCAGAAAATGGCTATCTTCCCAAACCCAGTCAGTGCATATATGGCAATATCTGGATTTCTTGTAGGAGGAGTTCTAAGTGTATGTCAAAATGTTTAAAGGTAAAGTGTCAAACCTAAATTTTATGCACAGTTTTAGTCAATGTGGGCTCAATCTTATCCAAACAAGCCAAACCTTTTAGTACTCTTCTTTATAGGAATGTTCACATTAATGCGCCTTTGCTAGCATTTCTGACCAGGTTTTCCTGTAGCCATAGCTTGTACCTTTTTCACTTTATCCCTCATACCTCAAAATGGAGTCCAGACTTGACCATAACTCGGGCATACCGATATGCTTGGCCAGATCACAAATGTGACTAAACCAAGCATGGGTCCTACTGCCATCAACATCAAACACTTCACATAGGCATTCTCTGTAATGCCTTAGCTCCAGGGTCCTACAGCCCCTTAACCAATGCAGAAGTAGTGAGGATTTGAACAGAGCAGAGATGCCACTAATGACTATGTCCGTCAGTATTGGGTTGGTTAGTGTATAATCAGACAATCTCATGAGATTTTTTAGGAAATCATTCTCGAATAAAGATAGAGTTGTAGTCAATCATATCTCCATATTTTACCTGTATGTAAAGAAGAATTCTGACCTCGGGCTTCTAAACTCCTATGGCTGGAGAAACCATTCATCCTGCGTGATTTCCTGCGAAATGCATGGTTACACCTGTAGTCTGAACAGCTGTACTACTACACATCAACACCAACAATATTGAGATACAAGAATATTGAGGACAGAATATCAGGGGACAAAATATTGAAAGGTATTTGCATAAAGGGAACTATAGATCTACTATTCCTAACTCCATCTATGTACCTTGAAGATGTATGTACCGCGTAGGTAGATATGTGTGGAGTTAGGTATCGAAAAATCTAGAGTTACTTACCTGTTGATCTTTTTTTATACATTATTCTCAATATTCTGTCCCACCGATATTGTGGATTTGATATTCAGAATTCCTGCCCAATGAAAAAAGAGCTCTCTTGATCTTGAGCTTTTCTTTTTCCATTTTAGGACAGAAGATATTTTGACTGCAGATTTCAAAAGTCTTTGACTCCCTTAAGTATGGAAGCATCTACACTGAAGTTATTCTTGACTCCATTAAGAGGTTAAATGTCATTGGTTTTGTTGTGGAGGGATTAATGGATAACCCTTTGAGTCTGCAGAATTCCTTGAATCTTTGCAGGATATTTTGTAGTCTCTGGGGCGTTTTTGTGAGCAGCAAGGAATCATCTGCAAAAATGTGTGTGACAATTCCGGGCCCATCTAGCAATGGAGTGTGACAAATACTGGTGCCCACAAAATGCAGTACTGGGTTAATGTATAGGGACAAAAAACACACAAGGGTGCAAGAGACCCCTGACGCAGATCTTTGTTTACCAGGAAAAGCTTCGAATTTTCACCACTGGGCCCTCATCTTACTGTTTGCTGTGTTTAGGGGACTTCTATAGGGATTCATAGATATACTGTCAATGGCAGTAAGTAGGTCAACAAATACAATGTACAATGGGGTCCTACAGAGAGCTAAAATCTGAATTCCTTCTCCATAATGCTGATTATCAGGGGGAAAGGACATTTCTTATTCTAACCGGGCCTATATGTCTCTATCACACTAGTTGTTATGCATACTATGCCTTTTCCTCTGTCCAAGGCTCTGTTGTGATTGTTTTTCCCTGTTTCGTGACATTTATTGATCCTTTTTTGCACTTTATTGCGTGTGGCTTTATTTCCCATTCTTCTCCAGGAAAAGGAAGGTGGCATCAAGAGAAGGGTGCCCCATCAATCTTCATTCGAGAAAGAAACTAACGTGAGTAAGAGTGTTAGGTTATTGACTGTAACAGACATACTAATGTTTAATATCTGAGAGGAAATTGAAACGATTAAATTGGCCAGAAGATTCATGAGGCAGTATTACATCTGAATGCAAGCCATTCAGGAATGATTTGCACTATTCTTCTGATGATGTCCAAATTATCAAATTTGCTTTGCGATCTGTAATAAGTGCGTACTCAGACATTTTCTCCATCTTAAAAGACAAAGATGATGAGGCAAAGGTGACCATACCTCTGCATGTCAGGCAAGCAAATAAAAGGAACCCATCAGAAAACTGTGCGGCATCTTTACGAGCATCTTAACGCCACCTTGTAAATAAGGCACTCATTCACGCTATACTTTGAGTGTTGCAGTGGGCGTTCCATCGCAACACCCATTGATTTTGATGCTTGACACCCTATTTACAAGGGTGGTGTAAATAGGAGGCAAGGCCAAAATTAAGACCAGGGAAAACCTGGTCTTCACATGGCGAAACGAGGAGAAATGATTTGTTTCTCCTCGTTTTTAGGTCTCGCCTCTCAATGCGCATGCGCATTGAGCAGAGCGAGCAAGCGCAAGCCCTAAAAAGCGCGTGCACATGCCACCAGCCACCTGCCTTGCATTACCACATCAAAGGCAGCCCAGCCTCCCTCCCGCAGCCCCTGCTGCTTCACACCCTCACCGCCGCTCTCCCCGCTACGCCCCCTGCTGCAGTTTCACGGCCGCCAGGCTCGCATTTCTCCTCCCCCTCCCCAGCCGCCAGCACCTCCCCTCTCTCTCCCTGCAGTTTCGGCCGTGTCTCCCTTTATTTTAGTTTTCTTGTTTACTCATGCCTTTATCCCACTTCCCACTAGCTCCCTCTCTTTCTCTTTTTCTAGAATCTCTTATTTATGTTCCTGTTCCTCCGCCGGCTCTGTCCATTCTTTTACCCCTTCTGAGCAGCTTAATGCAGCCATGTTTTGCGGTCCCTTTGATGCTGCTGGCCTCTCTGTACCCTGGTTCACCTTCAGACACCTCCCTGTTCTCATCTCAGTCTGTTATTATCTTCTCCACACTCAACAGTACAATAACGGTTTATGGTCTTAAATTATGTGCAAATCCTGCGGTCATTTGTTAATATTTCCGACGTCAGCCATTGTGCACGTGAAATCTTCAGAGTAGCGTTCCCGTCTTTCCTCTGATCTGGGGCAGCATACGAGGAAGTAATTTAGTTTTCATTAATACCAAGGTCACGTTACTGACAGATTTGATGCAGTTCTGTTTCCTGATCTGCCCGTGCCACGAGTCGCGTAGCTTCCATTTCTGCGGCAGGTGCAGTGGCACCGGGGCACACTGCACTCATGTGATTGCTGTATTTCAAAGTTCAAACAGAGGTGACGGAGTCTTTTCTTTTCTTGAAATAGGGCCCGTGATCCACGGGCTACGCCACTGCGTGCCACCCTCCCTGGTCTGCAGTCACAGACTCGTGACTTTTCTCCTCCCCCTCCCCAGCCGCCAGCACCTCCCCTCTCTCTCCCTGCAGTTTCGGCCGTGTCTCCCTTTATTTTACTTTTCTTGTTTGCTCATGCCTTTATCCCACTTCCCACTAGCTCCCTCTCTTTCTCTTTTTCTAGAATCTCCTATTTATATTCCGCATTCATGTCGCATGGCAGTGCATTTTCACAAAACTAAAGGTTTGTATTTACAAGCCTGTTTCTATTTATAGTCATGTACATACAACACATATTACATTACAAATGCTATAGGTGTCACGTTTGCAAAAAGTTAAAACTATTGGCATTGTAAATGACAAAGCTATTAATTTTGATATTTTCAAGACCAACACATAAAAAAAATTATCATTTACAAAACCAATAGCTCCAACTTTTCTAATGCGAGACCTATTGCATTTCCAATGCTTGTTTCTAGTTCTCTTTGTGCTGCATTGCATAGCACACATAGAAACAGCAACCCCATGCATGCTGGTTTATGTGCTGGAAGGTGTCCCTTCCAGCACCTAAACAATCATTACAAAAATGACGATTTGAAAGTTCTATGTGTGCTGCACAACGCAGCACATATAGAAGTTACAAAACGCCATTCTGGATTGTTTATGTGCAGGAAGGGACACCTTCCTGCACATAAACAATCATTCCCTCAACCCTGGCACTCGAGCACTATGGTGACGGGGTTGGCTCTAGGCAGCAGAGTTCAGCGCCAGCGCTAGGGAAAATTCACGGATACACTGTTTTGTTGTAAACACGGTGCATCCCTGCGTTTTCAGAATGGCGGAGCGCAGCGTTTGATATTTTGGCTTAACGCCATGCTCCTCCATTCTTTTGCAAATATGCCCCTGTGATTTCTAAAAGGTAAGACTGGAAAAGTTTCCTGGTGACATGGAGCTATCTGGCCACCCTCCACCAGAGGGCACCACCACCATAGTGTCGCGGATTGCCCTTAAATGCTGCATCGTCTGTCCTGTGCGAGTTCGGAGCTGTCTTTCTAACAAATGGTTCAAGTTACATTGGTTTGAGAGTTTCAGAACTTAAATGATAATGATTTTGTTCGGCATTTAGTACTTGATAATGACTTCAGGTGATTTCAAATAAGGTAAATCCTGTTCCTACTTCTTTTATTACCATCGAGCCGAAGGTGGAACCAGAGAAATGCAGCAGCATAATCAGACCATATCTACCACTTGATGCAGCGACTTTCAAGTGCCAAAGACATTTAAGATGCCGTCAATTGTGTTTTCTGAGTCACTTATTTTGATAGTAATAGACTGCACTGTTGAAAGTCGCAGTCACCAGGTGTCTGAAAAGTAGTGAAATTGCAAAACTCACTAATGTACAGATATTTAAAAAAACAATACTCATGGAGTTGTAATCAGACAGGACCTTTGCAGCAGTTAAAATAGGTAAAATGGGCACACTTAGCAGCCCCCACCATGCCCTGCTCTGAGCTACCCCTTCAAGCAGTGGAAAGGTTCAAGCTCACCCCTCTACCACATGGTGTCACCTACCAGCCCCAAGCTGCAATCCACACTTGTCTTCGGCACGCTTGCTCCCTCCAGCACCAGGCTTTCCAACTCACAAGGTGCCCCCGTGCGACACATGCTTTCACACTTCATCACACAAAGAACCAGTGAAAAGTAGCCATCACACGATGAACTGGAAAGCCTTTCATAGAATAGGATTCGAGTTCAGGTTTCAATGTTTTGCAGAGAGCCAATCAGTTTAAAACCGTATATGGACATGAGGGGGGTTCCAAATGAGCAGGACAACTGGAATTATGTGGAAAGGGAGGGCCAAATTATGCGGCAAGGTTGAGTAAATAATGTGGCAAGAAAAGGCAAAATATGCAGCACTGTGTGCAACATTTTGTGATTGTATTAATTAGTTTGTCAGTTTTATTCTTATTAGCACTATCTGGGCATTAGTTGCACCTCATTACTACCGGTTTAACTCCTAAATATATAAATAAGCTTCAGAAAGGTGATCAGTCAACTTTATAAAGGGCCTTCCACTGTGCGGCAACATGTTTAGCTGTGTTTTTTTACTAACTTTTGAACCGTTTGAGCTAGAAATATTTGTTTTGTTAAAATTTGCTGGTTATACGGCAACCGGGCGGATTATGTGGCTCATGGGGCAAATCTCTTTTTATGAGTAAATTTCCACGGCCGCACAATCACATAATTCCAGTGGCCCTTCAAGTGAGGAATTCTTGCTTGCGGGTCTGCAGATTATACGGCAGATGCAAAGACTTAGGTGGACAGCCATCTTTAACGGAAATGAAAGAAAAGCATCATTGAGTGTACACCAGCCTGAAATCCTCCACAGCATGTAGAAATACGTTAAGGTTGTCAGCTCACTTTAAGCCATCAGACCATCATATTTCCAGACCTGGGCTTCTGGATTGCATACGATTGCCATAAACTGTTAGTCCAATAGCTCTTACAATTGAAGTGTGTCAGAGCTATAACCACCAGATATCATTAGGTAGATAGGTGAACTCACAGGAATGGAAGATGTATTGGAGCAAGGAAGAAGTGCTAACTGGCTCTGGTGTCATATCTTGAATGGGTTCACGGTAAGGATTTCACTTTGGTACATCTTTTGCCACTGACTGATTTTCTGTGCTTAATTGCCCACCGTTGTGTGTTTTGCTATTTTGTAATTCCAAGCTGATTGGCACTGTACTCTTAGGCCCTATTTCCTTGTGTTTTACAAGAATTCAGTTCAGCTTGCGGAAATTAATGGGTGGCCTGATGTTAGCGTTGGTGACCCAGATGTAGGACTGCTCCTGAGGTCACTTCCGGGTTTGCTCACGCACCCCAGCTCACCCATGCAACGCCCAGGGCTCCTGTGCAGAGTCTGCTCTGTAGCCCTCAGCCGGTAGCTCCTCCTGCCGGGTTCAGTTTTCATACCTCCCAACCTTTTGCAGCAGACTGGTGGGTCAGCTTTCAGGATGTGCTCTCAATCATGCCAGCACTCACTTTAGGAGAGGAAGTTCCGATTTTAACCCCATTCTGAAAATGTTCAGGAATTGCTGGGCTATTTGTATTTATTTAAAGTTGTGACATTTGGCTGAAGGGTCCAGGCTCCGACATCACACAGGCCAGGCTGTAAAGTTGTCAGCATGCATTCTGGCTAGACTCGTAGGGCTACTCAAAGTACGGCCGAGGGTCACATGAACAGCAGCACTGGGCTGTTGTTTATTTGACAGAGCAGGAACATTCAGAAAGCTGTGAAACTGGCATTCTTGATTTTCACAATAACAAAAGTAATGGTAAAGAAGCAAAGAAGGTGTCCTACACAACTTATTTTTACCATGCATTTGCCTCGCTTTCCACCACGCCCACCTTTCATCAGCCCGACCCTCACCCTGCTGGCATCGGTGCGGTTCTCTGGCATGCTATGGGCAGTACTTTGTGGCCCCCAGGGAAATGTTTGCGAGTACCCTTGGGTTAGAGTGACATCAGAGCCTCGGAACTGCAGCTGGAGTCTGTGGTACACAGCAGCAAGTCGGCTCAGGAGGGTGAAGAAGGGCAGGTGTGAAACACCGTCCACTTTCCCACCCCACAGGGCGGCTTGTCATCTGCCTAAAAAATTTAATGTGAGACATATGTATTTATTTTTTCCTTCTGCAGTCCACCGCAATGTGCTGGTGTTTAATTTGAACCAACGGTTTCCGGTGCCGGGCACTGGAGTTAATTATTAACACCGGCACTTATGACAGTCTGCCACATGATGGTGCTGTTTGAGTAACTTACAGATGAGCAGACCAACAATTATTCATTAATTCAATATACTTTAAAAACAAGCATTTGCAATGCAATAGGTCTCGCATTTGCGAGAGTTTAAGCTACTGGCGTTGTAAATGACAATGCCTTTTATTTATCTGTTTTGCTAATTAACACATAAATAAAAGGCATTGTCATTTACAATGCCAATAGCTCAAACTCTTGTAAATGAGAGACCTATTCAAAGAAGCAGCCACAATTGTACCGGGCTGCTTGGAAAGTGAAAGCGTGCATGGCATGCTGAATGTTACAGGAAAGCATGTCGTGCCTGCAGTAGGAGAAACTCATTAAAGAAAATAGTGCTTACAGACTAAAAAAGAAGTACTGTGTAACAACCGAAGTAAAAGGGTCAGTCCTCATGGGAGGTTACAAATGAAGACAAGGCAATACTAAGGAGGGACTAAAAAGCCTATTAACGAATTAGAAGCCAGCATTTATGAAGGGCAATGACACAAGCCAATGACAAATATGAGGGGAGAGTGGGTGGGCCTTCTATTCCATACTCCAATACAGCATGCCGCAGGGCAGCGCATGAGCTGCCCAGGCTTGACCTAATGACTAATACCTGCCTCCCATGCCATTCTTATAGTTTTGGGGGCCTGGAATAGTCTGAATGATCACACTGGTAGGAATGTGATGGTTAGTAGTTGTGTACTACTGTCGTTGGCAGCTTGGCTGAAGCAATTGGCGTTGCAATCTGCAGAGGCGTCCTGAGGAGGGGCCTAGCACTTATTTTTTATATCAATTAGCTGGACTCTGCGGTGTGCTGCTTGTGGGGAATTTACCTGCACCTGAATAACAAATAAATTGCGCAGCTCACCTATTGCAGTTAAAGACATTAGGGTGATCCTGGGCCAGGCAACTATTTTTGAGCCGGATGCGACTGGGATCCCTGCTTCCGTGCTGGCCCCAGTGAAATATGCTGAATTTGCCCCTGTGTAATTTGCTGACACTGGGAGCCAATCAGCAGCGCCAGCATATTGTCTGCTTTCATTTCAAGGCAGCAACCTGCACGTGGTGAGTGGACTTTCTTTTTTTCATTTTCAGCTGAGCCCAAAACAAAGGGCTTTTTGAAAGTGGTATCAAACCTCTTTTCTTTGAGTATCATCCTGGCAAGAAACACAGCCTGTTTTTACTTCAAGTACTCAAGAGAAACTGTGGTTTGGAGGTGTGTTTTTGACTCTGTTAAACCCATGTGCGTAAGAGATAAAAGAGATATGCATACACTTTATGTCAGATGCATCTATCTGAATGAGTAATTCCCAAACAGGAACTTAAACAGCACTCACTAATGTTTCTATTTAACTTTTTATAGCAATACTCATACCAATGTAGGGTATCAGATGTAGGAGGCTGGCTCATTATATGGTGTAAACCTATTGGTGAGGTGCCTGCACTGAGTCTAGGGAACCCTTAGTGATAGTTATAGTTGTCCCTGATAACTAAAACTCTCAAGAGGTAGCCGTGGAGAGCATCTAAGGCTTATTCAAGAGCAAGTAAAGAGGTTACATTACCATTCAGTCAGTGAAGTTTACACAAAAGAAAGAACCTCACCAGTGTTAGAAAAATACCTTGTATTTATTATACACCAACACTAAAACTACTTTGGTATATCTCCTACCTGGAGATATGAGTACACAATAAAATATACTTTAAAACAGGTACGTAAAGGACATAAAAAACATGCACTCCTATGGGGGGGCCAAGCCATATACTAAGAAAATGGAATGCGAAGTGAATACCAAACCAATACCCCAGGAATTAGGGACAAGGGGAAGCATGAAACCACCACATGTAAGTAACTAAGAGTTACTAGGCGCCCGTGTGCAGAGATGATACCCCAGGTCAGTGTCCATAGGATAACGAGGGGAAGTTGCGGTTGGAGGTTTACTGTTTCAGGACCTTTCCCAGAGGACCCTGAGGAAACTCTTTGGATCCAGGGAGTCTGGAGGACACCCCCATCCACGGATACCTAGAGAACCAGGATACCTACACCAGGCAGCCCGGGGGCAAAGGTGCGAAGTGGTATTGGAACCTCGTCAATGAGGAACCTAGTATGCCTGCCCGGCTTCCACAGAGTCTTGTGGACCAGGTCAGTGGAACCTAGATGTGGATTCCAGATGAGGATTGCCTGCAAAAAGAGGGGGCAGAGTCCAAACCGCACGGAGGTGTCCAGGAGGAGCAGGAGCCCGATGCCAGCCCTTGCCAGAGGTACTTTGCTGTAGCATTGAGGTCTTAAAGATGCAGCGGTAGAGCCCAGGAGATGACGCAGAGGCATAGGAGACATCCACAAGCTGTCTCATGTTGGCTGACGAGTTGCAGGAAGGTCAGTGGCTGGCATAACCACCAACAAGCCGTGGCAAATGCAGCAGACATGTAGAACCAAGAAATGCTTATTTGCAGACCAGCAATGTCTGAGGGACTCATCCAGCAACGGCGAGTCAGGGCTGGCCCTCAGCAAGCAGGAGAGACAGCAGGAATCAGTGGGGACCCCAGGAGGACCCTCTGGCAGAAGGCACAGTGAATCACAGAGAGGCATCAGCAGCACTCCGAAGATGGATGCCCATGTCGCTGGAAAAGCAAGGAGGATGCCACTCTTGGAGCTGTAATGGTGGATGCTGGGGCTTCCTTGAGCTCAATGATCTTCATTCAGGAGAGACAATAAGCCTTGGCAACGACAAACAGATGCGGTGCACAGGGAAGCATTTCCGGTCGGCTGGAGAGGGATTACAGTCTACCAAGTTGCAGTGAAGACTGGTCAGGCCTCTGTAGAGCCAACAAACCACAACCTGTGTTGTAGAGCCGGGAGATGTCCATAGGACAGCAGGATCCATAAGTCAGTTGTCGTTGTTGAGGTACCTGGGTATGCAGGGGAGTGACTCCTTCACTCCACGGGAGATTCCTTTTTGCCATCTTGATGCATACAGAGTCATGGGTGGCACAGGAGGATGCACAACCATGGAGGTTACAGAACTTGGAAGAGACAAAGTTGCAGTAGGAGCCTTCCTACCAGAAGCAGTCTTTGTCTTTGTTCCTGGGTCAGTGCAGCAGCAGAGTTTAGTGTCCTACAGTAGAAGAGTCTTTAGGCAAATCTTCAGGTAAATCCAGTCGTTTTTTAAAAACAAAGTCTGGATGAATCTAAGGACCCACCCTCACGGGAGCCCTTAAGTAATCCATAAAGGGGAAAGGACTACTTCTGCGGTGGGACAACAGGACGGGAGGGATCACTTTGACACGAACACGTTGCACCGCAAGAGGGTGGCCACACCATCGCCTCTCCCTGAGCCTATGGGGCCCATTTTATTATAAAAAGAGTGGAGAACAGTGTTTTCTCTACATCCCGAATTAATTGCACCACTCTACATATAAACCAGGGGACAGTGCTTCGCCTGGTTTGGTAAATAGTGGGATCCTCCTACTCGTTGTGACCCGTTGGGGCAAAGGTGGGCTGAAATATGTAGACCTAAGTGATGTGAGGGACACATTATATATCCCAAATACACATCCACTTTCTTTTTTATCCTTACCCTCATCTAGGTGCTTATTAAATCATTTCTTTCTAGATTAGAGGTAATTTTACATTTTCCATTCTGATATGGATCCCAACTAATCTCTTCGATCAGAGAGATTACCTCCTGGTGGAGGAAAAAGACTCGATGATGATGCTACCATCAGTGGCAAAGCATATACCATTGACCAAAAATAACTGTTGAGAGTCCCACAGATTTTTCTACAGGGGATCCCTCCAGAACATATGACCCCTCTCCCTTTTGATTATTTTGATTTTTGTTTTGTTACTTCTGTGGTGAACCACCTATCAGGGTGGGTCAGGGACCCTACTCTGATGGAATAACCAGTCGGATGCTCCTAGGGCATCTTAAGATTCAAGATGGCAAAATCAAGTGGCCAACTGGCAGAGCTCTGGGCACGTCCCAGGGGAGGAGCTGGACAGGAGGGTGGTCTCTCCTCTATCCTTTGTGTAGTTTCGCCCCAGAGCGGGAGGCAGGGGCCCCTGTACTCGGGTAAACCGGTGGATGCAAGGAGGGCATCAAATGAGCCCTTCAAAGCAGTCTGGTTGAGCCGGAAGTAGCCCCACCCTGAGATACTTATTTCTAAAGGAGAGGTTGCTACACCTCTACTCTGCAGGAAATCCTTTTTTCTGCTTCCCCTGTCAGAGGTACGTTCACCAGCAGGACGGCAGAACTGTGTCTGAGGTCAGCAGCAGCACTGGTTTGCACGCAGGCCCTGCAAGGCTACACAGGTAGACATGGGGGGGTCCTCTAAGGAGCCCCCTAGTACATGGTATCGCGCAGCTAACACTGGAATTGGTGTAGGTGCATGATTCCAACAGGCTTGATACCAAACATGACCGGGTTCAGTGAAGCCATTATGTAGATGGACATCTCGACTTTGCCAGTGTCCACTACATAGCTTACAATGGCTTTCCCCCCACTTACAAAGCCAGACAATGAACTTCGGGTTTTGTAGGGATGTCTCTGCTCATGCAGGGGCACCCTCACACTAAATCATGCACCCAGCCTGTGGGCTGTAAGGCCTTCCTGTTGTAAACGTATCTAGGACCCTATTTAAATATTCCCGATTTATGCCCTTATGTGGTTATATCAAATCATATCCTTATAAAGGCATAAGAATCATACCCATATTAAGTCATAGCCAATGCAGTCAAAATACGGCAAGGCTACTCTCATAGACTCCTAGAAAGTACAACACGTTCTTAAACAAACCAAGCCTCCAGCAGCCCGGGAATTCCCCCTGCTTCTGTATTGATTTGTCCCAGAACTCCTGGAGTCCTGAAAGTTCTTAGTGACGTCTTATATCCAACCCTACGTCAAACTCGGCACCTTCCAGGTATAAATATACCAGCATCTGCCCTAGCAAAACACACAGTGGTTTGGAGCAGATCGGCTATCTACTTGCCCGACGCCCTGCTGAAGCGAGTGCCGAAGGAAGCCGACCCTCCCATTGACGCACTGAGAGAGACGCTGTCTTTTCTCCTGCCGAGAAATCCAGCTCCAGTGTTTCCCTCTCACCCTCGCGGGTTGCTGGGAGATCGAGTCCTGAGAGAGAGATACAAGACCTCCTTCATTCTATAACCAAGGTACGGAGCTGATTAGACACTTGGAGAATTCTTGATTCAGATTCTTGGCAAAACTATCTTAACTCAAACTACATCTAACTTACTCCTTCCCACATACTAGGCTTAGGTTAGGTACACAGGGGTAGGCGTATTTTAGAAGCACCAGTTGAGTACGTTTAGTCAACTTTTATCATTGTATGTATTTTATCCGTTTTAAGTATCTTATGGCTTAGAAACCATATATCAATCAATCAATCAATCAGAGCATTTGTATAGCGCACTACTCACCCGGAGGGTCTCAAGGCGCTGGGGGGAGGGGGTCCGCTACTGCTCGAACAGCCAGGTCTTGAGCTGCTTCCTGAAGGCGAGGTGGTCCTGGGTGAGGCGGAGGTGGGTCGGAAGGGAGTTCCAAGTCTTGGCGGCCAGGTAGGAGAAGGACCTTCCTCCTGTGGTGGCTCTTCGGATGCGGGGGACGGCGGCGAGGGCGTGGCTGGTCGATCGAAGCTTGCGTTTGGGAGAGTAGAAGTTGAGACGGCTGTTGAGGTATCCTGGTCCTTGGTTGTGTAGGGCTTTGTGTGCGTGGGTGAGGAGCCGGAAGGTGATTCTCTTGTTGACCGGGAGCCAGTGCAGGTCTCTCAGGTGTCCGGAGATGTGGCTGCGGCGGGGGATGTCCAGGATGAGTCGTGCTGAGGTGTTCTGGATCCGCTGGAGTCTCTTCTGGAGTTTGGCGGTGGTTCCGGCGTAGAGGGAGTTGCCGTAGTCCAGACGGCTGGTGACGAGGGCCTGGGTGACCATCTTCCTGGTCTCGGTGGGGATCCAGCGGAAGATCTTGCGTAGCATGCGCAGGATGTTGAAGCACGACGAGGAGACGGCGTTGACTTGTCTGGTCATGGAGAGGGAGGAGTCCAGGATGAAGCCCAGGTTGCGTGCGTGGTCAGTTGGTTTGGGTGCGCTGCCCAGGGTGGGGGGCCACCAGGAGTCGTCCCAGGCGGAGGGTGAGGATCCCAGGATGAGGACTTCCGTCTTGTCCGAGTTCAGTTTCAGGCGGCTGTTCGACATCCATTTGGCAACGTCTGTCATCCCTTCGTGCAGGTTGGCTCTGGCGGTGGCGGGGTCGTTAGTGAGGGAGAGGATCAGCTGGGTGTCGTCGGCGTAGAAGATGATGTTCAGGTTGTGCTGGCGTGCGATGGCTGCGAGGGGGCTCATGTAGACGTTGAAGAGTGTTGGGCTGAGCGAGGAGCCTTGAGGAACGCCGCAGATGACTTCGGTGGCCTCTGATCTGAACGGGGGGAGGCGGACTCTCTGTGTCCTTCCGGCGAGGAAGGAGGTGATCCACTCCAGTGCCTTCTCCTGGATTCCGACGTTGCTGAGGCGCTGTACTAGGGTACGGTGGCAGACAGTGTCGAAGGCCGCGGAGAGGTCCAGGAGGATGAGGGCCGCTGTTTCTCCGTTGTCGAGCAGGGCTCGGATGTCATCTGTAGCTGCGATCAGGGCGGTCTCTGTGCTGTGGTTGGCCCGGAAGCCAGACTGCGAGAGGTCGAGGGAGCCGTTTGTCTCGAGGAAGGCGGCCAGTTGCTTGTTGACGGTCTTCTCGATGACTTTGGCCGGGAACGGGAGCAGCGAGATGGTGCTTTTACAGTATTATTTCATAATACTCCTTTTACTGTACGCACTTTACTTTATGACAAGTATTACATTTGTGGCAATTCACTTCTCTTGCATGAGAAAGAAGACTGCTCAATAAATAACCACTTTTATTGAAAACGCCCGTCTCTCTATTTCTCTGCACTTCTGGTGAAACTAAGCATGCACGATTGACTGAGTGAAATAGCCATCTATTGTTTCCGCAACTCTGGAGATATACTCCTTGTTCTAGGGGAGAAAAGTTGTCATGTTTATGCGGTTGTCAGAAACTTATCCCTTCTTGTGAATTCGAGAAAGCTTCTAGTGACCTCTGAGCAAGCTAGCATTCATAATTAAGTCTAACATATTCAATAGAGACCTAGTCGACCTCAGTCCTAGGTCTAAACTATCGTTTATGTCATTCCAATGCACAGAACCTATTGGGAATATAGGAACTACACTATATTCCTTATGAGTGACTTATAGGTTTTAAGTGCAGTGACCAGGATTAAAGAAAAAACGTATATCTGAAGTGAAAGATGAAAGCACCATTTCATGCAGGCTGGAACGGCAGACCTACAGACTCAGTTGCATGGGCTCCCATGGGTGGGACAATACACACTGCAGCCCATGGGAGACCCCTGGTGTATCAATCCTCTAGGTACCTCAGTACCATATCCTAGGGACTTGCAGGGGTGCACCAGTATACCAATTGTGGGGTACACAAAGTACCCACCAATGAATTGAAGCTAGACAGCACAGAAGCTGGGGTCCTGATTAGCAGGACCCCAGAGTCCTACAGTCAAAACACACTGGCACCAGGCACAAAGTGAGGGTAACTATGCCAGAAAGATCCTACTTTCCTACATCAGAAAGCTTTACATCACACAGGGCCGGCTTTAGTGCAGTGGCGCACAGTGCAACAATCATTTTTTGTGCCCCCACACCCCATGACTGCCTCCTTGGATTCTCTCACTACCACAGGGCAAAAGTGCCCCTCATCTTTCCAATCATAAGTTATTACTAAACACAGTTCCCCCTGAGGTCAGCGCCCAGTGCGGCCGCACCGGTTTCACTGTCCTAAATACGGCCCTGACATCACATGTGCACATTACACAGAGGCAATATCACACACGTGTGTAAATCAATAATATAGAAGAAATTTGACTTAAGACAATGAAAGTTAGAAGGTGTAGGAGTCACATATCCTTACTGGTAGGCATTATATGTTAAGAGTGTAAGGCTGGGAGAAACGCAAAGTTAGGATTTAAAACGCAATGCTGTGGCAGGAGCTGTCTGTACTCATACCGCCTGATTCATCAAGCCGAATTGCGCTCGCAAGGGCCAGATTCTGAGAATCTGGTCCATTGCGAGCGCAATTTTTGCATTTGGGATTCATCATCCCAAATGCAAAATTCGGTAATTGCTAATTCGCTAAATTGCGAGGAATTACATTTAAGGAATCTCTATTTGAGATTCCTTAAATGCAATTCATCAACCATTTTTAAATTGCTAATTCGCAATTTCGGGCCGCTATTTACCGAGAGGTCAGACCTCTCGGTAAATAGCAAAAACTTAGAAAAATGCTTTTAAAAGCATTTTTTAAGTTGCATGTTGCACACACACATGTCATTTGGACATGTGTGTGCGCAACACCAGTTTCAATTTGCATTTAAGGGGTGCTACAGGGTGTCCTTTGGATACCCCTGGCACCCTTTAAATCGCTATCTTATTTGCGAGTAGCAAATTGCTAATCGCAAATAAGGAATACTCCCCATTCATTCCTATGGGCCTTTTGGCCCATAGGAATGAATGGGGAGTTATTCCTTATTTGCGATTAGCAATTTTCTACTCGCAAATAAGGAATGTGTAGGAATCGCTATTTATTTAGCAATTCCTACATGAATACCGTTTTGCGAGTCCTTAATAGCGATTCGCTATGAATCGCTATTAGGGGCTCGCAAAACGGCCCGTTGATGAATAAGGCTGATAGTCCTTAATACTACCCAAAGGGAACCCTTTTTAGCAAGAAAAACAATGACGTTCTAAACCCATGACCTGCAGTTTGCATGCATTTCCTTAATGCAGGTTCATAGCACACTGGATTGCAACTTATGAGCTGCAAGCAACAAAGGGATCTTTGTCTAAAGCAGCAACCGACTTACCTATCGATTCAAAAATAAAATTGTGATCTGCATGTTACATGATGTGCGTTGCAGTAGGCACAATAACCAGCTACACCACTTTGTGAGTCAAAGCAGTTATTAGACAAAATTAGACATTTCTCAAGCAAGTGCATGAATGACCAGAATTATCTTTCTTTTATTAGTATTATCCTCTCAAAAGTTCTGGTCACACAAAGAGCTGTACAGAAAGTGCTTTAACCCAGTAAGATATTTTAAAATCTAGCCTCTTTAGGACCAATTAACTTAGCTGCAACAGATTTACTGTCATGTTCCTCCTTGTTGGCAAATTTCTTTGCAGCAGAGTTTTCTAAAAATAGATGCACATTTTGACTCTCGGACTCCACCCCTCATGTCTCCCTCCTTTTTTCGTTGCCACACCCTGACTTCTAATTTATGTGCCCCCTGACTCAATTGTTTCCAATTCCAGCAGTGACCAGTTGTACATTATATTTTGGAATCATTTTAAATTCTCTAACATTTGTGCCAGTTTGGTGCTTCGATCCTCAAAATAACATAATTCACGCTTTACAACGCTTCAAAAATAAATACATGAATTTTTGTCCATAAACTTTCCCAGATAGATCTTGGTAATGTCCATAATACCTACTTTGTTGCCATACACTGTGAATTCATGGAAAAATTGAGGCAATGCTTCATGAGAGAGCAGAGGAGAGGGGCACTTAAAAGAAAAATGTCATCTTGGTTAATAAAAGCTGTCCTTTAGGGAAAATCCATCGATTGAAAGCTGTTAAAAAGGGATCAAGACCAGACATCATAAAGGCTAAGCACTGCTATAAAACTCTTTTACCTAAAGCTAGAAGGGAATGGGGGGAGAATCAATGGTTGATAATTGCTGAAACACTAGAGAAGGGAGATAATAACAGTTTTTGGAAACCATTTTCTGTTAATCCAGCTACTGTCAACCATTTAGATTCAGTAATTAAACCTGGGTTACCCATTTTAGTAGCCTGTATAATGGTAACATACAGAGCCTTTCCTCGGAAATGAGAATAAAGATCCTGCCATAGGTGAAGGCCAGCTTATCTTTACCCTATCTGAAACTTATCAAGCAGTGAAACTAACAAAAAACGAAAGGCCCCAGGAATGGATGGTGTCCCTGGAGACCTTTTTCTCTCCCAACCTGATATCTGGTGTCCTTATCTGAATGCCCAATTTAATAGCATTTTAAAAGGCAATTCAATTCCCTCAACGTGGCACAGTGCTGTCATAATACATATCTATAAAATTGGCGAAAGAACAAATCCCTCAAACTACAGACCCACAAGACTGCTAGACAATACACAAAAAATATTCTGCAGACAGGTCGTCTTTAAATTGAATGAATGGATAGAACAGAATAACATTCTGGACGCGGTGCAAGCAGGGTTTAGAATAAAGACCAGCACACTGGACCATGTCCACCGCTTCAAGGTGATAACCTGGAAATATGACACCTTGAAGAAAGACCACCTCTATGTCGCTTTCATCGATGTGAGAGAGGCATTTGACCTGGTGCCAAGAAAACCCCTTTGGGGAGTATTGGAAGGGTATGGTATCCCCCCCAGATGTATGAAGAATACTGAAAGAGCTTCCTGCACCACTTATGAAAAGGTGAGATGGAATAATGTAGGTGACTTGATGGAAAGGATAGAGAAGGCGCAAGGATGTGTCCTTGCCCCGTCACTTTTTAGTTGATAAATTAATAGGGCAGCTAGGAGACTGAAGGAATGCAAGCATGATGCCCCTTAAACTAGCTGGTGTGCCCACTCCAATTCTGATGTTTGCAGATGACACCCTGTTAATCTCTCGAATGCCTATGGGGCTGCAATCTGAATTGAATGCTTTCAATACTTCTTGTAAGGAAAGGGGACCAGAATTAAACCCATATAAATCTACGATCATGATTATAAATCCCCATACAAAATACAGAGGGAATGTGACTATCGAGGGACTCCCTCTTCCAAAAACGTCGCATTTCGACTATCTCGGTGTGAGGCTGAGTGATAGTCAAACATGGGGCCCACAGTTGGAAAAAAGCAAAGTCATTCTCCAACAGAAAGCCTCTGCAAAAGGGAGAAAATACAGGGCAGCCCCAGGAGGTGCTATGTCCCCAGTCCTTACTGTATATAGAGCAGTATCGGTAACATCGGTGATATACGGAGCAGAGATATGGGCTATGCTACATCAGAGTATCTAACTATAATCGAAAATCAGTTAATTAAGGCCTTATTTAAACCTCCCCAAGCTTGCCCATTACACCATTGTGACTAGACTTAGCTCTTAACCCTATACACCTAACAGTTCTACTAAAACCTTTGTTAGATTGGATTAAATTGTGGTCTACGCAAGAACTAGGAATATATAGGTATAGGGACTGTATTAAACACCTATTAGGTCTCGACAGGTAACTGTGCACTCCATGGCTGAAGAAGATTAAAGTAACATCACATAGAATAGGTATAGATGAATTATGGACATCCCCTGAGTCAATTGTTAAGGCAGATGCACAAAATGTGAAACAGCTATACTGGGAGGCAGTTTTGCTGCAAACGTGGGAAGCTTATCCGGATAGCAGTCTGACAGGCCGGTTTCTGAATCACAAGTGAGTTCCAAGTTTTGAACCCTATATGGACAGAATGTATCAATTTCAGTCCAAACGCAAATACGTGCAATTCAGATGTGGGCTACTACCCCTGAGAGTCCATACCTTGAAATGGGCTAATGAGCCTGCTCATTCAAAATTTAGTCCAAATTGCCCTAATATAGAAGAATCGGAGGGCCATTTTATGTTATTCTGCCCTTTATACAAATACACACGAAAGAAATGGCTCTTAGCTGTATGCAAACGCAAAGGTTTGAGACTTTACTGGGAAGTCGCAAGACTTTTCAAGAGTGACAACAGCGAACAACTTTCTTTTGCGGTATCACGGTATCTGCACTGTGCTTGGAAACAAAGGAAGAAGGCCTTAGATAACTCCTAACTATGACAGTAAAATTGCAAGAGCAAGTCTGAATAGACTGCTTAGTGTCCTTGTTATTCTTATCTAAGATGTTGATTAATGCCATATGTTTATGAACCATTTTTTAGAATGATATTTGCACATATTTTACATATAATTACATGGAACTTTTATTAACATTGCTTTGCACTAGAGGATATATTCCTATTTTATATAGAAATAGAGTAACTATATAGCAGTAACATGGATATGATTGGCAATATGAATAACGACCTGCTAGTTGTGTCATCTTGTTATTCTTAAAACAGTTTTATCTGTATCTTTGCATGTGCAATAATTTTGTACGTCTGATAAATGCGGCTATTGTTTTAATTTTTGTAAACTTTTTATGGCTTTGTCGACTAAATAAAAGGTATTATATATAAATACACAAATAAAAAAGCAGTGCAGATTCCATGTTATGACTATTCTTGACAGGTCTAATATAGACTAGCAGTAAACACATTGGGCCTTATTTACAAGGAACGGACGCATCTGCATAGATGCGTCAGTTTCCTTGCGCCCATTCCTAATGTCTTTGCACCACCATGGATGCGCTGCATTTACAATACAGTACTCCACGGCGCAAGGATTAACAGATGCGTCAGAAATTCTGACACATCTGTTGGCACAAAAGTGAAGCATTTCTGGAGTTGCTCATGAAAGTGACGCAACTCAAGCACTACGCCGCAACAGATTGGTGAGTCCCATTCAACAAGCCCTGCGTCAATCCCTAAGCCTGGTCTTAGCAGGCATAGGGATTTTGACGCAGTGAAGGTATAGAGTGACGCAGTGAAATGTTGCAAATGTCACAGCATCAGTTCCACATGGCTTTTTGCATGGGAACGCCCACTCTGCATACATTATACCTGACACAGGTATAATGTAGTGCAGGGCTTTACATCATGATGCATCTCCCTAGATGTGTCACATGTAAATGGGCTGCAACGTGGCGCATTGTTTACGCCACCGCTGCCTCACAAAAAGTGATGCAAAGGTGGCACAAATGTGTCGCAAAGGGCTAGTAAATATGCCCCATTGATTTGAAGGCAGCTTCCTGTGAAGTGGACACCTCTGATGTGGACAAGTGGCTGCGACCAGTACTACTTTTCACACAAAACATCAACATCCTTCTGGAGTGGCATTAGTTTTTTTATTACTAGCGGCTGTGTGAAAACATGCAGGCTTGTATCATGAACAGTTTGTGCCTGTGCAAAAAACGGTGAGCACGTGTTTGCACCTCTGCACATATTCTACCATATTTCTTTAATTTGTATACCTAATCAACAGTTTCTGCACAATGATCAACAAAGATGCAGAATTGACATTTTACATTAGTGTACATGTTATGAAGTTGTTCCTATCAGAAAGGCCCAAAATATGTTGTGTACTTGGATATCAGGTGACGTTTTGAAGGTTTCCATCATCACAAGTCTGTTTCCTGGCCTTCAATCCGGCTGCCGTGATCCCTGCCATACTCACTGGGGTGGGACTTCATCCCCCAGCTTTCCAAGCAGTCACGTGAGGGTCAGCTAAGTGCCAGAGTGATCCTCCACAAGCCTCATTAGATGTTCCTCACAGGTTCGTTTACCATGATGATGGTCAGGATAGTAGTCAGCTTACAGCATCACCCATGTCAGATCCACCAACAGAGCCCCCCAGCTAAGATGAATAGAGACCAGGAGGCAAAAAAAGAGCTCCCTCCACTTATCTCTCAATCTGCTACTGATGTTGCAAATTGCCCTATACTTTCTAATATGCTCCTTTCAGAGCCCTTGGCTACCTTCCAGAGAAACTCCCTGACTGTGTTATTGTGTTGATGCATAGCTTGTTTCTGCCTATCACCAAGCATTTGGGAACATTTGAAGAATGTTTGCTTTGCTTAAGGGACTTACACACTAACATTCCAGATGCTCACCTATCCCAGTCTGTGCCCATGCCAGGACATGCTCAGCTCATTACCTCTGCCCACGTAATGCCTTAAGCCTTCCCAGAAGTGATGCTACTGTTGCTCGAATAATATTTTACCTTAAATAAATGAAAAGAAAAGAGGTGTTTATCAAAACAGGAACTAGTGGGTTTAATTCAACACAACGGCTGAGAGAGTATTGACAGAGCAGTGGTGGTCGTGCAGGTAAGCCCGGTGGGCCGATGGGGTAGGGCAGGGGCGAAGTGACAAATGACGGAATGGGGAAAAATAAAATAAATAAATAAAACCGCTTACCTTGTGCTAGCCGCATTGCCGAGTCTGCGATGTGGCGAGCGCTATGTAAGTGGTTTTATTCATTTTATTTTCCCTATTCCATTGTTTGGCACTCCCCCTGCCCCGCCACTGCCTCGCCCCACTACCCCACCGTGCTTCCCTGGGTGTGCGTTTTTCTTTTATGCTAAGTGTGACCCCACCTGTGTTCTGTTAATCAACAGCCTTAGGTTTGGGTCGCAGGGCCTGTCTGACCACATATTCACTTGGGGTTGATGGGGAGGTCATCTCAGATGAATCTGACAGCAATGATATGAATTTGTGAGTATGTGTATTATGGCGGTGATTGATATCATATTTAGCAATATTCTCATTATTATAGGTACAGTAGTTACATCGTACATCAACATTGCATTCAATGATACTGAAGTCATTATGCAGGCATAAGTTACTGTGTACATTGGCATTGCCTTCACTGGTATTGACATCATGGTGTGTGCATAGATTACAGCATACATCGATATTGCATTTATTGGTAAAGCCGCAGCTATTGGTGCATACATCTTGGTTGCTATTGTATTTATCAATCTCAACAACCCACTCTAGATGAATTTTTAACAACATCATTTTCCTCATACGTCACAACAGTGACTTTATATGAAATTGTGTGTGTTGCTTTTGTGTCTGTTATCCCTCCCCTAGCTATTGGCATACTACTTAGATTACGGACTGAGATTTTACAGTAGGCAACTCCCAACTGTAGGTAACCACATAGTAATAGTACAACCATGACAACAGGATGCAGTGGTGTGCACAGCCAGGTCACCCATAAGGGGAGCCAGGTAAAAAGACTATAGGACCAGTCCTGCCCAGGGGCACCCTCCTCTTTCTTCATGTCTGTTTGTAGACGATGGAGTGCTTGGATGGCAAAAGCCAGTGTCCTGTAGTCCATGTCATTTTCAGGGATAAAAGTACAATACGAAGCCCAGATTTTGACACACAACCCTCCCTCTAACACGGTCATCAAGTCCAACACATTCTGATTTTGCATCACCATGAAGCGTCCGGCTCTCAGATCTTCCCTGGTAGCATTAAGGCTGAGCTCAGTATCATTAATGATCTTCAACAGCTCCCACCTGGCAATTTGTAACCAGTGGGCACTGCTTTTGTTTGAACGATGAAAAAGTTATGGACCCTCCTGCATTGATTTGAGTGTCTGTGAACAGTCTGAATTCTTCTGGAATGTCCTTGTACTGAGCCCAACCAAGATAATCAGCAGTTCTTCATCACACCTGATGCAATAGAGTTGTTTTCTTGTGTAGAGGATGTTGGAACAACTCAGACAGATCTTTTCCAGGAATGACCAGGGCCGGGGTATGTACAGTTGCAAGGGCGCAGAGTCCTCACCATCAAGGAATGAGTTGGGCATAGGCAAGGTTGTCACCATGGTAGTAAAAATCCATTAGCATGGAGGGGCCCAGTTGCAGGTCTGGTATGTGCAACACTGCTTCACAGTTGGCATTGGTCCCAAGCGGTATCGTCCCATAGCCTCTGAAACATAAAGAATACCATGTAAGTTTGCATACATTTAAGGGGTGATTCTTCCCTTCCAATCACATATACCTATTTATCTCAGTATCCCATATTTCCTGATATGGGGTGTCTGTGCTGGAAGTTGACCCCCTCCCATAGGACTCATTTCCCCAAGCATTATCGTGGTAAAAGGCCCTACACTGCAATTCCATATTGGGGACCTATTTGTCATTAAAAAAGGCAGCCCCTATTATGTTTAGGGACATCTGGGGACTACAGACAGAAGCAGGGTTGGACTCGTTTGCACACTGGAGTGGTGGTTTTGCTACCTCTAAGAACCTCTTTTGTATGAAGTCTCTGGGCCAAACAGTGTCCGCCCATACAGTGCCCCATCTGTGCATCCTGTCTACCTCTGTTTAAATGTCACTAGGTTCAGTAAAAAGGTACAGTGCTGTGAGAATTACCACATATCAGAAGATGTTTACTACTGCTTCTTGTGGTTCTACTCTACTGGGCTGTATCTTTGCTCTTATCCTACAGATAAAGGTGGATGACACATTTGGCTTTCTCGGAGGCTATCTCTTGGGGTAAGTAATGTCTGTCTGCACCTACGACAAGCATATGTAACATAACCTGTTTGTGGTTTGCATGCCAATGGTCGCCATGTGTCGAAACAATGTGTTGTGCAGGAGCACGCTGTGTAGTGCATGCGGGATGCTAGTGTTGGGTTCAGTGTATGTGTATGTGTGGTGCGAGAGGTCTCTGTCCATGCTTTGCAAGAATGTCAAAGTAGGTTTCATGGAGCTAGGCACATTTTGGGAATTGAGTGGGTGTGCGAGCACCCCGGCTAAGCAGAGTGTATAAAAAAATACAGAGGTACATAACTTAGAAAACATTAGTCGGCTGTAGGACGGTATTTGGAGGAGATGTCTGTCATCTGGGGGCCCAGAGGTATCTTGTCTTGGTGAAGAGCAAAAAAAAGAGAGTTTGTTATCAAAAAATGGCTCTAAAGTCAATTTGTAGTCCGTGCTTTTGAGCGGTTGGCTTGTGGAAGTCCTTTTGGAAGCTGTGATCGAAATTTCTGTTGGAGGCCTCGCCTCAAGAGGTGGCAGATGCTGCAATGAAGGTGCACATGTAGTTAGATCACCAACCTGTAGGATAGGAGCTGTGGGTTGTGTGATAGCTTGGAAAAAAGTAAATTTTTAAACAATTCCTGTTTTTCTTTAAACTGGTAAACTCTGTGGCTTGGCTGGAGCATGAGGCTACCTAGCAGGGTGCTGAAGAATGGTGGTAGCACTTTTAGAGAATGGTGAGTTTCAACTTTGTTTTAGTTTGATTTGTAATTTTGCCCCTCCCCTGCATGCTACGGTGGGGACGGTATTTTCCTCTGTTGGCTGCTCTGTAAAAAGGTGTGTTATTTTAATCAGTGTGGGGCGTCCTTTTGACCTTTATGGACTGTGAAGAACCGGGTTTTCTTAGAACCCAACGGCACCAGGGACACGCCCAATGTCTTCGGGTTCACCTGTCTTGGCAAACAGAGACACGGAATACTTCTAGGTGGCGTCAGAGATCAAATGTATTAGCTGCAGCTAGTAACAGTAATTCCAGCAATACAACACGGTGTACAACTCAAGAAACTGTTCAATTTTCATAGAGCAAGACATCATTATTTATACACCAAATTCTCATTATAAATGCACACCCACTGCGCAAAATTCTGACCAATAGGACACATTTTCTAACTGAGTATCACATTAACAAAAACCCAATTTACAGTAACCCAACCCAAAAGTTAATTATTAGGAATGTCCCAAATTCAATTTCCACAAGCCGGACAAACCCATAATTGAAAGCACTACCCATGTAATGAAAAGTCGTAAGGAAAGAAACAATTCAGATCCTGATTAGGATAAGATATGTGCAAGGAAACTAAAAGTTAACGAGGTCCTGAACATTGATTGGCAATCTCAGACAAGAATCAAACCAAGAGAAATTGGCTTCGTGAAGGGTCAGTTTCAGGTGAAGAGGTCAGCGTCCTGCAGTTCACTCACAAGTCAGAAAAGGGCCTGCATAATGCATACATGAAAAATGAGGCCCATGCAACTTTGTTCGTTCGGTTACCTCCACGGCCTACGTGAGGGCAACACAAAATGGCGTTATGAACAACGCAAACAAAATGGAGTCCGGTCCCGATAACCACGGAACCTCAGACCCTCCTTTTGCCATTACGTAGGCAATGACGTAAACTCACGTCAATCTGAATCCAGGTCTATATCTATTCTCATCAGGTCATCAAGGTGTTGCTGTAACATCATCTTATTATCCTTCGCTTCTCTCGGGACTGGTCTTCTCACACAGATTGTAGCACAAAGACTACAAATGGCGGGACCACACTGGATGCATAAGCAACACGAGAAAAGGATCGCTAAAGCCATACCAAGGAACATCAGAATCTTCCATCCCCATTTGGACAGCATTTCCCAAAACCATCCCATCAATGACCAGTTCCCTTCGTCTACATGTATAGACTCAGCGGACTTATGTAACCTCAAGATGGCTTGGTACACTGTCGGGGCGCAATCTGGTATGAAAACGCAGCAACTAGACCCGATCAATTTACATACTCCACCTCTATCTGCAAGTATAATGTCTAAAGCAAAGCGGTTCTGTAATGTCATAAGGCGATCCGCTTGAAGCTTGGCTGTAATATTGCTAAGGGCACCTGCAGTCTCATTTATAGTGGCCTCGACCACTCTCGTAAGCTGACGAATAGTCCTACCATTAGCCATAGGACCCCAAAAGGGCAGGAAACCCTTAAAGAAGTCTCCAACTTCTTGTGCGGCAGTGTCTAACTCATCGATTACACCTCTACCATATCTTGTCTTATGGTAGTTGAAAACAGCTGTGTATGTAGGGGGAAGCAAAAATGCCACATAACATGTGCCTGAAAAGTCAGAAGGCAACCATGTATATGCTCTATCATAACAAACAAAATACGTGCCTTTAGCTGGCACGAACGGTGGAGATTTCTGGGACGTATAGACATTGGTGTGAATACACACACTCTTACCAAGCTGAGCTCTCGGATTCTGACCATTACCTTGCAGACAAAAATGACCTTGGTGGGGTACAATCCAAATAGGGGGAGACCTTTTTCGTCTCTCCTTCTCAGTCAAACTAATGCTATATTCAGTCTTGTTCCAACCAATATATGCTCGTACCTCATCTTTAGGGATAGCATTATATGCATCAATATCTCTGACCATATCTATTATTCCCTGTATCAAGGCATTATTATTCGCATTATCTTTGACGGAACGTACAGGAGATGCTTCATTCGCATAGATAAACATTGAATGGAGTGCCCATACTGACCCATTAGGCAAAAAAGGCAAAACTAAATATGTCATTCCCTTATCAGTCGTATGTGGCATAAGACCACACACCCAACAATTTGTGGTATTTACAACTAGCTGATGCTGATGTAACATCTGTATAAACGAATTGTTCACAAATTCTAATCTTCGTGTCTGTTCATGTTCAGGCAACGTATGAAACTCATGTGGGGAAACAGTAGGAAAAGAAAGAGTAGGTTGGGAGGTAGATGCAAGTGTCTGTTGTGATGCATAGAAAATCCAAACCACACAAACCAACGTAATGTTCAAAAGCATAAGAAAACACATTATTAAAAAACATTTGCTACGAACCAATATACACATTTGCACTCTGAAATCGACTCTTTTAACATCCTTGTCGGATTCAAAAGTCTCCATCCTCTAACGTGCTGCTCACGGCAATTTTCCTTCTTCACTTAAGTGTGCGTCAAGATCGTACTAACGACCCTAACCCACAGACCTTGTGTCAATACGCGGCTCACCCCTTAAGAACTTATACCGTGACCCTGCAGCTGAGTCCGGATGGTGACTCGAAAAAGAAAAAGTAAAAAAGTCTCTTGATCTGACAAGGTGTAATTCACTACATAAAAAAATTTAGATTTATTTGTCCATTTCAAATGTCCTTTTTCGATCTCAGATTGTAGCGCTCTTTGCCAGGCACAGTTTGGTCTTTAAAAAGGAGTGAAGTACCGAAAATTATATTATCACCTCCCAACGATAATCATTACATTACAAATCCCCTTACCATTACCAATAAGCAGTCGGTCGGCAGTGTAGAAGGTTCAAGCGTTTATTACACAAACACAAACTCTGCCAGAGGAGCTCCTTGCGACCTGACCCACGAGGTCCGCCAAGAAGACTGCTGGCACATTGTCAGCACATCACATATATACAGTTGCGTTGGCATCATCATTGCCTAACATGAAAAAATACAAATTGGTACAGGCTGGTACAGTAATAGGAAAACCCATATAAGGCACACAAAGGGCTCCTGGTTTCGCTCAGGCAGCAAGGTCAGACGGGTGACTCCCGTCTGTCTTCCCAGAGACGGTCCACCCTGCACCCCTCCCGGAATGTGCTTATCGGCCCTTCTTCAGCTAACTACGACCTTGTCGTTTCTAACGAGCTGAAACAGCAGTTTCTGCAACAGTTGGTTTCTTTCCCAGGAGCAAGGCTTTATAGCTAAAAGAGAATAGGGCCTGTGCATGCACGACATTAGAGAAGGCCATAATATGGTATTCATATAGCGTAACGTGGTGTGAGGCTAAGTTAAAGCAAATACCGCAATACTACCTTATGCATGTCTGAATTGTGGGGTTTAGGGACACCATGCTAATCCTAACATATCGGTATCAATACTACGTGATCAGGAATCGATTCTGGTACCTCAAACCCTCCTTTTAGCGTGGTGGAGCTAAACAAAAACGACAAGCAGCTAATCCTCGAATATTTCTTCATCAATGGCCCTCATGTCATGCACCTCCTTCTGCAGCATTTGAGCTTTAATAGAGACAGGGGTTGGAACGCACAGCGTGGTGATGCGGGAAGCACAGTAAGAACAGCAGGCTGGACCACACTGCATCAAGACACAACACGTAAAGATGATGCCAGCCGCACCTCCTAAGATCAACATCAGCTTCCATCCCCACGTGGACAAGAGTCCCCAAAACCAACCTGACAATGACCAGGACCCATTTTCAGTATGCATTTCAGAGGCAATGCGGTGCAACTTTTGGATGGCTAGATGGACCGAGGGGGCAGAGTCAGGAATATAAACGCAGGAAGAACTGCCGATGACACGGCATGCCCCACCCCGATCAGCTAAGATAACATCTAAAACCATACGATTTTGAAGCGCTACAAGTCTAGTAGCCTGAAGTTCCACGGTGAGGTTTGTTAAAATATCAGTGGTGATATTAATAACATTTTCCACTATTCTAGACAATCTCCTAATTTCCCTACTATTGAAGATAGGCCCCCAGAAGGGTACTAAACCCTTACTAAAATCCGTAAATTGCTGCAAGGAGGTATCTGTTTGATCAACTTCCGTCATATCAAGCTGTCTACGTGATCTGCGTAAGAACGCAATATTGGAATGGCTAGAGATCACAGCGGCAGAGCTTGCTACTGCTGTACTTGCCACAGGGGCGGCTGTATTCTCAAGATGGGATCGCATTGGGTACAACTGATGCGTTTTGTGATAATTGGAGGGGGCCACATAAACAGGAGGAAACAAAAAGGATAGATAGCAACGTCCAGCCCAATTCCATGGTAACCAAGTGTATGCGTGCTCCCCACACACGAAATACACATTGTGTGGAGTAATCAAAGGGGGACTAATACGTTTCTGCAGTCGATAGGTATAATTGCAAATACTATTCCCCATTTGTATCCTACCCATCCCCTGCACACAAAATCCTGCAGAAACATTCAAAATCGGGATAGGTACAGTACGATCTTTGGTAACATTTCGTTCAATGAAAAGCTGAAAGTATTGTGTGGCATTAAAATCCTTAAAGTCATACAGTTCATCTTGCAACCAAGTTTTGTTCATTACTGCTAAATACAGCTGTATGCAGCCCTGAGGGTCAATTTTCACCTGATCCCCATTACCCGTTCGATTGTAAGCATAGTGTGCTCGAACATAGTCAATAATGATATTATGTTCATTGACATCGAAGTCCCTGTGATGCTCACCCCAATGCCGGTATATTGCCAGAAACAGTTTGTACCAAGCTTCACAACTACCTAAATAAGACAGAGGGCAGGAGAGAAACAGATCATGATTGTGCACCACAGATGGCAGGAGCCCACAAACCCAACAATCCGTAGCGTTAGTAACATTGTGTGTCTGGTGCAGCATTTCTATGAATACATTTTTAGCATATTTCTGGCGATGTCTTTCTTTGTGTGGTGCTAGGGTGAACAGGAAATGTTCAGGGGGTGCGACAGTGGTTGACAAAAACTTCTGCAACGGGTATTTATGTTCTAAATATACGAACAGACTCATGAACACAGCTACTATAATAGTTATGGTTACAACAAATGCTATTTTGACCTTCGTGGTCCATGTGGAAAACATAGGTTCATAAAAAGGTATGTGTCGAGGTGCAATAGAAAACTCTTCTTCTACAATAACGCGACCAAAAGGGTACATTGCTAGCTAAAAGTCCAACAGTAGGCCTAGCAGTCCGACCTGCCAGAGGGTTCTTCTTTCCTGCGTCCGTCAGAGTCTCACAGGCAGACTCGTATCCCTATCCCAAAGTAAAAGCCGTTTCGCTGAACAGAATCTTCTTTCTGAACAGAGCACAATGATCAAAGTTCCAGCTCTCAACGGGTTCAGTCCAGTGTCTTGCTCAGCGCCCCAGACCTGTAGTCTAGCAAACCCTGTCTACGCAATCAAGTCTTTCCTTATCTCCTAAAAAAGGGGTCTGAGGCGCCGCGTGCCGGCTTCCTGGGCCGGAAATTGTATCGCTCACGACCCGGCACTTCAGGGTCAGAAAAGAGCACACCCGGGGCTTTCCGTACTTGTGAGGTTTCGTCTTCTGGGGTACTTGAAACAGAATTCAAAGCTATTGCACGTTCACTTGCAACTTCAGTGGAGACCAAGTCATCTGATCTCGCCGATCCCTCCTCTAGCCTTTGCTCAATCTCAAAGGCGTCAGAAAAGGGCACGAATGCATCAGCTCTTTCGGTTTCCTGTGTCAGAATTCCCCCTGGACGTGGCCGCTCACCAGGAAGTGGAAGTGGTAGTCGTTTGAGATGCGAGACATGTATCCAATGCTTGCGTCCATCCACTTTAACCGCCGTCCGGGTGGCCAACAAAATCTGCTGTGGCTCAGACCATCTAGGAGCCAAGCTGGTGTCCCACTCAAACTTTTTGACCAGGACCCACTGGCCGGGCTGTAAACGATGACCGGGGCCCTCTGGCAACGGCTGCAGTACAGAAGCTACCTGCTGATGAACAGAACGAAGGTCTTTAGTCAAAGCATAAAGATAATCAATCAACATAGGATATTCAATATCTGCAAAAGAACGAGGTCTAGGTACCCCCCACACGTTAGCAGGCCTCCCAAACAGTATCTCATAGGGAGAAAGGCCAGATCGGGAGTGCGGGGTGACACGTAAAGACATAAGGGCTAAGGGTAAAGTGTCAGGCCATCTCAACCCCGTGCTCTCCTGTATTTTTGCCATTTTCAATTTTAAAATGCCATTGTACTTCTCCACGAGCCCTGCTGATTGGGGGTGCCGGGCAGCGTGGAACTTCTGTTTAATGTGTAGACCCTCACAGATATGCTGAACAAGGGCCCCATGGAAATGTCCCCCGTTGTCCGACCAGATCAAGCGAGGCAATCCAAAGCGAGGCACAAACTCCTTCAAGAGAGCCTTTGCAGTTGCCAGAGCTGTATTTTCCTTGGTAGGGTAAGCCTCAACCCATTTGCTAAATGCACAGACCACGACCAGTACGTACTTCAAATTGTTGACGCGTTCCATATGAATATAATCCATCTGGAGCACTTCAAAGGGCAATGTAGGTGGTGCAAAATTCCCGCTCAAGACATTCTCTCCCTTTCCTGGATTATGCTGCAAGCAAACCATGCAATATTGGACCAAGCGGACAGCCGTCCGTTGAATATTTGGGTTATTCCAAACTGGGTCCAAAAGCCCACAAATACCTTTTGCTCCTATATGTGCGGGTCCGTGTGCCATGGTTACCACGGCCTGTACCAGTGCATTAGGCAGTAGCCACCTTTGTTTGTCGGTCAGATCAATCCAACAATCATTTTCATCCAATCTCCCTACCTCGTTTTCCCATCTCTCTAATTCTGCGGAGGTGGCTTCCTTCTGCAGTATTCTCACACTTTCCATAGTATTATCAAATAGGTCAAAGTCCCCTCCCACCCATCTGGCAGAGGAGTTGACATACATGGGGGACATCAGGGACTGTGCTGTCTGCTTGGCCACCTGATCTGCAAAAGCATTGCCTTCCCCCATCTCATCCACAATTGCTTTGTGAGCACTACATTTAATGATAGTTACTTTCTTGGGTAGGGTGAGAGCATCTAACAACCGCAAAACTAGCTGTCCGTTCTGTATCTTCTGACCATGTGAAGTAAGGAAGCCCCTCTCCCTCCACAGCCGCCCAAAACTATGGGCTACACCAAAGGCGTATTGGCTGTCTGTATAGATATTGACCTCGAGTCCCTCACTCAGCTCACAGGCTCGCAACAAGGCCATAAGTTCAGCAGCTTGAGCTGACCGGTGGGGTACTCGGAGTGTTTCAACAACCGTTTTTAGGGTCGTGATCGCATATGCAGCTGTCGTTGTGCCATCTGTTAGTTTGAAACAAGAACCATCCACATATAGCTCTCCCTGGGGGTGATCTAAGGGTGTGTCCGTGAGGTCAATCCTACCCTTGGTCTCTTCTTCTGTGCGATATATGCAATCATGCAAATCAGTGTCCTGTCCACTCGTAGGGGGTGGTAATAATGTGGCTGGGTTCAGGGTTGCGCATCGAGTAATCGTAATATGTGGTGCAAATAAGGTCAGCTCATACCCAGTAAGACGTGCACTCGTAAGATGCTGCGTTTTTGTTTTATTTAGTAAGGTGTCCACTGCATGCGGCACCATTACAGTCAAATTGGAATTTAAAACGAGTCCTTCTGACTGCCGGATTGCCACTGCCACTGCAGCCGTAGCCCTCAGACAGCTAGGAAGTGCTCTTGCAACATTATCCAATGTCGCTGACAAATAGGCGCACGGTCTTTGCTTACCTCCAAAGGCCTGCATTAAAACAGACAATGAACAACCGTCAACCTCGTGTACATATAGTACAAAAGGTTTACGATAGTCTGGAGTACCCAAAACAGGAGCGGAGCATAAAGCAGTTTTTAAAGAGTCAAAAGAGAGCTGACATTCATCCGTCCAGTGTAGGGGTTCATGCACATCTTTAGTAGTCAAATGCAACAAGGGTTTAGCCAGAAGTGAAAAATTAGGTATCCATTGGGGACAGTAAGATGTGATGCCAAGAAAAGCGCGGACTTCACGTTGCGTGCAAGGTACAGACATGCTAGAAATGGTGGTAATTCGTTCAGGTGTTAGTCGTCTACCCTCCTTCGATAAGAGATGACCTAAGTAGGTCACCCCCTGTCGACAGTATTGAAATTTGGATAATGATACCTTGTTCCCCTTAACAGCCAAATGGTGCAACAACTTAATCGTAGCTTCTTTACATCCTTCTTCCGTATCAGACGCAACGAGTAAGTCATCCACATATTGCAAGAGGACGTTGCCTTCCGGCAAGTCCAGGTCATCCAACAGAGCCTTGAGGGCCTGGCTATATATGCTCGGACTTTCAGTATAGCCTTGAGGAGCGCGACAGAAGCGGAAGCTTCGGCCAGATATTGAAAATCCGAAGATCTGCCTACTATCAGGATGGATAGGAATGCTAAAGAAAGCATTCTTCAGGTCGATGACCGAAAAATACTTTGCAGTCGGAGGGATCATGGTGAGAATTGTAGTGATATCTGTTACCACAGGGTACTGTGGTACCACTATCTTGTTAACAGCTCGTAAATCAATGACAAAACGATAGGCAGCACCTGTCTCCCCACCATCATGGTTCCTCTTCAAAATCGGGAGAATCGGGCTATTGCAAACATTGGCGTTCGTTTCCTCCACTACCCCTTTGTCAATCAGGTCCTGAATAATGTGCAATAAAGCCTGTTCTCCCGCCGGCGCTATTTTGTACTGCGGGATGCGTGGTAATTTCGCACCTTGTTTCAATGTGATGTGAACTGGGGGGATGTCCAGCTTACCCACATCTGCATCTCCTATAGCCCAAAGAGAAATCGGAATGTCATCGAACTCCGGTGGGAGTCGTTCATTTTTCGTGAAACATTGTTTAACGGGGGCCACAGAGGGACGTATAGTTAAATAGACCCCATCCGCAGAACAATGTATAGTTGCATTCAATCTCTTCAGCATATCCAATCCTAACAAATTTTCCCCACAATTCGAAGTCAATAATAGAGGAGTGTCAATGGTCGCTGGACCGATCGTGAAAGGGAGAGGTTTGGAGATGGGGCTTACGACTGGGACTCCGGAGAAACCCACCAAAACATTATTTTGCCCGGACAGAGCCGCCCCTGGAACCAATGATCGAGCAACGGAACTGTTCATTGCTCCTGTGTCAATTAGAAAATCCTCAGAGGCCCCCAATACTTCCCCTTTCACATAAGGTCCCCTTTTATTGACCGGAATTGACACTTGGCCCCCGCTCTGTCCCTGGCTGTCCTATGCTGGGGCGTATGCATAGTTGTTCCCCTCTGCATAGTCGCCATGGTAGTACTGCCTATGCTGGGGATCATCGAAATGATTTTTTTCCAACTTGCCTGTCCGGTCGTCTCTGTGCATATCACCTCGGTCGGGGCCCCCTCGTCCTCTACCTCGTCCTCGAATCGTTCCGTTCTGGGCGGCCAAGTACGGACACTGTGCTTTCCAGTGTCCCTCCTCTTTACAATAGGAACACTGGTTGATGCCTATTGACGGGGCTCCTCCCGAACCCCTTCCTGTCCCCGCCCCTCTCGTCATTGGGCCCCGACTACCTCTACCCCCTCCTTGCCCTCGAACCACTTGCTGTAACAGTACTCGAGTCTTCAGATCCTTAGCTTTCTTATCCACTTTATCTTTATTTTCGTTCTCTCTATGTTCATAGTACTGGGCCATGCTTAGGATTACAGACGGGGAAGAGGTAGTCCAGGTACTCTCTGCCGCCTCCAATCGTGCTGAAATTTCCGGGGCCAGGTTCGTAACGAACCTGTTAACGAACAACCTCGTGCCCCCTTCTGTTGCCAAATCTTGCCCGCTAAAATCAATGAAAACTTCTTCGAACCTTGTAAAGAAGTTGGACACACTTTCGTCCTTCTTCTGCCGACAGGCGGACAGTTTGTCCCAGTCAACTTTCCGGGGTGGGATTAAAGTATGCATAAAAGTTATTATTTTTGCTGGAAGAGAAGTTATTTCCGCTCTGGGTTTGTCCCCTGGTTTGCGATCTTGGTCCCAGCCCCTTAGCTCCTCCCATGTGCCACCTAGCTCAACATGATTAGAATCGTGCACCTGTCGCCATATATCCACCGGTACTAGTAGTCCAAAGAACAATTCAACATCGGCTAAAGTCATCACAGCGGAAGCGGCTGCCTCAGTCAGTTCTTTGTAATATGCAGTAGGATTCTTTCGGGGATCTGGCAGTTGGGATTTCAGCGCTAATACCTCACTTCTCTTCCATGGAGTATAAACCCACTGTTCCTGAAACCTAGCCGCTACCCCTTGCCGTATGACTGCCTGATTATCATCTCGTTGCTCGGGGATCTCGGGATGATAGATGGGATGCACCTCTCGCATAGGGTGCTGCGTAGTCCACTGTGGACTCTTCAAGAATAATCGTCTTCGATATTGAACCAAAGTGTCTACATTCTTAAATACTTCCTCCGGTGCTAAACTAAATTTATGAGCCCAATCCCGGATATTATACAGGATCTGAGAGCCGTCCCGTCCCTGAAGCTTATTTCCCAAGACCAAATAAGTAAATTAGACATCTGGTATAGCACATGTTGTTGCATGACCGGTTCTAAATCCTTCACCGTACTCCATATGTCAGCCGTAGTGTACACGTCATTCCGTATCCACTTAACTGCCTGATCTTCTAATGCTTCCTTTTCGCCATATCCCACAGATGATCTAGTGAACAACCGCTTGCTGGCTAGTCCCCCAACAGCCCCCCTCGGGGTCTGTTCAGACCCGTCAGGTGCGATGCAAACCTGGGGGGAAAGTCTCTCCGGCGTTGGGAAACTCAATTGCAACTGAGGGGATGTGAGTGTTGGTGCAGAATCGGGGATAAGCGTAACCAAAGCCCCTCCATGAGGAGAGGAAACACCGTTATTCCGCCCTAGAGTGACGGAGCCCTGTTCCTCTGGTGCAGATGCCCGTGACCTAGCTTCGGGCTGGACGGGTATTGCGGGGTATACACGCTCCGGGGCATATGGCGGGGGAGGCCTCGCGTCTAACAATTCCTCTATCTCATCCTCCGTTCCCCCTCTAGCTACATAACATTGGTCTACTTGGAGCCTAAATTGTCTGTCCGCAATTTCGATATTTCGTTCTGTCTTGTTTTTGTCATACACGATGGCCTTTTGAGTGATAGTCTGTCCCTGCTCTATCTTCATTAATTTTTCAGATCGAATACGTCTTCTTTTTGCTTCTTTCTGTCATTTGTTAAGGGTATCGAACATCGATTGTCGACTACGCTTAACAAAAAGGCGTTCTTGTAAATACTGAATCTTCTTTTCGTCGAAAGACCCAGTTTTCGGCCATTGTAATTCTACATTGTCCTTAGTGTATTTGTTCCACAAGGAGTTAAAAATAAGGGGGCCAATACCATGTTTACAATACATATCGTGGCTAGGCGCCCCCTCCGGGGGGGTCGGCTGACTCTCGTCTAACCTCCCTTCATCACTACGAACACAACCAAAACACAACTTGCTAAGGCACAGCATATTGGATTATCTCGTTTTTGGCTGAAAAGGAATTTTTCCGTTAGTACAAATTCAACAAAATTAAATATCACGTCATCATTGTGCTTTCATTCTCATGGCCATGTCACCATTCATTCTCCCATCCGTCTTTCATTGGAAATCTGGCAAAAATATGAACGTAGAACGTAACACGTAAATCTCAACAGTTGCAATCAAAAAGTGGAGCCCGTCGGCTCCCACTTGTGGAGAACTCTTCTGCTACTATTCAAAAGGCTGCAAAGAACACTTCCAACAACAGTCTCGTCCTCAGACTGCCTAAAGATAGTCACACAGGTTTTAAACCACAGACCGGTCTACAGGCCATCCGACAGCATTCATGGTTCACCTCCCGAACTATTCTGGCTGAGCCCGCATTTAAGCGTCGCTCCAGATTTGTCCGGGTGCTACCCAATCTCAACCATCGGCTTTCCCGAGAGCAGTCCAGCCGAGCAAGAACCGCAGTTCCCCTAGGCGTGCAATCCTTATCTTTAGTATACCCAGAGCGTCCGCACGTGCAGTTCCACACTGCCCCCGTCGGACCCCTGCCCAAATTCTCTTTGTGACAACTAATTACCCAAATGCAAATTCAGAGTTCCTCCGCGACCATAGGCCACCAAATGCTTAAATTCCGCTATCCAGATCTGTATATGCAATTCAACATACAACGAGACACAACACTCACCTGGTGCACGCAGGTCTGCCAGAACGTTCTCCACTGCCGGCGTTTGTTAGTACAAATGCTGCAGGTTCTCGGGTCACACCCGAAGGACTCCGGCGCGGGGCTACTAGCAGCTGAGGCCCTCCGGACCGGGAGGGCAGAGCAAAACCCCGAATTCTTTATGTATCAGGTCTGCAACCCCCCCAATCGAGAGCACCCCTTTCAACGTCACCTGTGATTACACAGGGACGACCCCAACGCGGAGTCCCGGTGGAGTCGCCAACTGAAGTACCGAAAATTATATTATCACCGCCCAACGATAATCATTACATTACAAATCCCCTTACCATTACCAATAAGCAGTCGGTCGGCAGTGTAGAAGGTTCAAGCGTTTATTACACAAACACAAACTCTGCCAGAGGAGCTCCTTGCGACCTGACCCACGAGGTCCGCCAAGAAGACTGCTGGCACATTGTCAGCACATCACATATATACAGTTGCGTTGGCATCATCATTGCCTAACATGGAAAAATACGAATTGGTACAGGCTGGTACAGTAATAGGAAAACCCATATAAGGCACACAAAGGGCTCCTGGTTTCGCTCAGGCAGCAAGGTCAGACGGGTGACTCCCTTCTGTCTTCCCAGAGACGGTCCACCCTGCACCCCTCCCGGAATGTGCTTATCGGCCCTTCTTCAGCTAACTACGACCTTGTCGTTTCTAACGAGCTGAAACAGCAGTTTCTGCAACAGTTGGTTTCTTTCCCAGGAGCAAGGCTTTATAGCTAAAAGAGAATAGGGCCTGTGCATGCACGACATTAGAGAAGGCCATAATATGGTATTCATATAGCGTAACGTGGTGTGAGGCTAAGTTAAAGCAAATACCGCAATACTACCTTATGCGTGTCTGAATTGTGGGGTTTAGGGACACCATGCTAATCCTAACATATCGATTATCAATACTACGTGATCAGGAATCGATTCTGGTACCTCAGGAGCTCCGGATTCGTCATGTCGAGCTTCAGATGTGGAGGCACAGCAGCTTGTAGAACATCATTATCCTCGCGTTCTGACCGAGTCCATGTCAAATGAGCATCACTAAAAGACACGAATCTAGGGACTTTCTCACAATCTGTGTCAGCTATACCATCCCTCACCCACTGATCATACGGTAAAGGCAAAGGAACTTTTTTCGTTTGGGTGGCATGCACCCAGTTATTTTTACCAGCTACTCTAACAGCAGTTCTAGTGACCAGCAATACCAAATAGGGACCAGTCCATCTCGGCTCCAAATTCTTGGATCGCTGGAAATTCTTTAGCAGAACATAGTGACCGGGTTGGATCTTGTGTCCTGGATCTGCAGTAGCTGTCGGCAAACTGTCATAGACCTGTTGGTGGAGAACACGTAATTTAGCAGTCAAGTCATGTAAGTAATCCACCAACATAGGGTACTCAAGGTCACTGTATTTCTTAGGACGAGGCACACCCCAAACATTCGCTGGACGACCAAAAACTATTTCGTATGGGCTAAGTCCCACACGAGCATGCACTGTCGTCCTTGTTGACAAAAGAGCCAACGGCAAGGCATCCGGCCATGTAAGACCAGTGCTCGCTTGTACCTTAGCTAATTTCAGCTTCAAGGTACCATTGTAACATTCAACAAGTCCAGCAGACTGGGGGTGATTCGCTGCGTGGAACTTCTGCCTGATACCCAAACCAACGCATACTTTCTTCATGACTCGGCCCACAAATTCACTCCCATTGTCCGACCATACAATTCTCGGCAAACCAAATCTAGGGAAATACTCTTTGAGCAAAACCTTGGCTGTAGACAAGGCAGTATTATCCTTTAGGGGGTAGGCCTCTATCCATCTGGAAAAGGCGCAAACAACCACAAGGACATACTTCAGATTATTGCATCTCTCCATGTGAATGTAATCTAGCTGTATCACTTCAAACGGATAAGTTGGAGGAGCAAAATGACCAGCTGGAGTTGGAGTTCCCTTGCCAGGATTATACTTCAGACAAATCATACAATGCTTCACAACATTCTCAGCACATTTCGGAATTCCAGCATTCTGCCATACTGGAGCCAACAACTTGCATATTCCCTTCGAACTAATGTGAGCCATTCCATGAGCCATAGTAACCTCTGGGAGCACATACACATCAGGCAACAACCATCGCTGGTGTTCTGACAACTCAACCCAACAACCTGTTGAATCCAACATACCCGTACTCTCTCTCCACGTACTCACTTCTTTCTCTGTAGCTTCAGCCTGAATCATCTTCACACTTTCTATTGTGTCTTCACACATTCCACTTTCCACAACCCATCTTGCAGGACCTGCCACATACATACGGCTCATCATGTCTCTCGCCGTTTCCTTCGCAACTTCATCCGCAAACGCATTCCCTCGACCTACATCGTCCACAACTTTCTTATGCGCCTTACACTTCACAATTGCAATCTGCTTTGGAAGAGCAAGAGATTCCAAAAGTTCATTTACTAACTGCCCATGCTGAATTTTTGTGCCATGGGAAGTAAGGAATCCTCTTTCTCTCCACAAACGTCCAAAACTATGGGCAACACCAAACGCATACTGGCTATCAGTATAAACATTCACTCGCTTTCCTTCTGACAATACACACGCTCGTGTCAATGCAATCAACTCTGCTGCTTGCGCAGAATTCTGTGCTATGCGTGCTGTCTCAACAACTGTATGTAAAGTTGTGACGGCATATGCTGCAGTCGTTTCACCATTCGGAAGCTTGAAACACGAACCATCTACCCATAAAGTACCATCAACATTCTCAAGAGGAGTATCCTTCAGATCAACTCTAGCTTTCGTTTCTTCCTCTGTACGAAGAAAACAATCATGCTGTTCTTGAGCATCCGTCTCTACAGAGATCGGCAACAACGTAGCTGGATTCAATACATTATATCTTTTAATGTGAACATGGCTAGCCAAAAGAGTCAACTCATAACCTGACAGACGTGCACTAGTAAGGTGCTGTGTCTTGGTCCTGTTCAATAAGGTATCCACTGCATGTGGGACCATCACAATCACCGTATTATCCAATACCAAACCAGCAGACTGTCGGATAGAAACAGCCGCTGCCGCTGTAGCTCTGAAACAACTCGGTAACGCCTTAGCAACTGTGTCTAACGTAGCTGAAAAATACGCACATGGACGCTGCTTATCTCCGAACTGTTGAGTCAACCCTGACAATGCACAACCTTCTCTCTCGTGAACGTACAACGTGAAAGGTTTACTGTAGTCCGGAGTACCCAATACCGGAGCCGAACACAATGCATCACGTAATTCAGAAAAACTTTTCTGACACTCATCAGACCAAGGGAGAGGATGCGGAGTATCTTTAAGAGTCAGCGCCAACAGAGGTTTCGCTAGCAGGGAAAAATTAGGGATCCATTGTCTACAATACGAGGTGATACCTAAGAAAGCACACACTTATCTCTGTGTGGATGGCACACTCATTTGAGCAATCGCTTGAATTCGTTCTGAGGTCAACCTTCTTCCCTCCTTCGACAAGAGATGACCTAAGTAGGTTACTTCTTGTCGGCAATACTGCAACTTTGAAGGCGACACTTTATGATGGAGGTCAGACAAATATCGTAACAAAGAAAGAGTAGGCTCTTTACAAATCTCTTCGTCATCAGCGGCAACCAACAGATCATCAACGTACTGGATAAGAGTAGCACCAGTAGGCAACACAAAGCTATCAAGCTGAGTTTTCAACGCCTGACTATAGATGGAGGGACTTTCACAATAACCTTCGGGACCTCTCTTAAAGTGGAAGCTTCGACCTCCTAAAGAGAAGCCGAAAATATCTCTACTCTCCTCAGCAATCGGAATGCTAAAGAAAGCATTCTTCAAGTCGATAACAGAAAACCAGGCTGCCGAAGCAGGAATCAGAGTCAACAAAGCAGTGATATCAGGGACAACAGGAAACTGTGGCACCACAATCTTGTTGACCTCTCGAAGGTCAATCACAAACCGGTACACAGGTGGCTGATAAGCATAAGTACGCTTAAGGACAGGCAGAACAGGACTGTTACACACGTTACCTCTCGTTTCTTCAACCACACCCTTCTCAACCAAATCATAAACAATCGCCAGAAGAGCTCTCTCGCCATCGCTAGAGATTTTATATTGGGGAATACGAGGTAGCCTAGCATTCAACTTAATCAATCAATCATATCACTTGTATAGCGCGCTACTCACCCGGACGGGTCTCAAGGCGCTTGGGGGAAGGGGGCTGCTACTGCTCGAACAGCCAGGTCTTGAGTTGTCTTCTGAAGGCAAGGTGGTCCTGGATCAGCCGAAGGTGGATGGGGAGGGAGTTCCATGTCTTGGCCGCTAGGTAGGAGAAGGATCTGCCTCCGGCGGTGGCTCTTCGGATGCGTGGTACGGCGACGAGGGCGAGGCTAGCGGATCGTAGCTGGCGGGTGGGCGTGTGGAAGGTCAGGCGGTCGTTGAGGTACTTGGGGCCCAGGTCGTGGAGAGACTTGTGTGCGTGGGTGAGGAGCCTGAACGTGATCCGCTTGTTGACGGGGAGCCAGTGCAGGTTCCTCAGGTGGCCGGAGATGTGGCTGCGTCGAGGGATGTCTAGGATGAGTCGGGCGGAGGCGTTCTGGATGTGTTGTAGTTTTTTTTGTAGCTTGGCTGTGGTTCCGGCGTACAAGGGTGACAACATAAGGTGGAATTTGCAAAAGACCAACATCATTAGGACCTGTAGCCCACAGTGTATCAGGAAGAGAACGCAATTCCAGTGGAAGACAATCTTTAGACACATACATCGGAGAAATCACTTTCTTACCTAGGGTAAGATGTACTCCCGAAGGAGAACAATGTAATGTCGCATATAATCTTTTCAGCAAGTCCAAACCCAACAGATTCTCATTACAACCAGTCGTCAAAATAAGAGGAGCTTCCAATTTACAAGGGCCAATAGAAAGAGGCAAAGGATTAGAAATCGGGTTACAAACTGGGGCGCCTGAAAATCCTACGGAAACATTGGTCAAGCCAGACAAAGGTGCGCCAGGAAGTTTAGAGTGCATAATTGAACTCTTTGTCGCACCAGTATCCAAAAGAAAAGGTTCTGTCACACCTGATGTAGTCACTTCAACATAAGGTCCACTCTGGTCTACTGGAACTGACACTACTCCCTCTCTTTGCCCATGGCTGTCCTAACTATCATTACAACCAGCACTCTCACTCTCGACATAATAATCATCAACATAGTACTTTGCAGACTGACCACTCGGAACATTCTGCCTGTCAAAATAATTCGCAGAGTTCTGAAGGGAAGAGGAACGCTCATTCTGGGGTAACACACCACGTCCCCTACCCCTAGGAGCTTGCTGGAAACCACCACGACCTCTCTGACCAGATACGTCATTCGCACGCTGTAACAAAGCCGGGCAACTATTCTTGAAATGACCTTCCTCTCTGCAATAAGCACACTGATTAGGACCAGGAAAGAATCGCGGAGCATAAGGCTCAGGTTTCTGTAACAATCTCTGAAGCTGTGGAGGTTACTGAAACTGAGGCTGATTCTGACGAGGTGGATAAGTTTGCTGCAAAAGAACTTTCGTCTTTAGATCTTTAGTCTTCTTCTCTGCTTTATCCTTCTCATCTTTATCCCTATTCTCATAATATTGTGCAGTAGCCAATATCTGGGCCGACGAAGAAACAGCCCATGAACTCTCAGAGTCCTTTAACTTATTAGAAAGTTTGGGAAGCAAATTAAAGACAAATTTGTCCACGAACAACCTTTGACCACCTTCCGTACTCATGTCCTGACCACTATGATCGATAAATGTTTCTTCAAACCTCGTGAAGAAATCAGACACACTCTCGTCTTTCTTCTGTTTGCATGCTGCTAACTTGTCCCAATTCACTCGCAAAGCAGGCATCATAGTTTTCATTAGATTAATAATCCTACCAGGTAATTCTGCAACTAAGGGCTCAGGTTTGGCACCTCCTACTTGCCGACAATCTGCAGCAACAATATTAGCCCACGTATCTCCTAATTCTGCCGCATGATTCTCATGACGAATCTTCGCCCCCAAAGGTTGAGGAACTACATTACCCATTAACATGTCTATGTCAGCTAAATTCATAATACACGCTTCAACTGTCTGAGACAACTCCTTGTAATAACCAACAGGATTCTTACGGGGGTCAGGTAAGTTCTGCTTAAGAGCCAAGACCTCTGCTCTCTTCCAAGGAACATGTACCCATACTCGCTGAAAATGGGCTTCTGCAGCCTGAATACCCAAATTAACATTAGCAGCAACTGCCTCTCTCCATACAGGGGGAACTTCTCTCATAGGATACTGCTTCACTTTCCTCCTAACAGAAGGAACAGGTTCGTACAATGGCTGAGACGGGAGTCTAGATCTAAAAGCAAGTATCGTCTCTACAGCATCAGTAACATCAGATTCCACTATCGTCCCTTTAGCAAATTCTGACTGAACATCAAGCAGTTCCTGCGGAATCGGACCCAACTCATTATCTTCCTATTCCTGCCGCAGAAAAGCACACATCACATCAAAAACATACCTTTGCTTAGGCGGCTCCCACTGAAAGAAAACATCCATAACTGCTGGCAAATTATACCTGGAAGCATTTAAAATCCATCTACGAGCCAACAGATCCAACACTGCTCACTCTTCGGAACTAGGAAGCTGACTACGACTCTGCTTACGTTCCGAAACAGGGGTCATACTCAGTGGCCCAAACAATGGAGACAATAGATTAACAACGGTCTCTGTCATCCGTTTACGAGCAGAAGGAGAAGAAGTAGGCGTAAAAACAGGAAAGTTAAAATCTTGAGACAAAGTAGGAACAAGAGCAGTAGGAGTCTGAGATGCAGAAGTAGAAGGCAAAGGAGTTTGAGGCAAAGCTGGTAACAAAGCTTGCGACCCTAGAGTGGGTTGCGCAGTAGGAGACAAAACCATCTGTGGAGCACCGGGTGGCTGAACAACAGCAGGAGGTTGAACAACAAAGGGTAGAACAACCGGGGGTAATAGAGGCGCAGTAGCACCCTGCACATAAGGGGGTGGCAATCTCAGTAAATGAGACATCAAATGATCTTTTTCAGGGTCTTCAGTCACTTTTGGAGGAGAAGACGGCAAGGCCGGATAACATTTATCTATGGCCATGCAACGCTGTCTATCTAAAACTTCACACACTCGATCTTCCTCCTCTATCTTAAACTGCCTAGCAGTTTGTAGTACTGACATATTCTTATCTTTCCTATCTCTCTTTGCTTGCTTAATTTCTCGCTGTTTGGCTTCCTTTCGCCAAAGGCGGAAAGAGTCAAACATTGCCGGCCGGGCTTTCTTCTTAAATAGCGCAACTTCCAGATTATCTAAAATATTTAATTCGAAACTACCATGTTGGGGCCATCGTAAGACACCATCCTTCCTTGTATAGCGGACCCACACTTCATTATAAGTGATAGGACCCACTCCGTGTTTTGAATAGAGCTCATAAGTCGGAGTTCCAACCGGAGGTATCGGACACGAATCCTCCAATCGGGAATCCCTGTTGCAACCACAACTAAACCATTTCCTAATTTTGCTAAGACCAGGCATCTTATAGCTCACTAATCTAGCTTCAAACTTCAAGGGGTTATCAACTATCGATACACTCGTAAATATACAAGCCCCTCGGCTTCGATTTTTGCAAAAATCAAATCAAAACCAAGAACCAAAACAAAGTTGTGGGAGTGACCCACTTATACTTAACCAAATATCTGTCACGCCACCAGAAGACCGTCTATCGTCTCGCTCTACAAAGGATCAATCAAGGGTCCAAGACAGGGCGACAGTCAGGGCAGCAGTCCTTCGTATCCGTTGGAAAGCGGGAAGCCTCGCAGAAAAGACCTTCGGTCCACGTCGACATGCAGGGGTCAATGAAGTGGCGGCCTTCCTCCAGAATTTCCTCACGTGGCTCCTCATGATCCTCGGGCTTGGACCGGTACCGCTGAAGTCGCCCCACCGTTGGACGCCAACTGAAGAACCGGGTTTTCTTAGAACCCAGCGGCGCCAGGGACACGCCCAAAGTCTTCGGGTTCACCTGTCTTGGCAAACAATGACACGGAATACTTCTAGGTGGCGTCAGAGATCAAATTTATTAGCTGCAGCTAGTAACAGTAATCCCAGCAATACAACACGGTGTACAACTCAAGAAACTGTTCAATTTTCATAGAGCAAGACATCATTATTTATACACCATATTCTCATTATAAATGCACACCCACTGCGCAAAATTCTGACCAATAGGACACATTTTCTAACTGAGTATCACATTAACAAAAACCCAATTTACAGTAACCCAATCCAAAAGTTAATTATTAGGAATGTCCCAAATTCAATTTCCACAAGCCGGACAAACCCATAATTGAAAGCACTACCCATGTAATGAAAAGTCGTAAGGAAAGAAACAATTCAGATGCTGATTAGGATAAGATATGTGCAAGGAAACTAAAAGTTAACGAGGTCCTGAACATTGATTGGCAATCTCAGACAAGAATCAAACCAAGGGAAATTGGCTTCATGAAGGGTCAGTTTCAGGTGAAGAGGTCAGCGTCCTGCAGTTCACTCACAAGTCAGAAAAGGGCCTGCATAATGCTCACATGAAAAATGAGGCCCATGCAACTTTGTTCGTTCGGTTACCTCCACGGCCTACGTGAGGGCAACACAAAATGGCGTTATGAACAACGCAAACAAAATGGAGTCCGGTCCCGATAACCACGCAACCTCAACTGCATGCAATTTTGAGAAACAGATGAGTCTTAACTATTTGGTGGGCTGTCTGTTGACACGTGAGCATTTCTCTGGCCTCTACATGTGGCGAGCAATGAGGTTCTCTCTAAATGGTGGTTGGGTTATTTGGTTACACCTTCTATCTGGAAGGATTGAGAATTTTGGGATGTTTCTAGGCTGCCCCATGAGGGTTATGGTGGGTGTTTACCTGTGGTCTGGACGTTGCTGTTTTTAAGATGGAATAACAGAGTTGGTCGGAGAGTCGTTTGTGGACTCCCATAGGACCCTTTGGAGAAATTACTGGGATCAGGATTGTTTGCTGTGTTTTCCGACGAGGGTCGGGTGTGCTGCTGAGACTCGTCGTGCTCAGCCCCATGTGGGAGATGTTAATGGACTCAATGGATTTTCTACTATGGCCTGGTGCCATGTGATTGTGTTTCTTTAGAGTTATGAGGCCATATTTGCCCTATGCATGGCAGAAGCAGGGCTCCTGACACCAGAGCAGTCACCTCATTTTGGAACTAAAGGAAGGCCTCCATTTGGTGGTAAGCCCTGAAGTTGGTGAGACTTACATAGCCTGCCCAAAGTTGGACTTGCGTAAGCAGTCCTGGGTGCCCGTTTTTATGCACCAGCTGCAGGCTGCCCTGCTCCATCATCTGACTGTCCTCCCCCTGTGGCATGGTCAGCTAACCCTGCCCTGGGGTACTAGGAGCAGAGAGGGGCCCTGTAGGCACCCAAAATGGGGGATTTAGCGATTTAGCTTGGATTCCTGATTGATCTATTATTTGGTAGCCTACAGAACTGTTGCAGATGTAGGTAAGAAAATGTATCTGCATGATGGTGTAAGAGGGGAATACATCCTGCTGGGGGGGATCTTGATTGTATAAAGGCGTTGCCTCCCCAAATATTTACCCCCTCCCTGCCACGGCTGTGGTCCTGGCCCTTGCTGGGGTCCCTGTCTGCGGTGACTGTGGCCAAGCGCTCGTCCAACCATCTGGTCCCTCCTGTAGTGGGGCAATGGTTGCTGATTTCTCTGGGGCTGATTGGAAGCTGCAATGGCTTTGCTCTGGATTTGATTTAAGGATGGGTATTCTGTGTGGAATGTCCTAGGATTATGCCTTTCTTGTTCATGGTATGCTTTCAGGTTATAATAATCGGTCCTATGGTTTTTACAGTTGCAATTGTGACATTCTTTTGAGCCTGGGGGCTGTGGCCTTGTTGCCCTCTGGTGCAGGACCTCTATCAGATAGCTTTGGGGTTCCGTGGCTAAGTCCTCTTCCAGCCCGTGCTATTTGCAAGCTTGTGGTCGCTGTAGTTTTTTGGAAGGCGATATCACCTGCTACTTGGTCCTGGAGCTTTTTCCATGGGGCAGGTGAGGATACTTCCTTGGGGTGTTGCCTTGCTGGCCGGTAGTGCCAGATTTCTTCCAGGGGCTGATTTCCGAGGCGCCACATTAGATAGCAGGTAGGGGGCCTTCAATGCAGGGGACATATCACTTGGCTCGGGCCACCTTGTCTGTGCCACTTTCCTACTCTGGAAAGTGTCGGGTGGTGCCAGAGGCCAAACCGGGCAACCCAAACCGGGCAACCCTGAGAGATTGCACGGTCTGGTTGCTACCGCCGTTGTCCTTCTCCGCCTTGGCCAGCACCCCACCTGGACTCAAGGGACTCAGTGGGCATTTGTGTGTCATGGCCCTGTGTCTCCTGATCCTTTTGCATTTTGCATGCTAGCCTGTTCACCGCTCCCACCAAGAGGTGGTGTGTCCGACCTGCCCACTGCCGAGCTCACTCATATCGCTCTGAGAAGCTTCCCGTACAACTAAGGACTGTCCCTTTGAAGGGGGCTCAACGGATTGGGATCACCCTGGCTGGAAGCCGCATACTGTGGAAATTGCCTGCTGGCTTGTGCACTAGGGGGGGTTCCAGGGGAGGAGTAGGCTATACTCCCATTCTCAGTAAACTGGATAGACACTCTTAGCGTAGGCAATAGGTTCTGCCCTAATATATTGAACAGGGAGGAATGATAATACAGCAGTTGTTTCTGCACCTTGTGTTCCCTGAGTCCCAACTTGAGGAGCTCTGTGAGGGGGACCTTGGCCACAGAACCCGAGATTCCTTGTATTTTGGCAGTAGTCTTTGATATCGCAAGCGTGACCTTGCCACCCCTGTATTTACTAGGGAGTGGTTACATGACTACAGGACCCTCCTCAGGGCAGCCCAGGGATGACAATAGGGTGAGTGCAGTCTTGAGTCCCCAGCTTGTCTCAGGCATGTTCCCCCTTGTTTCCCCCCTGGTTGGCGGGTCCCACTTTGCACTTTCACCCTCCCTATTGGACCCCAGGGAGCTAGAGCCATTTCCCAGATGTCACTTGCTCTGGGGTCATGTGGGTTGCAAGTTGAGGTCACCATGCGGTTGTCCCATAGTTGAAGCAGGGCTTCTCATTTAGCCCTCTTCTGACCTGTATACTTGGTCTGTATGTGTGACTTTGTGTTCTCTATGATACTGGTATCAAATGTTCCCCCTTGAAGCCAGGGGAATGCGTATGTTCTGGTATACGTGTGCCACTCACAGCAATGTTCTCCTAATTTACAGGCCTGTGTGGGGAACCTAGCTTGCATATTTTCGAGTGGAGTTTCCATGATGGATTAGGGAACTTATTTTTAAGGAATTTGCTAACTTTTGATTGTCTCAAGATTTTAAATGATTACAAATTCTACTCTAGTTGTGGGGAAAACTGTGTACACAGGGTTGTACCAGAAACAATATACTGTTGTCGGGAGACCGGTGGGGGACAGGAACTGCTGATCACATGCTCCCTGTTATGTGCCAACTCTGATGTCCTGATGCTCGTTGTACAGGCTGCAAGCGGTCCCTTTAACACAACGTGAAGAGCCCGGGAGGAGGAGTTCGGTAGAGCGACGTCATCCTCTACCACCCTATCAGATGAGGACGCCGTGAAGAAAGCGGAAGAGCACGTTGGGAGGAAAGCAAGAGAGCGCAAGCAGGAGAACGCGAAAAAATGGAGACTACGACCCAGGACCAGACAAGACGTCGGACAGCTGAAGGCCGGGGAGTCACGCCGAAGGTCCTGGAGGGCAAAGAGATGCCAGGAGGCCTACGGAACTATGCGTCACCCCGCCACTCTCCAGGAGGAGCGTGGCTGGAGCAGATACGTCTCCACATACGGGGGTTCTCCAAACACTAGGAGGGGAAGAGAAACTCTTAGAGGGTGGACACCGCTTTTTGTCTCTCAACCGGCCTGCACATGGTGACGGTGTTCGGTGACCCCTCACAAACCCCTTCCTTGACACTAGAAGTGTCTCGATCCTTCAAATGCCCCATGGTTTGTTTTGTTTTGTTCTTGCTTCCTCTCGTACTCCCGGACCAACAGCGGAGATACGCTTGTTCCAGCTACTCCTTTCCCACAACCGGTGAATCCAGGAATGCCCCCTTCAAACCAGACTACCTTTACTCTTTGTTTTGGCTTAAATAAGTAGAGACACCAGAGAAACCCAAAGTGTCCGATCCTCTTTTCCTGGGCAATATATCATTAGAGGGCTCCCTCCTCCTGGGTCCCACAAAAACTGGTTACGAGCTCTAAGAAAGCTGATGCATCTGCAGAGGTTTAACAATTTGGCAATCACAAATGCAATGAAATAATAACAACCAACAACAAATTCTAATGGTTAGTTCGGAACAATACAAGTTGACTTTGTTGTAGGGATTCTGCAAAATAACAGAACTATGCTTGGGATTATGGGACCTTAGTAGGCAGGGACTGAGTTATCCTATCACCTTAGTACCCATGAGCCCGGGACTGACTAGGTATAGTGTCTCACTTGCCCTCCTTCTCACTCACAGAGTAACAAGTGATTAGACACCTCAGAACACCACACTCCCGAGTCTCTCAGCAATCGCAGTTGCAAGACACACCCTTTCACTCATGCTCTTGTATTCATCCACAAGAAGATCTGACAGAGACACAAACAAGTTTAAAATGTTTATTTTACCTAACGTGCTCTAGTATGCAGTATATGTGCCACAACCAGTAGAAAAATGCACAAAGACAAATACGGGCAGCATAGCAAGTAGTCCGTAAATCACAAAAGGAGCAGTCATGATATACGACAGAGTAGCCTAACCTTCCTCCCCTTGTATAGAAGCTAGATGATTATATATTTGAAGATCTCTGGGTGTTATCAGCAAACCCTGTACCTAAGTCTATAGATGGTAGACCTACATCACAAGTGCTGCCATGCTCTTCTGCATGGAATGGTCCCTCTCCAGGTGTGTGTTACCTATCCGTGTACCCTCATATGAACAAAGTATGTGTTCCCAAACAACAGCTGCATCTGCATGTTTTGCCTAGGTGCTAGGGCCTGACCAGAACAGAATAACAACGGTATTGTTGTTCGACCTTGTGCACAATGTCCAAAATAAACACCAGGAACGAGCAAAGTGCAAAAACAACAGCATGTTCTATGTGAAAGTTCCAGTGTGGCACAAGCAAAATAAATTTGTGTAGTAACGTGCGCAAAGAAGCGGACAGTCAGCAACATCCTGATGTTAACATAGGGAAGACGACAATGCACATATGTGTCACATGACAACTTTTAGTGTTACAATATCAAACATGGAATTCTGATTTATGATAAAAATTGTTAATACTTCATCAAACGCATGAATCTACTAACATGACACAACATTTAAGATGAAGCACAATTTGCAAAATTTCAATAGCACCATGACATCAATAATGCACAAAATGGAAAAATCTAAACTAGATTAGAAGAGAAAAAGACTTGACAGAAAAAATTGTTACTTTGTCCCCAAAAACTTCAGTCTCCTCCCAGGGCCTCCCACCTGAGGACATGCATGCTTTGTGTAACACACAGAGCTAAGGGAGATCGATAGCCTGTCAATATTGGCTCAGTGGACAAAAATAGCAATGAATTGTGCAGAGAAAAAAGGGACAGCTGACAACTATGGGCCCTCTGTGGCCAGACACAAGCTCTACCTTATTCACCAAGGACTGAATGTTTCCATAACGTCCGAATTACACCCAATGTCACACCTAGAGGTTGTGCATACCGGCTGTGTTATGCCCTGTGGTCCAAACGAATAACACCTCTTAATTCTTTCAGAAACTACCAGTGTTAAGAAACCAATAGCACTAAGAAAACACCTTTAGACCAAAAAATTAAAATCGAGATGCTGGCTGTATATCACACTCAGAGCCTTTGCGTACCGTCGGTGTCATGCCCAGTGATCCAAGCAGCCACTGTCTCACACCCAATGACAAGCGTACCCTCTGTGTGAGGCCCAGCTGTCCAAGCGGTCCCTTTAGTACACCCAGAGACAAGCGCTCCCTATGTGTCATGCCCAGCGGTCCAAGCAACAAAATTGTAGCTACCTTCACCTTCTCTAGTGTGCTGACTAGGGGAAAAACAAAAGTGATCTCTGCACATGTCCTAGTTTACCACATGCCACATACTGGGACTAAAGATCAGATGTAGTCTCTTACCCTGTGACTCCTGTCATCGAATGGACCTCCACCCTGTGGATTCAGCAGAACTTATAATCAATTATGGTGTCTGCTCACCGATCTAATTGTGCAGTTGTGAATCCATTCGAGCAGAGGTCCTTCATTCGACAGCAATCGGGCTTGAAGAAACAATCTTTCCTACCTGGCTCACCAAAATGTTCCTTAAATATGATTTTACCTTAAATAAATGAAAAGACAAGAGGCGTTTGGTGAAACAGGAGCAAGTTGGTTTACTAAAATGCAGCAACCGAGAGAGTATTGACCGAGGCCTGCCTAAAGACTGTCTTAGAGTACAGAAGTTTTGGCCGCACATATATACATTTTGAGGGTAAAATAAAAACACTTTGATATTCTTTGAAAAGCCTTATAGTCATAAATAACAAGCATGACCTTCTGATAATGGGTACACAGTTAGCACTAGACCTCGGGGAGAGCTAGTGTGGGCCAGTGTGTGTGTGTCCAGATGTCTGGTGTGATGAGCGCGTGAACACCTTGTGCAGTGTGCATGTCCTGATTGGCTGAGAGTTCCTAACTAAATGTGGCATCTAACTTTGTAGTATTTTGGGAACATGCGCATTTGGCCAAACGTGTTTTATCGTGGCCAATTTCCTCGGTCCTGTTCGTGGTGTGACTACCTTTCTGTGGGATCGATGTTTTTTGTGGGTGTGAAATTATTTCTGGGCTAAGTGTATCCCCAACTGTGACCTGTCAAGTGGTAGGTTCGGGTTTGGGTCACAGGGCCTGTCTGACCACGTATTTATGACTTGGGGTTGATGAGGAGGTCATCTTGGATGAGTCCGACACCAATGATACGAGTTCATGTGTCTGTGTGTACATGTAACATGGCAGTCATTGATATCATATTTACCGATATTCTCATTATTACACGTGCAGTTGTTATATTGTATATCAACATTGCATTCACTGATATTGATGTCATTATATGGCCATTATTTATGGTGTACATCGACATTGGCGTAACTGGTATTGACATCACTGGGCATGCATAAGTTACAGCGTACATTGGCATTGCATATACTGGTATTGACATCATTGTGCTTGCATCGATTACAGCTTACATAGATATTGCAATTATTCGTACTGCTTCTGCTATGCGTGCATACATCAGGGTGTACATTGCCATAGTATTTATCAATCTCAACACTACCAGTATCAGTACTCATAGTGGTACCCTCATGTTACCTCATTCTAGTCATAGCCAGCATGCCTTCAAACCGAATCATGAGGCATCCCTGAACTATACGTCTATATTGCCACTTGACTTCACAGAGTGAAACGGCACTGAGGATTTTTGCAACCCATTAACTGTTAACCTACCACCAGCTTGTTGCCCTTGTGTGGCAGTTTTGGTCAATGTCCCCCCTTTCACTCCTGGCATAAATGAACCCCAGAGTTGCTAAAGAACAAAGTTATTTACAGGCACACCTCGAAACATATATTCCTGCGTAGCCGGGTCGATCAAATTTTGATGACTAGATGAGTGGGATGGATTGGCCCACCAAGGAAGATCTTAAAGGGAGATTCCATTATTATTCATTGTAAGCAACCCAGGATTGCAGGGGAGTCTTCATTAATGTCAATGCCAATCACATCATTTGCTAGGAACTGTCGTGTATTTCTATAGGTTCTGAATCGATCCCCCTATTCCTGACCCTATACTGGTTAAACTACCTAGCTAGTTAACTAACAGTCAGCCCATGAGGCAAGAAATCCCCCATGATGCAGATACCGTTATCTGACGCAGTCACACTACGGCACAGGAACGTGTTATCTGATTAGGTCATAACGCTTGAGATCTAATTAGACAAGCGACATTCCTCCAGCCCCTGATAAGGCATACGACGTTCTCATAACAAATCAAACCTATGACAACCTGGATAATCCGTGCGGCCATTGTTTTGATTTCACAGAGAACTTTAGTAAAGAATGTGCTAACGAGCAAGTCGTATGACATCTTTATTGACGTACCTATGTCCATCCTTACGTCAATCCCGGCACCTTTAAGGTATAAATATTGCCGACCTTGCCCTATGCAAACACACGCGTGGTGACAAGACGGAGCAGCCATACTTGCCGAAGCCGAGAGCAGAAGCAGACCCCGCAGGCAGCAGCCCCGCCTTCCTGACGCGCTGAGAGACGCGCTGCTATCTCAAGCCGAGAGACCCAGCACCGGCGTTTCTGGGCAGCCCTCGCAGGCAGCCTGGAATATCGAGAGCAGAGAAAGAGATACCATTCCTCATTCATCCTAAATTCCAGGTACAGAACTGAATAACCCCTCCTAGAGAATTCTTTAGTTATTCACTTGGCAAAAACAAACTTAACTTAAACTGTAACTTTCTATTCCCGCCCACGTATTAGACTTAGGTCAGGTACACGGGGTAGGCGTATTTAGAAACACCAGTTGAGCACGTTTAGTCAAATGTATATGTGTATGTAAATATATTTTAATCATTTTAAAACATCATATGGCTCAGAAACCATATCAATGTTTTTACAGTATTATTTTATACTATTGCTTTTAATGTATGCACTTTACTTAACTATAAGTATTGCAATAATATCGATCCATTTCTCTTGTACGAGAAAAGAGACTGATCAATAAATAACACCTTTTATTGAACACGCCCGTCTCTTCCTTTTCTCTACATTCTGATGAGACTAAGAATGCACGTACTGACTGAGTAAAATAATTGCCTTGTGCTCACACGACTCTTGAGATTGACTCTTGATTAGGGGAGAGCAAAGTTGTCATGTTCTATGGTTGTCAGAAACTAAATCCCTTCTTGTCTAATCAGGGGAGTTAATCCTTCCTTGAACATTCGAGAAAGTTTCTAGCGAACTCTGAGCTTAGCTGGCAAACCCAAAAATTAAGTCTAGCATCGACAGTAGTAGACCTAGTTAACGTCTGGCCTAGGCCTTTACTGCTGTAGGTACTATTCCAATGCGCAGAGCCTATTGGGAAAATAGGAGCTACACTACATGGCGCCCAACGTGTTTGGAAAGGGCGATAAAACTAACGTAAGACATTTAGAGTAACTCAGTCGTGCTTTCTCACTCAGACCCCTTTTCCCAAATACTCCAAAGACGTCTGGAGTGGGTGAAAGGTTATAATATTCTCCAAAACCTCGCAGGAGGGAACTCCTATGTATGGTTCTTGGTCTAGTCAACGTTGAAGGATAAACAGTGTTCCAAAATATTGTGCATCTAATCTCTGTTTCCATAAAGAAACCTGATCTGCAAATAAACATAATACCATCCTGTCAGCAAAATGGACAGCGATGAAGAACGAGAGGTTACTAGATTAGCTACTGAAATAGCAGATGCTGATGCTACCATGCAAGCAGCAGACGCGGATATAATACTCATTCCGGTCGCCAAAAGGAGATCTATAACCTTAAAACTTATAGAAAATGGACTGACACCTAGAGGTGGCACAGTCATATTCGTAATCGAGGCACACGAATATCGGCAGACAGAGGTATACTATACATGGATACATTTTCCAGCAGCTAATACTATAACAAAGTACTTCCACTATTACAAAGTAGAGGAACCTCCTAATGAGTACACTCCTTTCGAGGAGGTGGAAGTACCACTCAAATTCCAAGAGCATTTGCTCTTATTTGATGGCGCCCTAAAACATAATAATCACATTACAAGGCTCGGTCCTTTAGGAAGACCAGGAGCAACGTGGCCGGTCCTAGCCGGATACACACCATATCCAGACATCGAAAGAATGCCTGCAGCAGAGCTGTTAATACAGCTAAAACAACTACTAAAAATTCACAGACAATTAGTTCAGTATGTAATGCGGACTTCAACAATTCAACCAGCGATTAAACTACCACAGCTGACCCCTCACCAGGGGAACACAAATAAAATTACACCACAGAACATCCAATCCTGCCTAGGTAAAGTTCCAGCTAAACGGGAACAAATACCATTCTGGTTGGCACAGAAAATTACCCAAATAGAGGCGGTGTTTCCTGACACCACCCCATTAGAAAAACACAGGATTCTGACTATATGTCTCCCAATGGGAATCGCACCACACATTGAGGACTGTGACACTTGGGGTACAGTCTTTGCTTCCATCTACACAAAAACGCACGGTGTTCCATCCATTTCGGTAATACCAGATGTGCTAAAACAAATTCAAGATGAATACGGTCCAGAACCTGCTTTAACTCTTGGTATGAAATTACTAAAAGACTTCAAGCAGGTCTCGGCTATATTACTAGCCAACATAAAAGGTGAAGCAGCAAACGTGGCGATCCGCCAGAGGTTAAAAGAGACAGATATAGCAGACCAACCAGCTGAAATTGCCAGAATCATAGAAAAATCCTATGAAGAACTAGGCAGAGATAGTCTAGGTGGAATACCAGTAAAACCGCAACTGACTACAAGTCCAGAAAAAATGTTTTTTAATAATAATAATAATTCACCAAAAAAGAACTGGGATGGAAACAAACAATCCAATCCTAAAGAAAAGAAATTCCAGTCCAGAGGAAGGTCTCCTAGGCGAAGAGAGAAATCTCCAAACCCGAGACAAAGGTCACCCCAGAGTGACCCCTCTGGGAATAGATATAACCTTAGAAATAGGGATAATATTAAAAAACCTGATAGATATCAAGACATTGATACACGTCCCTCTCAATCTTTTCAGAATTCCTCGCAGAAATCGGAAAGAAGAGGACGATCAGAAGAGCACGCCAAGTCCAAAGACAAGGAACCTGCTCAACTGAAAAAGAAATTACAATTTCCAAAAAAGAAGGTAGCCAGTATCAAGGTAGTTAACAATGCCGAGAATACTGAGGACACAACTGAAAAACGGAGAGTGGGCTCAGACAATGCTAGACAGCGCAGCAGAGGTGAGCATAGCTCGCAAAGTCCTTATGAATCATCTGGAGACAGTGGACACGAATGAATACCTTCAAGTGGAAACTGCAGATACCAGAGTTAGCAAGCCCCACAAAATATACGAGATAACATTACGTATAGAGGGAGATAAGACTAGGAAAATAAGGGGACTATTTTGGGATAACCTCTCAAAGGGTTATGACATCCTTTTAGCTGAAAAAGACTGGCCACCAGAGTTTGTCAGGGAGTGCCCTCATGGCGAAGAAGTAATTATGCCTGCCTTCTCGAATCAAATCCCGATTCATAAAAAATACACACTTGCTAGAAAGTGGGCAGTGGCCTTAGCACCTGCTTTATATAAAAATCATGTAGGATGGGATGAGGATTCTCCTCCTCACAAAGTCCAGTTAAAATCACAACCAACTGCACAAAGGCAGTACCCAATTAAGCAAGAAGCTAAAAAACAAGTAAATGAAATACTAGATCAGCTAGAATACCAGGGGGTGATTGAAACTTGCACCTCACAAATGAACAATCCTTTGTTTCCGGTCTCCAAACCAGACAATTCATATCGTCTAGTTTTGGATTACCGACACCTTAACACATGTTGCAAAACTTTTGCAGTGCAAAACTCACACAGTGCTGCACTAATGAATAACATAGTGCGCAAAAAATACAAAACTACCTTGGACATCTCCAACGGATTCTTTTGTCAAAACATAGCACCAGAGAGCAGATATTTAACAGCTTTCTCAGTAAATGGCACTCAAAAACAATTCTGTCGGTTAGCCCAGGGGTACAAGAACAGCCCGGGGGTATTCTCAGCGAGAGTAACAGAATTACTACAACAATATGATGATGAAGCATTATCTTATGTCGATGACATTTACTTAACAGATGATGACTTGGAAACTCACTTGAAAAGAGTGAACACCATAATACTTGGTTTCGCTGCAGAGGGTTACAAATTCAACTTCAAAAAATCCAGGATTGCCCATCTGACAGTCCTATTCTTAGGATATGAGTTATCAAGTGAAGGCAAAAGCCTGGCAGACAATTTCCTAGAGAAATGTGCCGTAATCCAAGCTCCTAAAACACTAAAAAACCTACAGTCAATTCTAGGCTTCCTAAATTTCGGAAGAACTTACATTGCAAATTACGCAGAAAGGGTCAAACCCCTTTACGATCTAATTAAACCAGATTTTAAAAGATCAAGTTGGACTCAAACACACACAGACATTTTGAGATCCTTACAAACAGACATGCTAATTAAGACAAAATTAGAAACACGTGATAATACACGCAACCTTGTGATCCGAGTCATCCCAGGGAGATGCGGATTCACATACCTGACCTCTAATGAGGGAGAAAAGGTACCAATTGCATTCAAATCACACTTGTACACTAAGGCTGAAATGAAATTTAGCCCAACGGAAAAAATTCTTACAGCAACACAGACAGCTATAGCAAAAGAACGAGCCCTGGCACAAGGTAAACGAATAATAATCGTGACACCAATACCAGCCTTAGAGGCGGTAACAAAGGCAAGCATTCCAAATGCGAAAGCACTCCATCCGAGATGGATACAATGGGCTAACTCTCTTGCTGCAACAGACGTGGTGTACGAATTTGATCCTTACTTAAAAACACAAGAATTTCTACAATATGAATTCGAATGTCCTCTGCCAACCGAAATTCTGCCTCTAGACCAATACGGCTGTATAATATATACAGACGGATCAGCACAACCCGCAGTAGGGGGTAAACAAGCTTACAGTGCTGCGTGCGCGATTGTTAAAGGTCGTTGGCACGAAGGGAAATTTAAACCAACCCTAACTAAAACACAATCCCTAGGAGATTGTACAGCTCAGCGAGCTGAACTACTAGCATTCAAGATGGCGCTTGAAAATACGGATCGAGAATTCCCCACACTCATAGTGTGCGATTCGTATTATTGCGTTCAATCTTACAATGAATACTTGCAGATCTGGCTTCAAAATGGTTTCAAGGATGCGAAAGGTGGCACAATCAAGCACAAAATGCTCTGGGAACAAGTAGCTCTTTTACAAAAAGAACTACCAAAGACTCACGTGATACATACACTGAGTCATCAACGTGATGGCGTTCACGTTGCAGGGAATTCATTGGCTGATGAGGCCGCGAAGGCAGCTGTGCAAACGGCTTCCGTAGCTGCCGTCACCCGGTCAAAAACAAAAATAGACAGTGAAATATTACAAGCTGTCAGCGCTTCAGAAAAGGATTCGATAGAACCACTCCCTAAAGGCTTTCCAGTAAAATACTCATACATAACTGATGCAAACAATGTTCCTTTTGCTCAAATCCCTGGAGTGGGGGATAGGGCAATTCCAAACATGGAACATAGGTTAGGACTAATAATAGCGGCACACGAAGGGCTTGCTTCTACCCATGCTGGCGTCTCAGCCACAGTATCATTATTAAAACAGCGATACTGGTGGCCACAAATGAGAAGACAAACAAGGAACTATGTTCTAGCATGTGAAATATGTCAAAAAATGAAAGTATCAACTGTGAGACGTCCAGCACAGACGCCCCTTCTAATCTCGGATAAACCATTAGCCTGTGTTTATCTAGACCACTGCGGTCCCTTACAAAGGGATGGTAACTATAAATATATCTTGGTCGCAGTGGACTCATGCACGAGATTCATATGGATGTGGCCCCAGCGAACGGCTGACGCCAGAACTGTTATAAAAGATTTGCGGGTCTTTATCGGCACATACGCAATTGGCATTCTGCATTCGGACAATGGTCCTGCTTTTAGCTCTCGGGCTTATAAGGAGGCCATGGTCAGCATGGGCGTGCAATTGCGGTACTCTTGTCCATTTCACCCTGAGGGGAACGGAATTGTTGAAAGGAAAAACCGTGACATAAAGCAATCTATAACGGCAAAGGTATTAGGTTCGGGAGCTGGGTGGGTCAAACATCTAATAAGTGTCCAACGTAGTCTAAATAACTTGCCAAGAAATTCTCTGAAGGGATTCAGTCCGTACGAATTATTATTCGGAACTAGGATGTTGATCTCTGACCTTGATAGTCAGACTTCAGTGGTAACAGAAAAAAGCTTTGATGTCAAAGACCGTTTGGCTATTTTGCAGGACTTAAACAAAACAAGAAAAGACCTGAGCAACATACAGTTGAAACAACAGCCAACAACCACTGAAGAATCACCACCTGTCCCAGCAAGACCTGTCTGGATTCCAAAAGTCGGGGATCTAGTCAGGGAGAAGATCGCGGTAAAGAAGGAATTTGGGCCTTCTTACAGAAAAGCAGTTCCTGTCTTGTCTGTCAACGGGACAAGATCAGTTGTACTACCGCCACTTGCTGGAAAAAAGGAGAACCGAGTTGTATCCATCGACCTGGTAAAACCACAACATGTGGCCGATAACAAACAGTAGGCCAAGTGGACTCCCAATAAGTAGCAGAACACCAAGGTTTGCTACCAGTACAGAGGTCCTAACAAAGAGGCTCATCACATTCGAAACGCCTACAGAAGAACAACAAGGACTATGCAACAATGCAATAGAACTTAGACCTCTGAAAACCCAAATAAAGACATTTAGCAGAGACACACCAATCTATACTGAAGTACCAAGTGAAAATGCAAAAAACAAAAATCCTGAACCAATTGGAACAATTGACAGAACTGCATCCGGTTACTTCATCAACTTCGATGATTCCTCTGAAGGCTTCAGCGAACAAAAGACACAGCCATCATCAAAATCCTTTAAAGACAAAGCGAAGGAACTTTTGAAACAACTAAAAGAAACATATCTGATTTCTCCATGGATTGAATTTTGGGTGGGTTTTGGTGCATTTATCCTCATACTTTGGCTCATCATGGTATTTACTTTGGGACGCTTCATTGAGGGAAAATATGCTAAAATGGACACAGCAAGTCAGAACATCAACTTGGTCCTCAAACCACACACATCTTCACACGTCGAGAAACGAGAACTTTCTTCAGAACTTTCTTCAGCCAACTTCACAGCAATTCCAATACCTGGTGGGGTAGCCTGGGACAACACTGACTATGAAATTTATGGTCCGGTCGAGATCCTGAAATATCCACACCAAATTAAGATCTCTTTGAGTGACTTTGCAAAACCAAACTCATTTGCTGATGATTGGGACTTTGAAAGTATAAACAATATGATGTCTGACTTAGTAATGTCTGCTAAATTTACAAAACATGATTATTTGCAAGGTTCTACAAATTATGATAGTATGTATTGCTATAACCACTATGGTAACCATTTCTTGCATAAATCTGCACAACCTAGAAATGTTTTAAATTTTAATCAATGGGAACATTGTGCTACACCTCCAAAAGGGAGCTCTAGAACCGTTTATGACAAATATTCATACTTTCAAGGTTTTAACACTAGTAATGCTGAAACATTTTATTATAAATTGTCAAACAAGACAGGGACCAAAACCATGATAACCAACACAAAATTGATTTATTCTGATTCATTCTTTGAAAAAATGAATACTTTTGGATTCGATTATTGGGACAAAAATGTTGATTTGAAAAGTGTTTGGGGTACAAAAGAATGGCAAGTACAGGGTATAGAAGCTTTGTTTAGAGCCTGCATGATCCCAGAACAAATGATATTTTTAAATGACACTGTTCAACAAACCACCTGTCTTGGCTTAGCCAAAATCAAAGATTTAAATAACCCGTCTATTCCAAAGCCAACAATGTTTAGCAATAACTCTGATACAGATGAAGAAATAGACATAAACCATATACTTAACCAAAACAGAACACATCCTGATTGGAAACAATGGTTGATCTGGCCCACAGATACAAATAACTGTCAAGATAGATTCCTGAATAAAACACAGGGTTTCAAAATGACCAGGCCAGACCCTAGATATCCCCAAAGACATCACCCAGGGATAATAACAACCTACAGTGTGGGCAAATTATGCCTTCAATGGCTACAGTCTTCCACACTGCCTGAAATTAAGCAACACCTAACTTTACTTACTGATGGTGCTGACTTGCGTGATTTCATAATGGGACCACGCAAACAGCGTCAAAAGCGTTTCATAGCAGCCTCTGTATATGCAGCATACAATGAGGCCTGGAAGGTTACTCAAATTGAAACAGCAGAGAGAATACGTGAAATTGATCGTATTAATTTGGAAAAATCACTTTCTGTAGTGGACAATGGGTTAATGACTCTGTCCTCCAGAATTTTTTCATTGGACAGCATTGTGTCTTCAGCAATCGATATATTATCGCAAGACTTACTGTTATTACAACATGGTCAGTCACAATTGCGTTCTATCGTACAGCTTGGCTGGACGTTACAAAATCTGCGTTCAGGCTATGTGCCTTGGCGTTTAATCAACACTACGTCACTATTCCAAATCTTTAACCTTACTGATAGACAAATCGGTATGGCGCAGAAGGGTGCTGATTATACAATCTTGAGCATTGAAAAACTAGAAAGATTACCAATGACAATGTCAGAACGACCTGTCAGTGAATGGATAATCCACGGAATCATAAATATTCCAATCTCAACCTTCAGGTTTCAATACTGCCAAAAATATATACAGGCTGGCATGTACGAGAAATTGGGAAAGGGGTACCTTAAAACAACTTGGAACCTGCCCTATTCACATGCATGTGTCAGTAACAAAGGACAGAAAGTGTTTCTTAGTGGCAACAATTGTGCTATGTCACTAAGCGGCACGCTTCTGTGTAACGGTATTAGTTTGCACGGAGCCTGTGAAGGGAATTCATACAACCTTTCATGTCACCAGCAAGGAGCACCTGCAACTGAAATAGAACCATTCTTTCAAAGACTCTATAATGGGAGTTACATTCTTATTGTAGACCGCAGATGTTGTAGTCTTATGCCCGGGACTCCTTATCTCGTCACTACGACGGCGAAGGTCAAGTGCTGTGGACGTTCTTTGTTCCCCAGCTCCTTTCCAGACAGGGAGGCAAGGGCATGGCCCGGTTTGAAAATTACTTCTATTCGAATAGACACTTTAAGCAGAATGAAAACAGTGCTTCTTCAGACGCCTACAAGGCTCACGTCATCAAAAGAAACGTATGATCTACAAGTCGCAAGGACGACTGCAGAGATACATACATTATTATCAACCAATTCCCCCGTACATTTCGCGGAAATCCTGAGCGAAATCTTAAATATTTCTGATACCACAGGGGTCTCAAAGGTATTTAAGACAGTATTTTCGATGGCATTAACACCATTCAAAGCCATACTGGGTATTTTTCCAGACTTCGTCCATTCGATTTTTGGCGGACTTCCCCTGATCCTAGGACTAATTGCAGGAATCCTATTCCTAGTCCTTATTTTTCGATATGGCAACCCATGTCACAGATCAAACTCTCGCGACAATGGAAGATACGATCCTAGCCATTGGATACCGGGACCGGATATCAAAAATCCTGGGAATCTCCCGGCTTAGAGACCTGAACATGACTTGGTTTCTATCATTTCGACCAATGTGGCAAAGGTGTGTTTTACCTGTACTAAGGTGTCTGCTATGCGGAGAAGAATGCGTGTTAGACACCTGTCTGACGCTACAATCGGATGCGCCGGTGGATGCAGATACACTGCTGGTTCCTACCAAGGTTCACGCTTTGTGCTGCCCTCAAAGGCTGCCAATTCTGATGACGGCATTCCTGGAATCTTCACCACTGCGATTGAAGGGTAGTGAAGTTCAAGATGAAAGCAGCATCGAACAGGTACGACCTTCTGTCAGCAATGCAAATCAGAATGTCAATGCAGACAATCATGCGCATGAATGCATGGTTACCCCTATTTCCGACTTAGTGGAACTTTCCCATGAAGCTGTTGACAGTTTTTTCGAAAGCCTGAATGATATGATGTTCTCTCCGGAACAGAAATAGAGACTTTTGAGTAAACTCGCACACGGCGTTCCCTGAATCTGGCCTTCAACTTAAAAAATAAAGTCACATGAACAATTACAATCCAGTTCACGGACAGCAACTTTTTTCAGCAAGCCCTTAAAATATTTTTCTATATATTTTTTCCCCGGGACACTGACCTTCTGCTTAAAGTAAGAAACTATTCCTAGAGAACTAAGATTTCTATTTTTTTAGATACTTTATAGACTTTATATAGACTTTAGCTGCCCGCTGGTATGTTCACAATATATTTTATGTGATGAAATGGTTTCGACTTTTTTTCTGTATAGCCATATTAAGAGCCATTTCATGTGTATTTCTCATATACCAACAAGCAATAATGCATAACAATGCGTGTTTACTTTTGCATTTAATTCATAGCTTAAGTGCATACAATATATATGACTGCAATTTTTCAGTATATTTGAAAATTTTAAAATGCATTTATGTATTTTGGGGTGGTAAGGTATACACTATACTCTATAGTATGTTGTACTTTGTTTTACTATGCATAGATTAGTAGATATGACCATAGTTAGCGTGGAGTGGGTGTCGTGTATTTCTATAGGTTCTGAATCGATCCCCCTATTCCTGACCCTATACTGGTTAAACTACCTAGCTAGTTAACTAACAGTCAGCCCATGAGGCAAGAAATCCCCCATGATGCAGATACCGTTATCTGACGCAGTCACACTACGGCACAGGAACGTGTTATCTGATTAGGTCATAACGCTTGAGATCTAATTAGACAAGCGACATTCCTCCAGCCCCTGATAAGGCATACGACGTTCTCATAACAAATCAAACCTATGACAACCTGGATAATCCGTGCGGCCATTGTTTTGATTTCACAGAGAACTTTAGTAAAGAATGTGCTAACGAGCAAGTCGTATGACATCTTTATTGACGTACCTATGTCCATCCTTACGTCAATCCCGGCACCTTTAAGGTATAAATATTGCCGACCTTGCCCTATGCAAACACACGCGTGGTGACAAGACGGAGCAGCCATACTTGCCGAAGCCGAGAGCAGAAGCAGACCCCGCAGGCAGCAGCCCCGCCTTCCTGACGCGCTGAGAGACGCGCTGCTATCTCAAGCCGAGAGACCCAGCACCGGCGTTTCTGGGCAGCCCTCGCAGGCAGCCTGGAATATCGAGAGCAGAGAAAGAGATACCATTCCTCATTCATCCTAAATTCCAGGTACAGAACTGAATAACCCCTCCTAGAGAATTCTTTAGTTATTCACTTGGCAAAAACAAACTTAACTTAAACTGTAACTTTCTATTCCCGCCCACGTATTAGACTTAGGTCAGGTACACGGGGTAGGCGTATTTAGAAACACCAGTTGAGCACGTTTAGTCAAATGTATATGTGTATGTAAATATATTTTAATCATTTTAAAACATCATATGGCTCAGAAACCATATCAATGTTTTTACAGTATTATTTTATACTATTGCTTTTAATGTATGCACTTTACTTAACTATAAGTATTGCAATAATATCGATCCATTTCTCTTGTACGAGAAAAGAGACTGATCAATAAATAACACCTTTTATTGAACACGCCCGTCTCTTCCTTTTCTCTACATTCTGATGAGACTAAGAATGCACGTACTGACTGAGTAAAATAATTGCCTTGTGCTCACACGACTCTTGAGATTGACTCTTGATTAGGGGAGAGCAAAGTTGTCATGTTCTATGGTTGTCAGAAACTAAATCCCTTCTTGTCTAATCAGGGGAGTTAATCCTTCCTTGAACATTCGAGAAAGTTTCTAGCGAACTCTGAGCTTAGCTGGCAAACCCAAAAATTAAGTCTAGCATCGACAGTAGTAGACCTAGTTAACGTCTGGCCTAGGCCTTTACTGCTGTAGGTACTATTCCAATGCGCAGAGCCTATTGGGAAAATAGGAGCTACACTACAGAACATTGCTTTACTCCCACTCAGCTTCTTTTATCGTCAATTATGAGGCACTGTACTGCTGTCTAGTGGCAAGTCAAGCAATCAACTGTTGACCAGGTACAACTTCCTGTATTCCCCCTATAGATATGTCCAACAGGTTTCAGGCCTTGAGTTTGTTGCAAGATAATGACTGACTATATCAGAAGGGATCTGCCCCTTTATTGTGGGGATGGACATGGGGCCAAATTGCTGAACTTAGCAGCAGAATCATTAAATTCTAATTTACCATGTATACATGAATCTGAGGGATTCGCCACAGATACCACTTTCAAGCCAATTGTAAATGATAATGCAGGTACCTGTGGCCTTGTGGAGCTTTACCTGTGGGGGCCCCCTCTCAGTATCATCCTACAGAGCAATGAAGATGTATATACATTTGTTTCCTGGAATGTGAGTGGGCTGCAGAATAAGTTGAGTTCCCTAGATTGACTACTTTTTACTTCTGTTTCTGACATTATCTGCATCCAGGAAACTTGCTGTGTGGACCCAACCATGTTGAGGACTTCTCTTCCTGTTTCCTGGGTGCTGTACCATCCTTTGCAGGGCGTACCAAAGTGGGCCTCAGATTTATTTTAATATGTAATAAGTTACTGGTTACTGTTAAAAGGCTTTCAGCTTCTGTGTCCCATTCCCAGTTTCTTTGGTTGTCAACCAAGAGTGTCCCTGATTTAGTTTTAGTCAATTTATATAATAAAGAATTTGATACGTCCCATGGTATGGTGGTTCATGCCCTTGATGTGAGTTTGGAAACCTTTCTCTGTCCTATTCATTCTAACTTCATTTTGATATGGGCAGGTGACTTTAATATTCAGACATGCCCCCTTCTGGAGGAGGAGATATGTGGACTTTCTATCCCTGATGGGGTTGGCATTTCACATTTTCCTCATAATGATTATAGGCATGCACTGAACTCTTTAATCTGTAAATATGACCTTCTTTTGCTTCATTGTAAATGTCAAGCCAATGGGTAACAGATTCCCTCCTTTATTGGTAGAATCACCCACACTATCATTGACCATTTCCTGATTTTCATCTCTGCTTGTGATCTGGTCTGTACACCTAGTATTATTCCGACTGCAATGAACGACTATAATCCAGTAGTATTACGTTTTTCCTTTTGTACTAATAATACTATAGAATCTGAATGCATAGTCAATATTGCCCCAGTCAGGCCTAATGGTGTACAAATTAAATGGGCAGGAACAGACCTCAGTAGAGTACTACACCAAGTAGTAAGTATGAATTCAACTGAGTGTGGTTACTTTCTGGAGACAGTGGTATACCTTGAAAAGTTGTCTACCTTTTACCAGACTACTTGTACAATAAACTCCCTTCATACATGCCCCTTGAAACCCACTAAAAGCAGGAAATGTGGGTAGTTTGAACATTCATGTACCCATGCTTCTCAGTGCTTGAAATTGGCCCTACACTGTTCCCTCTGCAAAAACTATAAACAAGTATTAGCAGCCAGAAAGAAGGTGCTACCGGAAAAGGCCTGTTCCAAACTGATGCAAGCTGCTGAGTGGAAGGATACTAAGCTATTCTGGGATACAGTCAATGCCCCTTTTCTAAAAAGTGATGTCATTCTTGAGCTTAACTCCTTTGCGAACCTGGAGCTTCTGATCGGAAAGTATACTAGGGCTAAACCAGGATCCCTTTACCTATGCTTTGCTGATTTAAGCAGTGCGTTTGATCTGGTTGACCATTCCATTCTATGGTCAACCCTGATTTCCCTTGGTACCCAGGGAATATCAATTGCTTCCTCGCACCTCTGCATGGGAATTTATCACTTAAGGTTCGATATTGCCCCCAAGGTGAATGCTCCACCCCCTTTAGGGTAGGGAAGGGAATTTGACAGGGTTGTGTATTGGCTCCCCTTTTGTTTCCACTTTTTCTTTAACTGAGTCGATGGTGCTCTTCTGGCTCTGCAGGCCGATGCACCTAGTGTCGCCGGATGCCCCACTCCTGTGTTTTCATATGCCGACAATGCTTATTTATTATCCCGGACACCCATTGTCCTGCAGAAGCAGATGAACGCATTTGGGGCCTTTTTTGAATCCAAGAAAATTGTGATTGATAAAACTATAACCTATACAATGGCATGCGGAAAAAAAGCACAAAAATGCAGACCCTTCTTTATTGGGGATTCCCAGCTAACCAGAGTAAATTCCTTGTAATACTTGGGAATTTCATTCTCGATTAATGGTGCCTGGTCCCAGCAGATCCTAAATGCCAGGTCTAAGATGAGCAGCAATTGTCATGGGATTTTTAGGTTTCCCATAAACAAGGTTGCCGACCTGTTCAGGAGATGGTAGATATATACAAGGGTAGAGGGGTGTCCACTGCTTATTTGGGGGAAGAATTGTGGAGTTATGCCCTTGGTATACCACTTCAGGTGGACGAAAGTATTTTCCTAAAATGTTTGTTATGTCTACCTGCCGCCTCGGATGTACGTTGTTACAACGCATGCTTTTACTACGCATGCCTTTACAACGCAGGATTTACAACGCAAGTCGTTACAACGACTTGCGTTGGGGGGTGCTGGATAGTGAATAGTTTAATTTACTATTCCAACTCCAGTCCCCATGGATAGTAGAGAAGGTGTTGGATAGTAAATTAAACTATTACCTATCCTAGAGTGCCCCCCAGCGCAATTCGTTGTAATGACTTGTGTTGTAAATCCTGCGTTGTAAAGGCACTGCATGGTAAAAGTTGCGTCGTAAAGGATGTTTCCCGCCTCCGCTACATCCCTGATTACCCATAAGGAGGTTGATCTGCAATATTTGGGGGGATCTGCTCTAATTAAAACCTTTATTACTTTGGCTTTCCATATGGTCTAAAGATCAAGCAAGTTTTACTAAATCAATTATTTTATCTTGGACAAAGTTTTTAATATTCCTTAGCTTTCATATATGCATCTCTTAACACATTATTTAATATGTCTGTCTTGCAAGATCCACTCAAGGTTTTATTTCAAGACAAGAGTTTTATTAAGGTAGCCTTCCTTCAATATAGATATGATCGTAGAAGGTGTGAAGAGTTGAAGAACCCCACTGTTGCCTTTTTATATGCTGTTCAACCCCCGGTAGGGTTGTCCAGATTATCTGTCTTGTGTAAATATTAGGCCTGGGCGGTGAACTTGGTCGGTCAACTTTGCTCTATTCGCGGAGTTGGCAGAGTTTTACGCATTTTGCACTCTGTGGAGCTCGTCAATGGTAAGTTACCTAGGGCGAGTTAGAAAAATCCAACGCTAGACCACTTGCCAGCGAGATTTCTCAATGCGGCCGTTCGCGTTGAGGAAGCTACTGCTCAAGTAGAACTTCTACTCAAGTGACAGAAAGAAGAAAGGCCCTCTTGCACTGCGCATGCTGCCGCTTGCACTGTTACTACCAACGGCGTGAGGTAATGCACTCCGCCGCTCGCGGAACTCCACTAAGCTTGGTGGAGGTTTTTTGTCACGTTGTGGAGTTCCGCATAGCGGAACTCTTCAAACTCCGCCCAGGCCTAGTAAATATTATTAAGCACCATTATGTTCTAACCAGAGTATGAGAGGGCACAGTTTATCATTTGGTTGACTTTCCTATTATGAAGATTCACCCACTGAACATGACGGCCTGTCCCTGTGACGGTTTGTCAAAGCAATGCACTCAGAACTTTAAGTTGTTCTATGACTTCTAAGAATCTTATGAGTTATTACCTTAAACCAATTTTTCTTCAACAGAACATTAGAGATTCTAAAAATGCACTGAGTTATCTGTTTGCATGTGGAGATCCCTTTGTATGTATTAATGTTGCATTTTTTTAAAGAGGGGGCTATACAGCTCAGGAAAAGTATTTTGTGTTAGATACCACAAGGGGAGGAGGTAGGGCTGCCTTTTTAACATTTATGTTTAAGCATCTTTGTTTTTATGCTGTACATTCACTGTATGCATTTTTATGGCTGTTTTTAAACGAATATCTAAATCAACCAAAAGGGGAGGTTAGAGGTTTTAATGATAGAATCAACCTCCAGTACAGTGTTTTCAAACAATGAGATTCTATCAAGTGATATTTTTATTTTTATTTTTGGTAAGTGTTGTGAAACTAATACAGTGAGTGTTGGCTGGTCCTTGTAATTGACAAGGGCAAGCACTATGTGTTTTTAAAATACCCCTCACACACTCTGATTCCCATAGTGTCATGCTTCATCATTGGGGTCTTCCCGTCCCTCTACGGGGCTGAGCGTGCTACGACCTACGGACTACATGGGAGCACTTGTTAATATGAAGATAGGCTATGTGTGGTGTGAGAATAGTGTGAGTGGTAGGGGTGGAGGAATGAAGTGAGAAATATGAAGTTGTTTTTTTTAATTTCCTGGGTAGTAGAAAAAATTAATTTATTCACTTCTCTAGTTGGAAATGTTAAAAAGGGTTTGTGGTAGGGTTATTTATTAAGCCCTACTTGGTCGACATGTTTCGTAAGCAGCCCCCCACTGCTTTACTCATCAAGACCTATGTTGATCCCTACTGCACTCAAGTAACTGATCTTAGTAAAGTATGCCTACTTTCCTAAAATAGACTAGCAAAAATAGGCAAGTCTATTTAATACAGGGCTTGAGTTTGTCCTTTAAAGCGGAAAAATATTGACCCAGTCTGGTCTATTTCTCAAATTTTTATCGTGCCCCATGAGCTTGGCATCAGAGGAGTATTCCTATGGTCATTTTCCGCTGGCGATACCTCTCTTTTCTGCCTCTGTGCCGCTCCGTGTTTTTAAACGTGCCGAATAAAACTTATCGAAATCGAATGTTTGTATTCAGGAACATGGTTAATAAATGTGGCCTGTATCTAAGATTATAATATACTGCAAAAATATTCTAGAGCACTGAGACAGTCATTAGTTGGAGTGATTGGAAAGTACTCGTTTTAATTGGAGCATTATGTTGAAATGTTTTCAATAGGGAATAGCTTCATAAAATTTGCACGGAATTATGAAAAATGTAATACACGCATCTGCACTTATCACGACAGAGGGCATGTACTTGCACTAATCATTAGGCATAGTCACATCATTTTTGATTAGAAGAGATCTCCACAAAACGAATGCAACTAGAAATAAAAATGCAGCTGCACATGTGCAAACAGAGTTGCATGCATACGGGCAAACACATGTTTGCAGAGACAAGCATTCTTCATAACAAGCCCCCTGTGTAGGCTGCAGTGGTACCATTGATTCTAGAATAGAAAGAGAAAAAACACACTTCAAGCGAAAACCCTCTCTCGGCGAATGCGGGGGTTCAAGATTGGCGACAAAGACCACACAGGCTGCCCCTGAAACCACCTTTATCTTCATTTCTTTAGAGAACTGTGCAGCCCATTGATCCAAAGCGCCACAAACTAGGAGATCATTAGGCCTGACCCAGGCCTTCTCAGAGACATCACAATGTGGCGACCCAGCTCAGGGCGGCTTAGGGATGTCGCTGTAATTGGCGGATGCATTCCGTTAACCCTCTCAATGCCGCCTCCTTTATTTATTCCAGCTGCTTTGGAGGTGCACACTTGCCCCCTTTTTTTGGCTGTTGTTTTTACTTGGGCTGGGAGCTTGGGGTTCTTATCACTGCTTTTGTATGCTCTTTTGTTTCCATGTATTTTACTTACTCAACCCTTCACACCGGCAACGTGCCTTCCATAGAATTGTAAAGAAAGGTACAGAAATACAAAACACATTCATCAGGACAGAGGAAGCGACTAAGGGAGAAAATGTAGCAATGCTCCCAAAACATTTTTAAGCAAACAGAAGAAGCAGCAAAGCATACTAAGGTATAAATAGCATATGAAATGGCTTCTCCTCCCTTGTGCCTTTGTGACTTGCCACCTTCTTCTCCTGCAAGGCTCTCTGCTATAAGAGGGCAGCCTAGGACCATTTATGATCCTTGATGAGTCAGGAGTTAAAGCTTCATCTCAGAGATAACATTTCCTCCGGCCTTTCACTCAAGATTAAGGGTCCGATTCACAAATACATTTTTTACCCAAAAATTAATTTAACGCTCAATAGATGCCTTCATTTAAGCTAGTTGTGAATTCTCATGAATTCAAAGCAAGATTCATGGTAGGCATACATTATTTTACTACTGCATAATGTTATGCCATGAGTGTGTGGGGTTACTCAATTGAAACCCTACAGAAGGGATGGAGGGATGCAGAACAAGGTGTGAGTTGCCTTATAAGTTTGTGAACATTTTAAAACTTGTATATTTGTTGGCTTTCACAAACTCCATTCTGTTCCTTTTTGCACTATAGAAATATTGGTATATTTAATCCCCCTCCCGAATGGGATAGGGAGCGGGTCACTTCCAAACTTCGCTGAGCAGTAGGAGAAGGGGTTTCTCCATGAGTAACATGTTCTCCCCATGGAGAAACAAAAGTAAAACTAACATGCAGGTTGCAACCTGCCTGGACTGCATTTCCACAGTGTGTAATAGCATGCTACGCACAACTTGGGCAACTGGGAGCCCAGGGGATATGTCACAAGACAGTCACAATAGTTCACCTGCCCAATCACAGCTTTCCAGGTGTACTCTTTAATATGTTTGTGAATATCCAAATGTAGTAAATGTGTATCTCTTTGTAGAGATACTAAAATGGACGTAGAATTACTACTTCTCTTATTGAATCAGGACCTGTGACTTTTACAAGTGAAATAATGCATGTTTAATCTGTAGTGCAAAGGTGCTTTTCCACCCGTGCATTTTTCATAAACATTTTGGTTATGATTGATTTTTTTCCATAATTGGAAATACTTTTGCCATACTTTCACCAAAAATGCCAGGAATAGCAGAAGTGACATCACACACCATTTAACTTTTACCTGTACTCACACAGGTATCCTTACACATACACATTCACACATACACAGCACTCGCTCTCACAGAAACCCACTCTCACCCACAAGCACACTGACAACATACATTTAAAAGCATTTTTTAATTACCTCAGCTGCCTAGGTGTGTCATATTCCAGTTAATTGTAATCCATTCTTTATTACATTAATGGTGAATAATAAAATATTGTTGACTAATAGTGAAATAAAAAATTAACAGAAAACAAGGAAGGTAGAGGCCCAATAGCGGTCCATAAGGACGAGTTCCCCTTCCGTTCCTGGCACTGAATTTCCCTCCTCTGAGGCCAGGGGTCGAAAAGGCAGTGCCAGGGGTCTCAAGGGGCAAGGCAAGGGTCGCAGTTGTGAGTCCTGGTGACCCCTAAATGACTTCCATGTTCCACAACATTTTTATGGAAGCTCTTATCATGCTGGGGGGGCAAGAGATGGCCTGGCGTCCGGTAAAAAGCATTTCATACTGTTGGAAATGGACCTTTCTAGGGTGCTTTTTCTCAAAGTTTTCCATTGCTCTGGATGTTAGCCTTAAGACTTGAGTGCGCTTGGCACTGTCATGCAGTGTGAAAGTGCTGGGCTCATGTACACACTGAAGAGCAGTGTATATATGATTGGCTGATTTGAGCTAGCTGTAAGTCCCTTGTCATGGGGTAAGACCTATACCATGGGCATGTATCTCAAATGTGACTCCATGGGCCTGCCATACTGGTTGGGCCATCCACAGAGGTAGCTCATCGATTGTGCCACAGGTTTGCCCTGGTGGGGCATGTATGCACGGGTTACTGTTACTCAACTTTGCATTTACAAAGTGGTGTGCTTAGGTTCTGCATGTCTCCTGCTATATCGGATTTCTCCCTGGTGACAGGGGGGTGCGGTGTTGGGGAGAGGTTGGGCAGGTCTGTGTATGTGTTACCTGCAAGAGTGGTGAATGACACTGGGTGGTGTGTTCGGTACAATGGAGCCTGCTTCTCGCATTAGATTAGCATGAGAGGATGTAGGGAAAGGCTGCCTAGCATCATTTACTGCAGGCAGATTAGTAACAGTATGATGTTTTGCATCGATGAGTTTGTAATGGTGAATCCTCTCTGGTAGTAGGAGGGGGTATGACATTATGGTGATGGATATATCACTTTGGGAAAGTGGGCATTTCCATGTGCGTGGCTCTGTGCTGGAGACCTGTCCCATAATTCACAACTGGATGCTAGGGTGATAGCCACATCTTTGCATACCTGATAGAGGGCCATAAACTAGTGGTTCACGAGAAACTGCAGACCTCTGACTCTGAAGGGCCTTTCTGGGATGGTTATGTGGGGGTGGATTTGGCACCTGCATATCAAAGGGCAGGGTCATGCCCCACTAAAGACCGTGATCAAACCTCCCGGGATTGGATGTCAGACATGACAACATTTAGAGAGGGCCTGTACATTTCAAAGGGGACATTTTTAACTGATGGCATCTTCAAAGGCCAAGGTGAGTATAATTACTAGTGCTTCAGCCTCCAAAAGTAGAGGCACTTTGGTATTTGGAACCATACTACGCTGGTTTGATACTGGGACATTGACATCAGGAATCAGGGCAGGATGGACTGCAACTGGACTATCCACAGACTTGTAGTGGCTTTGAGCTTTTCATGCTACAAGAAGGGGGCTATCACTTGGTGGATTTTGCCTGGACGTTGCTGGTCTGCAGCTGCAGCCAACTGTCGTGGTCTAGGTCTCAAAGTACTCTCTGAAGGCTGGTGAGCTGGCCTCCTGTCCACGAGATCTCAGGGACACAAAGGATCTCACTGTCTCCACGAGTTTGTAAGGACCACACTGAGTGGGGTGGATACAGGTGGAAGTGATCGTGTTTGGGACAAGGAACGTCCTGATATACACCATCATCTTGCTGTGCAAGAGGAGTGTGTGTGCAAAGATCAGCAGCCACCTGAGGTGCCGGGATATGAGGAGTATGAAGAGTGCGGGGGAAGCTTGCAACGTCCAAGGGACCTGTGCTTGCAATCAAGGTGACCTGTGCTCACTTGTACTCCAGAGTGTTTGGTGTTCGAGGGGTGTTGGGGAAAACTGAGCCGGAAGCTGATACTGTCTTCAGCCCCCAGATCAGGAGGAAGACAGTGTGTGACAATGCGGCCTCGTTCCAAGGTCATTGACTCCCTCTCCCTGGACCCAGACTCTGGGTGCTTTTTTTAAAAAACATCCTGAAGAGACCGAAAGGCTTTCATGTGACTTGTGGGCATCTGCAGCTGACTGCTGGGGGTCTACAGCAGGTCACACCTCCACTTCAGGGGAAAGCATTTCTCCAGATAGGGAAGTGCACCAGCTTCCTGGGTCACAACCTTTTGTCTACGGGGGGTTAGCAAACCCGCACTCATGCAGGTGCCGTTGGGCACCTGGGGAGTTAATCTTGATGGACAAAACTAAGTAACTGTTTCTTTTCATGTTAGGTGGTTCTGACTGTCTAGTCAACAGGGAGCTAGCTGGGGCAAGGTGTATTGTTGGCTGGTAGAGTTGAAAGACTGAGGGGCTGGGTCACGAGGGGTAGTCAGAGATTAGTGGTGTTTGACCATTCTTCAATAGGAAAGTCTGACAATTGCATTTAACTGTTAAGTGTATATGCAATGTGCATCTCGTTTTGATTTCAGTGTGTGTGTGTAATACAAAGACAAGTGTTTTTATACATACTGTATGGAGTGTTTTTGTGGCAAGGGGGGGTGTAGTGCCCACACTTTACACTCGAGCCCTGAGGATAAGCCTGCCTGCTTGATGTCAAGCTACCAGAGGGAGAGCACAGGTTATTGGACTAATGTAACGTACACAGTTTATTTGGAACAATGGGTTCTACTGGCTTTGAGACATCATAGCCAGCACAAAACCGCTGGGTCCAACACATATAAAATAGTTAAATTTATCCAAATTCATGTACGGTTGTTCAGTGAGTTCTGCGCTTACTGCTACAGTGCATATGTACGTGGATCTGTATGTTCAAATTTCGAGTCCTGGCAACATAAGCTCAGGTCTTCATCCTTCGGAGATTGACAAAATGAGTATCATCTTCGAGTGAATAACCGTATGCTTTTTCTTTAAATTGCTACATTTTGTGATATTTACTGCTGGCAAAAGATATTATGTAATCTAAGCAAACTAAATGGCTTGAAATTGAAGTGAATTAAAAAAACTGTTTCACTTAAGGTGCTTTGGCAAAAGTGAAACATAAATAGCAGATTTTTATTTGAATGCCCGAGTCGAACAGGTGCAGGGAGCGATTTGTAGCAACAAACAGTTAAGCCACAGGCTGCTTCGTTTGGGAAACATTATTACGAGACCCGAGGGGTTTCGTGTGCCTTCGGGGCTTCTACAGCTGACAGCCACAGGTCTACAGCAGGTCTTCGCTTGAGGGGAAAGCATTTCTCTAGACAGGGAGTGCACCAGCTCCCTGGGTCACAACCTTTTGTCTATGGGGGGATAGCAATCCCACACTCATGCAGGTGCCATCGGGTGCCTGGAGGTCTAATCCAGATAGATAGTACTAAGAGGGATATTTACAACAAAATGTCAGAGGACGGTGTTACAACAAAATTGGTAACGCCATGCTCCAACATATTTAAAAGGCAGGGATGCGCCGTATTTGCAAAGATACAGAGCACCCCTGTGTTTCCCCTAGTACTGTCACTAATAAAGCTGCCTAGTGCCAGCGTAGGCACCCTTGTGCCATGTTGCAAGGGTGCCTGTGCTACAGGGGCAATTGTTTATGTGCAGGAAGGGACACCTTCCTGCACTAAACAATCTTGAAAGGCGATTTGCAGAATGCAGCACACATGAAAGAGCAAAAAAATTAGGAGAAGTTAATAATTTCTCCTCGTATTTCAAGTCTAAGACCAGGTATTAGTTTAAATATTGAGCAGCATCAAAAAGCAAAGGGTGTTGCGGTGGAACGCCTATTCCAACACACATTGCATGCCCCTTTCACGCTACGTGAAGCATGAAAAGGGGCCTTATTTAAAAGGCAGCGTTAAGACATGTTAAGTGGCTTAATAACGCTTTGAAAATAAGGAGAAGGAGATATCGCCACCAGAACGTTGGTATAAGTGACGTTCTGGTGCTGATATCTCCTTTTAAATACGCCCCTAAGTAACTGTTACTTTCCGTGTTAAGTGGTTTGGACTGTCTAGTCAGCAAGGTGCCAGAAGGGGCAATGTGTATCGTTGGCTGGTAGAGTTGAAAGACTGAGGGGCATGAACGTCATGGGTCACTGCTGTGACCTCTAGCTTGCTCTCTGCTACTCCTGGCACTGAATAAAGAGGGGGCAAAAGTTTTACCTCCTCTGAGGCCAGGAGTAGCAAAGGAAGCGCCAGGTGTAGCAGGGAACAAGCTAAAGGTCACAGCTGTGACCCCTGACTACCCTCAAATGACGTCCATGCTGAGGGGCTGGGTCACAAGGAATAGTCAGAGACTGGTGACTGCAGGGCAGGACTGGGAACGCAAACCGGCCCTGGCAATTGAGTCGGACCATCCGCGGGCGGAGGGTGCATGTGGAAAACACTGCTTATCTTACAGGGGGCCAATATTGCATGCAGCGAGACCGTCCCCTGTTTGACCTTTCTACAACAAGAAAGTCTGACAATTGCATTTAACTGTAAAGTGTACATACAATGTGTATCTCGTTTTGATTTCAGTATGTGTGTATGTAATACAAAGGCAAGTGTTTTTATACACACAGTGTGGAGTGTTTTTGTGGCGAAGGGGGGTTGTCGTACCACCGCTTTACACTTGAGTCCTGAGGATAAGCCTGTCTGCTTGGTGCCAAGCTACCAGAGGGTGAGCACAGGTTATCGGAAAATGTAACATACACATTCTATTGGGAACAATGGGTTCTACTGGCTTCGATGTGTCTTAGCCAGCCCGAAACTGCTGAGTCCAACACATACAAAATAATCAAATGTATCCAAATTTAAGGTTGTTCAGTGAGTTCTGCAGTGGTGCATGTGTGTGTGAGATCTGTGTGTTGGAATACAGAGTCCTGGCAACGTAAGCTCAGATATTTCATCCTTCGGAGATTTATAAAATGAGTTTCCTCTTCGATTGAATAATGGTAAGCTTTTTCTTTAAATTGCTAAATTTTGTGGTATTTACCTTTGGGAAAAGATAATATGTAATATTATCAAACAACAATGGCTTGAAATGGAAGTGAATTAAAAAAACTGTTTCACTTAAGGTGCTTTGGCAAAAGTGGTACATAAATAGAAGATATATATTAGAATGCCGGAGTCGGACAGGTGCAGGGAGCGATTTCTGGCAACAAACTGCTGAGCGGCTCAGCGGTTAATCCTGCATTTTTTTAAACAGTGTACAGGAGACTGTAAAAAAACTACGAAAGAGATCTTTGACATCCCCTTGCATAGTAGGAACTGACATGGAGCCCTCTCAAGTCTGATCAGTGTTGCTATGGAGACAGCGGATGAGATGAGACTGGCGCTGAATGTTTCAGCTGACCTGATTGGACGGGTGGGATTCAGGACTTGTTGTCAGGCAAGTTTTTCCTGGTCCCTAGCAGAGCGGCGAACGTCGACGACGGGCCACCCCGCTCAAACTCACAACCAGCATCACTGCTCAGCGACAATCATGTCAACAATTTATATAGCACATTCTGCAATATCAATTATGCATTGATTTTAAAATATTCAGTGCCAGAATAGTGGTACTTTGGAGGAGCGGTAAACTTAGCCAGCACTTCTAAAATTCAAAGCATAACCTGTAGCGTCAAAGGTTCTCTACAGAAGGCACAGGAACCACTCAGCTGTCCTACCCGTTAATCCAGCACACCTTGTTAGTGGAAATGGCGTAAACGGAGCCATCGTAAAGCACTAGAAAGAGGTGGTCAGAGCAAGGTTTCGGAAACCTGAGTCCCCATCAGTCGCAGGAATGGTTTGAATCCCACCAATGCCTTACACACTGTTTGATCTTGGGCAATTTTCGTTTCAGTGCTAATTTCTTAGGCAAACAACCGAAAATACTTGAACATAACGAAATGGAGCCAAAAACCCTGGAAAGGTAGAAAGACCTGCACCAGAAATTCTATCAGTATATGTACAGATAATGCCCTGGAGGCACTCGAGTATGCGTGTAAGTACGTGGGTGTGATATATTCTGCTTTTTTCTAAATTGAAAAGCAAAACTGGATAGTAGATAAATTGTCCTTTTCGATTAAAAGAACATTTTTCCATAGAATCTGAATATGCGATTAAAATGTGTGAATTGGTGTGTGCAATCTCTAGAAAAATAAATGTTCGTATACAAACGCGCGCACATGCAGTTTCATAATGCATAATTCATGGGGATTATGCAATTCACTGTTATTTAATTCATATGCATGACATCCATTATCTCTGCGCAAAAAAATTATTTAAACTATTATGAGGTCTAGAACATAATTTCACGTGTCTAATTTCCTCCTCAACAGTGAATCCGCCTTTGTTTTGTAATCACGAAAACCCATTGAGTAATCAAAATTTGCCACTTTGATTAATCCTGTTTGTTCAATCAATGACGTGTAAAGAAAGCACAAAAAAATCATGCAATTAGTTGTTTATTGCTCGTTAGAGATTGAAAAAAGCACCCTCGCGGGTGAGGCGTGCATTTCAAGCATATATTTAACCAAACATCAGCAAAGCCAAAAAATCCGACCTTGGCAAGCTGGTACAAGGGCTATACTTGTATTTCTTTAATACAAACATTTGCCCAAAAAGTATAAACTGCCACAGAAGGCTTTAAGTGGGCCGGGTCCCTCCGGGTCTCAGAACCGGAACTAATTTTAAACAGACAGTGAAACGGGCCCCTTTCTGGCCCTTTATTCAGGTCCTTACCTTTTCATGCAAAAATACTGATCGATTTCTGAACAAAAGGAGTGTCAAAAACATTAAGGTAATCTATGTTGTTGCTGCTTATATTTTACATGCTTACTTCACAGACCCCCCATTTTTCAATCCTGCTTAAAGCCCTGCTGTAATAAAACCTTTCAGAGGGCCAAGGGGAAGGAAGGGGCTCTTGGCCCAAGGGGGGGGGGGCATGTGTGTGAGGCTTTTTACTCCTGCTGACCCAGGGCCCGACCTACTATGGATCCTAAACAGCAGGGCGAAGTAGTATAGGCCCTGGAAGTGGGGGTGCTGCAGCACCCCCAAAATAACCATTCTGGAGTTCTGAAGGTGAGCGAGCGATAAAGATGCCTTTAAATTTGGTTTTTATCTGGTAACATTAGCTGTCATCAAAGACAGAGGCCAGATGTCAGGCAATATCTGTTTATTCCTTTAACATGGAGACTGATATTTACTTTCTCTGACTGCAAACGGAGAGGATTTCAAAAACAGAAACATGTGGCAAAATTGCAGGGGTACAGGGAGTGTGAAAGGAGAGGCTGTAGGGTGCCATTTTTTCCCACCACATAGTAAAATTTAAATACCTGTAAATGAACTGTACTAGCAGTTCAGAATATATAAGAAGTTCAGAAAGCTGTGTCTGGGAAATTTAGTGGCCAGTGGAAAATGTCCTGTCTGTAAATCTTAGTGCACTCCACACCATGCTTCAGTAATATATTTGTGACAGTGTGCTCCAAAAAGCACGACTAGCTAAATACTAAACCTTTGCCACTCTCCTACTGGTAGGGCGTGGCACATTTGCAACACTGGTTCTTTGTGTGGCGCTTGGATTTTTCACAGTTCCTATGATTTTAGTGATGAAATATTGATGGCAGCACCCCCCACTCTGAAAATTGATCCAGCACCACTCCCCCTTCAGCAGTTGACTCTCAGTGGTGGAGCGGGTCGAGGAGTCCAAGGCTTCTTGGAGGGCGTTAGGTGCAAGGCTAGCAAAGGTGCAAGACTCAAGACACAAACAGTGACTCAATAATCAGGTTTTCCAGTTCAATACTTACTTTTTAGTAAGAAAAGTAATTATTACACACACAAAGTATAATATAGCACGTTAAATAATACAGATTAAACTCTCTCAGTGAGTACCAGCAGGAGCGTTTAATCGAGAATCACACCAAAAGAAGCAAGCCAAACAGCATTGAAGGCGGCAAAACAATCTCCAAAATGAAGAATCATCATTAGATAGCAACATAACTACGGCAGACACAAAGGGGTGATTCCGTTAGACTGTTGCAACGTGGGATTCGTCCACAGCACGAGCCCACCGTATTCATCACTTCAAGTTGTGAAACGAAAATAATTCCAGAGTTCTCACGTTAAAGCGGCGCTGGACCGAGAAGGTACCCAGATTCGCCCTGAGGAAAAACCCGAATGATTGGACCGGGTTTGGAAACGCGTCGGCTTTCCTGAGCAGATTCATCGCTCCGGTCGCCAAGGGTAGCAATTTAAAACAGGGTGTCCGAGCTGGACACATCAGTTGAAAATTGCCCCATGGTGACAATCAGTCCCTAAAAAGACATTTAGAAATAACACAGACAGGACTGAAGCATAATTGATTCTGGTGTACCTCTGAATTTTTTTTTTATAATTCAAGCATGAAACTGTGCATTTATGTATTGTATGTGTTCCGCACAATATGATTTAATGTCTAGAATGTTAATTTAAGGTTAGATCGTGTTTAAACCTCATATAAGAAATGAAGTTATGACTTATATGAATCTAATGTAAAATGAGTGAAATAACACATGAGCTGTGTAAGTAAATTCAGGCTCTCACTTTGCTGATAATTAAAAGACAGCATCAAATTGAGACCAGGCAATTGTGTATCATTAGTATTTATATGTTCAGCCTGGCTCTGACGGACAAACCCCAACTTTTATATAACCTAGCACTTTCCTAGGCAGTATCCTGTGGGTCCTCCCCATTCCCCTCCACACTAACAAACCTGTTCCTGGAGGTTTACTTGAGGTAACCCCATAGATGCTATCAGGAATAGCAATGTGCAACAAAGTCTCACTTTGGCCCTGATAGTTCAGCTTGTTGAGGCACTAATATGCTGAATTCGTGCAAGTCTCAAAAGGCCTGCAAGTTTTGCTTCAGTCTTACGAAGCCCAGCCTAAAAAAAGTGTTTGGGAGCCAGGGTACGTCTTTCTTGGAATTGGTATGCTGAGGAGCACGAAGTCGGCAGCAGCTGCAACAGGGCCAGACTGGCTACCAGGCGTTTTGGCATGCTGCCGAGCTGGGGGCTGATTTCGTTGATGGGGACCTGCGTGTGCTGAACAACATTCGTTTTGCTTTGTTTATTTCGAAGCACACGCAGGTTTCCATCAACAAAACTATCCCCACCACAGTGACATCAACCCCCAGCTTGGCAGCATGCCAAAACACCCGGTTGCCAGTCCGGCCCTGAGCTTCAAGGTGCAGCAGATACTTTCTCCTTGATCGATCATGAAGGTAACATGATGGGGCAGCGCTGGTGATTCAGGGTGACTTTTGCTGGTGAACTTGAGACCCTCTGATGGTCTGGGAGACTCCTATGATACATGGGATGGCCCCTACATTCCCAGTGGCCCACTCTTGGCATACAAGGGGAAAGGGCAATGGCCCCAATAATGTCAGTTTTACTGGGTGACAGCCCCAGCAGTCCCAGTGGCACCTCCAGGCAGCTGGGGATCAGGGGCAAGGGACATGGCTCCAATGGTTTCATTTCAAGCAGCTCTACCGGGGTTGCCAACTTCCACAAGATGGTAGACAGCTCTCTCTCACTACAACTGTCCAGACTGGACTGGGTGCCTCACACTTTGCTCACTGGGATTCACTCACCAGGATCCCTGCTGGACCTCGCTCCTTCCTGGCTCCATCCTCCTCTTTACAGGCACACTGGTCTTGGCAAGGAAGCAAAAGACTGGTGCTTTAGGCCCCAGCAAGTGTTCCTGGCTTCCTAGGTCATGGCCCCTTACCCCGCTTCGAGACTAGAGGACCTTGGTCGCAAGTCCTAGTTGCAGCTGCCCAAAGTGTTGGTGATATTGTCTACTATGATGAACTATTTGTGGGTTTCTGGCTTCTACTTTTATACTGTTCTCCCAGACACTAGATGTGATTTAGTGTCTGGTCTTTTGAAACTCTTCTAGTGGTTATGGAGTGCTTTGTAGTGCCCACTCCTCTCTCCTGGTCTTTGTCAGAGGGCAGTCTGCCCAAGCAAGGGTGGCCACAGAAATTAAGGACCCACAACAAAGATCATGGATGCAGCTTCAGATTCACACCTGAGAGTCAGCCTCACTGATGTATGCATCACAAAGTTTTAAAGGCTTAAGTCTCCCCTCTTTTATGATTCTCTGTTCCTGTAGTGTGTGCCTTATCAGATCCGCCATTTACTCAAAACACTGTGCCCAGGCCTCACTGACTAGCACCTTCTAGAATCATAAAAGCCTTTGATGTGCACAGAGGATGCTGTCCTCCTCTCCCTTCATTGTATCTCCTTGGGGAACATCCTTTACAACGCAACTTTTACAACACACTACCATTACGACGCAACTTTTACAACGCAAGTTATTACAACGCATTGCGCTGGGGGGCGCTCTAGGATAGGGAATAGTTTAATTACTATCCAACACCTTCCCTACTATCCACGGGGACTGGAGTTGGAATAGTAAATTAAACTATTCACTATCCAGCGCCCCCCAAACGCAAGTCGTTGTAACGACTTGCATTGTAAAACCTGCGTCGTAATGGCATGCGTTGTAAAAGCATGCGTTGAAACGTCATACATCCATCTCCTTCCCAGTCCCCAGGAATTGTCAGCATTCCACATCTCCTGTCTGAGCTGCAGTAGACACTATCATCTTAGCTCTCCTATACCCTGCGTATACCAAAATGGAACCCACAGAACTCCATGTTATGTATCACACTTAGCACACACACATTCAACACAGAACGCACGAGCAGTAAGGTGCTACATACATTCGCCCTGTAGGCCAAGGTGAGTTAAATGCACAGCAGCAGAACTTTACAAGAGTAGACCTGTAGGCACCACTCAGTAATACAAGTAAAAGGGGCCTGTTCACACTACTGATTACTATAAAACCTCAAAACGGGTATTCTGCTATGATTGCCCTCATGCCATTTAAGTCCTAGTAAGGACAGTGCTTGGTGTGCTTATCACCGTCTAAATAGACCGCAAATCCAAGAGACAGGCCTAGGTCATGGTGCACATGCATGCTCTGTGTAATCCTATGGCCAAAAACAAACACCACGATTCCAGATAGCCATGCAGTTAAGACACTCAGAGTAAGGGTGCATGTCTGTTACCATGCAGGATCTTCTCTGTTCTAACATGAACCAAGAAGAAAATATGACGCTGCCTAAATGTGGTGGCCATATGCATACGGTAAAAATGTAAACATTTGTAAAACATTTAGGACAATTTAACAGAACAGTAGAGGTATGCTATGTAGGAAAGTATATGTATAACACTTTTGGAAATCCTTTAGTTTTATTGCACATCACAGACAAATATGAGTTATGTTGGTGCAAAGAAAAGATACTGTTGGATTTGAATAACTGTAACTTGAAGATATACGACTAATTTAGAGTTCTGCTGAATGGGAGCACTGCCGACAATTGGCATTGCTGTTGCCCCGTCAAACATGAGGTTTATTCACTCTAATTTGAGTCAGGGAACAACACTGGGTTTTCAATTGTAGACACTCTGCTCTCTCCATCTGCAGAAACCAGTGACCTAGTGGCCTGTACATCACCAGGCTGCCAGGACATCATGACAATCTTGCTGTCCTCTTTAGGGCAGGGTGGCTGTCATTAGATTCCACTGTACAGGAATGTCATGCAGTCAGACTCATCAGGGTCGTTGATCTTTTTTTCCAAAAGAACTTCTGCTTTGAAAGTTTATTCTTGAAAAAAAAAGTTGAGATGTCATCAGTGATTGCATCAATGATGTAATTTAACATGTCTTGAGTGATGTAATATGTGATGTCATAAGCAGTGCACGGCAAGGGCGCAAGTTACAGTTAGCTCAGAAAACTGTAACTTGTGGATTTTTGTTTTGTAAACGCTAGATTTATTCTCATTTCAACAATAACTATAACGTCACTTTAACCTTTTTTTTCAATGAATTTTTGGAGCTTGTTCACCATAAGCTAAGATCTTAATACAGTACCTAACTTTAACAACACTAAAACACTTGTTTATTTTTGTAAATTTCAGGGGTGTGGTTGGATCACTTTCAAACTTTAGTATACACCCAACCCCTTTGGGTAAGCTGCGGCCAACATCCCTGATGCACACACCGACATGGCCACCGACTGCCCACTGCACATGGCTTTCAGCCATGTTCACCTGGGGTTTAAACGAAAGGGCTTGGCTTTGGGCTAGACCCTCTGTTCAACCCCTGTAGGTAGCAAACAACCTGCTGTACTTGACCTTCAGCCAGGTACAGCCGGAGGTTGGTTGCAGGGCCTGGCGTCTGACCAGGTGGGAACCCCACTCTGTGCATTACCTTGTGCTGTGCACAGCAGGGGGTCAGCCACAGGGTCTGGAGGGAGGCCCGACCCTGCACCCAACTCCCCCACTAACACCCAACCAACCGCTGTGCACAGCCTTTGGTCATGCACAGCAGGGGTTTGACCTTAGGATCTGGCTTCAGGCAAGGTCCTATACACAACTCCCCACAGGTATCCAGTCCCTGATGGGTACCCATCTCCCACTGCAGACAGAGTCTAACATTGGGGTCGATTAGGATTGTCCGTCCGCGACCCCTGAGGAGGAGGGAACGTCCGCATGGGCTGTGGCGTTCCCTCCGAGCTGATTAGGATGTGACCGCCAGGGTGGCGGTCACATCCTCAATCTTTAACATTGCGGCGGGTGCAGCTTCAAGCTGCACCCGCCGCAATGTTAAAAATGCATGCCACGCATTTGCATGCACAAAGCGGCAGGCACCGCGTGGTGCCTGCCGCTTTGTGCACGCAAATGCAGAGTACCCCCCATGTGCACCCCCCACCCCCTTCACCCAGGGGGCCCGCAACAGGCCCCCGAAGTGAAACTCCGTATGCTTTTCCACGGCGGAAAATCCGCCGCGCAAAAGCATGTCATGCACACCATCCTAATATGGCTGGCGGTGTCTGATAGACACCGCCAGCCATGTTAGAGCCTTTGCGCCGCGGTCGAAAGGCGACCGCGTCGGAAAGGCTGCGGACGGAATCCCAGACCCACCGCCATCCTAATATGGCGGTGGGTCTTTTGAGGCTCCGCAGCGGTTTTTCCGCATCCTCCTGGCCGGCGGTGGCTTCCGCCGGCCCGGAGGATGCGGAAAAACCGCTATCATAATCGGCCCCTTAATGCAGACAGCTAACCTCCACTGAGCACAGACTGCAGCCTGCACAATGGTGGTTGGTCTATGACCAGACCCTTGTATTTATTTAAAATGCTTTTTTGGTAATGCTGTACCAGTACCATGCTACTACAGGGAGCGGCATCCCCAATTTTTCCGTTTTGACTTAAGGGAAGAACATTTCGGATCTCCCCATCTCACATGGACATCAGGTTAGAGTGAGATCATCCTGCCAACTAATGAACTTTTAAATTTTTTATTTTGGGACTGTAATAGCAGCTGCAACATTTTGTTCCGACTTGTGGCCTGTAAATCATATTGCTCGGCATTGCAGTACTGTTACCGCAATACTGAAAAGGCCAACTGGAGAAAAAGGGCCCTCAGTCACTAAGAAGGCCCTATTTTTTAATTTTGTGGTACCACAGGACTCCAGTGGACCATCCTTACTTTTGTCTGAGAATTAAACCCTTCATGTCTAACCCAAGCCCCTTTTTAAATGCTCATTTTAGGCGTATGTGACATTCTCAAATTTGCTTTAACATAATTTTGCAAAATCAAGGCAGAATTACATGTATTTATGCAAAGTGAAAATCTGTTATTTTGTACTACATTGTAGAGCGAAATGAATCCTTGAGTACATTTTTGTTGTAAGGATGCATTTAACCAATAGCACTGCAAAAAGCAGCTGGTTGCTTTATGTCTTTCCTGTGCGTCCGCAATACATTTTTACCACAAAAGGTGCCTAATCACAACAAAGCAAAACCAAAGGGGATGATGGACGGAGTGTTGAACATTGCAAGCACTCACCCCCAGTCAACTGATCTGGGTTTAATCCATCATCATTCTTTAGCTCACTCCGCCACCCCAGTTCAGACATGGCCAAATGCAAATCAGTCTGACCCTGTGCCTCATGGGAACAGTCCAGCCTGAACTGCCAAGCCATGTCTTCCCTGGACCGGAAACAAGCATCCTGGGACCGGTTTCTGCCTAATCAGCCGTCATCAGCCAGGCTAGCTTGAAACCAGTGGCAAAGTGAGCAAGGGACCCACGTCTGGGCATACCCTGCCAACTTAGGGCGAACAAAGCAAAACCAACGGGGATGATGGACGAAGTGTTGAACATTGCATGCACTCACTCCCAGTCAACTGATCTGGGTTTAACCCATCATTCTTTAGCTCACTCTGCCCCCCCAGTTCAGACATGGCCAAATTCAAATCAATCTGACCCTGTGCCTCATGACATTATGGATTTATGGTGTAATTAAGGGAATTTTGCCTAACAAGCATAACATGAGTTTCCTGAAATTACATGAATTACGCCAGCATAATTAACATTTTGCCACTGCCTACTATTACCTTGAAAACAGCTAGGTGGATTTGCACCATACCACAAAAGCACATGTTCTGAGTGAAGTTCTAACTTTTGCTAAATTTGGCGAAATTCTGTTCTGCCATTTCTTGCTGTATTAGATAGCAAAGTTTCCTACTGGAAGTTACCATGGAAATTCACACCTTTTGCTCACCCCAGCCCCCACTTGTTCTTGGCTTCTGCTTGATGGGGCGGCACACCACTTTCCATTTAGGAGCAGAGGTAGCTGAACATTGTTTTGGAAAGTTTTGTGCAGGTTTGCCAATTGGCGCCTAAGTTATTAGTAAAAATAAAACACTCCCCCTATGGAAATTCTGACCAAACTATATAGTAGCGACCGCACTCGCACTATGTTTTATATATATTTATCTAGATTTCTATATGAAGGAGTTTAACACAGGCACAAGATAGGACAAAGGGACCCAAGCAAGCGAGATGTCATCAATGATGCCATCAATGATGTCTTTGAACATGCCATGAGTGATGTAATATGTGAAGTCATAAGCAGTGCATGGGGGAGCACAAGCTATAGTATAAGGAAATGGACCCCGTAAACAATGGTTGTGCAATAAAATAGAATAATAACTAGGGCTCAGTGGGCCCCAGTGCCATTGTACGTGCTTCAGGATTTGGAACTCACATTCTTTGATTCTTTGCCTCAGAGAGGACCAGCGGCGGCCGGCACAGGTAAGTACGGTGAAGGCAGGGCTGGGCCCACCATGGGGGAAGCTAACAAACGACAGAATGGGTATTATTTATTTATTTAATTATACCTATTCCATCGGCTGTCGACTCCACCCTCTCCCACCAAGCAGCCGCGGCCGGTAGTGGGAGTACCGGCCGGGCGGTGACGTGGGGAGGGGCAGGGTGGGGGGTAGTAATGTATGGATTACGGGCTTTAACAGTTAAGTAAACATAAAAATAAATAAAACAAATTTTGTTGCTTGGACTGCATCACCAAATGCGATGCAGTGCGCACAACAAAATGTGTTTTATTTATTTTTATGTTTGCTTACCTGTTAAAGTCCGTAATCCATACATTACTACCCCCCACCCTGCCCCTTCCCCTCCCCACGTCACTGCCCGGCCGGTACTCCCACTTCAAGCCGCGGCTGCCACCAAGCCCCGTGCCCATCCCGTTGCCTCACCGCGTTTACCTGTGCCGGCCGCCGCTGGCGAGGACATCAGAACATTCCGGAATTATTTGAAGGCTCACTTATATATATATATATAAGATGTTAACAATATAATGAACCTAAAAAGTACCACGCCATACTGAAATGCAGATGGCAAGTCAGAGTATTTCCTCGTGAATATAGCATGCATTAAAGTCACCTTACTCCGACCAACGGACTGAGAGCCAAAACCGGCCCTGGCAAAGTGCTCGGCCGGCCCCCTGGGGGTGCGACCGAGCTCTTTGCCGGGGACGGACCGGCCCCCACCCTTGCGGCGCACCGGGGGATTGCCCGGTGCCCGCAACGGCCAGTCGGGGCCTGGTGGCGCTACATGGAGCGTAAAATGAATCCACAGTAATACCAAAGCAGTATGTCATTCTCTGTACAGTGTACATTCCGTGGCCTCTCCCTCACCCCTGTTGAGATGAAAGCTTCAGTATTCAATCGTCATTTGTTCTCCCAATGCACAAAATATCAATATTTGATTTAGACTCTCTGTGTTTCGCCTTCTTCTGAACTATTTTTTCGACATAGGCTCTTGAGTGCTTTATGCCATGGTTGATTTCTGTTACCCGCCGTTCTGTCTGTGGCCAGGAAGAACAAATACCACCCTGTCTGCACTGCGCTCAAGAGCCTTACTTGGCTGGGCTTCAGCTGGGCACTGTATGCTCAATACAAAGGTGTACTTTGCCGAAGCAGAATTTAAAGAAGCGAGAGAAAGATAAAAACACAGAAAGAAAAACCGCCAACAAGACAGAAATAAACAAAGAATCAAAAAAAGGATGGAAGGGAAAGACAGTAATAGAAAACAACAAATAAAGAAATAAGAATGAAAACAGCAACTACAAGAAAAAAAAGGAAAACAAAGAACGGAGTAGAAATAATGTAGTGAATCATTAAACAATTATAAGAAGTCAGGTTCGATCAATGGAACAGTGGGAGAGTGGAGCGAAAAATATATAAAATAGGAATACATGAGCAAAAAGAATTAGAAAAAGGTAAGAAAACAAAGATAAAGGGAAGTAAGGGTGAAATGGAAAGAAAAAAGAGATATCAGGACATAAAAAGAACAAGCAAAGTCTCAAATAAATAGGCAAGGAAACTAAGAACCGTGAAAAAAGCCAAGAAAGTAAAAAAATAGAGCGTTATATTAGCTTGTTTACCTCTATTGTGTAGCACAGCATGGTTTTGTCATTTCATCATAAGCACTGTAAAAGGAAAAGAACAACACGACTAAGGAAAGAACGAAAGGAGTTGGGAGGGAATGCAAAAAGTAAGCTTTTCAGGATTTTAAAAAGGAACAAAGTCCCAAAGGGAGAGGGTAGTCAGGAAACATAAATTAGGATGGACGTGAAGAAAAAGCAAACGAAATAACAATTGCCTAATGTAGCGCTGAATTCAGCAGGTTAGCCATACCTATGAGATGGTGCAGTTGTTAGTATCACCGGCTATACTCAAACTTAGGTTTCCGACCTAGGAAGGATGAGTAGTCGTTCCTGTTATTTAAGGTCATAAGGAGGAGATCACATCAGATGTCAGTGGTCCACATGTAACTTACACCAGGGATGTAACACAGGCTTCTGAAGCCCCTGTGGGGCAGGGGCCCCCAACCTTTGAAAGGGGGCCCATATTCGAAGACTAATTTATATCTCTAAGATATAGGAGTCTCAGGTGTCCCTCATCACTTTCTGCAGGGGGCCCCATCATCTTGTGTTATGCCTCTGACTCACACACCAACCTTTTTACCAGTGCAAAAAGAACAATTGATGGACAGAATGCAGAACAATGTCATACATTCACCCCAGTAAAGAAATCTGGGCATAAATCCATCGTTTTTTTTGTTGCTCCCAATGTCATTCCAGTTTGAACCCAGCCATACGCTAATCAGTCTTGACCCTGTGCCAATGGGAACAGTCCAGCCTGAACTGCCAGGCCAGGTCCTCCCTGGACTGGAAACAAGCATCCTAGAACCGGTTACGGGGTTTCACCACTCATCAGCCAGGATAGCTTGACTCCAGTGGCATGGAGAGCACGAGTCCCATGTCTGGGCTTACCCGTCCCACTTGGGGTGACAAATGCAAAAAGAACAATTGATGGCAGAATGAAGAACAATGTTATGCAGTCACCCCAGTACGAAGATCTGGGCCTAAATCCATAATTTTTTTGCTCCCCATGCCTTTCCAGTTTGAAGCCAGCCATATGCAAATCAGTCTTGACTCTGCACCCAATGGGAACAGTCCAGCCTGAACTGCCAGGCCAGGTCCTCCCTGGACTGGAAACAAGCATAATTGGAGCGGTTTTGGGGTTTCACCCCTCATCAGCCAGGATAGCTTGACTCCAGTGGCATGGAGAGCACAGGACCAACGTCTGGGCATACCCGTCCCACTCGGGGTGACAAATGCAAAAAGATCAATTGATGGACAGAATGCAGAACAATGTCATACATTCACCCCAATACAGAGATCTGGGCCTAAATCCATTTTTTTTTGCTCCCCATGCCAATCCAGTTTGAACCCAGCCATATGCAAATCAGTCTTGACCCTGTGCCAAATGGGAACAGTCCCGCCTGAACTGCTGTTCGGCTGGACTGTTCCCATGAGGCACAGGGTCAAGACTGATTTCCTTATGGCCAGGTCTAAACTGGGGTGGCATGGTGAGCACAAGAATGATGGATTTAACCCAGATCTCTTGACTGGGAGTGAATGTTTTGATTTGTTCTGCATTCCGTCCATCAATTGTGTGTCTTTTGTAACCTTCTTACCAGGGCTGGATCCGGAACCGGAACCAGCCCTAGCAAACTGCTGGCTACGACCAGTTTCGGACAATTTTGTTACAGGGGGCCGATAATGTTGGCCCCTGGGGTCCCAAAACCAGCCCCCACCCTGGCAGCCCACCGGGGATATGCCTGGTGCCTGCTACGCCCAGTCCGGGCCTCGTTGTTACCGAGCTTTAACAGGCCATCAATTGACTAGACAGTGAACTAATCTCACCTTCATTCAGGATATGTTTATTTTGTGTATTACTAGTAATGACAAACTAATATGATGGGGCAATTTGGCTTTATTTTAGAAACAGTGTGAAAGGAACACAGCAAGTCAGAGTGCAGGCTGCTTATAATCGCTTTAAAAGTGCATAGAGTGTAGTGTCTAGTAAATATGTATAGCGGAACCCTTCTGGTCCCTGATGTACTCCATAGAAGAACGACATAATTGTTTGGGTATGTCTGTGTGGGATGTACAGCATTACGATGCGTACTTTTACAACGCGTGCCACTACAACGCGTTTTTTTCAACGCAAGTAGTTACCACGACTTGCGTTGGAGGCGGTGCGGACTTAGGAATTTTTTAATTTACTATTCCAACACCAGCCTACGTACAGTAGGGAAGGTGTTGGATAGTAAATTAAAAAATTCCTTGTTGAAAAGACCGCGTTGTAACGGCACGGCGGTGTACCAGCCGCGTCGTAAAGGCTGTTCACCGTCTGTGTGTGGTTGATAAAACTCATGACACAATGCGTACAGTTAGTCAGCTGCACCCTGAAGAATAAAGACATGCACTTCAGAACTTCGTGTGTGGTACCATCATTTGCATGCTACCAAGCTGGGGAGGTTGCTACATAGACCTTTCAACAGAAGAACTCATGAAAACACAGGACATCAGGCTAGTAAATTACACTTGTCATTTTGAAAAAAAATGCTCTGTTTTCATGGCTTTAAGTAAGTAAGGCAGTCATCTGTATCAGTTGAGAAGCTGATTTTTGGGCACGGCTTCATGGTCCTCTCCAGGCCTGACTCCTGTTAAGGCTGCACCCTCCCTGTTTCACTGCCATGGTTGCAACTGCCCCACGGCCTACCTTGCTAAAACATGCATTCTGCATACAGTACCCATTACCCCTCAGCTCCCTCCCACCTCATTATACCTTCATCTACCACGGTCGGACTGGGACACAAAATAGGCAAAGGCATTTAAATAAAAATGGCCCCCGATAGTGAACCAGATAGCTACAAAAATGGCCCATATTTGCAAATCAGGCCAGTTGTGAACTTGTAATGAATTGCTCTATGACCAAAAACACGCTGTATGAGAGAAATCAACAGTAAAAACGTGCCCATCTGGCCACAAAACAGGCTCACAAACGTCTAAAAAACTGTCCCACACATTGATCTATCAGACCAGTTCATCGAGAACTGCCTTATTGGCCTTAAGTATTTCCAATTTTCCAAAGAGAGGAGGCAGGACGGGAATCCCTGAGAGAAAATAAGAGCGCGATGCAAAAGCGACGTAGATGAGGAGGTGTATATATTGAAGCCCCTCTATCTATACGAAATTTAAGCGAATGCTTGGACGTAGACAGAGCAACATTGGGGTCCTTATCTTAACCTTCGGTTTGGATGTATGCAACCCGGAAAGCGGTGATACGCAGAATTTTATCAAATAAGGGTCCGCCACATAGACCAGCTCTGGAGCTTCATGTAAAAAGAAAAAAATAATACGCACATTTATCAACCTTTGGATCCAGGGCATAATAATCAAAAATTGCCACAAAGAAAAGGGAACGTATTTGTTGTTTTGATAAAGATGGAATAACCAGACATCCATCAAAACGCGTCGACGCACTTCTGTGCATAATCCAGAGGAGAAGTTGGACCTGCAGATACAAAATAACAGTCCCTGTACCCAGGCTAATCTTGTTAGAAGTATTCCTAGGGATAGGCTGCACTAAAAGACAAAGTGTACTGTCTATTGTAGTTCTTTTCCCTGTATACTACGGTTCTCTGTGGCATAGGTGTTGTATGATTTTATGTAATGTCCTGCTTTTATAAATATCATTGTTTTTAAATCATGTTGAATTGAATTGTTGTGTTTGTATATATGCGTTGTATCATGAAATTAGTGTTTTTATCATAACTGTTTATACAAAAATAAAGAAAAGACTTTGCACTGTTAAAAAAATTAAAATTCAAACAGGTGTGCCCCTCACTGTTTAACCTGCAAATGTTAAAATCTGAAAGGTCTTTATATACGGTTGGTTTTCTTAAATCAGCTCTAAAATCCAGAAATGCCAGAGAACCTTAATAGTCTACTAACTTGTTATTAAATCTGTATTTTACTGATATATATATTTTTTATGCCTCTGTAAATGAAATGAATTGAGTCTAAATTGAGGAAATTATTCTGTTTTTATCTTTTTAAAACTTTCATGTCCATGTTGTAATGTTGCTTTTATGGTTTTAATATATGTAAAACCGAATAAAGTATTTTTTTTACTTTGCACTGCATGTTGATGTGTTAGTCAGTGTCTGAATTTGCCACTGATCAGGAGTGGGGTCCTCTGAATCACACACAAGTGTATAATGGTATACAGCCTTTACAATGAAACTTTTACAACAAACTACCATTACAACGCAACTTTTACAACGCAAACCATTACAACGCATAGCGCTGGGGGGCACTCTAGGATAGGGAATAGGTTTAATGTACTATCCAACACCTTCCCTACTATCCACGGGGACTGGAGTTGGAATAGTAAATTAAACTATTCACTATCCAGCGCCCAAAAGCATTATGCGTTGTAATGGTATGCGTTGTAAAACGTACGATGTAAAGGTAGGCGTTGTAAAAGTATGCGTTGTAACGTCATACATCCGTGTATAATGCCAGACACGAACTATAACATCAGCAGGATGTGTTTTTGATTTATGCGTACCAAGGGACAATTTGTTTTTCGTACTGGCAGTACTCCATTTCCTTGGTGTTTGACAAGGGAGTCTCTTCAAAACATTATTGGCCTTAAGGCCAGTCCAGCCCTGTCATCTGCAGGACTGTGCTGAACAGAGTTTCCATACAGGTAAAGTGCACATATATTTGTGACAGGTGGGATGGATTACTTTGACTTGTGGCTGTGCACTGGTTCCTATATAGGGAGCGCATTTTGGTACACAAATATAAACACACCCCACAGGAATGAGGCAGGACTCACCTTTGGTCTGTAGAGAGTCCATCTTTTACTTAAATAGGAAAATGCGAATGCATTCCTTAATATTTCAAAGCATTTTAATAGCATGGGACCTGTTACCAGGTACGACGCAAAGGGCCTAATTTATCAAACGTTCACGCAGCGCATATTCTGTGAGAAAGGGAAAGGGCAAAAATGCACCATATTTAACAATATATGGGACATTCTTATCTTTTTCTTGTGCCGCCACACACACTGCTGCCTAGCGCCGACACAGGCACCCTTGCATGGCGGTGCAAGGGTGCCTGCATTGCAGACTGAATTGTTTTTGTGCAGGAAGGGTCACTTTTCTCCACAAAAAACATCCTCAGAGTCATTTTCCTCTTCCCATGTGTGCTGCAGAATGCAGCACACATGGAAAGAGAAACAAAACGAGGGGAAAGAAAGGTATTTCTCGTTGATACTCCTTACCTGGGGAGGCAAAACATTTTGATGCATTCCCAGGTCTACGAGTAATGGTAAATTGGAAAATGCCACAAAATCCATGGGTGGATGTGTGGAAACATCCATGCTCCACCCATGGAACACCTCCCTGGGGCAGAGCAATGCAGCATAGCGATTTGCGCTGCATTACGTTACTCTAGATTTATCAAGCCGCGCGAGGCCATGCAAGGTGGCCTTGCGTGGCTTGATAAATATTAATTCATAGTTGCGTCACTCTTATGCCCCATTGAGGACGCAAGGGCGATGCAACTGCTTGATAAATCTGTCCTAAAGTGTGTGAGCCATGATTTGTCAATCTTGGCGCAGCATTAACAACACAGCAAAAACAAAAACATCTGAAGCTGAGTTGTGCACATCCTTCAAGACGTTTACACGTTGAAACCATTTACAGAAGGTAAAGACACAAAATTCCATGGGGTAACCCTTGACCGTAACCCGACCACACTACCCAGCCAAAATAAAATGCAGATGTGAGCAACCCCATGATAGGGCTACAAAACATCAACTTCCCGCCAGCCTAACCCTTCAGCCAACCCCAAATTCACATTGGGAGTCATATTCAGACCAAGCTATAGAACCCTAAGATGAATCTTGGAATGCTTGCTTTTTATATTTTTTTGGTCACCTTTTCTTCATCATCAGCAGGGTTGGACTGCCAATTTATTCCATCACGAAAAGAACACTTGCTCGTCGGCATACTGAACAATGTCACACACTCAACCCCGGTCAGAGATGTGGGCCTACATCCATTGCTTTCTTGCTCATCGCTCCATTCCAGTTAGGATACAACAGTATGCAAATCAGTCTTGAACCTGCTCCCCATGGGAACAGTCCAGCCCAAACTGCCAGGCCAGGCCCTCCCTGGACAGGAAACAAGTATACATGACCGACAAATGCAAAAAGAACACGTTAAGGACGAAATGCTGAACAATGTCAAACACTCATCCCCCTAGTCAGGGAATTGGGCCTTAATCCATCAACCTACTCTGACTACACTTTCAGTCCAAAATAAAATGCAGATGTGAGCAACCCAGTGGTAGGGCTACAAAGTCAGACCAAAGAAGGCCTAACCCTTCAGTTCACCCCAAATTCACTTTGCCAATCATATTAAGACCCAGCTACAGAACCCTAAGAGTAATCTTGGAATGCTTGCTCTTTAAAAAAATGTGGTAAACTTTGCTGTAGCATAAGCAGGGCCATACTGCCCATTTATTCTGTTGAGTATTTCCATGAGCACTGAAGCCATTTGATGCCAGTTTTTTAAGACACGTGCTGCTGCTGGAACCTCTGTCAGTTTCTCCATCTCCCCCAGGTTAATTGTGGCAGGCACAACAGATACTTTATGAAAAAGAGAGGAATGAAAGAGAGGAGAGAAAGAAAAGATAGAGAAGGAAGGGAGTGGGGCTGGTTTGGACATTTTTGCTAGGGCTACTTTTGGTTCCCAGCCCCGCAATGATCACAAGCCATCAGGAAATTATGCAGATAAAACAAAAAAAACTGGTGGGCATGTAAATATCGCTGCAGCAGTGCTTAATTTGTAAAAAAACATAAGTGCTGGGACCCATGTCAGAAGGCCACTGCAGATTGCACCACCCATTGCCCTGGCCAGCGCTGGCATTGAGAGTACAAACACACATATAGTTCAAGTTCAAGTTCAAGAATTTATAAAGCGCACTACTCACCCAGAGGGTCTCAAGGCGCTAGGGGGAGGGGTTTATTGTTTATCGAAAAGCCAAGTTTTCAATTCTTTCCTGAAGGAGATGTGATTCTGAGTAAGGCGGAGGTGGGTGGGGAGTGAGTTCCAGGTCTTGGCAGCCAGGAAGGAGAAGGATCTGCCGCCCATGGTGGTTTTTCGGATGCGCGGGACTGCGGCGAGGGCTTGAATGGATGATCTTAGTTGGCGGGTGGGATAGTAGAAGGACAGTCGGGAGTTGAGGCATTCTGGTCCTAGATTATAAAGGGCCTTGTGTGCGTGGGTGAGAAGGCGGAAAGTAATTCTTTTGTTGACGGGGAAGCCAATGGAGGTTTTTTAAGTGTCCGGTGATGTGCTCTTGGCGCGGGATGTCTAATATGAGTCTCGCTGATGCGTTTTGGATGCGCTGGAGCTTTTTCTGCAATTTTGTTGTAATTCCGGCGTAGAGAGTGTTGCCATAGTCCAGTCGACTCGTGACCAGTGCGTGGGTGACAGTTTTTCTTGTTTCGAGGGGGATCCAGCGGAAGATTTTTTTGAGAATGTGAAGGACGTTGAAGCAGGAGGACGATACTGCGTTGACTTGTCTGGACATTGAGAGAGAGGAGTCTAGAATGAAGCCAAGGTTACGTGCATGGTCAGTAGGAGTGGGCGCTGATCCCAAAGCGGAAGGCCACCAAGAGTCGTCCCACGCTGAGGGGGAGGATCCGAGGATGAGCACCTCAGTTTTGTCTGAGTTGAGTTTTAGGCGGCTCTGTTTCATCCATTCGGCTACTTCTTTCATGCCTTCGTGAAGGTTGTCCTTGGCGGTGTTGGGGTCTTTGGTGAGGGAAAGTATCAGCTGGGTGTCGTCGGCGTAGGAGATGATGTTGAGGTTGTGTCGACGTGCGATGGGGGCGAGGGGACTCATGTAGACGTTGAGGAGGGTGGGACTGAGTGAGGAGCCTTGAGGTACGCCGCAGATGACTTCGGTGGGCTCTGAGTAGAAAGGGGGAAGTCGGACTTTCTGTGTTCTCCCTGCTAGGAACGAGATGATCCAGTCCAGGGCTTTTCCTTGTATGCCGATGTTGTTGAGGCGTTGTATGAGGGTGCTGTGACATACAGTGTCGAAGGCGGCGGAGAGGTCGAGAAGAATGAGGGCTACTGTTTCACCGTTGTCCAGGAGTGCCCGGATGTCGTCGGTCGCCGCAATGAGGGCGGTCTCGGTGCTGTGTTTGGTTCGAAAGCCGTTCTGTGAGGGATCCAGGGAGTTGTTGGATTCAAGGAAGGCTGCGAGTTGGCTATTGACGGCTTTCTCGATGACTTTGGCCGGGAAAGGGAGGAGGGAGATGGGTCGGTAGTTTTTCAGTTCTGAGGGGTCCGCTGTTGGTTTTTTCAGAAGGGCGCTGAGTTCGGCGTGTTTCCATATTTCTGGAAAGGAGGCTGAGTTGAAGGAGCAGTTGATGACCTCGCGGAGTTGGGGAGCGATGATGGAGTTAGCTTTGTTGAAGATGTAGTGGGGGCAGGGGTCAGAAGGTGAGCCAGAGTGGATTGAGTTCATGAGGCGAATGGTGTCTTCAATGGTGATTGGGTTCCAGGAGTTGAGGTAGTTAGTTGGAGGGGTGGGATCAGAAGGGGGTGGGGTGAGTTGGTCATTGGGAGTGTTCTTGAAGCTGTTGTGGATGTCGGCAATTTTGTTGTAGAAGAAGGAGGATAGCGCATTGCAGAGGTCTTGGGAGTTAATGATGTCGTTGGATGCTGCGGGAGGGTTGGTGAATTCTTTGACGATATTGAAGAGTTCCTTGCTGTTGTGAGAGTTGTTTTCGAGGCGGTCCTTAAATGCTGATTTCTTGGCGGATCGAATCAGTTGGTGGTGTTTGCGGGTGGCTGTCTTGAGGGAGGTCATGTTGTCTGAGGTTGGTTCTTTTCTCCAATTCTTCTCCAGGGTGCGGCAAGTCTTCTTGGATTTTTTAAGGTCATCATTGAACCAGGGAGCCTTTTTGCTGAATGATTTCAACTGGTGTTTTTTCAGGGGTGCTAGTTCGTCTGCACTGTGGGTAATCCATTGCCTGAGGTTTGTGGCTGCTTGGTCTGGGTCCGTTGTTAGGGTGGGAGTGTTTTGGCTGAGGGATGCGAGGAGTTGGTCGGTGGTGATTTTGTTCCAATTTCTTCGTGGAATGGGTTGTGGATGGTTGTGGGTCAGGGTTGTTTTGTAGCTGAAGTGAACACAGCTGTGATCCGTCCAGTGGAGAGCTGTAGTGTGATCGAAGGAGATGTGCTTGCTGGAGGTGAAGATAGGGTCGAGCGTGTGTCCGGCTATGTGAGTGGGGGTGTCAACAAGTTGTTTGAGTCCGAGATTGGACATGTTGTCCAGGAGGGTGGTGGTGTTGTTGTCGAGAATGTTGTCGAGGTGGTAGTTGAGGTCTCCTAGAAGAATGTAGTTCTCGGAGGCGAGGGCGTGCGGGCTGACGAAGTCAGTGATGTCGTCGCTGAATTGAGATCGGGTGCCTGGGGGCCTGTAGAAGAGGGTTCCTCTGAGGGTGGTCCTGGGGTCGGTGTGGATCTGAAAGTGGAGGTGTTCGGCGGTTGCGAGATTGTCGTCGGAGCTGGTTGTAATTTTGATGGTGTTTCTATGGACGATGGCGATGCCTCCTCCAGTTTTTTTAATGGTGCGGTCTTTTCGAATGATCTTGTAAGTGTCCGGTATGGCTATGGCGATGTCGGGGGCAGAAGATGCGTTCATCCAAGTTTCAGTGAGGAAGGCGATATCAGGTGACACAGTGTCGATTAGGTCCCAGAGTTCGGTTGCGTGTCTGTGGACCGAGCGGGTGTTAAGTAGGATGCATTTCAAGTCGTTGGGTTCGGAGCTGTGTGTGGAGGAGGAGTGTTTGGTGAGGGTCCTGACGCAGTTGAACTTACAGGAGAGGCAGGAGAATGGGCCGTGGGTACGTCCTGGGGTGGCTTCACAGCAAAGTGGAGTGCGTCCGGCATTGAGGGCGAGGAGAGTAGCGGCATCATAAGTTACTCTAGGGGGTTGGGGGCGGCATAGAGCAGGGGGACGGGCGCTGGGCGCGGGCTTGGCGCGGACGGGCGTAGACGGGCTTACCTTTGGCGCACCTTCGGCGTGGCCGTAGCGCGTGGACGCTGCGCGTGGAACCATCTGACTAACATAGGTGGTGGAGGGGGCGGAGCATGGGAGGGTCAGCTGGGAGGCGGGGACGTGGAGGCGGGCCAGGGGAAAAGCACAACAACAAGATGGTGGGGTAGCTAGAAAGTGAAAACGGGAGGGCGCAATGCAAAGCCTGATAATGTTGAAAGCACAGAACTACCAGCGTGCTCACTCAGTGAATCCCGGTGAGAGCGCTTACAAGTTTAAACAAGCTGCAGTCCAGATCGCTTCTAAAATATGCAGTACAGTGATATTAAAGCGCTGCCTAAGATTAATGCACAGAGCGCTATGATTATGCCGGTACAGTGATATTAAAGCGTTGCCTAAGATTAATGTACAGAGCGCTATGATTATGCCGGAGCAACGATACCAAACTCTGCAGGCGAGTCACAAGGCAAACGAGATTCAGCTGTGGGCTGTGGGCGCTGCACTGGGCTGGAATCAGGAAGCGAGGGGAGCGGCCGTTCAGGACGATGTCCAGGCGGTCACAATCAGTCCTGGGAGGTGGTGAGCCCTCTATCCGTGGGTGGGAGGGTCAGCTCATATTAATATCACACTTTTATAAGTTTGGCACTTCAATCAAATCCACCCCCCTTCAGCTATAAGAGGGACTCAAGTGGCAGGTATTCTTCATTTTTACTAATGTATATTTAATTACTAGGGGCCATATGTATCAACATTCCGTTTTGCTATTCCTAAATAGCGATTTTTAAGGAATCGCTATTTAGAAATCGCAAAATGGTAAGTATGTACAAAATCGCTTCTTTTTAGCGATTCCTTAATATTCCTTAATTGCGATTAGCAAATTGCTAATCGCAATTAAGGAATAATTTCCCATTCATTGCTATGGGCCAGGAGGCCCATAGGAATGAAGGGGAAATTTGCGATTCGCAATTTGCAAATCGCAAATTGTGAATATTTTCAAGGGTGCAGGGGTGTCCAAAGGACACCCTGTTGCACCCCTGATATCTGCATGGGTGCACATGTGGCACACATACATGCCCTAAGGTCATGTCTGTGCGTCACATGGCACTTTGAAAAATGAAAAAAAAAATATTTTGGAAGGAATTCGCAACTTACCACCAACTAGAAGTTGGTGGTAATTTGCGATTCCTTAAGGCAAATTTGCTATTTTTTTGTTGCTTCTTACATTGCATTTAAGGAATCGCAAAATTTGCGATTCCTTAAATGCAATTGCAAAATAAGGAATCGCAGATTTTGCGATTCCTTATTCTGAACCACGTTTTGTTTAATACATACCATTTAGCAAATTCGCATACGCAAAGGCCGAAATTCTGCGAATTTCGGCCTTTGCGAATGCGAATTTGCTTGATACATATCGCCCTACATACCGGTGTTTGCAATTAAGTGCTGGTGCCGAAAACCAGAAACCACCAGCTCAACTCAAGCACTACACTGCAGTCACCAGGAAAAGCAGCAGAAAGCAAAGCAGGAAAGAACGGGTGCACCTATCCCATCCACCCCTTCAGTCACCTTCGGGAACAAAGACAAAGAGGGGAGGGGCCAAGAAATGATGGTGAGTAAAGGAAGCTCTGCTCCTCAACACCTAATATCCCATCTACCACTATTTTGCCTCTCCGGTTTCCATTAAATTTGCTTGCCATTTCATTTTGCCATTTTCCCACCGCAGTCTTTCAATCGCACCCTTTATTTTTTTATCAGAAATGCAAATTGATTCTGCAATCAGAAGCTGTGAGTTAAAAAATGTTATCTTGAAACCTTTTTTTTATTCTATTAATGACACCAGGCAAACTGATAAAGCTTACAAAGTAAATTAATCGCATTCCTTTGTATGGCATTCAGTACAAGTCAAAGGATAGCTTCTGATCTCTGTGCCAACAACAGCTTGCACAAGGTTAGGAATGGCATTTACCCAGCCCTATCAAATCTTTGAAAATATAGAGAAAATCTATCTTGTTCACTCTTCCAGAACACCTGATAATTCACCAAGATTCATTGGGATGCTGATATTACATCAGGTAGATTAGACCCTCCCCAATTACATCAAAACATTCACTCTCTCAAGAATATTCTGTTTGCTGCTGGAAAGGCTATGGCCTAGACTCACTGGCAATAGATGTAATATGAAGAAACTTGATAAGGCTAATGAGTGTCAGAAAGTGGCTCTATATATACTGGACCATAGTAAGGTACAGTGTGTATAGAGATCACCAACCCCAGAGGTATAACAGATGTTAAAGTCAGGGCTGACCTTACTCTCAAAAGTCGTGGCTTGGTCGAGCAGTAAGGCAGTACCAGAGGACAGTGTAAAGCATTTGTTGTACACACTCTGTTGTAATTTTGCAGTGATTGGGTTAGCATTAGCAGAAGCCATCCTGTATTTAGAAGTTATCTTGTCCGTTTTGTGGAATCCATTTTGTATTTCTGGCAGATATCTTGTTTGCCATGTGCTACCACGTGCGTGCCATGTGCTCTGTCCTACCTTGCTGTTGTCTGCTCTTGAAATCTGCCTAGAGACAGGTTATATTTAGCCTCTTCTGCTTCGCACATGCTCACTTGAGCTTGCAGCTGTTCCTAGTCTGTAAATGTCAGGATGTGTTCGCCAGAATTAGCAACTGTTAGCTCCTCCCACTTGTTCACTGTGCATTTTCTGTATGACCTTATATGTACCTGAAACCTTCTCTTGTACTTGTACCGCCTTCTTTTGAGCCCCTGTGTGGGTATGAAAGGACCAAGCTCCTTCCATTCAGTGTGCTACTTCATACAGTGCCGAAGGGAGTTGTGTGAATGTAGTTCCACCTCATGAGGTTTAATACATTTTGTATTTTGTATTCCAGTTTCTGTGCCAATTTCTTCCTATTGGTCTAAGGACTTGTGCAGAGAAGGGCGAACCCCTTGCACTGGTAGGCCTTGCTGAGGCTCACCACCACAACTCAGTCAGCAAAAGGTTTCACACACTCAATGACTGAACTCCAGGCCAATTGTTTTTATATCAGAAGATATTGTTGTTTTATTTTTAGAACCAACAGGTATCAAAAATATACTTTTCTCAATTGTGAGTGATCTCAAGTAATGGCTTTGCAGGAAGAAAATAACTTTGTAAACACAACAGGTACCGGGGTTGCAGTAGGCAACACAATTCTAAACACAATCTAACATTGAGCTCAGTGGGTTTTTCTACAAAAAATGCAGTTGATTACTTTGTAAGTTACTTTTGTAATTCCAGGGCTGGATCTTAGATTCAGTCCTGGGGTCTAAGCTGAAAACAGTTTAGTAAACACGTTTTGGTTATTGCAATGATTTTTGAGGAATATAAAGGTATTTTTAAAGTTCACACTTAGAAACTTTTCAGTGAAAATCTAGCAATGTTATCCAATGGGAGAAAATTCAGGTTACAGGTAAAGTACGTTCTCGTTACTCTAGTAATCCAGTACTGGGCTCCTAGGTCCAGCACTGGGATCTCTACTTACGACAGGTAAGCAATTACGTTTCAGTAGTAGGTACGATTTTTAAGGAATATTTCAAGTTTTCAAAAGTAGACGGAAGAAATTTCATAGAAAAGCAGACAATGGATTCCTATGGAGAAAATACAAGTTACTAGTAAACCCGGTTAGGATTACTTTCGCGGTGCAGTACTGGGCTTCAAGGTACTGTTATGGCTTCTCTCCTGATCACAGGTGAGTACTTCGGAATTTGGTATTCGGCTGATTTTATAGAAATATTTTAGAGTTTCAAAACTTCACACATTTTTCAAGTCAAACCAGTCAATGTTATTCTATGGCAGGAAAGTGAGTTATCGGTTTCCAGGTGAGTACTCGACTGGTGAAGTTAAGGTTCTGGGCATAGACTCAGGGGGCCCCCAGGGTCAGGTAGGTACAGTTGGTACACCCTCAGCAGCACAGGGGCAGCCGGGTGCAGAGGTAGGTAGGCCCAATGATATCCAATGGAGGGGAGGGGGCCTTCGGTTGGTGGCTGCAAGCAAGCAGGCCACGCGGCTGTGGGATCTGAGCTCCTGGTCACTTACTCAGGGCAAGTGGGGAAGTAAAGTAGGGTAGTAGTTGCACTTCCAGGGGCACTCGGGCGGCTGGGTGCAGGGTGCTTTTGAGCCGTCGTGCGCCCAAGGTTATTCAATGGAAAAGGTAAAAAGGGAACAAAGGCTACAGGCTCGGGGACGGTGATTCTTCAGGTGCCACCACCACTTTGAGAGGTAAGTTGGGATCTTGGAGACGAGGTAGGTACCCCAAAGGAAGGCCCAGGGGGCTGCAGGGAGCCGGGTGCAGGGGTGTCTTTTGGTGGTGTGAAATCCTACCCTCGACTGATCGTGGTTGGGGGGGTCTCTGGTTCTGAGGCTGCAGGCATCGTCTGGCTCGTCGAGGAGGGTCTTTGGGCCCTGGACTTCGGGTCCCAGTCCTTGTGGTCTTGGATCACTCTGCACGGGCCGGGCTCGGCGGGTGCAGAGTGGGTTGGTCTGGTGCGTCTTGGCTGGCACCAGGGGTTATGGCTGCTGTCCACAGGAGTCGCCGGGATTAGGCAGGTGCAGGTTCCAGGATCGACAGGCTGGTAGGGCTGGGGCCAAGTCAGTGGGTGTCGTCCTGTTGTTAGCAGTTGCACGGCGGGTCTTCTTCTTCTTGATCTTCTTTCTTCTTTTCTTATCGGGATCTGAGGAAGGAAGGTTCAGGGAGCCCCTAAATACTGAATTTAGGGGTGTTGCAGGTAGGGCAAGGGCCGGGACCAATAGGTCCCTGTCCTGGGGTGGGTACACCCCTTAGTCTGCTCCTCTCCTGTGGGAGGGGGGCAGGAGCCTAGCTGTGATTGGGCAGGGCTCCCCATCTCAAGATGGCCGGAGCCCGGGGTCGTGCTTCACCTTGCCTCTCCCACCTTAGGAGTGGGGTTGGCACAGGCTGGCACACCCCCCTTCCTGACCTAGGGTTTCCCGCCAGTCTTCCCGCCAGAGTGGGGGTCAGAACCGGTGGGGGCCAGTTGCTGGGTACAGCAAATGGTCTGGAGAAGCTCACAGAGGCGGCGGGCCTTTGAAGCTTTCCCCTTCCCATCCTGGGGGAGGACAGCTAGCACCTCGCCCAGGATGTGCATTGTTGCAGGCCCAGGAGAGCGAGGGGCCCAGGGGTCCAGCAACATGTCTGCTGTGGGGCAGCCTAGGCAGCCTCTCAGTCCAGATGTGGATTGTAGGTTAGGTTTCAGGGGACATCTCTAAGATGCCCTCTGGTGCATTTTACATTAAAGCTCACACTGGCATCAGTGCATGTTTAATGTGCTGAGAAGTTTGATACCAAACTTCTCAGTCTTCAGTGGGGCCATCATGGTGCTGTGGAGTTCGTGATGTCAACCTCCCAGAACCATATACTCTTAATGGCAGCACTGCACTTACAGTGCCCAGGAATGGCCCTGGGTACTGTAGGGGCAGAGGGTTCATGCACCTGTGCCCACACCACTGGTATAGGGCACCCAGCTAGAGGGGGGAATGAGGTATGCCAGGGCAGTGGGTCTTGTAGGCATGGCACACAGGGATGAGTGCCATGTCGACTCTTTGTTTAGTCCTGTACTTAGACACTCAGCCTGCAAAGGCAGGCTGTGGGTGTCAGGGTACAGGGCCAGTAAGTGTGGCATAATAAGTGCTGCAGCCCTTAGGGGTCTTCTCTGTTCACCATGCCCTGAGTACCTAGGTTAACATTTACTATGGGCTGACAGGTGGCCAGAGATGCCAATTGGGTTTTAGGTTCTACACAGTTTTAGGGAAGGGACACAGGCCCTGGGTACCTGGTTGGCAGGAGCCCAGGGCACACTCAGTCAAAGCACATCAGCAGTTCAGCAAAAAGTAGGGGCATACCAATGCAAGAAAGATGGCACTTTCTCACAATGAGCCCTGGTTATTATATATTCCTGTTGCAATCTTCCTTATCCCTGAGATCAGGGTTAACACATTCCCTGTGGGGGTACTAAATAGCAAGGCAGCTGCTATTGCTGGCCACTCATAATAGACTTTCATGCACTAAAATAACTGGCCCTGCGTTCATGGCCCTCCTAAAACAAATGTCGGCAGACCCCAAGGAATCAGGCAACAACCACCTCATTCTCCCTTCCACCATACCCTGCAAAGATGATGGGGAAGGCAATCAATCAACAACTCACCAAACCCCTGGAACTCCACAATCTTCTTGACCTCTCTCAATCCAGCTTTTGAAGCAACCGAAAGGTACTGAGACAGCACTCATTGCTGAAACAGATGAGATTTGCACCCTACTGGACCAAAAAAATGCTGCTTTCATACTGCTGGACCTCTCAGCTGTATTTGATACACTGTCACACTCCAGCCTCCTCAAAAGACTGCATGTAAAAGCCCTCCAAGGTCCAGCCCTCGAATAGATATACTCCTTCCTTATAGATCTGTGGAGTCCCTCAAAGATCATCCCCCAGCCCCACACCGTTCAACATTTACATGACACCACACGCCAGCATCATAAAATCCAACAGCATCTCCATCATCTCCTACAGCGATGTCACCCAATTCATCTTCTCAATGTCAGACAAGTCCCCCATGATCAGGTCTGACCTAACTGAATGCATGATCTGCATTGCAGAATGGATGAAAACCACCTTCTTGAAACTCAACACAGACAAGACAGAAGTGCTAAACTTCAGGAAGAAGGACTCCCCCCGGGACTCCTCCTGGTGGCCATTAGAGCTTGGTCCCACACCATTACCCACTAACTTCAAACGAAACCTGGAAATCATCTTAGATGGCAAATTCAAAATGGTCTCACAGGAGAACACTATCCACTCCTACTGCTTCCACATACTACGCACCCTCAGAAAAATCTTCAAATCGATCCCCAAGAGCACTAGGCAAGCTGCCACTCAAGCCCTAGTCACCAGTAGACTAGACTACAGCAACAAACTCTATGCCAGCATCCCCAACCATATCCTCTACCAACTTTAGACAATCCAGAATGCTTCAGATAGACTCATGCGGGACCTGCCATAATGCACCCACATCACACCACCACTCAGAACACATCCACTGACTGCAGATACACAGGCGCTGCCAATTTAAACTCCCCTCCCATGCATACAAGGCATTGCACAACATTGGTCAATTTGCCTCACTTTCTCTTGCACACACCCTTTGCATATGCAAAAGTAGAACAGGAGACCTTGCCCTCTCCTACATCACACCCAAAACTTGGAACAAACTCATTATTCACATAAGAGCCTATTCCTTTCTTCTGGAATTCTGCAACAAACTGAAGACCTAGATTTTCAACCAACTACCTGCAGATGACCCACACATCTGCTCCAGCACCTGGGTACCCTTCGGGTGATGTCACCCTTTACAAATCCAAGTGACATAACATACATTCAGGAATCAAGCAGGAGCTGCTATCTTGGGAGCACATTTAGCATTCATCAGGGAGCAGCACTCAGGGTTTCTGTTCAACATGGTTGCTTAAAACATGTTTTTAGTTTACTGCTAGCACATTAAAATATCACTGAAAGTTTGCACCACGAATGTATTCAAATATTTCTGACTCAAATCTGTACATGTGATGCAGCTGCTTTCATTAGGCTTATGTGGTACGGTTCGGCTGGCAATTCAAAAAGGTTTGCTACCTCTCATGGGTGCAGATTTACGGCTTTGTAGTATTGACAACACTTTTCAAGGTAACCCCTGAAAAAGTGCTTCAGCCACAGGTTTCCAAGCCTCTGTGAGGAAATGGTTTGTGAGGTCCTAGTAGCACCATTACATTGGAATTTATTTCAAATTAATTGAGAGAGGTGTATAATTATCTTATCTACTATTTTTTACAAACTGACCCCTCCCTCAAAAAAATGTACAAGGAAAAACACAAACGTAAATCTGTTATGACTTACTTCATTGGTTTCATAATGATGCACTTTAATCATCTTAACTAGAAAGCTAAGACACCTACTGCAGAAATCTATGTTTCTCCCCTATGTTTCCTAGCATTACACTAAGCAGGTAATTCCTGTGATAAGTGTATTTGCTGGAGAGGTGTAAGGTTAATAAAATTGATTCTAATGGGTAGAATACATTTTGGTTGCTGAAATTCACTTTGATGGGCATGGCTTTATGCCCGCGGAAGATGACGGCGCCCGAGTGACACTCCTCGGAGCGGCGCGGACTGACCATCATAAACCACTGTTTTCTTCAACGTGGTAAGGCACTTTCGTTAGCAGATGTCCTGCTGACATAAGAGGGAGCCCTTGCGGCTGCATATCTGGCTCTCTAACCAGTTTTCCATCAGAGACGAGCATTGCCTCAGTGCGGTGACCGATGCAGCCGCCATTTTAGATTGAAACTGCTCTGTGCAACAATGCGGCACCAGTAAAGTTGACTGCCTATTTGTTCCAACGGCATTTTCCAATGCCATACATTACAGTTTTGGTGGCTTTTCTTGGCTGGTCAACGCATTATTTTCTTCAGAACTATTGAAATTAATGACATTTTGTATTACTGCTGGTTTACCAGTTTAGAGGCTTTCTTGTCTGGCAGTGTGCTCCTATTTTTGTTTGTAGCCTTTGGGTTTCAACTCCTGGCTGCCTCTATTTTCTATGGGTAGACTAAAAATACGGGTCCTCTTGCATCACGCTCCAACCAATCCTTTAATAAAAACTCCACTATTTTCACAACATTTTCCAATAATGAAGACTCCTTCACATCTTTCTCTAAAGGTTCTCCCTCTTTGGGACCCATCCGTCTTGCTACAGGGAAAGCCTCTACAAAACGGCTGAAAAAATAGCCACCTTCCCCTACCAAAGTCCTCTTCTCCTATCTCCCTGGATCTGTTAGAGGAGATACATGCTCGGTGTCCCTTCATGGACGAAGCAAATGCCAAGCTGTAGTTTCTCATGGATAATTGATCCCGGATGGACGAGAGACTCAACATGGTAGAGCAAAGTGTATCATCTTTTGGGCTCACTGATGTTAAAGTCAAACCACTTCAATCTCAGGTCTCCTCCCTTCAAAAACAGGTTGAAGACCGGTAGAATAGGAACAGGAGAAATAATCTTTGCATTTACGGACTAACGGAAGGCACGGAGGGCTCTGAGCCCCTCCTTTTCTTCAAATCCTTCCTCCCTAGGTTGCTGTATTTACCAGAAGGAACCGTTCTTAATATTAAGAGTGCTCACAGATTTGGTGTCAGCCTACTGTTGTTTCTAATTCACGGAGGCCAAGAGGAGTCATCTTGTATTTGCTAGAATACAATAGCTTGCTCAAAGTTCTCGTAGCGGTTAAGTCCATTCAATGTATCTCATAGTCGGCCACTACTTTATATTTTGCTCAAGACTATGTTAAAACCACAGCAAATAGATTCAAGGAATTCCTTAACATGACATCTGATTTTTGTTCTCTTGGAGCCCGATATGGTCTTTTTCATCCTTGCCTCTTTAAAGTCACTTATAAAAACAAAACCACATCTTTTGAGGACCCAATCAGCTTGAAGAGCTTCATTAATTCTTTTAAATTAGAATCTATGGATACTTCTGGACCCTGTACATCTCAGGCCACTTAGTCTGGACTAATTGACTTCCACAGTAGTTCTTAGATTGCTAGTTTTGTTTTAAACTTTAATGTGATGATGACTAGTTTAACATTGTTAGTTAGGTTATCTGAATAGAGTAATGCAGCTCTTTTATATCACCTGCCTTTTTTTCCCTCCTTTGCAGGATCGTTGATGTTTGTGCCTGCCTTTTTTCCTCATCCTCTGTGATGTGGTCTCTCCTCGCCCTCCGTTCGATAGGGCTTGGATAGCTCATCTGTTCCATGTGGACTCATCCCACCCCTCTTTTTCTGGATTTTTTAGGTATGTTTTACATCTCTTGTTTCCTCTTCCCTCCCTTTTTCTCTCTTTTTTTCTATCCCTCCCTTTCCTTTTGTTGTACCCCTTTTCTTTGCCTTTCTAATATATACTCTTTTATCCATTTATTCATATTTCTTTTTCTTGTTCTATTGGCACTGTTTTATCATTTCTTTCAATGGTTGGTCTTTTATATGGTTTGTATTGTGCTTTTTATTTGGTTTGACTCTATGATAAAATATCGAATGCAAAAATATCTACATACAAAAATATCGCAACAAAAATATCGATTACAACAATATCGACATCCTATCTCTAACAAGGTAAGTACAAAAATATTGAAACAAAAATTTAGATGTCAAAAATATCGTTTAAAAAAAAATATCGTTTTTTTAAAATTAACAAAAATGTAATATTAATAAAATAACACTTATAAATGTAATAAACATAGTTAAAAATATATTATAATATTTAAAATTAATCAATTATGTAATAATAACAAATAATAATAAAGATATAATACATAGTATATACTTCATTAATAATAACTAATCAATTATTTTAATGACTTATAAATAAATGAATATATAATAAATTACAAATACATTTATATAAATAAAATAATAATGTAAATAACAATTAATAAAACTGTTAAACAAATTTAAAAAATAAGTAAATGTTGGATAGCGTAGGGGTAAAAATTACTATTCCCACTCCAAAGAATGCAACAGTAGGGAAAGTGTTGGATAGCGTAGGGGTAACAATTAATAATACAACTCCAGAGAGTGCAACATTAGGGAAAGTGTTGGATAACGTAGGGGTAAACATTACTATTCCCACTCCAGAGAGTGCAACAGTAGGGAAAGTGTTGGATCGCTTAGGGGTAACAATTACTATTCCATCTCCAGAGAGTGCAACAGTTGGGAAAGTGTTGGATAGCGAAGGGGTAACAAATACTATTCCCACTCCAGAGAGTGCAACAGTAGGGAAAGTTTTGGATAGCGTAGGGGTAAAAATTACTACTTCCACTCCAGAGAGTGCAACAGTAGGGAAAGTGTTGGATAGCGTAGGGGTAAACATTACTATTCCCACTCCAGAGAGTGCAACAATAGGGAAAGTGTTGGATATCATAGGGGTAACAATTACTATTCCAACTCCAGAGAGTGCAACAGAAGGGAAAGTGTTGGATAGCGTAGGGGTAACAATTACTATTCCAACTTCAGAGAGTGCAACAGTAGGGAAAGTGTTGGATAGCGTAGGGGTAACAATTACTATTCCAACTCCAGAGAGTGCAACAGTAGGGAAAGTGTTGGATAGCGTAGGGGTAAAAATTACTATTCCAACTCCAGAGAGTGCAACAGTAGGGAAAGTGTTGGATAGCGTAGGGGTAAAAATTACTATTCCAACTCCAGAGAGTGCAACAGTAGGGAAAGTGTTGGATAGCGTAGGGGTAACAATTACTATTCCAACTCCAGACAGTGCAACAGTAGGGAAATTGTTGGATAGCGTAGAGGTAAAAATAACATACTTATAACTAAAACAAATTTAAATAATAAAAAACGTAACTATTAAATAAATATAAACCATTTACAAATACCAATACATAATTATTAAAAACATGATTAGCAATAAATAATTAAGTAAAAAAATTAATAAAAAATACCATTTAATAATATTTAATTACCAATTAATAATTAATTAACAATTATATAATTAACAAAATAATTATTTAAAAAACATTATTACTTAATTACATTTAAATTACTTCCCACCCTATTCTCCTATAACCCCCCAAAACCCACTACAGAACATATTTATCAATTAATCAATTAATACAAATTAATTACCAATTATTTAAAATTAATTACCAATTAATTACAATTAATTACCAATTAATTAAAATTAATTTATATTTCCTAATAATTAATATTTAATTTAGTATAATAAAATTACTTCCCACCCTATTCCCCTATTAACCCACAACCCGCTACAGAACATAATTATCAATTAATCAATTAATTAAAATTAATTACCAATTAATTAAAATTAATTACCAATTAATTAAAAACAATTTATAATTTCTACTAATTATTAATTAATTTAGTATAATTAAATTACTTCCCACCCTATTTCCCTATTAGCCCACAACCCACTACAGAACATAATTATCAATTAATCAATTAATTACAATTAATTACCAATTAATTAAAATTAATTACCAATTAATTAAAATCAATTTATAATTCCTAATAATTAATAATTAATTTAGTATAATTAAATTACTTCCCACCCTATTCCCCTATTAACCCACAACCAGCTACGGTACTAAAATACAAAAATGAATTAAATTACATAAAAATAAATTAAAAACATAATAAACACATAATAATATACAAAAAACAATATAAAAATCGATATTAGTAACATCGAAATTATTAACATCGATATTACTAACATCGATATTTAAAACATCGATATTACTAATATCGATATTAATATCTATCGATATTACTTACATTCTATATTATGTCCATTCGATATTTAAACATCGATATTATTGTATAGCTATACTTAAATTTCGATATTTTGTCTGCATACCATTTGGTTTATCTAGATTATGAAGTCAAAGTGCTATCCCTGGAAAGATTTGTAAACACGAGAGCTGCTACCAGAATACCGTACTTCTAACACATTCACTCACAACAAGCACTCTATCATCAGAATCACCGGTCACAGACTAGATCATAACGTTTACAGTCTATTTTATTAAAAAAAAAAATTCATTACAATTTCAGTAGGAATTCTATTGAATTTTCCTGAAAGCGTTTAGTATAGAGACATCTCATAGTATAAAAAAGTTATTTATAAAAGAAGAACATAATACAATTGCATGTATATAACACATTAAAAATAAAAAAACAATGCACATATATAACACATTAAAAATGAAAAACAAAATACATTTTTCTTAGTCCACAAGAGTAATCATACAGTATATCACAAATCAATACAAGAAAACACACAGCAGAACCCCTTAATTTCAATAGAGCAATTAATGTTGCTACAGATTAGTCGATCCAATGGCCTTTACATGGATATATGGGGACTTCCAGTATTGTACAATAGAATATCTCTAGGATCCCCTAGGCTTATTTGAATTCTATATGGAAAAATGCGTCGACGCGTTTCGGTGTTGCAGCCCGTAGATGTGGTCACACCTTCATCAGGACAGTTTTTTGTTTGGGGTCATCAAGTTCGAGTGACCGTTTCCTTTCTGTACATTAGAAAAGCATCAGTCAGTACATGTTTGTGATTGAGATATCAACACCATGATATGACATACCGATCCCTAGTCAACCAGGCAATTATGTCTCTTTACATCAGTAATCCTTGCCTTACGGTTATGTCCCTTGAACATTACACCAGTATTTCTCTTACATATTTGTTCTACTACATTTTATAGATTCATAATATTCAGAACGTCTGTTATTCCCGATATCTAGTCCCTCCATTATGTTTTAGTAAGTGACCAGCTTTGTAATATCACTCGGGCCTACTGCGCTATTATGTACTGACCTCTTGAGTGTGTGGTTTGGTTGTTCCTTATATTCACTGGTTCTCGCATCCCATCATTAGTTATTGTCAGACTAGTCTTATTACTCAGGAGATACAGTATTGGATCTAATGGGGGATAAATCAATAGATGGGGGGGGTTTATTATTGTTTGTAGATTCTACCTCCCCTTTCCAGTTTTAGTATTATAAGTCAGTGGTTACATGTTACCTTTTCTTTTTTGTAGAGAAGACTGTGTGTGCAGTTCTTAATTTTTTTACTCCTACCAATTACTGGTTCAATATTTCAGATTATTTCAGTCACTTGTTTCTCATGTGGGTTCCTATATAGGATATATGGAAAGGACTCATTTTATATTTCTTGTCCCGCACATTTCTTCTATCAGGTAAACCCCTTCTCCTCATTTCTTCCTTACCTTATGTTATTAGAGGTACCTCAATCCCCGTGGTTTTACTGTGCTTCCGGACCGCCAATCGTGTCCTGGTGCAAATTGTTGAAACTCGATAGTTTCTACAGTGGGAAAACAATGTGTGCCACTGTTGGTGAAACATCTCTCATATTGGCCTTATACAGATCTCCTTTCTAGCTACCATTATTCTCCAATCATTACCCTCTTTAGATTACCGGGCTACAGATTCTATATCCAATCACCCAACCTGACTCTAGTTCAAGTGTCTGGCTATTTTAAACTATTCGTATCATCAGCTATCTTTTTTTTGCATATTACCACCTTAATATATTGGGCAAAATATATCTTACTCCCGAGTTTAACCTATATTTTGTATAGGTAGTATCTTGGGTACATTTCCCCCCCTAAATTTTCCTTCTCGTATTAATCCTTTACCCTCCACTTTGTTAACCAGAGAGTCTCTTTTTCAAATTAACGCCCGTCACCTTATCCCTACTGGTATATCCAGCAGTTGTCATATCGTAAAGGTGCCCAATCTACCTCTCTCTGTCCCAATGCAAACAGATTACCTCCTGGGTAGGTAAAGCCCTGGTCGAGCCCCTTCCCGCTCCCAAGCTCACCTCTTATTTAGTTTGTTTCTTCGCTTCCCATGGGTACGTCTCCTCTCGATTGTTCTATCTAACAAGGACGTTTCCGTCTTCTATTTATATCACTCTTAGCTTATTCTTAACAGCTGTGGTATTAGACTGCTACTACACACTCGCGCATGCGCAGAGGGCATTGTTTCTCTTCTATTCCACGGCGGCCATCTTTACACCGTATTCGCCTGGTCTGAATAACATCAATAGTTATAATAATAGGTTAATAAAGGGTACCCTCCCTACTAAATCTCAATGGGGCGTACACGTGCGGTTTGCTGTGTCATTATGGTTAATGTCACAATCCGTTTCTATATTGTCATAGACGGTATGCCAGTTTACATCCTTACTCCTACCTCATACCTATTGCAAATTTAGGTTATCCTGTCATCTTTAAGAGGGCTAGTAGTCCCTTCCCCTCATTAGCCAATTTATTGTTTCTTGTCTTAGCTTATTGTTAACAGCTGTGGTATTAGGCTGCTACTACACACTCGCGCATGTGCAGAGGGCATTGTTTTTCTTCTATTCCACGGCAGCCATCTTAACACCGTATTCGCCTGGTCTGAATAACATCAATAGTTATAATAATAGGTTAATAAAGGGTACCCTCCCTACTAAATCTCAATGGGGCGCGCTCGTGCGGTTCGCTGTGTCATTATGTTTAATGTCACAATCCGTTTCTAAATTGTCATAGACGGTATGCCAGTTTACATCCTTACTCCTACCTCATACCTATTACAAATTTAGGGTATCCTGTCATCTTTAAGAGGGCTAGTAGTCCCTTCCCCTCATTAGCCAATTTATTGTTTCATGTCCTGTGACTACTGCGCACCAGATAAATAGGTGTGCTGTGTTATGTTGGGAAAGCGGCCATTATAGAGTGACTATTATCACAAGAACCCCACTCTCGTGCACTATTTGTAGTTATCATTCTAGGCTTACTGGGGTGGGAGATCTTGTTCACTCAGTGTCCAAAGCTACTTTTAGGGCACTATACCCTTCTCTCCTTTACTTCTTAGGTGGCTGTACATTGCTGGCGGATTTTGTTTAACTACTTCCTTAGATTAGGGCATCCCAGTCCTCTCTTGTATTTAACCCATTTTTTATTGTGTTAAACTTTATCATGTACCACTGTTCTTGTAGCTTGCGTCTCTTCGTGCTATTACCCATTCTGGTCTGTTCTCTGATCTTTTCTAAGACTACCCATTTTATATCTAAGTCATTATGTTGTTTCTCTTGCCAATGACTTACTAGAGGACCATTTTCCTTTTTAAGTCTAATGGCAGATTTGTGTTCTCCTATTCTAACCCTAAGTTCTCGGCGAGTTTCCCCTATGTAGCCTTGGCCACAGGGACATAGAATCAAGTACACCAAGTTCTTGCTCCTGCAGTTATTTAAGGTAGTGATCTTGTGTATAACTGAGTTAAGACAGACCTCTTTTGTCACTAAGCATTGATTACAGACACTACACGATCCACACTTGTGGTTCCCAACTGCTCTTTCTCCTGTCAGAGTTTTTTGTGTTTCCACTACATCCTCTCTGTATGTATGAACCAGAGTGGAACGTAAGTTCTTGTTTTTTCTATATGCATACAGGGGTCGGGGAAGCTTACTTTCTGTTCCCTCATTAAGGATTTTCCAATTGTGATTTATCACATTTTTGGCCCTGTTGGCTATGGCTGAGAATTGACTAACCATGACAATTTTATCCATGGTTGTGTCCTTCGCCTTCTTTTCCAGGAGGCTCTCTCTATTATAATAGCGGGCCCTTTTTAATGAATGGCTGATTAGTTTTTTGGGGTATCCCCTTTCCCTGAACTTTTGCTTTGTGACTTCTGCATGCCTGTAAAAATCGTCTAGTGAAGTACAGTTTCTTCTTAATCGGAGAAATTCTCCAAAAGGTATACTGTCTTTCTGACTTTTAGGGTAGTAACTATTGTAATGAAGTACCGTATTATGTTCAGTTTCCTTTTTAAATAGTTCTACCATTAGCTGATTGTTTTCATTTTTTATACTAATATCTAAAAAGTCTACTTTTTTGTTACTATATGTGGCTGTAAATTTAATATTATCGTCACCTAGGTTGATCCATATTAAAAATTCTTTCAATACTTCTTCCGACCCTGACCAAATAAAAAAAAATATCATCTATGAACCTAACCCAATTTCTTATATTTTCATAAAAGGGGCTGATCTCGTTATATACATGCTTATCCTCAAATTTACTAACGTAAATACAGGCCAGACTCGGTGCGCAAGTTGCGCCCATGCTGGTCCCCTTACGTTGAATATACAAATCTTTTTTAAAAAGAAAAATATTATTCAATAGTACGATGGATACACATTGGACTATAAATTCTTTATTCGCTCCAACTATCTCTGTTTCTTCCAGTAGAGTCCTAATTACGTTTATTGTATCTTGTTGTGGTATATTTGTATATAGTGACTCTACATCTAGAGTCACCATATATTCGTTCTCTCCCTGGAAAGGTAAACCCTCCACCCTGGTTATCATATCGGAGGTGTCCTTTATGTAGGACTTCTGTTGCTGCACTAGTGGCTTCAGATACCTATCAGCATACTTACTGCGCGGTTCTAATAAAGAGTCAATGGAGGCCACTATTGGTCTTAAGGGTGGATCCTCCATGCTCTTATGGACTTTGGGTAGTCCATAAAAAGCAGGTGTTTTTGGGCTCTCATTGTGTAAAAATTTGAATTCCCCCTCAGTGATCATCCCATTGGTTTTGGCGGTGGACAGGAGTGACTCTACTTCTCGTTTTAAAGACTCCATTCTACTCTGAGCTACCTTAGTATAATGTTCTTTATTGGACAGGAGGGATATGGCCTTCTGTTCATAATCAACTGTATTGAAGACCACTACCCCCCCCCCCCCTTTATAGTTAAAAGGGTGTCATGGGCGAGGGAGTCCAATGCTTCCTTCTGGCTTCTAGAGATATTATGTGCTTGGTGGTGCTTTATTTCCACTATCTTTCCAATTTCCATTTTGACCATACTTTCAAAAATATCGATTTTTTTATCAACCATTCCTAAGCTCGGGGTGAATGTAGATTTAGCCCTCAAACCAGAGTCTATAGGGGGGTCCCTCTGTGTCCTAATCTCGAAGAATCTACGTAACCTAATTTTTATCTAGATTATGGTCTTTCTTTTTTTCTGTAATATTTCTATGTATATGAAAATCATTTCTTGGAACGTCAGAAGTTTGAATTCTCCCATAAAGAGACAACGTGTTTTTTCACATGTGCAAAGCCTGAGACAGATAATGCTCTTATTCAAGAATCTCACCTCATGATAGGTGAATCGTTAACCACATGGCTGCTAGAGCTATTCCCCTGCTGTGCTGGACAGAAACCAAAACGGGTGTGGTCATGACGAGCTCAGCTCGTCATGAGCCTCTGAGAGGTATATGCCATGAGCTCGTCATGAGCACCGAAGGGGTTAAAATTGAGAAGGGTTTGGGAAGGGGAAGTATTTTTCTCACCAAAAGATGGCAAATGAAATGGGGTATTTACTCTGTCGCAAATCGCTTTCTGTTAAATTGCTTTCCCAAGTTTGAGATGATGATGGAAGATGGTTATATACTAAATTGTTGATTGGGGATGCTCCAATTTCTTTGTTTAATATCTACCCCCCTACTCTTGGTGATATATCTTTTTGGTCTTGTTTTTCTCAGAAAATTATACAATACATAGATGATATTCAACATTCCTCTGATACTCAAACGGATTTCACATTATTAGACTCCGATATAACAACAACAAAAAAACTCCATACTGCTTTGCATACACTTAAAAAATACAAAGTTCCAGGTCCAGATGGCTTTACCAGATGGTTCTTTTTTAGATGCCCTAGAGGTGTGGTGCAGTGGCCAGGGTGGCTGAGTCTAGAGCACATGGTTCAGGGCGCTATCCCCGGCACCGGTGGCAGCTCAGTCCAGCACAATGTGACTCTGGGCAATAGCTTGCTTAATCTGCCCGATGGCCCCCAGCGCCTTGAGACCCTTAGGGGTGATTAGTTTGTGCTTTACAAATACCGATTCTTTATTTATGCCCTAATCTGCCTCATCCCTAAAGATGGGAAAGAATTAAATTACTGCAAAAATTACAGATCTACATCTTTAGTTAATATTAATTACCAGATTGTTTCTAACACCTTAGCCGTACTTTGGAATCATAGCTCCCTAAGTTACTAGGCAAGGAACAACCAGCCTTTGTCAAAAGTTGTCTTGTTTCTGACAATCCTTGCTTGTTGATTAACATCGTATCAAAATCTTCACACTTAGCTCATTCTCTTGCAGCAATGGGCCTAGACACAGAAAAATTATTTGATCAAGTTTATTGGCCTTATCTCTTTCAAACACAGTTAGTTTGGTTTTGCCCAAAAATGATATCCCTTGATTTCAATTTTATATTCACATCCATGTGTGGCTATTTGTGTAAACTGCCTTACCTCTACATATTGTATTTTGGGTAGAGGTGTTCGTTAGGGTTGCCCTCTCTCCCCATTCCTTTTTAATTTAGCCCTAGAACATTTGTTGTCTAAAATAGATCAAAGTTAAGATATATGCGGATTTGATTTTCAGAATCAACAAATTAAGTTAGCTGCTCATGCTGATGATATATTGTAAATCATTTCACAACCTCAACTCTCTCTTCCTACATTTTTGCAAGAAGTTAAGTCGTACACTTCAGTATCTGGATACAAGTTGAATAATGATGAATGTGAGATATTACCTTTGAACAAGTTTACTTTTAAAGCTGACTTTACCATTTCACATTTTATATGGCGTCCTCAACATATTAAATACTTAGGTTTATATTTTACTCCTTCCCTCACAGCAACACTCTCTTTGTGCATAGATAAATGTATACAAAAAATGTCTACATTAACTAATAAATGGCATAATTTGTATTTATCCTGGTGGGACCATTTAGACACCATTCAGATGATGTTAACTCCCATAATACTTCATACAGTTTCTAATATTCCAATACCCATTACCTTAAAAAAACAATTAAAGGATTGATTCTATATTATCTTTGTTTTTCTGGACTCATAAAAACCCTTGTATGCCCCTATTAAAGGCAATACATCCAAAATCAGAAGGTGGGGTAAACTTTCTTGATTTTTCTACTTATCATAAATAATTTTTGCTCCGCCATTCCTCTTTGTGGCTTTCAGAGTCTTTTTTGGAGTGTCCATTATGGGTCAAGTTAGAGCTTTCTTACCTCTCTCCCTTCTCATTTCAGGAATTCTTAAAGTTTACCCGCAAAACACAAACTTTATCTACTCCTATTCTTAAACACTCTTGCAAATTTTTAGAGTTTGGGGTGTCATTGGTCCCTAAGGATTCTGACTCTTTTCTTAAATCCAACATATGGCATAATAAGTTTATATTGATCCGTAAAACCTTTTTATTCGAAATCTTGAAGACATAAAGGTCTAATTTGAGTTCATCAGCTCTCTGAACAAGATGAGGTTACATGGGCGTCCGCAGGGGGGGGCAAGGAGGGGCGCTTGCCCCCCCGGAGCGCCTCTCCTTGCCCCCCCCCTGTGCAAGCCCATCTGTACAAATGCATCCAGGATTGAGGCCTGACGCTGGGGTTTTTAAGCATTGCAGGGAACAGAGCTGTTCCCCTGCAAAAGGCCTCAGCTCCCTGATGGGGCGCCTCGCACTCCTCTGAGCACAAGAGCAGCCCCACCCGGCCCATCATCATTCTGTGTGGGGCTGATTGCCCCATACAGAATGACAATGGGTCAGTCTGGGCTGGCACAGCATGTGGTGGCCTCATTCAGCCTCGGTCCAGGGCAGGGCATTCTGTCACATGAAAGTGCAAAAACGCCCATGCTGCTGCTAGGTGAGAATCCACTTAGCCAAAGGAAGGTGGTGAAAGAAGTTGAAAGGAAAGGATTATAGTTTTAGTACAAAAACCATGATTGCTGCTTTTTTTATTTTATTCAACTAACAACCATTGACAAAGCCAATAGTTCTGGCTTGTTGTAGGTGAAACGTTACTTGTTCTAAGTGTAACGTTACTTGTATTATATATCTGGATGCAATGACAGAAGCTACAAAAATACCAGTCAGGCGGCACATTATATTAAGCACAGAATTTTAGCTTATGTGTTTTAAGGCACGCATTTTGTTACATCAAACACCCTTTTGAAGAGACCCCCTAGTTTTCTCATCCCACTTAAAGCTCTGGAAACAACACCATGTCACAGTGGCCCCACGTCAAGGCCATGCACATCATGCACGACTCATGCCTTCCACTTTTTCAGATTGCCTATGTGCAGGGGCATAGGGAACCCTGCTCCACCCCACCCCTTACTTTAGGAACTACAGCGAGGGTAATTAATGTGAAAAGGTGAGTGAGTAAGTAAGTTAAGGGATGAGTGGATGGATGGATGGCTGGATAGATGAGTGAAATGATGGATGGATGGATGAGTGAAAGGGTGGATGATGGGCGAGTGAATGGGTGGATGGATGAGTGAAATGATGGATGGATTGATGAACTGATAAGTGAAAGGGTGGATTAATGAATTGATCAGTGAAAGGGTGAATGGATGGACGGATGAGTGAAAGGGTGGATGTAAGGCTGGATGAGTGAGTGAAAGGGCGGGTAGATGGACAAAAAGATGGATAGATGAGTGAAGAAGTGAATGGGTGGATGGATGAGAGAAAGGGTGGATGGATGAGAGAAAGGATAGATGAATGATAGGTTCAATGGATGGATTCATGAGTGGATGAGTAGATGGATGGGTGGGTGGATGGAAGGATGGATGGCTAAGTGAAAGGGGAATTGAAAGAGGAAGGGGATGTGTAAATGGATGACTGAACAGGTGAATGGCTGGATGGATGAGTTAATGGATGGATGTGTGGAAGAGTGGATGGATGAGTGTACAGATGGATGGAAGGAAACGTGATCGATAGGTTTGTAAATGGATGAATATGGACATGGATGGGCACACAGATGGAAGGACAGAATGAATGGTGAAAGACTGAATGATGGATGAAAGTATGATTACACATTGTAAGCCCCATTATCTTAAGCAACATTTCCTATATATTGACTTTCTCATTTATATGAGTGATTGTCTCTATATAATATGTGTGTGCTGTAACGCACTCCAAAACTCTGCCCCACATATTTGGGATGAGTAGCTGTTGGAATTGGGGGTTGCCCAAGTCTCAAAGGGGGTAGCATGGCATCAAGCGGGCAGGCCAAACTTGGAGGACATGTGAAGCACTCACGCAGTACCCTCAGTCAACACACCAGGCACACCACAAAAGAGGCAGGACACCAATTTGAGTTGGAAAATTAAGTAGTTTAGTATCTCCAACCTGCAAGGCAAAAATGCATTAACAGTGTCATCATAACACGGCGCCAACTGGCACCCAAGCCAAGTATTTCAGTGGGGGATTATTTACATGGGACAAAAAGGGTTTAGTCCATAGTCCATAGTGTCTAGCTGAAATATAAACAGGTTAGCATTTGGCACGGAACATCAGTGACCCCTATATAAGGGAAAAATGCACTTGGCGTATTCGCCCATTAAACATGCAATCAAACATTAGGGATAGGAACCCAAAATAGCTGGCATTGGCGACTCCTGCAAGAAAGAATAGGAATCACCTGGCATTAACATTAGGTAGGAACACCTGTAATAAAACATCAGGTTTCTTCCCCCCTCCCTCTAGGGAACTATGCGTCAGGCGGGGCCAACTCAGGCCTTCATCCTTGGTAGCGGCTGTAACTACAGCAGACAGCATCCTGCATAACCCCTGTAAGAAAAGACATCATGGCCTACCAGCATCCACTAGCAGGCGGGAATAACCATAGGACTATTAAGCCACCTTCGCAAGCTCTACAGGGCATACAGAACCCCAGTGCTATAGCCTTAGGGAAAAGACCTGGGGAACATGACTTCTTAGCCCCCAACCTGCAACACAAACATCAGGTAGTGCATTGGCATCAATAACATTTGAACCAGGCTTGGATCCCACTGCACTTAGGCATCAATCCCCTAGCTTAGGCGTAACACTGGGCATGTCATCACAGCACATTATCATTGGACCCCCATCACCAAAGACATTAATTACAATATGTCATTAAACAACTCATAGGCAAGTACATTACCCCACAGCACTTAGGTATCTGCTCAACTCAACAGAATGACCTGGTTGTAGAACTTCACAGCATTACCCACCAGTAATGTGACTAAAAGGGAAGACACAATAATATTAGCAAGGTACCCCCCACTCTAATGTACAGGCACATTTATCTGGTAGAGGTTCTACTTCTTCAATTATCAATAAACTATAAGGGTTTTTACTCAGGAACCCTGTGGTTCTCTGCACAGCTTCCACCTCTCTCTTCTGAGCCAATTGTTGGTTACTTAAGCCTGGTTTAGGCAGTTCAGTAGCCCGCTTCCTGAAGTCAGGCTTCTCTGGACTGTTCAGTCACTTGTGTGGGTCGTAGCCCCACTGTCCTGCTTCCTTCACCCGGGGCTGCCGCCTCCCGTTCCCACACTACCCGGCTTACTTGTAGACTTGTAGGCGTGTCACACTTGGGTCCTCCACACGCGATGGAGCCCGGCAGCAGACGGCTGTTGGGGAAGGTCGGGGAAGGTTTTCCTGGCCCCAAGGCTCCCTACCGCAACGTCCGCTGTGGCGCTTCTGCCTCCTCAAAGGGGCGGGGGTCGAACACCTGAAGCTCCGACGCGGTCGGCTTCCTTGTTGACGCGACCGGCTCTCCTCAGGCGGCACTACTCCGCCGGGCATGCGCGGAAGCGCTCGCTCTTCTCCCGCCTCCGCACTCACTCCAAGGAAGGACGCTGCTCTTCCGGTGACGCTGCTCTCCCGGGCCTGCCCGATCCTAGGCCCCTCCTGCCTCCACAGAAGCGTTCGCGCTCAAGGCATGCGCGGCAGCGCTTCCTTCACGGATTGACGCGGCTGGTGCCCCCGGGGTCCCACAGCCGATCGCAGCAGCGCCGCTGCTCCTGGTCAGTCACTTCTCACTCCGGCCTCTCAGGAAGGATGTGCACACACGGCGCCTTCGCTCCTCAGGTCGCTAGGGTGCCACAGACACCCGCCTTCACTACAGCTGCTCCACAGCACCGGTAAGCGCAGCGCTGGGTGTGCGTAGTCAGGGATACCCTCAGTTAAGGGTGTCCTGAGAGGATTCACTGGGGCTCCAATGCAGAAGGATCTTCTTCCTCAAGTAGCTTACTGTTCTTATCAGCAATTGATGTTTTGAGAGAGGGATCGGTCAAAGGTTGAAGGGGGAACAATCCTCTGAAGAAACTGTCAGCCTCAGAGACAAACTAGCTGCTCTCAGTGTGTCCACCTCCTCTCACCACTGCCTCACTCCTCTACTCTGGGGTCAGCACTTCGAGGGCCACACCAATCACAGGGCACAGTCCCTTGGGGGCACAATCCTCACCTCCTGGGCGCTTCCTCACGCAATGCTGGCGTGGTACCCGGTCCAAACAGCGTCAGTGACCTGGGTTGGGGCCCTCCCTTGTCAGGGGCCCAGGGGACAGCAGAGGGGGGTTTTAGGGATACAGGGCCCAGCTCACAGGCCCCTGTGGCGGTAGCACCTCACAGCAGGTCCCCCTCCCTTCCTTGTCCCAGCGCTGACTGACTCTCTGGTGACACTTCACCCTATTTATACCCTCCTCCCAGGCAGTGCCAGGACCTTCTAGAATGTTGGCACATCTAGCCTAAACTGGTTCTAGGGGAGGGGGTGAGCACCCTGGGTGCCAGGCTTTCCCTCCAAAAGCTAGGGGTAGCTGGGTAATATTATCTAGACTGCTGACCTATGTCAGTCCAGTGGCAAAACCCATGGCCATGGCATCCATTTTAAAAGCAATACATTTCAGTCAGGTGCAGTTTTAAAATGGGGGTGCAGTTTTAAAATGGGGGATTTTACAAGTGCTCACATTATGTCAGGTAATTACATTTTCACAAGGTGTCTCACACCACTCATGGCCTATACAGGTTTAATCCCATGGGGGAGACAATCCAGATAAGGGGGTCAAAAGCGAAAAATTTTGGGGGGAAAAGGCCAAGTCCAACACGACTCCCCCCCAGCCAAAAGCCAGGGTAGACATATCAATGCCTTGATGGGCTTCCCTGCTTGGGGCGGTAAAAGGTGGACGCAGGCCTGCAACTACAGGAGCACCTGCAGTCTCTCCTCCACTCTGGAACCCAATGGTTCTCTTTCGCAACCCTCCCTTCACCAACAAAACCACCCCACTGGTGTTCCCTAGTGGGATGTTTCTCCTTCCTAGAGTGGGAGGCTCTAGCCTCAGGCTTGTAATTCCCTTGGACCACTCTCTTCTCTCCAAACTGCCACTGGTCCACCCATCTGGGGTCTACACCCTCAGACTGACCAGCCCTTAGGGGCGAGGCTCTCCTCCCCCTACTTCTCCTCCAAGGGTTCCTCCATCTCCTACGCTGGGGGACACCCTCACACAACTCTCTCCCCAACCTGGAGCCGAAACCCACAGGCTGAACTGGTGACAGGGGCGAGTCCTCCCTCTCCCTGCACCCCCTCCCAGATTTCCGCACCCTCCTAACTGGAGTAGTACCCCTGGGAGTCACTTCCGGGGGGACTCTGGTTACAGAGGTCCCTCCCACCAGGGCAAGCAAACCCTGTCCCTGGCCACCCAAGCCAGGATCTGCGCCCTGTGGCTGAGCCGGTGACAGAGAAGAGACCTTCCTCCCTCTGCACCCCCTCCCAGAGTTCCGCACCCTCCCACTGGGAGTAGTACCCCTGGGAGTCAAAGTGGTAGGGACCTGAATTACAGGTACCCCACCCTCCAGGTCAGGCAACCCCTTAACCTGGAACCCCAGTCCAGGATCTAAACCCTGTGACTGGTCAAACCCCCGAACCACTGGAGCTCCAATTAATGATGCTCCGGGTCCGCCTGACATGAGGGGATCCCTTCCTCTGGATGACACATCGGGACAGCCTAGACTCCCAGCCTGGGGTTCTCTAAAAGAACTCTCCAGGCCCTGTGACTGCTTGTTGGGGCATCTCGGGACACCTCCCCGTCTCACTCCCTCCTTTAGATGGGATGTGAGGCCCTACAACCCGCTCACTATCCTGGGACCTAGCTGGGCTTCTCACCTCTCCCGCCACGCTGGGTCGGAAATTCCCTGCACCACTCCTTTCTGGATCACTCCCCAATGTCTTCCCAGACGCTCTGGCACTTACCCAGAGGTCTGCCTCCCGTGCAAGTTCCCTGGGGTCTGAGAACCCGCACCGCAACAGATGGTGACGCAGTCTTGGGAAACAACTTCTCAGCATGTGCTCCCGGATAACGGCATGGCACAGCCCTTCCCAATCCTCCACTGCTCTCCTCACCACCCAATCCTCCAGTACAGTCCAACACTCCTCCTCAAACTCTCCCCAGGACTGATGGAACAGCTTTCCCCTGCCCCTAAACACTAACCCGTCCTCCTCTTCCGGGGAATCAGGCACAGTCTCTTGGGCTTCGGGAGTGGGACTCCTTGCACTGGCTCTACACTCGCTGCCACCACTGGATCCCACCCTCTTCGGTGAATCCAGACTCCTAAAACCACTCTCAGGGGACAACCTACCCACCTGAGCTGATCTCTCCCTGGCGAAGGCCCTCTCCGCCTCCGCCATCCTCTCCAGCGCTAGGACTTTTTCAGTCTCTAGTCGCTGCTCTTCTACCCTCAGCTGCGCTAAGCCCTCGGCATGCCGGAGCTTTGCCAGCGCCAGCTGATACTCCCTCTCTTCCCTCCTATCTACCCACTCTTCTGGGGACAGGGAAAGGGATGGGGCAGTGCCCCCGGGACTGGACCCAGTGCGAGACTCCCTATCTTCGGTGTCCTCCACAGCTACTGGCGTCTCTGCCCTGCTAGACTCTTCCTCCTCCTCATCGGAGCAACTACCTCCCAGGGTTCTGGATGGGGAGCCCTCTCTCTGGTCTCTAACCCACTGACCCTTCAAAACTTCGGGGGGGTAGTCAGACAAGTCCCCATTAATCTCTAAGGGCTCTCCCCTCTTGAGGGCCTCATAGAGAAACAAATTCCTCCTAATGTTCCCTACTGGGGGTATCCCTCTCTCCAGGAGGAAGCCTATCACCTCCTGTTCGGTGTACTCCATCAGTTCCACTTCCTGGTAAATCAACCCCATCGTGGCGAGATACACCCGGGACACACCCACAGTGGAAAAAGGGGACAGTTCAGAACACTCTTCCGGAGGAAGCAATTTGGCAAACAATCTTCCAAACAATAATCCCCACCACAAGGCTCTACTTGTGGTGTAACCTGTGGCCGCTGTGGTACTGCGCAAACACAAGTCCTATCCCACCGCTCTGCCACCAAATGTTGGAATTGGGGGTTGCCCAAGTCTCAAAGGGGGTAGCATGGCATCAAGCGGGCAGGCCAAACTTGGAGGACATGTGAAGCACTCACGCAGTACCCTCAGTCAACACACCAGGCACACCACAAAAGAGGCAGGACACCAATTTGAGTTGGAAAATTAAGTAGTTTAGTATCTCCAACCTGCAAGGCAAAAATGCATTAACAGTGTCATCATAACACGGCGCCAACTGGCACCCAAGCCAAGTATTTCAGTGGGGGATTATTTACATGGGACAAAAAGGGTTTAGTCCATAGTCCATAGTGTCTAGCTGAAATATAAACAGGTTAGCATTTGGCACGGAACATCAGTGACCCCTATATAAGGGAAAAATGCACTTGGCGTATTCGCCCATTAAACATGCAATCAAACATTAGGGATAAGAACCCAAAATAGCTGGCATTGGCGACTCCTGCAAGAAAGAATAGGAATCACCTGGCATTAACATTAGGTAGGAACACCTGTAATAAAACATCAGGTTTCTTCCCCCCTCCCTCTAGGGAACTATGCGTCAGGCGGGGCCAACTCAGGCCTTCATCCTTGGTAGCGGCTGTAACTACAGCAGACAGCATCCTGCATAACCCCTGTAAGAAAAGACATCATGGCGTACCAGCATCCACTAGCAGGCGGGAATAACCATAGGACTATTAAGCCACCTTCGCAAGCTCTACAGGGCATACAGAACCCCAGTGCTATAGCCTTAGGGAAAAGACCTGGGGAACATGACTTCTTAGCCCCCAACCTGCAACACAAACATCAGGTAGTGCATTGGCATCAATAACATTTGAACCAGGCTTGGATCCCACTGCACTTGGGCATCAATCCCCTAGCTTAGGCGTAACACTGGGCATGTCATCACAGCACATTATCATTGGACCCCCATCACCAAAGACATTAATTACAATATGTCATTAAACAACTCATAGGCAAGTACATTACCCCACAGCACTTAGGTATCTGCTCAACTCAACAGAATGACCTGGTTGTAGAACTTCACAGCATTACCCACCAGTAATGTGACTAAAAGGGAAGACACAATAATATTAGCAAGGTACCCCCCACTCTAATGTACAGGCACATTTATCTGGTAGAGGTTCTACTTCTTGTAATCAAAGGGGAAAGGATCACTTGTCCTGAACAACCTTAGGTCTGCAGGATGGTTTTCGGGGGAAATTCTGTCCCAATAAAAAGACCCTCATGCACGTGATGGGTATGGTGTTGTCTCAGAGCGGTATATCTTGGTTCTCCGCTTCTATTTCACGTGTGTGCATAATCATCAGGTCTACTTAGGTTATGCAGCCTCCACCAGGAGGATTTTACCCAAAGGTTGGTGCAGTAGTGAGCCAGAGATAAAAAGACCAGAGATCAGAAGGGCAAAGCTTTAATAGGTCTGATTTCGGGTCTGGTAAACTCAATTTTTGTGCATCCGTTTGTACTTGTTTAGGAGTTACAGTTGCACTTTGAGTGATGAAGGAATTAAAAGGTTGGTCGACATGTTTCTGCCTCGGTTGCCTTGCTAATAGGACTTACGGGCATTCTTCAGGACCGTGAAATAACGTGCAAAATATCATACAGTGTAATAAGTGAAAAGAAAAGGTTATTGACCTGTTTCTAAGTCTTGGAGGTCTTATGGTACCTGTAATGAGTAAACACATAATTGTAACGCACACACACCGGGTCGGGGGATAGGGAGGGAAAGACACACACCCACAGCGATTTGCGCTGTCATTTTCACAATAAACAACTAAAAAATGGCAATACTTCATAGACCGTTCGTGTCCATTCGAGTGTCAACTCTCATAACCTCTCCATGCTCAGGCACCGTCCTATAGCATGCTGGCAGAGGGGCAGTGCAGGACTATCTTTGTATCGTGAATATATTCGTTTGTGGATTCACGTGACTATAATGGTCGTGAGTTTGTCTGTAGTTATCAGGGCGGGTGAATGAGTCTGCTGACACATATTCGTGGCATGCAAGTCATACTCTGCGGCTTGGTGAGCTGGGGGCGCCGTGATCGTAGCGGCGCCACGTGGCATGCAAATGTCATTTACGCTAGCAGTTACCTCGCGCATTGCTAATGCACACTTCCTTCAGCCGGTAAGAATATTGGAGCGGGCTAAAGGCGGGAATTAAACAAAAGTAAGCATTAAGGTTAGAGCGGTTGGATGGTACTTGCGGTTTTTGTGGACCGGGTGAGGGGAATCTTCTTGCTACCTGTTTCGCCTCGTCCTCAGCTCGCTATTGCGCGCGCTGCTCTGCTCTTACCGAACCGGAAGTGGTTCCTGTCTCTTCCGGGTCGCTTTTCTTGAGCCGCCTTGTGGGCGGTGCCGAAGTTCTTTGTGTGATCCTATTGGGCCATCGGTGTTTACTAATATGAAACACAGGTAGTGTGCTCTTATCATTCCGCTAATGTCCAAGAAAGTTGCACGAATCAAGGAATTATAAAAGAGGGTTAATGGACTACTTGCACAGCTTGTGATGTTATCTGACAAGTAGTGTCTTTTTTGGTGACGCTGTGATTTCTTATTTGTTTTTTCACAGGTGATATTTCGAAGGAGGGGATTGACGGGCGAGGTTATTCTTGCAATAGTACTGTCGCTCTTTGTATTATTCTATTGGACCTTCAGTATTCATAGATATTAACCACGGGTAGATTGGACGAGGCGAAACAGGTAGCAAGAAGATTCCCCTCACCCGGTCCACAAAAACCGCAAGTACCATCCAACCGCTCTAACCTTAATGCTTACTTTTGTTTAATTCCCGCCTTTAGCCCGCTCCAATATTCTTACCGGCTGAAGGAAGTGTGCATTAGCAATGCGCGAGGTAACTGCTAGCGTAAATGACATTTGCATGCCACGTGGCGCCGCTACGATCACGGCGCCCCCAGCTCACCAAGCCGCAGAGTATGACTTGCATGCCACGAATATGTGTCAGCAGACTCATTCACCCGCCCTGATAACTACAGACAAACTCACGACCATTATAGTCACGTGAATCCACAAACGAATATATTCACGATACAAAGATAGTCCTGCACTGCCCCTCTGCCAGCATGCTATAGGACGGTGCCTGAGCATGGAGAGGTTATGAGAGTTGACACTCGAATGGACACGAACGGTCTATGAAGTATTGCCATTTTTTAGTTGTTTATTGTGAAAATGACAGCGCAAATCGCTGTGGGTGTGTGTCTTTCCCTCCCTATCCCCCGACCCGGTGTGTGTGCGTTACAATTATGTGTTTACTCATTACAGGTACCATAAGACCTCCAAGACTTAGAAACAGGTCAATAACCTTTTCTTTTCACTTATTACACTGTATGATATTTTGCACGTTATTTCACGGTCCTGAAGAATGCCCGTAAGTCCTATTAGCAAGGCAACCGAGGCAGAAACATGTCGACCAACCTTTTAATTCCTTCATCACTCAAAGTGCAACTGTAACTCCTAAACAAGTACAAACGGATGCACAAAAATTGAGTTTACCAGACCCGAAATCAGACCTATTAAAGCTTTGCCCTTCTGATCTCTGGTCTTTTTATCTCTGGCTCACTACTGCACCAACCTTTGGGTAAAATCCTCCTGGTGGAGGCTGCATAACCTAAGTAGACCTGATGATTATGCACACACGTGAAATAGAAGCGGAGAACCAAGATATACCGCTCTGAGACAACACCATACCCATCACGTGCATGAGGGTCTTTTTATTGGGACAGAATTTCCCCCGAAAACCATCCTGCAGACCTAAGGTTGTTCAGGACAAGTGATCCTTTCCCCTTTGATTACAAGTTATCTATTGGAAAATGAATGGATCAACATTCCATCTCCCTCACCTCTGATTAGAAGAGGTTCTACTTCTTCAATTATCAATAAACTATAAGGGTTTTTACTCAGGAACCCTGTGGTTCTCTGCACAGCTTCCACCTCTCTCTTCTGAGCCAATTGTTGGTTACTTAAGCCTGGTTTAGGCAGTTCAGTAGCCCGCTTCCTGAAGTCAGGCTTCTCTGGACTGTTCAGTCACTTGTGTGGGTCGTAGCCCCACTGTCCTGCTTCCTTCACCCGGGGCTGCCGCCTCCCGTTCCCACACTACCCGGCTTACTTGTAGACTTGTAGGCGTGTCACACTTGGGTCCTCCACACGCGATGGAGCCCGGCAGCAGACGGCTGTTGGGGAAGGTCGGGGAAGGTTTTCCTGGCCCCAAGGCTCCCTACCGCAACGTCCGCTGTGGCGCTTCTGCCTCCTCAAAGGGGCGGGGGTCGAACACCTGAAGCTCCGACGCGGTCGGCTTCCTTGTTGACGCGACCGGCTCTCCTCAGGCGGCACTACTCCGCCGGGCATGCGCGGAAGCGCTCGCTCTTCTCCCGCCTCCGCACTCACTCCAAGGAAGGACGCTGCTCTTCCGGTGACGCTGCTCTCCCGGGCCTGCCCGATCCTAGGCCCCTCCTGCCTCCACAGAAGCGTTCGCGCTCAAGGCATGCGCGGCAGCGCTTCCTTCACGGATTGACGCGGCTGGTGCCCCCGGGGTCCCACAGCCGATCGCAGCAGCGCCGCTGCTCCTGGTCAGTCACTTCTCACTCCGGCCTCTCAGGAAGGATGTGCACACACGGCGCCTTCGCTCCTCAGGTCGCTAGGGTGCCACAGACACCCGCCTTCACTACAGCTGCTCCACAGCACCGGTAAGCGCAGCGCTGGGTGTGCGTAGTCAGGGATACCCTCAGTTAAGGGTGTCCTGAGAGGATTCACTGGGGCTCCAATGCAGAAGGATCTTCTTCCTCAAGTAGCTTACTGTTCTTATCAGCAATTGATGTTTTGAGAGAGGGATCGGTCAAAGGTTGAAGGGGGAACAATCCTCTGAAGAAACTGTCAGCCTCAGAGACAAACTAGCTGCTCTCAGTGTGTCCACCTCCTCTCACCACTGCCTCACTCCTCTACTCTGGGGTCAGCACTTCGAGGGCCACACCAATCACAGGGCACAGTCCCTTGGGGGCACAATCCTCACCTCCTGGGCGCTTCCTCACGCAATGCTGGCGTGGTACCCGGTCCAAACAGCGTCAGTGACCTGGGTTGGGGCCCTCCCTTGTCAGGGGCCCAGGGGACAGCAGAGGGGGGTTTTAGGGATACAGGGCCCAGCTCACAGGCCCCTGTGGCGGTAGCACCTCACAGCAGGTCCCCCTCCCTTCCTTGTCCCAGCGCTGACTGACTCTCTGGTGACACTTCACCCTATTTATACCCTCCTCCCAGGCAGTGCCAGGACCTTCTAGAATGTTGGCACATCTAGCCTAAACTGGTTCTAGGGGAGGGGGTGAGCACCCTGGGTGCCAGGCTTTCCCTCCAAAAGCTAGGGGTAGCTGGGTAATATTATCTAGACTGCTGACCTATGTCAGTCCAGTGGCAAAACCCATGGCCATGGCATCCATTTTAAAAGCAATACATTTCAGTCAGGTGCAGTTTTAAAATGGGGGTGCAGTTTTAAAATGGGGGATTTTACAAGTGCTCACATTATGTCAGGTAATTACATTTTCACAAGGTGTCTCACACCACTCATGGCCTATACAGGTTTAATCCCATGGGGGAGACAATCCAGATAAGGGGGTCAAAAGCGAAATTTTTTTGGGGGAAAAGGCCAAGTCCAACAGTAGCATTATACAAGAAATTAAATACACATGAGAGAGGGTCTATGTGAAGATGAGGGGCGCCATTGGAGGGTGGTATCAAGGGCAGACTGGCCGGAACGGGCATCAGGTGTTTTCTCTGGGAGCTGGAAAGGTGGGGGCGGTTTTGTTACCATAAAAAGACCTGCACATTTGCTTAAAGCTGCACGTATACTGACAAACCATGAAGTGCACAATTGTCTCAACCTAATATAAACTTATTTTCACTTGTACTTTAGTGGTTGCCTATTTACTTACTTATATACTATTGTGCAACCTTCTCTGATGTGTCTTTAAACCTTACCTTTTGTCCTGAATTTTGACCTCCTGTCTTGAATTTTTGTCCTGAATTTTGACCCTTTGTCCTGAATTTTTACACTCACTCTCCTGAATTTGCACCCATGCCAGTTGGTCACTCTAGGCATCACAGCGACCCCTCCAGGTGCCGGTGGTTGGGGGGGCGGTGATCCTTGGCGTTCAGATGGAGGGGGCTACCAATGACAGAGGGGACAAGTGCAGGCGCCCTGCAACCCACTCATCACCACCACATGAAGGAAGAAAATAAACCGATCAGCTCGTCGACCCAACTTCCTGAAAAAAACTTTCAGACACCATGGAAAGGCAGCAGCATTTGCTGTCTGCGAGTATGTCAAATTAGATTTGTACAATAAACCTATTTGTAAAGGAAACTGCATTAAATGTCTGCCCCATCACGGTCACCACTCAGTGTCTTCAATCCCTTGTTCACCCCTCTTTTAAACCTCACGTCAACTCCTCTCCCTCAAATTTCGGGAGGGGGGGGCTAATTCATCCAGCCAAAGCCATGTGCAGAGTGGAGATGCAGGGGCTCTAAGTAGGGGTGAAAACACAACAAAGCCTCATCACCAAGTAAATGGTCTTTTAAAGACCTGTGTGAAGTACTCGGGTGCAGCTGTTTGTGTGTGGTGTGCCGGGAAGCTGTTTCAGCCGGGCACACACATTCTTATAACATTCAAACCCCTCAGAATGACAAATCACCACTTCTAGCTGCCTGGTCACGGCGTGGGAGTGGGAAGATGTGCACAGCAAGGGGAAAGGGATTGTGACGCTTTTCTTTGTATAGGAATTTCGGCTGGCATCATAGCCCAGGGTTTGCTGTCTGTGCACTTGTATAGGTGTGTATCCATACAAGTGCACAGACAGCAAACCATGGGCTATGACGCCAGCAGGAATGACTTTACAAAGGAAAAGCGTCACCTGCACTGCCATCCCTTTCACCGTGCTGTCTGTGCACTTGTATGGAATACACATCCATGGCGCTGCTCACCAGATAAATGGTGAACAGGGCCATGAATCTGTCTCTTTTTGCATTCAAGGGCACAGACGAAGAAGCAGAGGAGGCCCAGGCAAGGAGAATCCAGGAGACATTTGACCAACACCTATCTAGAAAGTGAGACCTTCGGGAGGGGCTGGATGCCAGGACGACAGTGCTGCTGATCAGCCCGACTCCACCGAATAGTATCAGAAGAGCAGGTAGCAGTTTTTAAGTAAGTTCCAGTAACTTTAATGCATTCTGCAGCATAACCAGCATTACCTACTGGCTGCATATCTAGATTACAGTGTTTTAGACTTACATGCATGGAAACCTCAAGGAGGACAGTCCCCTCCGAATATGCGAATGTAGTGTAAGCTTGTAGGGGTAGATTTACAAGCCGCTTGGGCCACTTTTGCGACACTTTTCCCATGTTAATAGTGACGCAAAAGTGGCGCAGGGGCTTGTAAATCTGCCCCATAGCGTTCAGCTTTTGGCATGCCAGTTGGGTAATTTTGGAGTGGCAGGGATAATTTTAGGGTTCAAGGTGGGTATGAGTTTTGTGGTGCCAGGGGTAATTTGAGGGTTCAGGGCGAGTATGGGGTTTGGGGTGCTAGGGGAAATGTTAGGGTTCAGGGTGGATATGGGTTTTGGGGTGCCAGGGGTAAGGTTAGGGTTCAGGGCGGGTATGAGTTTTGGGGGGGCATGGGTAATTTTAGGGTTCAGGGTGGGTATGGGTTTTGTGGTACCAGGGGGTAATTTTAGGGTTCAGGGTGGGTATGGGTTTTGGGTTGCAAGGGGGATATTTTAGTGTTCAGGGTGGGTATGGGTTTTGGGGTACCAGGGGGACAATTTTAGGGGTCAGGGCGGGTATGGGTTTTGGGGTGCCAGGGGGCTAATTTCAGGGATTAGGGAATGTATGAGTTTTAAGGGGCCAGGGTGTAATATTAGGGTTCATATGTGTGCTCTAATTGTTGTCCAGTTTCAAACTTTTTTTTTCTCATCTTGGCCTGATCATTATCCGATCCTGATTGTCTGCCATTTTAGCCCCGCCCCTATTGATTAACATTAGCCACGCCCCTTCATTTGCTAGGTTTGCGCCCCCCCCTGGAAAAATTTCTGCGGATGCCCATGTGAGGTTATACCTTTCTCACAAGCTAGTCGTCTTTTTGAACTTCCTTCCTCTTTTCAGTTCAAATATAAAACTCCTCCAGCATGCTCTTTACACTGCACGTGCTCAATTTCTTTGTCTTATCTCTCCTATATCTTCGCCTGTTAACGGTTTACATACTCTTCTTCTCACTCATCCCAGAGCTTCCATTTTATACTCCCATTTTCTTATGCCACATAATACTAGAGAGAAAACTAAAGCAGAATTACCTTGGGAACAGAGGTGGACTGGTCAATCCTCTTATGGAATAAACCGTGCAAATCCTCTAGAGCAGCAAACACTACACAAACACTCTTTTTTTTATTTATAACAGACTTCGTGTGTCCTGTAGTGTTACACAAAAGGCACATTGATCTTTCTGACACTTGTTGGACTTGTTCCTCCATATTTGTTGATTTAAACCACTTACTTTTTACTTGTCCTTATGTTCACAATTTTTGGGAAAGTGTTGGGTCTCAATTAACTTAATATTGGGTTCCACAATCCCCTTCTCCATTCTGAACGTATTTTTAGGAAGTTTATCGCCTCACTGGAATATTTGTGCACCTATTATAAAGATTTTAGATCTATTTTTAGCACCCGCTTGAATTTAGGGTCAGCGTTACATTATTCCTTGATGTTAATGCTAGATATTCTTTTTCTAGAACCACTATTCAACAAGAAGTTTCTCAACCTCCATGACTTCTATCCTATTGGCATTGTAATTATTTTCCTCATGCTTAATATTACTATTTCTACTCCTTGTATGCATTGTATTGTATGCATTGTATTACCTTTTTGACCAATTTATTTTGATTATACTCTTTTCAAACCAAGTAGAACTCATATTTATATCCAGCTATTCCTTTTCATACTTCATTCTTGTTTGTGTGATTGTTTATTATTTGACTGTACTGTGACCTTGTATCTCACTTTCTCCTAATAAACCTATTTCTGAATCTAAAAAATTCACTTTGATTTATGTGCTATGTGAATGATTATTGTTGTCAAAATGCTTTTAATCTCAGTTTAACCCATAACAACTTTTGAAGTCACATTTTATGCTGAGCTTTGTTTCTCTAGTCAGGTTTTCTTTCCACCTGCACTGCTTTTGCCCTCCATTTGCTTCTAGACAGGACAGCACTTGGACAAAAACAATTATATTTTTTTGTGGGCATGCAGGTAAATAAAACACATGTACTCTCCTTCCAAGCATCTGTCCTCCCGGCGAAGCGTGGTGATTGTGCACTTGCTGCATGTGTAGCAGGACCAGCACATTGCACTGATACATCAGCAGAACCATTTGCACAGCCTGGACTGGCTCCAGCTCAACATAAGCTACCACATACAGAGTACAGCCATTTTCCACTGTATCCCACACTGCTCCTTGCAGAATATTATATGTTTCTTGTGGAAAACCCCATTATGTTAGACCTCATGATTTTAGTGGTGTTTCATTCCCCTTCCCACAATTGCAAATTAATGTATTCCTAATCTTGATAGCAGTAAATCTCAGACAATTTCCACAGTAGGAAAGGGTTGGACAGTAGTTTGTAACTATACACTTAATCAAGTTTGTGAGAGTTCACTAACTTTCAAGGTTAATCACACATTGGAACACCCTATCTTCACTGTTGTTTTCTGGTATGTAGTACTTCATGTTATTTCATGATCGAGGTGGCAGTAACAGAATTTATCAGATCTATAGCACCTTTTGTGAATTTCTTGCAGTCTAAAACCCAGAAATTAGCTCTACTAAGGCTGATTTATGAGTAAAAGTGCTACTATGATTCCCCTTCCTGATTCTCTCACAGTAGTGACAGGAACCTGGATAATACAACCCTAAATATTATGGGGCAGATTTATGTTGGGAATGCGCCACGTTTGCGTCACGCAACTGGGGCGTAAACGTGGCGCATCCCTACGACCCATTTACAACGTGACGCATCTAGGCAGATGCGTCACGTTGTAAAGCCCTGCGCCACTTGTGGGCATTCCGGGGCAGGTGCACCTCGCAAAAGTGGCTGCGTCAAAACCCTGCGCCTGCTTGAAGCAGGCGTAGGTCTTGACGCAGCATTGTGAAGATGGGGCACCCCCAAGCCTTGCTGGAGCTGCGTCGTGCTTGCGACGCAACTCCAGCAATGCGCCACCTTTACGGCACAGATGCGTCACGCATCTGTGCCGTTTTTACCCCATGGTGCGCCGCATTGTAAATGCGGCGCACCATGGGTGGCGGAGCAGCGGCGCAAAATAACTGGCGCATCCCTGGGGATGCGCCAGTCATCATAAATCTGCCCCAATATCTTGAGAGTAGTGCTGAATTTGAGCCAGTGGTTTCCGGTGCTCGCCCAGCACTTAATTCCCAATACTGGCACCTGTGACAGTCCACCACATGGTGGTGATATATACCTAATTTTGACATGAGAACAACTCAGTGTTTAATATTTCAATATACAATAAAAATGAACAATACCTGCTGCCCATACAAATCTTATAGCTTTGATTGGTATGGAATGTCTAAATTATCAAAGTTGTAGGAGTGTGATGTTTAGCAGTTGTGCTGGTATTGACACTGGCAGTGATGGCAGGGGCAATGGGGGTGCAAGCTGCAGTGCCCCCTTGAGAAGGGCCCTGGCACTTACCTTTTTACAAATCAAGCACTGCTTGAAAGGCACCCTCACTTCGGCTCTGTTATCTCTTCCCCAATATACGTGTGTTACGTTTGTAGCAAATTTCGAAATATAAACATATAGTTCTTGAAAATAAGAAACTGTAATAAAATCACCATGTAAAGAGATAGAGATTACAAGGTGAATGACTACTAAAGCAAACTGATAAACCAAGATATGACATACTTTGTGAGAGAGAGGTGAGGAGGAAATATATAATTAAAGAAGGTGAAGACAAGAACGTTACTAGTCACTTCTAGTAAGAAAACGAAATCGCTGTTTAACGGTAACAACTTATTAGAGGTGAGATGTTATGTCACAATGCCTGCTGCTAGAATCAGCAGGCTGGGAAAGGCTGGTCATAGATTAGAATTACAACGACTGTTTAAACAACGAATATGAAATCGGAACTGTTTCCATACAATGAATAGTCCTTAGCATCATGGAGATATTTAAGGCAGTATGCACAGGGGTGGCTCCTCCGTTAAGGCGGAGGAGCGTTGCCCCACTACTTTTCACAGTAAAAAAAAAGCAAAAATAAAATGATAACTCCACGTTATTATCATTCTAGTTGTTCCTGCTGCGGTGTCTCGATGGGGCGGATGGATCTACTCTGCTCTCAGAGCAGGGGCGAGGAGTGGTGGGCACTATGTAAGTGCACATGAAGGTTTGGCCGCCCTCTCGGCTGGCCAAACAATCATGCGCACTTCGCATGTTCTTCATACAGGCTGCATTACAGCCTGCATGGAGATCTAACCCAGGCCCCATACCCTTATTAAGCACCAAACAACAGTGCTCAGACCAATCACAACGATGCATTACAGCATTGTGATTGGCTATGGGGAGTCTGGGTGCTCTATTTTTCCATAAAAGAAGCCAGGAAGAGGACGAGAGAGGATGGAGAAGAGGTGGCGGCTGGCGAGCCAACCGGCTGGCACTTAAGTGATTAAAAAAAAAAAGATTTTAACACGCCTTCCCTTCTTCCCCCTCCCCGCCGCACTGCTGCTTCCTGGGAGCGCCGCCACTGAGTATGTATATTTTTTGCTTTATAGGAAAGTAGGAATTTACGTGCATGCTATCATGCATATGACCTATAGGTATTTTTTAATAACTTACATTAACCTACATGTAACAATCTTTTGCAACAAATTACTAGATGCGTGTTGGTGTGTTTAATTTTGAGATATATTTCTGCATTTCATTTTCATATTTTCAGCCATACTCTTTCAAATGAAGGAGCCAGAGACAAGCGGACTTTTGGGGAAAAGATAGGGTATCATTAGTAATAAAATACCCTCCGCCATATGTTAAAAGTATATTATAAAGTTATCTCATACTCTAATAAATTATGATGGAACTCAGCCTTCAACCTTGTTCTTCCATATAGTCATAGGCCTCCTCAATGACTTGCAATAGCCTTATAATGTACAGCAGAGGGCACTTTATCCCATAAATTACTCCGGAGTAAGTTATATTTTGTTAATTTTAACAGCAAAAAAAGCTGATATCAGAGTTCGAATAAAAGAGTCAGAGCCATATCATATTTTTTATTTATTTGAGTTTTATATAGCTCTGGCTAGACCTAGAGGTATCAGAGCGCTTTACATAAGGATCCACAAAATTACATCAGTTACAAGTTACATCAGTTACAAGAACACATTTCAAGAGCATCGGAAGACAGAATAAATGGAGCTTAGAAGAGTAAAGGGGTGGGGTAAAGGTATAAGAGGGAGAAAGGATGGAGATAGGATGAATAGAGAGACGAAGGAGAGTCTGCTCAAAGTCCAAGCTTACTCACAAGTTGCCAGTTGTTCCCACTCAAGACAGCTGCTTACTTTATGACTTTGCTTGTATTCACAAGCAAATGCACTATACAGGACCTACAGGGACATTTGCTTTAGCTTAAGGTATAATAAATGGTGGTGAGAGTGAAGTAATTTTAGATTTCATAAGAAGAAATATACTGCCTGCTGTAAATGAGAGCAGAAACGCACTACACTGATCATAAAGTACACGGGTGCTGGCAGATCTTACACATCTGTTTATAAAAGTATAAATCCTTAGCCTGCTTACCATAGGTTGGTGCAAACAGAAGTAGGCCTTACTGGAGACACTCTGGGGTGCGTGTGCACGGTGGCAGTCAGCTCGGCAGAGTAACTCAGTGGCCACATTCCAGAATGGTCAATGACGTGACACAACAATGAACCTCGTCACCATAAACACATTACAGCATAAAGGCTGCCACGGAGACACGAGTGTGGCTGCAACTTTACTTTCATAAACAAACAGTGGCAAAGCAAATAGGCCTCAGCAATTCGAGATGTATTGACGTTGTCAATGTCGTTTAGCCATGTGTTATGGAGTGGATGTATGTGGTGTGGATTGGAATCATGTGGTGTGGATTGGAATTATGTGGTGTGGATTGGAACTATTTGTTGTGGTGCTGAGTGGAGTAAAGTGTAGTGGAATTATGTGGCATGGTGTGCAGTGGATTTATGTTGATAGTAATTATGTAGTATTGAGTATACTGAAATTATATGGAGTGGGATTGTGTTATCATGGAGTGTACTTGTAATTATGTGGAGTGGTATCTTGTGTTGTGGAGTGACGTAGTGGAGTGGAATTATGTGGTGTGTTGAGTTTTGTGGCATGATATGGAATTCTGTGTTTTCGACTGGATATATGTGGTGTGTAGTGGAATTGTGTTGTGGAGAGAAATGATGTGGTCTGGTGTGGTATGATGTGGCGTGGAATGGATTTGTGTGGAATTGAATTGTGTGATGTGGAACTGTATGACGAGTGAAATGATATTGAGTGTAATTATGTGGCATGGTGTGGAGTGTATTTATGTTGATAGTTGTTATGTGGTATGTAGTGGATTTATGTGGGGGTGTATTTACGTGGTATTGAGTAGAGTAATTATGTGGAGTTGATTCATGTGGCTTTGAGTAGTATTATGTGGAGTCTAAATACGTTGAGTGGTGTGGAATTGTGTGTTGTGAAATTGTGTGGCATGTGGAATTATGTGGCATGGTGTGGACAGGATTTATGTGGAGTGGACTTGTGGCATGCTGTGGAGTGGAATTTTGAAGAAAGGTCAGATTAATACAAGAGCACAGGTACCACGTTTTCTCTGTACAAAGTCAAAGGCCCAGATGTCAACAACGACTCTTTAAGAGAGAGGCGGGTGTCACAGAAACCCAAGCATTATTCTGGGTACAGATGGAAAACGTAGAGAAAGCCTTTCAAGTCCCAGCGCAAATGCAAGACACTCCTGTAACTGCCACCAAAGGGTCAAAAGTACTGTAGACAGCCAGAGCGAAATAGAGGAGACAGGTGGAAATACACTGGGTGACATACACACACTATTATGCAGATAAGAAGGAAGAAGAGACCATGTAAAATACCGGGCATTAATACAGTAAAGAAGGCACATTCCAATAAATCATACACAAGTAGAGCAAATAAGAACCACAAGAAATCCCCCAAACACCGAAACGACATGCAGTACAGGGTGGTACAAACACACAACCGTAGAACACACAAGTACTGTACAAGTGGAAAAGGTTAGAAGTGGGGGTGATATTAACTAGAGCTTAAGGGCATATTTTAAAATGCCCCTGGTCGGAGGCTCAGGTTTACTGTTACTTGCAGGAGACCAAGATTGCTACCAAACCCGGTAAGAGTAAGCGTCCCATTCATGGAAACAAGAATACACTCTCATGCTGACATCACAACGCTCTACTCATTTACAAGGCTCTCCTTGGTGGCCTACCCAAAGCAGGAGTGGACACACAATTTACTGCAACCAAAAGGCTCGACATTTCTTGGAGGAAAGGGTGGGAACCAAGACTGGAAAATGAAGGGAGGGGTGGATTTAATAACTCACTACAAAGAGTAACACACTTGGGGTCATATTATACATAAGGTGCTCTGTCCAGGTATGCGGTGCCCACACCTTTAACTTGGTGTGCCAGGCACAAATAGGGATAGTGCCCCCTATTACACATAATGCACTCCCCTCAAAGGAAACCACAAACGCAGACCTGCTCTAGAGGCAGATGATGGCCCCTCAGCATTACACCAGTGCTTCACAGTGTGCTTAGAATAAGGCTGGCACTGTCCACAGGGGTCAACAAACCTGTATCTCCCGCCATTTTTGTGGAAATCATCATCGAGCCTCCCTCACAACCCCACTCATCCAGTAGTGTAACAAAACTTGAGGGGACCCCCTGCAAAGTACATATCGGGGCCCCCCTCCGGATTTCCTCAGAGCTCGCTCCCTCCGCCCAGCGGGGGCTGCGGGAGCCTTTGTTATGTCACTGTGCTGGATGTATGACGTTACAACGCAGGCTATTACAACGCCTGCCTTTACAACGCGGTTTTTACATCGCATACCATTACAACGCGTAGCGCTTTTGGGTGCTGGATAGTGAATAGTTAAATTTACTATTCCAACTCCAGTCCCCGTGGAAACTAGGGAAGGTTATTGGATAGTAAATTAACCTATTCCCTATCCTAGAGCGCCCCCCAGCGCAATGCGTTGTAATGGTTTGCATTGTAATGACTGTGTTGTAATGGTACTGCGTTGTAAAAGTTTTGTTGTAAGTGATGTTTACCCACTGTGCTCATCCACAGATTACAGCATTGGACGCCACTGCTCAGCACCAGGCAAGAAACCAGTGCCACCTGCAGAACACTACAATAACAATACATGCAGATATGCATGTAGACAGTACTTACACAGAAGCAACACAGTTACAAATGCACACACATAGCAAACTAGCCAAAAGACATGCAGTCATTAAGGGTAGCGCATACAGGTGCCACCAGATACCTAGGCAAGCACACATGTGAACTGTCGGTGAGATACATGCATGCATGCTGTCTATAGGTCTGTGGGCCAGTTTGCGTTGTGTGTAATTTAGCGAAATTATGAGTTTCCTGTGAGCATGCTCCCTACAGATACATGTCTGCCTGTATTTTTGTTGATTCAGAAAAGGGGGTGGTGATGAACAGAGTGCCCGAATCAAGCAGACCACTCTTACCCAGTCCAAAGATCAGGGCTTGATCCATCACCGTTTTTTAGCTCACTGCACCATCCCAGCTCAGAACTTGGCTATATGCAAATTAGTCTGTTCCTGTCCCAGTGCATGATGGGAACAGGGCAAACCAAACTACCAAGCCAATTCTTGTACTGGGAAGGAAACAAGCTTCCGGGGACCGGTTTCTGCCATTTCAGGCGTCTTCGGCCCGGCTTGCTTGAATCCTGATGGTGCAATGAGCAAGGGACTCACATCTGAGTATACCCTTCCACGCCCATGGTGGACAAAATGATTCAGAAAAGGGGGTGGTGATGAACAGAGTGCCCGAATCAAGCAGACCACTCTTACCCAGTCCAAAGATCAGTGCTTGATCCATCACCGTTTTTTAGCTCACTGCACCATCCCAGCTCAGAACTTGGCTATATGCAAATTAGTCTGTTCCTGTCCCAGTGCATGATGGTAACAGGGCAAACCAAACTACCAAGCCAATTCTTGTACTGGGAAGGAAACAAGCTTCCGGGGACCGGTTTCTGCCATTTCAGGCGTCTTCGGCCCGGCTTGCTTGAATCCTGATGGTGCAATGAGCAAGGGACTCACATCTGAGTATACCCTTCCACGCCCATGGTGGACAAAATGATTCAGAAAAGGGGGTGGTGATGAACAGAGTGCCCGAATCAAGCAGACCACTCTTACCCAGTCCAAAGATCAGGGCTTGATCCATCACCGTTTTTTAGCTCACTGCACCATCTCAGCTCAGAACTTGGCTATATGCAAATTAGTCTGTTCCTGTCCCAGTGCATGATGGGAACAGGGCAAACCAAACTACCAAGCCAATTCTTGTACTGGGAAGGAAACAAGCTTCCGGGGACCGGTTTCTGCCATTTCAGGCGTCTTCGGCCCGGCTTGCTTGAATCCTGATGGTGCAATGAGCAAGGGACTCACATCTGAGTATACCCTTCCACGCCCATGGTGGACAAAATGATTCAGAAAAGGGGGTGGTGATGAACAGAGTGCCCGAATCAAGCAGACCACTCTTACCCAGTCCAAAGATCAGGGCTTGATCCATCACCGTTTTTTAGCTCACTGCACCATCCCAGCTCAGAACTTGGCTATATGCAAATTAGTCTGTTCCTGTCCCAGTGCATGATGGGAACAGGGCAAACCAAACTACCAAGCCAATTCTTGTACTGGGAAGGAAACAAGCTTCCGGGGACCGGTTTCTGCCATTTCAGGCGTCTTCGGCCCGGCTTGCTTGAATCCTGATGGTGCAATGAGCAAGGGACCCGGTAGCTTGTCTCCTTTCTGGTGAAGAATTGGCTTGGTAGTTTGGTCTGCCCTGTTCCCATGATGCACTGGGCCAGGGACGGACTAATTTGCATATAGCCAGGTTCTGAGCTGGGATGGGGCAGTGAGATAAATAACGGTGATGGATCAAGCCCTGATCTTTGGACTGGGTAAGAGTGGTCTGCTTAATTCAGACACTCTGTTCATCACCACCCTCTTTTCTGTATCGTTTTTGGCCACTATAGGTGTGGCAGGGTATACTCAGACATGAGTCCCTTTCTCACTGCTCCATCAGGATTCAAGCAAGCCGGGCCGAAGAGGCTGAAATGCCAGAAACTGGTCCCCGGTAGCTTGTCTCCTTTCTGGTGAAGAATTGGCTTGGTAGTTTGGTCTGCCCTGTTCCCATGATGCACTGGGCCAGGGACGGACTAATTTGCATATAGCCAGGTTCTGAGCTGGGATGGGGCAGTGAGATAAATAACGGTGATGGATCAAGCCCTGATCTTTGGACTGGGTAAGAGTGGTCTGCTTAATTCAGACACTCTGTTCATCACCACCCCCTTTTCTGTATCGTTTTTGGCCACTATAGGTGTGGCAGGGTATACTCAGACATGAGTCCCTTTCTCACTGCTCCATCAGGATTCAAGCAAGCCGGGCCGAAGAGGCTGAAATGCCAGAAACCGGTCCCCGGTAGCTTGTCTCCTTTCTGGTGAAGAATTGGCTTGGTAGTTTGGTCTGCCCTGTTCCCATGATGCACTGGGCCAGGGACGGACTAATTTGCATATAGCCAGGTTCTGAGCTGGGATGGGGCAGTGAGATAAATAACGGTGATGGATCAAGCCCTGATCTTTGGACTGGGTAAGAGTGGTCTGCTTAATTCAGACACTCTGTTCATCACCACCCCCTTTTCTGTATCGTTTTTGGCCACTATAGGTGTGGCAGGGTATACTCAGACATGAGTCCCTTTCTCACTGCTCCATCAGGATTCAAGCAAGCCGGGCCGAAGAGGCTGAAATGCCAGAAACCGGTCCCCGGTAGCTTGTCTCCTTTCTGGTGAAGAATTGGCTTGGTAGTTTGGTCTGCCCTGTTCCCATGATGCACTGGGCCAGGGACGGACTAATTTGCATATAGCCAGGTTCTGAGCTGGGATGGGGCAGTGAGATAAATAACGGTGATGGATCAAGCCCTGATCTTTGGACTGGGTAAGAGTGGTCTGCTTAATTCAGACACTCTGTTCATCACCACCCCCTTTTCTGTATCGTTTTTGGCCACTATAGGTGTGGCAGGGTATACTCAGACATGAGTCCCTTTCTCACTGCTCCATCAGGATTCAAGCAAGCCGGGCCGAAGAGGCTGAAATGCCAGAAACCGGTCCCCGGTAGCTTGTCTCCTTTCTGGTGAAGAATTGGCTTGGTAGTTTGGTCTGCCCTGTTCCCATGATGCACTGGGCCAGGGACGGACTAATTTGCATATAGCCAGGTTCTGAGCTGGGATGGGGCAGTGAGATAAATAACGGTGATGGATCAAGCCCTGATCTTTGGACTGGGTAAGAGTGGTCTGCTTAATTCAGACACTCTGTTCATCACCACCCCCTTTTCTGTATCGTTTTTGGCCACTATAGGTGTGGCAGGGTAAACTCAGACATGAGTCCCTTTCTCACTGCTCCATCAGGATTCAAGCAAGCCGGGCCGAAGAGGCTGAAATGCCAGAAACCGGTCCCCGGTAGCTTGTCTCCTTTCTGGTGAAGAATTGGCTTGGTAGTTTGGTCTGCCCTGTTCCCATGATGCACTGGGCCAGGGACGGACTAATTTGCATATAGCCAGGTTCTGAGCTGGGATGGGGCAGTGAGATAAATAACGGTGATGGATCAAGCCCTGATCTTTGGACTGGGTAAGAGTGTTCTGCTTAATTCAGACACTCTGTTCATCACCACCCCCTTTTCTGTATCGTTTTTGGCCACTATAGGTGTGGCAGGGTATACTCAGACATGAGTCCCTTTCTCACTGCTCCATCAGGATTCAAGCAAGCCGGGCCGAAGAGGCTGAAATGCCAGAAACCGGTCCCCGGTAGCTTGTCTCCTTTCTGGTGAAGAATTGGCTTGGTAGTTTGGGGACGGACTAATTTGCATATAGCCAGGTTCTGAGCTGGGATGGGGCAGTGAGATAAATAACGGTGATGGATCAAGCCCTGATCTTTGGACTGGGTAAGAGTGGTCTGCTTAATTCAGACACTCTGTTCATCACCCCCCCGTTTTCTGTATCGTTTTTGGCCACTATAGGTGTGGCAGGGTATACTCAGACATGAGTCCCTTTCTCACTGCTCCATCAGGATTCAAGCAAGCCGGGCCGAAGAGGCTGAAATGCCAGAAACCGGTCCCCGGTAGCTTGTCTCCTTTCTGGTGAAGAATTGGCTTGGTAGTTTGGTCTGCCCTGTTCCCATGATGCACTGGGCCAGGGACGGGCTAATTTGCATATAGCCAGGTTCTGAGCTGGGATGGGGCAGTGAGATAAATAACGGTGATGGATCAAGCCCTGATCTTTGGACTGGGTAAGAGTGGTCTGCTTAATTCAGACACTCTGTTCATCACCACCCCCTTTTCTGTATCGTTTTTGGCCACTATAGGTGTGGCAGGGTATACTCAGACATGAGTCCCTTTCTCACTGCTCCATCAGGATTCAAGCAAGCCGGGCCGAAGAGGCTGAAATGCCAGAAACCGGTCCCCGGTAGCTTGTCTCCTTTCTGGTGAAGAATTGGCTTGGTGGTTTGGTCTGCCCTGTTCCCATGATGCACTGGGCCAGGGACGGACTAATTTGCATATAGCCAGGTTCTGAGCTGGGATGGGGCAGTGAGATAAATAACGGTGATGGATCAAGCCCTGATCTTTGGACTGGGTAAGAGTGGTCTGCTTAATTCAGACACTCTGTTCATCACCACCCCCTTTTCTGTATTGTTTTTGGCCACTATAGGTGTGGCAGGGTATACTCAGACATGAGTCCCTTTCTCACTGCTCCATCAGGATTCAAGCAAGCCGGGCCGAAGAGGCTGAAATGCCAGAAACCGGTCCCCGGTAGCTTGTCTCCTTTCTGGTGAAGAATTGGCTTGGTAGTTTGGTCTGCCCTGTTCCCATGATGCACTGGGCCAGGGACGGACTAATTTGCATATAGCCAGGTTCTGAGCTGGGATGGGGCAGTGAGATAAATAACGGTGATGGATCAAGCCCTGATCTTTGGACTGGGTAAGAGTGGTCTGCTTAATTCAGACACTCTGTTCATCACCACCCCCTTTTCTGTATTTTTGTTGGCCTGCGCATACACTATAAGAAAGTTAAACTTGTTGGGTGTGCCAGTGTATTTTGCATTCTGTTCCTGATTTTCACTTCCCAACGCCCTTTCCTATCGGTTGTTCTCAGAAGTAGGCTGTCTTACTGAGCTAAAACCATTCTTTTGTTTGACAATTTATCACAGTAGTGATACAGCCATTTGTAAGATGAGGTACATTCCTTATTAGCCTCTGTTATTACATGTCTACCTGTACACACATTTTTAATGCTAGTCGCTTTTGTCATCTAAAGGTCCCGATCATTTCTTGGCCACTTTGTTTCAAATCACAAGTGGTGTTCCTCATGCTGGATCTCCTTGAACACCTCTGAAGTCTTTCATCACTGTTCACACGGTCTTCGTGCCCAATCGCCTCACTTGCACAGAGCAAGTTTGTTGGAGGTGATATTGTGCTCTACACACTGAGGCACAATGAAGCCTAATTACTGGCAACATTGCATTCTTTGCAGCTGTAGCTCACTCCAGTCTGTGTAGGACAGGAACTGAATGTTAAATTAACCTACCACAAAGAAACTGGAATAAATGCATAATGTTTTTTTCCCTTGAGAGCATATGACTAATCCCGATAAACAACAGTAAGCACTGGACTAACCACTAATCTGGGATGCCAGAGTAGGCTGTTACTGTCAGTAAAGTGCTTCAGAGCCTCACCAGGGGCATTGAACGCTGTATAAATGCTATTCATTCATTCAAGAAATCTTTATTTCTGTAATGTACCATAAAAGTAGACTACATGACATATAAAAAACAGTTCATATAGATGACAATATAAAACAATTATAGCAAAATTAATTTCCAGAACATTTTTCAAGTAGGCACTTCTGAACAAAATTCATACATTTAAAAACCCCCATCAAAATAGAAAAATAAATACGTTTCTTAAAAACACAAAAAAATTATAAAAAGCAATGTATGTCCGTTGGCTGCCATTTCAGGCTTAAGCTCGGGTGGTTAGAATTCTGCGCCAATGCCACATAGCTGCCAAAAATTGCGAGACGGCAAACACAATAGGCCCAGTTGTGTCTGACTTTAACACTCTGAGTGCCTGTGAAGGAATCAAATATTACACTAATGGACCATACTCACCAATAGCCCGTGTACCTTATTTATGAATAAGAAGTCAGTCGGCAATGGAGAAGGTTCAATCATTTATTCAGCAAATACGAACCCTGACAGGGGAGCCTCGGTCTACACAACCCTCGGAGGTGCGCAGAGGAGAATGACTACATACAATTGATACCAAGCATATATACGTTTTGCACACCCCACAATGTTACCTTACTTGGAAAGATACAACTTGTCAGTGAGCCAGCAGGAAGACCCATATAAGGCACAATTGATTGCTAGTAGCTAAGCTTAAGCTATTCCGGGGGCAGGTCAGTAAGGTGCCTCCCTTTCTATCTGTAGCTTGGGGAGTCCAAGAACGGGCTCTGCTAGAATGTGCGCATCCCACAAGGAGGGCAGGTGTGAACTTGAGTTTCCTTGGGCTACAAATTAACGAGGGGGACACACAGCTAAGTCTGCCATCATGGTTTCATGCAGACAGCTTAATCACGTGACTTCAGGGAAACAGTGCTCGAAACAGAGAAACGAAACAACATGACTCCTAGTCACGTCAATAGGTTTAAGCGGTACAAGAGTGAATCATTGATAAATACAATAATACAGAAATATAATGTTATGCTAATGTGCGGTTATAAGGTTATATTGTATATACTAGGCCAATATCATGCATTTATCATATCTATATCCCATCACCTGCATGCAGGGCCGAAAACCCAAATTTTTGCACAAGGGAATGAGCCAGTACTTCCTAGGTTTGTAGAACGCCGGACAGAAAAAGAAGACATGAAGCTCAGTTTCAATATCAAACTTGCATGCAGGACAATTTTTCGGGGCATGAGATGACCACTTGCTGGTAAGTGCACGTAGGGGTCTTCAATCAGCAAGTAGGTGAACATTTCTACACAGCTGCTATGAGCCTTTTTTAGTATGGGAAGTAGCAACATTTGATGAAAACAGGTACATGCATACATTGATTGTATTTTACAGAGCTAGATAGACGTGATTGTGACAGGGTACCACAAAAGCCACAGATCTTCTTTTATCTTATGTTCAGTTTGATTGAAACACGTTTCCTTACAACACTTAAATATACAAAGAGCGAATAGAATGTTGTCAAGGTAAAAACAGGGGGTGCGCGCCCTAGTCCGTGCCCTGCTAATTGATAACAAAGGTAGGGACTCCGATTTTGATGCTTGCTTTAATTAGCGTAATTAGTCATTTTTTCCCTCAAAATGTCCTCAGTGGATCTCTTCTGCGGTTGCTCGACAGTCTCCCATTAGCACAGGTTCATAGAGTCCTTAATGCTCGTCTTCAGTCATTTGAATACACCGAAAAACGTGGGGAGGGCAGTCAAGAGTAAAGGTGCAATGGCATGGAGCCGGCGCGGCGGCCAGCTACAAAGGTGACTCGACTCGTCCGCGGGAGACACATGGCATCCATCTGCGATTAACAAAATCTGAGATGAAGGCATACATTTCTCATTCCTCTGACCTTTTAACAGACCTTTTGGTCTGGCAGTAGCGGACTGCTCTGCAGTGAATTCAAGTGCCCAACACCACGGTACCATCTTAGGCGAAAATGGAATACCTTCTCCCAGCTTAAATTCCACGAGGCACTGACTAAAGGGGGGATGATGTTGACACGGCCAATACCAACCTCTGCAACCGCATCCATGAGGCACTAGACTGTACAGCTCCTCTTCTAAAAGCTAAATCTGGCGGCCGTATACAAAAATCTGCCCCGTGGTTTAACGACGAATTAAGAGTCTTGAAAACTGCATTGAAGAAAACCGAAAGAGAATGGCGCAGGACCCTCTCTAAAGAAACCAGAAACGCCTACTTGTCTGAGAGGCGGCTTTACCACAACCACATCAGAAAGTCTAAAACAGCGTACTATTCGCTCAGAATCAGTGAAGCTGGTAATTCAGCGAAAGAGCTGTTTTCCCTTTATAAAACTCTTTCGAGCGGAAAATCTGCAATCATCCCGGACGACTGTTCTTCTGAATCGTGCGACAAGATCGCTGATTTCTTTGCAGAAAAAATATCTAAAATCTACTTGCCATTTCCCACTAAACCCATAAATGGGACAGAATTCGTGGAAAGTACTAGGGATTGGGGGGATAGACACAGACTGACCATCTTTGTCACCCCGCCTCCAAAAGATCTCATAAAAATCTGTAGATCTGTGAGGTCGGGCTCTCCACGGGACCCTACCACACCAAAACATCTGACAGAGAGTCTGGTGGTATTGGAACCATACATCAGACATCTATTAGACATGTCTTTCAGCACCAAGACCGTACCTAAAGATTGGAAAAAGGCGGTGGTCCTACCCTTAAGGAAGAAACCCACTATCAGCTACAAGAAACTAGAGAACCTCCGTCCAATCTCACTTTTACCTTACCTGGCTAAGGTCGCTGAAAAAACGGTCAATATGCAGCTGATGGACTTCGTGGAAAAGGCTGCTCTATTACATGACACCCAATTTGGCTTCCGTCCTCGCCACTCAACGGAGTCAGCGCTCCTAACGGCGGTGGAGACTCTTCGCCAGGGGGTGGATGAGGGTCATCCCATGGCCCTCATCCTATTGGACCTGAGTGCAGCATTCGACACTGTAGCCCATGCCACCCTGCTACAGTGTCTGAACAATGGAGGAATATCTGAAGCTGCACTCCAATGGATCCAATCCTTCCTGACTGAAAGAAGTTTTCAAGTCCGCCAGGGTGACTACTATTCCAAAGACATAGAATTGGGCCAGGGCGTTCCCCAGGGATCGTCCCTGAGCCCAACTCTATTCAATCTTTATGTCTCTCCAGTGGCCCCTATTGCTATGGGCCATGGACTGAACATAGTGTCATACGCCGATGACACGCAGCTGGTTATCTCCCTCTCACGTGCACCCGGACTTGCCACGGACAGCTTTAGGGCGTGCATGCAAGACCTTGCAACCTGGATGTCCATTAATTGCCTTAAGTTAAATGGCAATAAGACCGAGGTGCTCGTGGTGGGGAGGAGTCCATCTGTCTGGTCGTCGGCGTGGTGGCCCCCATGCCTAGGGGAGGCTCCTGTGCCACGTCAGGAAGTCAAAAACCTAGGTGTCTGGCTCGAGCTGACCTGTCTTTTGGACCCCAAATAGATCGGGTGGCGGGTGTATGTTTCAGCGTTTTAAAAACTTTACGGAAGGTTCTTGCTCTCCTTCCTATGTCCGCTCGGAGAACGCTGGTTCATGCCCTCGTCACATCGCGCCTAGACTACGGCAACCTACTGTACCTTGGAGCGACCGCTAAGGCAATAAACCGCCTCCAGGTATTACAGAACGCGGCAGCCCGCCTCGTCTTAAAAATCCCCAAAAGTTCGGATTCCAAAGCTGCCCTTCAGACCCTCCATTGGTTGCCAGTGAGAAGCAGAGTGGAATTTAAAGCCCTTTGTACTTGTCACCGCATCCTCGCCAAGAAAGCACCAATACCACTTAAGAACCTAGTCTCTAGGTACGTACCATCACGTGCTCTGCGCTCTTCTCACAGAGGCCTACTAAAAGTCCCTAGGGTTAAAAGGGCCCGAATGGGAGGACGCTCTTTTCGCCACTTGGCAGCAAAGAGTTGGAATACCCTGCCTCCCAATCTCCGCCTTGATTCTTCCGAATCCAGCTTTCGGAAGAACTTAAAAAAACACCTATTCTCAAAGTAATCGTGCTTTCTTCTTGCTTCTACTCTGAGTTCCTCCTTAGTTGCAGCGCGGGGACACGCTTCTGCGTAACTAAGCGCTTTACAAGCTTCCCTATATATATATGAGTGCTGTAGGTCTGTCGTGTTCACAAAATAAACTGCCGTTGATGTAGTGAATGCTATTACATTACAGTACAATACAATGACAGTATTGGATAAAGATAAAAATATTTATCAACAGCAACTTGTTTGTATGTAGGCATGGCTTGGGCAGTCTTCCTGGATTGCTGCAGAAAGAAAGAAAGGTGAGGATTGCATTCCATGTGGCAGTGAGATACTATCTGGCAGATGCATCAACGTAGCCCTTTGCTATTCCTAAATAGCGATTTTTAAGGAATCGCTATTTAGGAATAGCAAAAGCCTATGCATGTAGGAATCGCTATTAAAATAACGATTCCTTAACATTCCTTAATTGCTCCTCGCAAATTGCTAGTCGCAATTAAGGAATGCTGTCCCATTCATTCCTCTGGGCCTACAGGCCCATAGGAATATATTGGAGATTGCATGAGCAATTTGCGAGTACCAGTAGGTACTCGCAAATTGCTCATGCAATTTCAAGGGTGCAAGGGTGTCAAAATGACACCCTGTTGCACCCCTGAAATTGATCTATGCACATATGTTGCACACAGACATGCCCTAAGGGCATGTGTGTGCGCAACATGAAACTTTGAAAAATGCACAAAAGTGTTTTTTTCAAAGTTTTAGCAAATTACCATGAAGTCCAACTTCATGGTAATTTGCTCCCCCTATTAGCGAATTCGCTATTTTTTTTACTTTCATGCATTGCATTTAAGGAATCTCAATTTGGGATTCCTTAAATGCAATCGCAATTTAAGGAATCTCAATTTAGAGATTCCTTAATTTGCGATGTGGTAAATAAATAAATAATACCCTATTTTTGACTAGACTTATAGCATAACAGATAGCTCAATAAAATAAGAGTCAAGATTCGAGGTAGTAGGAGTTTCTGCAGGTTTATTACAGCATAAGGACAGGATCAGGACAACCTGCATAGGATGACCCAGCAGAACAAAAGGGTCCCAGCAGGGGAAAAGAGGCCCAGCAGCTGCTGGGGCTAGGTCTGGGATGAGCGCGCTAACATTCAATAACAAAACATTGACTTATATACATAGCGCAAACACATAGCATTACATTGCAGTAGGCGTAACAGTAGGTGGAGTAGAAGGCGTGACGCGTAGCAGTCGCGAGAGATAACAGAAATAAGAGGTGTAACTGGGAGTATACATAGACATGTGATGCAAACGTAACAGAATATGTCATGAATGGGCGGAAACATAGGAGGGGGCTACCTAAGGAGCCGGGACCTCTAACCTAATGGTGCGCGAAAACTGGCAATGACGTGTTACTAGGAGAAGCTGGGGGCTACGAACTCTGTGCTAGGAGCAGAGACTAAAGTCTGAAGGGTCGGAGCGACATGTACCTAAACCCTATCTGGTATCTAATGTTTAGGGAACATGTTGATATAAACTAGAAGTCATGAGGGGAGAGGCTAACCTGATTTCTAAGACTGGACCATGCATTATTCTACATGTAGTGCGTGAAGAATATTAAATGACCATTAAATACAGTATTTCTCTAACGTGGAGACGAGAAGGCTAGACAATGACGGAAACTATTGATGCAGTTCAGTAGCTTAGGAATGCAGAGGAGGAGGACTGAACTGATAGCAGGAACTATAACATACTTTTGGCAGACTCAGAGGCAGAGCCGGGGTGCACCGGGCACTGCAAGGCAGGAAGTGAGTGAAGGGTCGAGGATACAGGTGGGGGCTGTATCGCTCCTCAGCGAGGCTTTCAGGAGACAGGAGCTGAATCTGTGGTCCGGGCCCTTTTGAGGCCTGGAAACGGAGACTTTATAATTGAATAACGTGCACACTGAGAAACGTGGCAACATTACTTACATAGGCCTGATATTCGTAGTATTCACGAGGACTGGAAACTAACATACTAGAGGTGGACACAACTGTAATTGCGTCTTTAATCAGAAATGGGGAATAACATATGCATATTGATCATGCACACATAACATATGATGGATGAGGCGTAGGGACACAGAACATGGCAAAATGTACTTTTCCACATTCCCTCCTTGTCACTACGTTTCCATCAGGAAACATCAATTTTCATGATACCATCTATCATTTCATACAGTACCATTTGCTCGTCTCGAATTGTCTTGGAACGGGATTTAGAACAGGGCTTGGGACGGGGAATACAAGAGGTAGCACACATGCTGCAAATCGCAGGGCCACATTGTATACAGAGGCAGCAGCTAAATATGATCGCTACTGCAATACCTAAAAAGGACAGGACTTTCCAACCCCATGCGGAAATTATATTCCAGAACCAACCGGACCATGTCCAGGTGCCTGGATCTTGGTGTAACAGATGGGCAATTTTATGGAGTCTGGTTATAGCTGAATAAACAGACGGCGCGTTATTTGGAATGAAAATACAACAACTGGATCCGAGAACTCTACAGGCCCCGCCCCTATCGGCCAGTATGACGTCAAGGACGAGACGATTCTGTAAAACGACAATTCTCATAAAGGATTGCTCTTCAGTTAAGTTACCTAGAGCGGAGGCAGTCTCATCTACTACTGCTTCAAGGGTTCTTGTTAACCTACGGATAAGCTTACTATTTACAACTGTACCTAAATAAGGGAAAACACCTTTATCTATATCAATGAATTGCTCTGCGGCGGTTTCAGTATAATCGACAATCGGGAGATTTCTCTTGTGTCTAGTGTGTACTAAGAAAGAATTCCTATGATAGTCAGGTGGGGCTAGAAAAACAGGTGGCAGTAGGAAAGCAATGTAACAGGTTCCCTCCCAATCGAGGGGCAGACGGACATATGCAGTTTGACCACAAACAAAATAAGAATGACGTGAAGCTTTGAAAATAGATTTCCCACTGTCACTATACTGGATAACAGTAGTACATTCACTATGACCTATATGTACAGAACCATAACTACGGACACATAATTCGCCTTTGACTGGTAGTACTGAAATAGCGGGTGAGTCTGGAGTAGTATCAGACTGAACATTCAGAACCATGAAATTCGACGAATAATTTCCTAAATTATATACTTCATTTTCTAAATCTAAACCTGTTCTGTGGGGGAGACCTTGCTTGTCTGGGAAACATGTACTGTTAAGAAAAGACATATCTGTTGAGGATGACGTTAACGTGGACCATGCTCCACACGAACCATTGTGTGAGAATGGATAAGGAAAGAGTGGCAGAACTCCCTTCGGTGTCTGGAAAGGGGGGAGTCGACCACACACCCAACAATTTGTGGCATTGCTGGTCTGGTGTGAATAATGTAACATACGGATAAATGTGTTATTACGCATGGCGAGGCGGTATGAATATTCGTGAGGAGGCAGATCACTAAACGTGTGCTCCACTGTAGCATGAGCAGACATATTTACATGAGGAACTGAAAAACACAGATAAAGTGCGTAGCTGGTGCAGGAAATCATTATGCTGAGAAATAATACGAAACTCAGAAAAACGATACATTTGATTGAGCTTTGACTGACTCTCTCACTATGGGGGTCTATTTTATACATGTCAGAAACAGTCTAACCGTTTCACCTAGGGGAGGACTTATACAATCAAACTGGCTGACTTATTAGACCTGAGCTTTAACTTATACTCCTGTTGCGGAGTTTTCTCTAACAAGGGAGGGGTTGTAATAATGTCTTGTGCGGGACAGTCCTTTAAAACAATGTTCTGGCAATCCTTCGAATCCTGGGAAATGTTCTTGGAAATGTTTTTGAAGACTGGTTTCAATGGATTGAAAAGTTTTACATGAGAAAGGTGGACCCACCCCTTCCTGCCTTCCAACTTGACGGCAGTTCGGGTGGTCAAGAGGACCTGACGTGGCTCCTTCCAACGTGGTTCCAGCGGACTTGATCTGTCGAAATTTCTGATCATCACAAGGGAGCCTGGAACGATCTCGTGCGGTGCCACCTCGGTATTGTCTGGAAATGCGGCGGCAACCTGTGAACGACATGAGTTGAGGGCAGACATCAAGGAAGCTAGGTAATCTGTCAGCATATTACATGAAACATCGGTAATACTTCGGGGTCTAGGAGTACCCCACATGTTAGGGGGGCGGCCGAAAACGACCTCATACGGGGACAGACCTGATCTGGAATGTGCGACCATGCGCATATAAAACAAAGCGACTGGCAGAGCTACTAGCCAGTCCACACCCTTGTCTTTACAGACTTTTGCTATACGGATTTTCAGAGTCTGATTATGTCTCTCGACTAGTCCAGCTGCTTCTGGATGGCGTACACAATGGAACTTCCACTGGTACCCTAACAAAAGGGACACGTGTTTCATGAGTTCAGATGAGAATGGCTGGCCGTTATCAGAATATACGACTCTAGGGAGTCCATATCTAGGGAAGAATTCACGAACCAACTGCTTGGCAGTGGTCGCGGCTGTGTAATCTGGGACTGGATATGCTTCTGTCCATCTGGACAAGGCGCATACAACTACAAGGACATACTTGAAACCTCGACATCGCTCCATCTGAATATAATCCATCTGGAGGACCTCAAAAGGGTGGTCAGGGGGCTGGAAACCACCTTGTTCCACCGGGACACTTTTACCTGGATTAAACTGACAACATATCATACAGGTACGGACTTTCTGCTTGGCTGCAGCTCGTAAATGCTTGTTGAACCAAATATTCTGGATACTGTCTAACATAGCTTTTTCTCCTAAATGTGCTGGACTATGTGCGGTATTGATAATGACTTGAACCATAGAATCGGGGAGAAACCATGTGGCTCTACCCTTCGTTAACCATCCTTGATCTGTCTGGACCCCTCCTTGTACAGACCATTTCTTGATTTCCTCGGGAGTAGCATGTAACTGGATATCTATGACATCTTGTGTAGGGTCCTTAACTGTCATGCATGTAGTCAGATCTGGAATATGTGTCTGATTAACTGGAATGTCTGGAGTCTGTGCTGTAAGCTTGGCTGTGCGGTCTGCTAAATCATTACCTTGGGAAATAATGTCTGTAACTTTCGTATGTGCTTTGCACTTCATGATAGCAATAGATGTCGGTAAATGTATGGCATCTAACAGGGCTTGAATAAGGAGACCATGCTGAATCTTGGTTCCATGAGAAGTCATAAAACCTCTCTCCTGCCAGAGCACTCCGAAGTCGTGTACAACTCCGAATGCGTAACGTGAATCTGTGTAAACATTAACCTTCAGGTTCTTGGCATGTATACAGGCTTGTGTCAGAGCGACTAGCTCTGCTGCTTGAGCGGACAGAGTATCAATACGGTGTGTTTCAATAACTTCAGTGTCAGTAGTCACTGCATACGCGGCGACTAGTTCTCCTGTACTAGTTCTCATACATGAACCATCCACATAAAGTGTCAGGTCAGGATCTGGTAACGGAATATCTGTCAGGTCTTGTCTTGGCTTCGTCGTAATGTTAACTACTTCCACACAATCATGTGGGTCTAGATATGAATTAACTGATGGTAACAGTGTAGCAGGATTCAGAACGTTGCAGCGTCTAATTTCTATGTGTGGCTGGAACAGTGTCAATTCATATCCTGTTAAACGTGCAATTGTCAAGTGCTGAGTTTGTGTTCGGTTTAAAAGAACTTCTACTGAATGTGGGACCTGTACTGTCAGGGAATGTCCTAAAACTATAGAATCACTTTGTCTGATAGCTAGTGCTGTGGCTGCAACTGACTTGAGGCACGCAGGCAACGCCTGGGCGACTGGATCTAATGTGCTCGAAAAATAAGCACAGGGCTTGTATTGACCTGCTTGATCTTGTGTGAGAACAGATAATGCTGTACCTTTGCGTTCTGTAACGAAAAGTGTAAAAGGCTTACTGTAGTTCGGTGTAGCTAGAACTGGAGCTTGACATAGGGCTTTCTTTAACTCGTTGAAACTAAGTGTATGGTCAGATGTCCAAGGGAGGACAGTCGATACGGCTGCCTCCTGTGTCGTTAACTGTATCAGTGGCTTGGCTAGGAATGCATACTGGGGAATCCATTGTCTACAATAAGAAGTAAGGCCGATAAAGGCACGTACCTCCTTCTGGGTTCTGGGCTGGGGAAGACTCGCTATTAACTGGATACGGTCGGGTGTCAACTGCCTACCCCTCTTGGACAGCAAGTGTCCTAAGTATACCACTTGCTGGACACAGAATTGAAGCTTCGAAGGTGACACCTTGTGCCCCATCTCGGCTAGAAAATACAGAACTGTAAGTGATGCACGCTCGCAGTCACGTTCAGAACGGGCTGTGATCAGTAGATCATCGACATACTGGAGCAGGGCAGTGTCAGTTGGCATGTGAATGTTGTCTAGTTGTCTCTTGAGTGCTTGACTGTAAATACTAGGGCTTTCTGTGAAACCTTGAGGAGCGCGTGTAAACATATAGCTCCTTCCATTTAAACAAAATCCGAAAAGAAACTGGCTGTCTGGATGAATTGGAACACTAAAAAATGCATTCTTGAGGTCAATAACAGTGAAAAACATGGCTTCGGAATCAATGGCTGTTAACAGGGAAGAAATGTCTGGGACAACTGGGTACTGAGGAATAATACATTTATTAAGCTCTCGTAAATCAATCACTAATCGATATACTGGGGGTGCATTTGGATCAGTACGTTTCATGACTGGAATGATCGGAGAATTACACACATTGGAGTCAGTTTCTACAACTACTCCTTGAGCCATGAGCTCGTCAATAATTTTGGATAAGGCTGCTACAGCCTCAGGTGGCAATCTGTACTGCCTGATTCGTGGTAACACTACACCTGGTTTGAGAGTCACACGATAGGGTGTGATTTGCATGTAACCTACGTCAGTTGGACCTTGCGCCCATAAATGCTGCGGAACATTAGACAATCTTGAATCAAAATCTCGTAATACATAGTGACCCTTAAAGTCACGTAGGAACAGACGTATTCCCTCTGGGGAACAGCAAATAACTGCACCTAACTCTTTCAGTGTCTTAATGCCTAATAGATTTTCTGGACATGACTTAGTAAGTAACAGATCAGTAGTACGGGACAATGGACCTACTTCTAGAGTAACTGGCTTTGATATCTCATTAACTATGGGTTTTCCTGAAAATCCAAGGGAAACATTTCTTGAGCCTGAGAGCGGAGCCCCTGGAACTTCGGCATGACTAATTGTGGTCCTACTTGCCCCTGTATCGATCAAAAACTTTCTGTCTTTCCCTAATACTTGACTGTGAACATAGGGACCTTCTTGGTCTACAGGTATCTCGATGAGAGGCAAGCCTACCTCCCTCTCTAGGCTGTTTCATGAATATGACTGGTACTCTGGATACTCGGACTGTGCATACTGGTACATCTGCGATGTAACGTGCTGTGTTGCAGCAATAGGCTGCGGTACTGTAACTGTCTGTGGTGCATTCTGTGACTGAGGAGTCTGTGAAACTTGTTCTTGTCTCGGCGGACGTGGTCTTTCTTTAGTCTTACCAGTAGCTATGTTGTGTTTCAGAACTGCACACTCGTTTATAAAATGACCTGGCTGTTTACAATAATTGCAGTTCCCTTTAACGGGAGCCGCAGGATGACTGGCTTGATTCGGACCCCTCTTCTGACTGTCTTGAGGAATAGATTGTGCAACTAGCACTTTCATTTTCGTGTCTTTCATACGTTTTCTTTCGTGTTCTTGCTCTTCTCTGATTCTATTCTGGTGATACTGGAGCATCTGGAGCATCTGGGACGGAGTATTTGCTTGCCAGGTGCTTTCGACTTTCAAAACTCGGTTTTTAATTTGTGGACTTGAATTCTCGACTAATTTGGTAACGAAAAGATGAGGGTATGACTCACTACTTGTCTTGAGACCACTGTTAATACTGAAACATTTCTCGAATCTAGAATAAAAATCACTAATATCCTCATCTTGTTTCTGTTTACAGGCTGAGATTGCATCCCAGTCTTCTTTCCTAATTGTCAATAATCTGGGTAAAACTTGAATCAATAATTCTGGTAATTCTTTACATTTATCTCCAAGACCGGTACCTGGTACTCGTGCCTTGTCCTCAGCTTCTAGAGCTGTCCAATCGATCTTTTTCTCTCCCACCTCCCATTCTTTTTCCTTTAACTTTTCATACACCCCTGCGGGTAACAGGACCTTTAACATTTTAATGATATCTGGGTAAGTGTATTCTCCCATACGGAGCATGTCTTTTAATTCTCTATGGAACCCTGCTGGATCTTTGTCATGACAGGGGATTAATTTCTTCATTTCAAGAAGTTCCATCTTTGATATCGGAGTGTATACAAACACTCGTTGCATTACGCCACCCGCCCCTTGGACTGGGTGGACTTCTCGTAGCGGATTCTGTCTGTCTATGTAGAATGGTTTACTTTCTGGGGGTGAGACATGAACAAAATGCGGGTTCAGGAACGTTCTATACTTGTGGCGCTGTTCTAGAATGACACTAATTAAATCGGTACCTAGACCTCTCCATCTGTACTGGAGTAACTCGTTCAGGATATCATGTAACGGGCCTGGATCAGAATGTTGACCCTCATACAGGGTAATGAGGTGCTGGATCATATACATACCCACCAGTCGTTGCTCGGCTGGGGGCAGTTTCAGAAACATTTGTGCCACTATTTCGTCTGGAAAAAGTGGTAGAATCAGTAATCCATCGGACTGCTGATCGGGCTAGTTCTTGTTCGTGCATGGTACTTAATTCGCTATAACCGACTCGTGATTTCAGAATGTGATCGGTAGCTTGAAATACTTGTTCTAGGGAACCTTGTTCTGGTGCTAGATGTTGAAAAATAGACTTAGGTTCTGGACGTAAATGGCGATCTGGAAATCTGGATTTTCCTACATACGCTATTCTGGCGGGATTCTCGTCTTCCTCTTCAGGATCAGAGATACTTTCTTTCTCGCTTACTTGTGCTGCTTTACGCTGGTCGTGTAACCTTATTATTTCTTTACGAATTTTCTTGTACATACTTTCCATGGCACTAATGGTCTTATGCTTACCCTCGGCTATATTATCACTCCACCTTGTTAGGATTCTCATTTCGGCGGGATCTTTAGACGGGTAATCTTGTTCTCTTATTAGACAATTGATCAGGAACTTTAATATCATGAGCTGAATCTCGGCTTTCCTTTGAGACATAATCTCGCCAATACTTTCTGGATCATCCCCTGTACGGATGAAACGATATATTCTGTCTAGATCTTCTTTCATATTTGGTAAGGTGACTAGATACTCGGTCACCCTTCTTACGCGTACGGAATATAAAACCATATTATACTCGCCTGGGACTGTGTCATAAACACATTCGGCAAGGGCTTGTCTGATTTCTGTAACAGACTTATTACTTTTAGGAGTACGCTGTGATGCTTGAGCATGTAATTCGAGTGCTGATAAACGCTTGTGTGGCGGCGGGGTTTGAGGAGGACCTCCTCCTGCGGCCCCTATACTAGAATCGTCGACTGACATTCTTCGTGCTTGCAGGGTCGGTAATTGTAACGTGGGCTGAACTTGTATGGCAGGCTGACCCGGGGGTACCGTAACAGGTACTCCGGTGTCTGGAGGAACGGGAAGTGCCTGATTTACAGGGACAGGTGGAGCGCGAACTGGATTTGCATATTCTGGAACTGTGTCGTCCAAATAGGACGAGATAAAAATATCAGCTGCGGTCGGTTTGTGACGTAGCTTGGTCGGAACTAATGGTGGCGGGAAATTACTGGGTGCCTCTGGGGTCGCTTTTGGCAAGCCTTCGGCAAGGAGAGGATACATACCCTTAATAAGGGCATGCCTCTGTCTGTCTGACTGTTCGGCTTTGACTTGTTCACCTATCTCGATTAATTCTCTTTCTTGGGCTCGTTCTTGGGATTCTCTACTTAACTCTGACTTTCTGACTTCCTTTTCCGTTCTTCTATGCGCTTCCTTACGCCATAACTCGATGGCATCTTTCTGTGACTGTCTGGCTTTCTTTTTCCATAATGCTTCTTCTACTCGCATGATACATTCGGCATCCCATGTACCCGATACGGGCCATCTATACTTTTCTTCTAACTGTTTGGTATACTCTACCCATAAATCTAGATACAATATGGCGCTTATGCCATGTTTCTGATACATAAAGTGACCTGGACTGTCCCTAGGCGGAACAGGAACTGCTGCTTCCAGCAGACCCTTTCTAGTTTTTAACTGACGTAACTTGGAAAAGAGCGGCATTCTAAACTTGAATCGGAACACAATACAATACACGAAAAACAGTAACAATTGGGAAAACAATTCAGGCATACCACGACATTGGAAATACATTAAACAACATTATAAATAACAGTTCGAACAGAATACTACCTGAAAATACTGAAAACAGAAACAGAACAGAATTCTCGAGAACGGAACAGACTAGAGTTACTGGATGCACTGCTATAACAGTACGGAACATACCGGTCCCATAAAGGAACGCATCAAGACCCGTATCCACCTAGGTGAACACTTCGTTTGTGGGCTTGGGTACCACCAACCCACGGACCAGGAGTCAATTTAGACTGACCCTGTCTAGACACTACCCCAGCAATGGTACTCACCGGGCAGCACGGAACGGAAGGCCTCGGACTGGACTGGACGACGACGACGAACTTCGGACTTCGGACTTTAGTTACGGGTGGGCCTCCGGATACCTCGGACCTTGGACTCTCGGCTTGGGCTCTGGTCGGGACTCGCCGCGTTCCTCCACCGTCTCGTTCGGATGCTGGACCGCCTCCTCCGTCTCCTCCGTGGGCCTGAGGGATACTTGAAGCAGAAATATCTGCACTTGGCCAGTATGGTTCCGTCACGACTGCAGAGGGTCAGGGGGTCGGCGTGGCTTCACCGACGCGTGGGGAAAGGGCAAGTCCCTATTCGGGCGCCATTATGTGGTAAATAAATAAATAATACCCTATTTTTGACTAGACTTATAGCATAACAGATAGCTCAATAAAATAAGAGTCAAGATTCGAGGTAGTAGGAGTTTCTGCAGGTTTATTACAGCATAAGGACAGGATCAGGACAACCTGCATAGGATGACCCAGCAGAACAAAAGGGTCCCAGCAGGGGAAAAGAGGCCCAGCAGCTGCTGGGGCTAGGTCTGGGATGAGCGCGCTAACATTCAATAACAAAACATTGACTTATATACATAGCGCAAACACATAGCATTACATTGCAGTAGGCGTAACAGTAGGTGGAGTAGAAGGCGTGACGCGTAGCAGTCGCGAGAGATAACAGAAATAAGAGGTGTAACTGGGAGTATACATAGACATGTGATGCAAACGTAACAGAATATGTCATGAATGGGCGGAAACATAGGAGGGGGCTACCTAAGGAGCCGGGACCTCTAACCTAATGGTGCGCGAAAACTGGCAATGACGTGTTACTAGGAGAAGCTGGGGGCTACGAACTCTGTGCTAGGAGCAGAGACTAAAGTCTGAAGGGTCGGAGCGACATGTACCTAAACCCTATCTGGTATCTAATGTTTAGGGAACATGTTGATATAAACTAGAAGTCATGAGGGGAGAGGCTAACCTGATTTCTAAGACTGGACCATGCATTATTCTACATGTAGTGCGTGAAGAATATTAAATGACCATTAAATACAGTATTTCTCTAACGTGGAGACGAGAAGGCTAGACAATGACGGAAACTATTGATGCAGTTCAGTAGCTTAGGAATGCAGAGGAGGAGGACTGAACTGATAGCAGGAACTATAACATACTTTTGGCAGACTCAGAGGCAGAGCCGGGGTGCACCGGGCACTGCAAGGCAGGAAGTGAGTGAAGGGTCGAGGATACAGGTGGGGGCTGTATCGCTCCTCAGCGAGGCTTTCAGGAGACAGGAGCTGAATCTGTGGTCCGGGCCCTTTTGAGGCCTGGAAACGGAGACTTTATAATTGAATAACGTGCACACTGAGAAACGTGGCAACATTACTTACATAGGCCTGATATTCGTAGTATTCACGAGGACTGGAAACTAACATACTAGAGGTGGACACAACTGTAATTGCGTCTTTAATCAGAAATGGGGAATAACATATGCATATTGATCATGCACACATAACATATGATGGATGAGGCGTAGGGACACAGAACATGGCAAAATTTACTTTTCCACAATTTGGGATGATGCATCCCAAATGCAAAAATACCGGGAGCAAAGGGGCAGATTCTGAGAATTTGCCCATTTGCTCCCGGTATTTACTTTGATTCATATGCCTGTATACATAGATATTTTTTTTTAAAGTGTAGAGTGGTGTGTGTGTGTGGTGTGTGTGTGTGTGTGTGTGTGGTGTGTGTGTGTCCGTTCAGGTGTGTGTGAGTGTGCCAGGCTTTGTGTACTTTAGATCATATGTGTGTGCTATGACTACTAGCCATGTATATTATTGTTAATTCATGGCATACTCAGGGCATCAATTGTGTGATAATGCTGTGCTGAACTCCGCTGGCAAAACGCATTATCATATTGGTAGCACCTCTTGGCATATTGGGCACGTTAATTTCATGGCAGTGCCAAACTCTGACAAAAATGTATGTGGAGCTTGTTTGCTAATGTTGTCTCCATCCATATACAGTGTAGAAAATCACAAAATTGTCCCTTTTCAAGGAACTGTACTGTAAACAAATGTCTCTGTATGTAAGAGCTTGCCACAGTATGGATCATGTATTATATCTAGTTTCCGACATACAGCAATTTTTCAGTAGAGTGTCACAACGCCTCAATTATTTACTATAAGGTATTCTATCAAGAGACAGTGAGGAGATTCCAAGATATAAAGAAATATTTATTTTCAATAAAACAGAATAACAAATTCTAAAAATAGAAAAGGCCATTCAATTTCTCAAACGATTAAAAACATCTTCTTGCAGAGAAGTAGCAGTACATATACACTAAAATATCTTTATTACACATAGTAAAAAGAGGAAGAAAACGTCGACGCGGCGCCAGGAGCAACATACCAATTAGGTTCTTTATTTAAAGTTCAGGCCATCTTCTACTCCGGCTTTTTAATCGAACTGCCGGTGGCTCTATCAAAATGTTTGGAGGTTTTGTTTTAATATAAAGGTATGTTATGGCCTAAGGATGGGACACATATATATGAAGTTAGTCACCCTTTACCCCTAAATGAATAATCATATTCTTTTTAGATCAATAATCTCCATAACGTTTTTGTTCAGGTGAATATTGACTCCTGACCAAAGGATTTTAAGCTATTGAGGGCTTTTGAGACGACTTGATTGCTGGGTCTCACAATAATATCAATAGGTGGGTCCATTGAAAACTTCACCCCCTTTATGCAATGGATCATGTGTTATTTATTATCTTTTATTTTTTAGGAGTACCTTGTATTAGGGTGTTTTTAATTTAGGTGTACAACTCAATTTACGTGTTTCAACAAATGCTCTACAATATTGAGATACTGCTGTGTTGAGAATAAACACACATGTGTTTTTTAATAACTATTTTCTGCTATTTAGATTAATGTGAAAAACTTATTCCATGTCATGTTTCCTGATAACGAAGGAACAGCAATCGGAAGGAGGACACAACCTAATGAACGGGCAGAAACTACATTTCCCGGTTGCCGAACCCGAGAGGAACTACAGATCCCGTGAGGCAATGCGCGGCGCATGCGCACACTATTGAGCAGTATAAAACCATGGCGGCACCCACGGAACCCGTCAGATATTTTCGTGCCGAACCGAAGGGGTGGGGAAACACCGTAAGGTAAGGGAATACGACCCTTTCTCTATTTCACACATCAGTGCCCCGTGTGTGGACTCCGAGTGAAGTTCGAGCGGCCGCTCTGCTTGGACTTATCGAGCGTGCTCGCTATCTGGGGACTTTGTTTGTGGACGAGGGCCATCCCTTTACAGTGTTTGACTACTAGACGCGAGTGAGCGGCTGGTCCTGCGTGTGACCACGTCCCGCAGTGCACATACCGTGTGGCTGCTAGTCCCGTGATTTCAGAGAGCCAGTGAGGACTACTGCTCACCTCGTGGATATTGCCTATATACCCTAATCGAACTCTGATTGAGGGACATCCCAGACTTTGAGACCCTTTGTACAAGTGGCCACTGGTGCTACACACCAAGACATTACTGTACCCCTCGTTGGTGAGTGTCGGGACCGGCATTTCTGCGGGGGACGGTTAGGACGGCTGGCTAGACCGTCGAAGGATAGGTGAAGGCTCGAGTGGCATTGTCGGCCACTACTTAGCACGGTGCCCTCCGTTGGGGAGTGTCAGGACTGGCACTCATGCGGAGGACGGTGTGAACACCTAAAGGGCAAGTAAGGGTGGAGTTAACCCTTGTTGTTCTTGCTGGATTGTATAGGATATAATCCGGATTGTATTCGAGCCACACATAAAACCGGTTATACATACCTTGGGTATTTGGTTGCCTTATTTACGCGTTTCTGTTTAAGGGTCTGGAGTTCTGTTTACACACCCAATCCCGAGGGCAGTCAGGGATTACAGTCCTGAAGAAGGTGAAGAAATTGCTGTTCATCGAAACGCTGCATCGACCCTTAATAATATTTTAGTGTATATGTCCTGCTCCTTCTCTGCGAGAAGATGTTTTGAATCGATTGAGAAATTAAATGGCTCTTCTTTTTTTAGAATTTGTAATTCTGTTTTATTGAAAACAAATATTTCTTTATATCTTGGAATCTTCTCACTGTTTCTTGATAGAATACCTCACAGTAGATAATTGATGGGTTGTGACACTCTATTGAAAAATTGCTGTATGTCAGTAACTAGATATAACACATGATCCATACTGTGGCAAGCTCTTACATACAGAGAATTTTGCTTATAGTACAGTTCCTTGAAAAGGATAATTTTGTGATTTTCTACATTGCTACCCCGTTCCTTTTCCCAGAATCAGGGTGTCTCCCTTTTTTCTTTTGTCAACTCCATCCGTATACAGGCAATAATCCTGAATGATTGTAACCCAGGATGTGGTAACTGTCAGGGTGAATTTGTTCTTTGGATGTGACAATATTTTAGATTTCTAGTTACAGATAGCGTTAGTTTCTGGAAGGCATCATGTCATTATCTCTTCAAAAATATACAATAAGATACAATAAGAAGACATGTAGAGAGCGAGAGAGTGAACTTTTGGTCAGGCTCTTTAAGGATTTGGTATTCATGTGTTTTTCTTACGGTTTGCAATTGATTGAATGGACTGTCCACCAAAGCCATGGCATTTCACAAATTGTTCTATTATCCTGTATGAATTCCATTAGGATTTGGTGATGAGGCTTCAAGCAATACTTTTGTTAGATTGCAGTGGCAACATGATGTGTATCTGGTAATTGATAGTAACTATTCACTCTGCGCCACAACAATGTTCTAATTGTTGATGTATGGCTTTTTTTGTTTAGGAAATGCCACTGTTTAAATACCTTAGTCTGTCATGCAAATTCGCTAACATTGGTTACATATTTACTTGTTTTAGTTTGCTGGTATAATAACATGTTGTAGAATTTACAGCTTTTAAGTGCACACATATAGGATTTAATAAATCATTCTCCTCCTTTGTCAGTGGTATCAACGTGTGCAATATTTTTCTGTATGTGCTCCTTAATTTAACAACATACAAAGCAAACTGCATCTTCAGACTCCTTTTTTATAATACTTATCTTTGATTGCACTGCTTAACTCTGCTAATTCAGTTTGTTCAGCAAAGAGGCCCTGCTCTCTGCTTCCATATTTTTATAGTTTGGGATGTTGCTTCATTATGGGATTTTCTTTCTTGGACAGCTCGGGCCAACACACACAAAGGCTATTACAAAACACTTCCACTAACAAAAAGCCAGAACTGTTTGCTTTGCCAATGCTTGTTCTAAAAAAGATTATCAGTATGGGGTGGCCTACAAAGGGTTTGAAATGCATTCATCAGTCAGATTAAGAATATTTTTTAAAGCAGGGGTGAGGGCCTTCTTCAGTGAGAAGCAGAGCCCAAGCTCCAATACTGAGATAATATTTATTTTGGTGATTGAAGACGCAAATAGGCCAGGAAATTGATCCAGGACCAAATCCAAGATTTGTCCTTTAACAGCACCCAATGATCCTGGAGTAGACCTAAATTAAGATCCAGTGGACGGGAGCCTTTGATCAACAGAAGATCATAATTGAAGGATCCATGATTAAAAAGACCACTCGGTCACAACAGGACATTGAGGAGGATATCACATTTAGGATCCTCCTTATATTGTTGATTTTGGTTTGAAAATACAGGCAGCCGCTTTGCAATATTTTTCTGACACCCTATAAGTTTTTGTTACTTGGGCTATGAGAGTTTTTACTGAATAAACAAAAATTTGGTGGAGTTCTGGATCCTGGTGAACTTTTTGTGCTGGTATTCACATTTTCATCTTTCTATAGCTTGGCGATACTCATTAAGGTGGTCATTACGATGAAGGGTGGATCACCACCGCCGGCTGGGCAGTTGCGATCCACCTGCGGCTGTGGTGATCCACCTGCCATCACAAGCGCACTTACCCACAGCAAAATTAGCATGGCGGTGGGTACCGCGGCGGACGGAAAGTCCGTCTGCCACTTCTCCGCCGTTTGCATTGCCGGCTGGGCGGAAAAGGCACACAATATGGTGGCGGTGCCTTGAAGGCACCGCCATCTATATTATGATGAATGCGGGCCCTATACCTTTCCATGGCGGGACTCCACCATGGAAAGGCATACGGTAAATGGCTTTGGGGGCCCTTGGGGGCCCCCGGGGAGGTGGGGAGAGTGGCTGGCCGCACTTGGGGGTTACCCATGGTACCCCGCTTCATTGGCATGCACAAGGTGGCAGGCACCGGGCGGTGCCTGTCACGTTGTTGTCCACCCGCCATCGTAATGGGGCCCTTTGATATTTCTTATATCCATGCAACCCTTGGTCAGCTATTAGATTTGTAGTATTTCCTCTTATGCTGGAGGATGTTCTATTTAAGTTCACTTAATTCTACTGTAATGGTGGCAGTGGCATAAAAGTTTGAATGTTAGTGGTCATCTTCTACTGCACTGCCTCCACTGACATCACTCTAGGAGCAGTGTACTACTGTGACATCACTCCACACTTCAGTGCCTTTACTGATGGTTCTGCACTAGCCGCGGTACCAGCACACTTGGACCCATGTTTTACGCAGGGGCATTTCAGTGAGCATTACCCACACAGCATCATCATCACACTGAGCCTCACCCTTACTGCAGTGCCATCACAGTGAGCTATGTCCTTACCAGTGCTTGAAATGGAAAAATAGAAGTGCAGGTACTCTGAGAAGTGCCAGTACTCTCCAATTTAAAGTATTACGCCTCTCTTGAAAAGCGCCGGCACTCTCCAATTAAAAGTATTACGTCTCTCTTCAGAAGTGCCAGTACTGTCCCTCTCAAAATAAAAAAGTGTTGGTACTCCGTACCGGGCAGTACCGGCCCATTTAAAGTGCTGGTCCGTACTACAGTGACATCACATTGATACCCATATTCTCAACATCCCATTGTTTGTTCTTCAATACTACCACACTGGATGTCACCATTATGATATTGAGATCAGCCTGGGAGATCACCATTCTGCAATGACAACTCCCTACGACCCACGATTAGTGCAGTAACATTTCAGTGGATGCTACCCTTACCTCTGTGACATCACAGGGGCACCACCCTAACTGCAGGGACATGTCAGCGGGACTGAACATTACTGCAATTACATCACACTAGGATGTGTCCTTACTTTAGTGACTTCACACTGGGATCCACCTTTATTGCAGTGCCATTTCACTGGCTGTTACCCTAACTTCAGTGACATCACACTGGGATCTATCCTTACTGAAGGGACATCACAATAGGAGATGTCCTTACTGCACACTGATGTCACATGGGGATCAGCCCTTATTGCAATGACATTACACTGGGATGTGTTCTTAATGTAAATGTAAATGTAAATGTATTGCGACTTATATAGCGCACGTATCACCCGAAGGCATCAAGGCGCTTGCCTTGGGAACCAGTCCTGGCTTTTCCCTGTGAGATAACCCCTACTGGGTATCCCCAGGGTGAAAGCCAGGCATCCCGCAGCGGGTGGGCCGCTGTAGTGGAGATTAAGCAACTATTGCCCAGAGTTGCAGCGTGGGACCCCATGATTAGAATAGGCACCGAGGCGAGAATTATCGAGTCGGTGGACATATTGGGCTCAGGACCCTGCCGCGTCGGGAATTGAACCCTGGTCCCGGTCTAGACCTCTGCATCAGAGTCTGCCGCTCTAATCAGGGAGCCACACTCCTCCACTGCAGTGACTTCACACTGGGATCCACCGTTATTGCAATGCCATCTCACTGGTTGTTACCCTTTCTTCTGTGGCATCACGCTAAGATCCATCCTTACTGAAGGGGAGATGTCCTTACTGCACACTGATGTCACATGGGGGCCCACCCTTACTGCAATAACATCACACGGGATGTGTCCTTACTGCAGTGACTACACAATGGGATCCATCATTATAGTGGAAGAGGTGTGGCGCCGCGGCCAGGGCGACTGACGCTGGAATCTGGGGACCACGGTTCGATCCCCGGCTCCGGCGGCAGGTCAGCCCAGCACCATGTGACTCTGGGCAATAGCTCGCTTAATCTTCCCGACGGCCCCCCAGCACCTAGAGACCCTTACGGGTGATTGTGCGCTTTACAAATGTGGACTTTATTAGTGCAGTGCCATTTCACTGGTTGTTAGCCTTACTTCAGTGGCATCACACAGGGATCCATCCTTACTGAAGTGGAGATGTCCTTACTGCACACTGTTGTCACATGGGGGCCCATCCTTACTTCAATGACATCACATGGGGATGTGTCCTTACTGTAGTGACTTCACACTGGGATCCATCATTAGTGCAGTGCCATTTCACTGGTTGTTAGCCTTATTTCTGTGGCATCACAATGGGATCCATCCTTACTGAAGGGGCATCACAATGGGAGATGTCCTTACTGCAGTGACATCACACTGGGATCCACCATTCGTGCAGTGCCATTTCACTGATTGCTACCCTTACTTTTGTGGCATAACACTGGGATCCATCCTTACTGAAGGGACATCACAATGGGAGATGTACTTACTGCACACTGATGTCACATGGGGATCCGTCCTTACTGCAATGACATCACACTGGGATGTGTTCTTACTGCAGTGACTTCACAATGGGATCCACCCTTATTGCAGTGCCTTTTCACTGATTGTTAGCCTTACTTCTGTGGCATCACACTGGGGTCCATCCTTACTGAAGGTGTAGTGACTTGGGTCAGAGAGCTTTAGGACCCTGGACCCTAATGTTTGGAAGGGGGCAGGAACAAGACACCACTTCCGGTCAGGGAGTGGGGAGGGCACTCTGCAACCACGAGGGCAAGAGGACAGACGTGCATGTGGGCACCTGCCGGGACCATTACGAATAAAGAATTAAATGTGCACCTACCTGTCCCTGCGTGATCATTGGTGAGGACACGACAACTGGCGACGAAGGTGGGATCTGTCCGAAGTCACCACCAGAAGCGCGTGTCCTGACGACATCTAAACGGAGCCAGGGCCCACCCTGATCCGCCGACCACAAGAGGCGAAAGTGCAACGTCGAGAGTCCACCCCGGTCATGAGAAACGGACCAGGAGCCTACCTTGGTCCGTCGGGCCCCAAAGAAAGAAAGCGCAAAGTTGGGAGCCCATTCCGATCGCGAAGAAAACGGAGCAAGGAGCCCACCCTGGTCTGTGTATGAGAACCTGAAGCGACATCGGGAGCCCACCCCAGCCGCATCATTAAAAGGAGGTGAGGAGAAAGGAAAGGGGAACCCGACCGTAAAAAAAACCAACCGCGTACTGCACAGAGAGCCTGAGCCTCCCGCGTGCAGATTTCAGGCCGAAATCTCGTGAGAGCTCGGCAGCCATCTTGAAGTCAGGCGGGAGAGCCAATTAAAGGCTAGAAGAGACCTGGTGGCCATTTTGAGGTCAGGCAATAGAATGAATAGCAAATCCCGCCCATAGGAATCCCGGTGGCCATCTTGAAGCCAGGCGGGAGGACCAATAAAATGCTAGAGAAGGCAGGCAGCCATTTTGAAGTCAGACAAAGACCAAAAGAGTCAGAAAAAGAAGAAAGAGTGAAAATAAAAGGAAACTACAACAAATAAAGCAGAGTTATAGGAAATTATAACTGATTTAAGGCAAAACAAAGAACTGAACGGCAACAAAAGAAGACCACAGAACACTACCGTTCAGTTTGTCAGAACCTCAAATAGACATTTGAGGCAACGGTGGATAAGGCAATTCGAACGATACATGCGTGCCAACTGCAAGGCTTACACGGATGACCACAACACAGACTTATTCCCAAACTTCGTAGGCGATGAGGTAGAGGACCTGCTGACGACTTTTTCCCAAGATCAAACGGCAACATACAAACTAATCATAAAGTGTCACACAAATTTGACCCGCAACGAAATGTAGATTTCGAAAGGTACACGTTCATTACCATGTGTCAACTAGCAGAGGAGTCACTCGATGACTTCGCACAAGACTGCGGAAATTAGTAACATATTGCGAGTTTGACAAGTTTAATGATGAGCAAGCGATAAGATTGAGCATCATTGAAGGCTGTCAGTCAGTGGAACTCCGTGCAAGAATTCTAAAGGAACTGTCCTAGCTTACAAAAATACTGACCATGGCCCAAGCGGAGGCCAGAACAACGACACATGCAAGACAGATGGAACTGGGAAAGGCAAGAAGAGTGGAACAAGCAAACTACATAACTGGAAATGTCAAGAAAAGGGACAATACCCCACCAACAAGAAAGAAACAAGAAAGAACGTGCTATTGATGCGGACTTAAATTTTCACATACCGGCGCATGCCCGCCAATGGGCCACCGATGCAGAAAATGCAATAGAGAACCACTTCGCAGGCGCCTGCATGAGTGGACAATTCAAGAATGAGAGAGGAAGCCCGGCAAGACCACGGACAGTGACGAGCAGATACGCAAGACACATGGAAACAGAAAATCAGAGTCCCTCAGCAGAATTGGATGGAGCAACCACGCAAGAGGCTGCAGAACGACTGTACCTGATGTCAGATAAACCAGCAGCAGACCGCACACCAGAACACATCCATCTCGTAGAAAAACATCAGATAAAGAAAACGGTGACAGTGAACATTGAAGTAGGAAGACATAGCACAAGCTTCTTGTTAGATAGTGGAGCTACATGCAACATCATGTGCATGTCTGAGTAGGAGAAGATGAGAGTGAAACCACCACTATCACCGCCCACTATTCACCTGGGGCTCCAGAAAACCAGTAGTGAACATGGGAAAATTCACAGAGATATTAACTTACAAGGAAAGGTCAAGCAGAGAGGAAATGCATGTACTAAGCAGGTGATGGGGCTCCTAGCCATGACCTACAGCATGTCAGATAGCCAAAACATTCTGAGGGAGCATCCAGCAATACTAAAAGGGCTGGGCAAACTAAAAGAAAAACACATAACGCTGCATATCAATGAAGCGATAAAACCTGTGGCTCAACCTCACAGAAGAGTGCCCATACATTTGCAACCACAGGTAGAAGAAGAAATGCAAAGCCTGCTGGCACAGGATATCATAAAGCCAGCAGACAGGCAGACCCCCTGGGTGTCTCCAATGGTAGCAGTGGCGAAGAAAAACACTACAAAGATTCGCATATGCGTCGATATGAGAGTACCAAACACGGCAATTGAGAGGGAAAGGCACCCCAGAGCTCATCTCAATGACATGATCAGTTGTCTCACTGGCGTATGCTGATTTTTGAAACTAGACCTGTGCAAAGGATACTATCAGCTGGAGCTTGACCTGCAGTCACGGTACATCACTACCTTCTCCACTCACATGGGTCTTTTTAGCTACAAATGACTGAGCATCGGAATATCATCAGCAGCGGAGATATTTCAAGAGATCATAAGGCAAGTAATAAAGCCGGTAAACAACAGCTTGAACTACAGTGATGACATCATGGTGTTCGGCCGTTCAGATGAAGAACACAACAAGGCCCTACATGAAGTCTGCAACCAGTTGGAACAGGCAGGCTTAACTCTGAATGAGGACAAGTGTGTACTGGGGAGAAATAAAGTAGTGTTCTTTGGTCACATCTTCTTAAAAAAAAGGCATGCTCTGTAATCTGCATAAGGTTTGGTGAGTGATCTAAATGTCAGCATTTTTTATTCATTATAGCACAGCAGAAGCGCCATCTCACACTGTAACGGCCTCTAAAGAGTCTGATGGTTCATTTTGTTAACAGCAGGTACCTGACTTGACTCGAGTTTCAGTATACGGATGCAATGTGGTGTCTTAAAACAGAACAGCTAATTGTTTATTTTTCTTGTGTTATTAGGCCAGCTGACTTTTTTTAGATCATCCTATCAAATGTAAGTACTTTTGTATAGCATGCCACAGATGGGTATCACCTTGGATGTGTTGTCGACAGATACACACAGATCCGCATTAGTCACACACATTAGTAAGACAAATTCCATTGAGTTGCACATCTACTGATTTGTTTTCCTTTTTCACCAACAGGTTTGCCCCTGACGAAGAAACCATTGAGTCTCGAAATGCATTAGGCATTATTGTTTGTTTCACAAAAATGTATTTGGGATAATTGTACATTACTGTATGCAATTCGAATTTTTGTTTGAAAAAAATGCAACCTTGGTAATGATAACATTATTGAGAGATGAAAGTAAATTTCTTTGAAAGAACGCACTAAGTTTGAATATTTTGTTTACCATGACGTATATCAAATAGAGTTGTGCATGTTATGTCCAGGTTGCCTAGGGTACGTGGACACTTCATATCGTGTGAACATTACCACATGTTCATCTAAGGGAAACCGTTTACCATCGTAACAGACCATCAGCCCCTAGTGACAATATACGGGAATCGAATGCGAAAATACCACCATGCATTGAACCATGGGGAATAAGGAGGCTGGATTATGATTTCAAGATCATGCACAAGCCGGGAAAGATCACAAACCAGCTGACTACATGTCACGACATCCCTTACCACAGGCACCATAGAACACGTTAATGGCAGAAGAATACCTCAATTTCGTGTTGAGGCAGAACACTCCTGCACCCATAACAATTGCAGAGCTAGAACAAGAGACAGCGAAGGATGCCACGATACAAACAGTGAAAATGACAACAAAGCAGCAAAGATGGAGACACATAAACAGCAACAGCGCCATAGGGGGAGCAGTCAACATGGAAGAAATGCTGGCATTCAAAAATATACACGAGGAACTCTTGGAGACCGAAAACGTAATTCCACGACGAGGGACGAGGATAGTCATGCTGAATGCACTACATCAGCAGACTGTAAACTTGGCACATGAGTCCCACAGAGGCATGGTAGCAACCAAGAAAATGCTATAGGAGAAGGTATGGTTCCCAGGTCTAGATCGACTGGTGGAAAACACCATCATAAACTGTCACCTGTGCCAAGTAGGTAGGGTGTTAAAATATCGATTACAAAAATATAGTTTACAAAAATATAGTTGTAAAAATATCGTTTACAAAAATATCGACACCCTATACCTAAACAGGTAAGTACATAAATATCTACTCAAAAATATCGTTGTAATAAATATAGATGTAAAAAATATCGACTTTTTAAATTAATTAAAATTACATTAAATAATAAATAAATATAAGTACTATTAACAAAATACATTACATTACTTTTATTTTTTGACTATTGAAAACAAATTAACTACACCTTTTCATTATAAACTTAATAAATGTGTACATATACATATATTTAACACATTACTTTATATAACAACAATAATACATACATATAATTAAAATATAAAATATACTATTAGTTAAAACATTTGATAGCGAAGGGGTAAAAATTACTATTCCTACTCCAAAGGGTGCAACAGTAGGGAAAGCGTTGGATAGCGTAGGGGTAAAAATTACTATTCCCACTCCAGAGGGTGCAACAGTAGGGAAAGTGTTGGATAGCGTAGGAGTAAAAATTACTATTCCCACTCCAGAGGGTGCAACAGTAGGGAAAGCGTTGGATAGCGTAGGGGTAAAAATTACTATTCCCACTCCAGAGGGTGCAACATTAGGGAAAGCGTTGGATAGCGTAGGGGTAAAAATTACTATTCCCACTCCAGAGGGTGCAACAGTAGGGAAAGCGTTGGATAGCGTAGGGGTAAAAATTACTATTCCCACTCCAGAGGGTGCAACAGTAGGGAAAGCGTTGGATAGCGTAGGGGTAAAAATTACTATTCCCACTCCAGAGGGTGCAACAGTAGGGAAAGCGTTGGATAGCGTAGGGGTAAAAATTACTATTCCCACTCCAGAGGGTGCAACAGTAGGGAAAGCATTGGATAGCATAGGGGTAAAAATTACTATTCCCACTCCAGAGGGTGCAACAGTAGGGAAAGCGTTGGATAGCGTAGGGGTAAAAATTACTATTCCCACTCCAGAGGGTGCAACAGTAGGGAAAGCGTTGGATAGCGTAGGGGTAAAAATTACTATTCCCACTCCAGAGGGTGCAACAGTAGGGAAAGTGTTGGATAGCATAGGGGTAAAAATTACTATTCCCACTCCAGAGAGTGCAACAGTAGGGAAAGCGTTGGATAGCGTAGGGGTAAAAATTACTATTCCCACTCCAGAGGGTGCAACAGTAGGGAAAGAGTTGGATAGCGTAGGGGTAAAAATTACTATTCCCACTCCAGAGGGTGCAACAGTAGGGAAAGCGTTGGATAGCGTAGGGGTAAAAATTACTATTCCCACTCCAGAGGGTGCAACAGTAGGGAAAGCGTTGGATAGCGTAGGGGTAAAAATTACTATTCCCACTCCAGAGGGTGCAACAGTAGGGAAAGTGTTGGATAGCATAAGGGTAAAAATTACTATTCCCACTCCAGAGAGTGCAACAGTAGGGAAAGCGTTGGATAGCGTAGGGGTAAAAATTACTATTCCCACTCCAGAGGGTGCAACAGTAGGGAAAGCGTTGGATAGCGTAGGGGTAAAAATTACTATTCCCACTCCAGAGGGTGTAACAGTAGGGAAGGTGTTGGATAGTGAAGGGGTAAAAATTACTAAATGTATTTACAATGTTTAAAAATTAAGAAATCTTTATTTTTATTTAATTAGTCATTAATTAAATAATTATTCAATTAAAATGTAATTAATTCACTACTTTTTCACTTAAAAATTCCACTACACACACCTAAAATTAATTAAACAATTAACATAATTAATTTACATAATTATCATTCAATTAACTAATTGAAATTAATTAACTATTATTTATTACACTATTTATATTCAATTAACACATTAATTATTCAATAATTTTATTATATTTAAATTACTTCCCACCCTACTCCCCTATAAACCCACAACCCGCTACGGAACTATTAACACTAAATTCAACATAAAATACGTTATTAACTAATAAAATACTACAAAAAATATTACTTTGACAACCAATACTCATTAAAAACACTTAATTACTTATTATTATTTAAAAAACGATATTTTTGTAAACGATATTAATGTTAACGATATTACTTACCTGTCTCTGGATATTCTGGTCAAACTATATTTTTGACATCGATATTTCTTCTTGTAGATATTTCTGCGGCGATATTAAGGTTAGTCGATATTTTTACGACGATATTCCAGCTCTGCACCGCCAAGTAACAGGACGACCAGCAAAGCCAGAACAGCTACAGATGTCGGCGCTTCCAAGGGCAGTATGGACAACGTTGGCCGCAGACTTCTATGGGCCGCTAGACACTGGAAACAACTTGCTAGTGATCATTGATGAGTACTCCAGATTTCCCACAGTGCAACCTGTCTCGTCAACTTCAGCGAACGTGACGTTGCCAATACTAGATGACATTTTTGCAGCCTGGGGCTCCCCAAAAACAGTAAAAACAGACAATAGTCCTCCATTCTCAGGAGAGGAGTTTCGCATGTTCATGGACTACCTAGGCATTAACCACAGGAAAATAACACCTCTTTGGCCGCAAACAAACGGCATGGTGGAGAGGTCCATGGGGAACATAAAGAAAGCAGTCCAAAGAGCAAAGCTAGTGCAGATCTCCATAGGACAAGCACTCTGTCAAGTACTAGGGGACTATCGAAACACCCCCCATAGCTCCACGGGAAGATGTCCAGCAGAACTAGTACTGGGAAGGACAAGCAGGACAAGACTGCCCCAAATAGAAGCAAAGGCACCACCAGGGTGCAACAGCATTGCAGCAAGAGACCTGGAGGCGAAAACCAAAATAAAAATGTATGCGAACGCCAGGAGACATGCCACGCTATCCCACCTGAAGCAAGGGGACTCAGTGGTGGTGCGCCAGTATCAGTCTAGAAAATCAGATAGTCCGTTCTCAGATGAACCATTAACAATAATAAACGTTAAGGAGCCAATGATAACAGCTGCATCAGGCCCCTACCGGATCACCAGAAACAGTTCTCATTTCAAAAGACTAATGACATTGGATAAAGACAGTGTAGAAACAGCAGGAAAAGAGGAAGGTATGGACAGCAACAGAAGAGAGACACACAACGGTGAGGGACAAGAAGAGGGATTACAGAAGGAAACGGAAAGAGAATTTCCAAAAAGAGTGAGCACAAGGCCACAAAGAATGATTGAAGAAATAGAATGATAGGAATCTCTCTCTCTCTCGCTATCTCTCTCTCTCTCTCGTTCGCTATCACTTTTCAGTAATTTTCTTTCCACAAAGGGGGAGATGTAGTGACCTGGGTCAGAGGGCACTAGGACCCTGAACCCTAATGATTGGGAGGGGACAGGAACGGGACACCACTTCCGGTCAGGGAATGGGGAGGGCACTATGCAACCACTAGGACAGGAAGACAGACATGTATGTGGGTACTGCCAGGACCATTACGAATAAAGAATTGAATGTACACCTACCTGTCCCCGCGTGATTATTGGTGAGGACACGAAAGAAGGGACATCACAATGGGAGTTGTCCTTACTGCAGTGATGTCACATGGGGACCGGCCCTTACTGCAATGACATTCCACAAGGTGGCACTCTTACTGCAGGGAGATTTCAATGAAAGCTGCCCCTTCTTCAGTTACATGATGATGCACTGAGCTGCAGCATCTGCTTCAATGGAGTCACAGTGGGAGCTTCCTTTAAAGCAGATAGGTGACACGAGGACTCCACCCTCACTTCAGAGACATTTCAGAGGGAGCTATGGTAATGTCACTGTCAGTACATTTCACTGTCTGGAGCCTTTAATGCAGTGATGCTTCACATGCAGCTGTGGTCAGTGTCTGTGTGATCTGCAGAGAGGCCAAGGATTGGATGGACATGTATTCCGAACTCCTTTATGACACGCTCAGGGGCACTGTGGGAAACCTGCTCAGCCTTCAGCTGCACAGCTCTCAAATGTGGGTTATATACACCCATCCACCACCTGAACTCACAGAAACGCCTAGAGACGACTCAGTCCACGTTAAGAGCTATACAAGGTTGCACGAATAAAACTACAAAAACACAACATCGTTGGAAAAGCTAACACACACAGGAATGCAAGATCGAGTAAAACGTGGGAGATGTGAACAGAAACTACATCGCCAACATGAATTACCATACCTGATTTTAAATTGTTTATCTCATCAGTGATTTTGCCTATAAAGGTATTGACAACATTATTGGGCCCGATTGAGACCCGTTTCAATGTCCGTTTTTAATTACTTTCAGGTCTGAGATCCAGATGGACCCGGCCCACTTAAATCTCTAAATTGGTGCATGTGCTTACTTCGGAGGTGGTAAATCCGCACAGAATTATTTCATGCAGACATTCACTAAATGTCGTTTTCGGTGGTAATCACAGACTTACCGCTTTTTATCAGCTTTTTGTAGTGTAGTTTTACACCGGAAGTCGGAATGAGGTGGTAAAGGCAAGAAGGGATGCATGAAATATCTAGTCCTTGTCTTCCTGACAGGCCGAATGCTACCCTGTTTGTTCTAGTAACGAGACACCAATTAGCCTATCTTTTTCACAGAGAGACAGATGAATAAATATTGAAACAGTTCGAGTTTCATTGAAATCTTCCCTGTCAAAAAGTGACGCTTTCCTACATATGTAAATTAGCTCTTCGAGTATAATTGGTCTAAGCGGCGTGTTTTCGTTAATTGCAGTGCTTTAAATGAATAGGTGAATTTAGGTAACCGCATTTCTTTCATTTGAGAGGGGGATACGCGCACTTATAAGCAGGGGTGCAGCACTTTCAACGGGAGAGTGTCCGCACGTCATTAGCAGACAGGTGCTCTGGGTTGGTGAGTACCCGCGCTACTATTTGTTTATTTCAAGCATTGGGTGATAAACACCTCGGAAGAACAGAAGAGGGAAACGAAAGGGGTCCTAAGTGACACGCACCTTTTAAAAGCGAACCACCCTTTCTGCGTCTTGGCAGCGTCTGCTATCTTTGGCAGCCGTGTTCCTTTGTCCCCAAGAACCGCGGTATGGTACCTACTATTTCGATGTGTCCCTAGATTCACGGCTGACCTTGCTCTCGTGAGATGTAGGAACTCAGATAAGGATGTGAGCTCACTCTGGAACGGAGTAACGCCCACGCTGATCAAGGGCCAATCTGCATTTTCTTGTACCGGCTCTTTGAGGACTGAACCACCTGTATAGACGCGGGTAGAAATTAGAGAATGGATTTCAATGTCCAGAACATTGCAGAATGTAAGTCCTCCACACCACAGAAGTACATGCTTCTCTGCACGTGTGTTAATAAATGACAGGGATGACAATTTCAACGGCATTTTCGGCAGTTAGCATTTCTCAGGTTAGATACTCCAGAAATGACATTTGTGTGGGAGACAATGGTCCGATTCACAAAGGATTCCATTATCTTTTGTGATGAGAGTGACTGACTTTTTAGGTCTGGCCTAGAGACAGCTTTGCCTGTCAAGCCAGCATCATATTTTCCAAAAAGCATAATAAAAATACATACATATACAGGAATACATACAGGAGCTTTCAGTCAATAGTCTTCCTCATTTGGCTTATTTAATTGTCATTCTTACTTCGAGGGACTGCATTTTTGCTTGTGCACAGCTGGCTTATACAGCAGTCCACACCAATGCCAGGGCCAGTACACCAATCTTTGCTTTGATTCTTGCTATCATTTCAAATGATTTTTTCTACAATGGGTCATGTTTTTAGTTTTTATTGGGGGACTTATGCTTGCCACTTTTAGACAGCAGAATTTGTATTTTAATGCCCAGAACATATTGTTTTTGAATATATATATATATATATATATATATATATATATATATATATATATATATATATATTACCTACTGGCGGTCGCCAGTAGGTATATATAGTTAGGATTTTTTCTCTATGGGTTTTTTGAAAATTCTATGTCTAATAACTTTGGCGTTTGTGGACGGAATTGGCTGAAATTTTCAGGAAAATGGCACATTTTGTATCTGAGCAGCCCCTGAAAATTTTGGGGGGGTTCGTCAAGGGGGGGCCGAGAAAAAAGGGGGGTCCCAAAACGCGTTTTTCCCATGTTAATTTCCATAGGGCGGTTGGCCTCACTTTTAGCCCGAACGGCTGAATGGATTTGCACGAAACTTGGCAAAATTGTAGGGACTGGTAGCCCGATGTGCCTTTTGTAGGTCTCAATATATGTGCTCCAGTGGATTTTGAGAAATTAACGTTTAAAAAAAGATATATATCTGTAACAGCGGACCGGGCAGCGGCCCAGGACGCGTACTTGTCGCGCAACGGAGCTTTGTGAAGCGAAGCTGATTGGTTCTCCGGCGTCTGTCAACATTCCAAACAGTCCGTAGCGGCCGCCATCTTGTCTCTCGGTAGGATCGAGAGACAAGAGGAGGCCGAAGCGAAGGGGCAAATGACCATAAGGGGGCATAGTACATTGTCGCTCACCCCCTAGGTTTGATGTGGAGGTTTTAAAAGGGCCCCGCGGGGCAAAAAAAAATAAAAATAATAATAATCGAACAGCTGAATGGATTTGCACGAAAGTTGGCAAAATTGTAGGGACTGGTAGCCCGATGTGCCTTTGCTAGATCTCAATATATGTGCTCCAGTGGATTTTGAGAAATTAACGTTCAAAAAAAGATATATATCTGTAACAGCGCACCGCTTTGCGTACTTTTCGCGTTACGGAGCTTTGCGAAGCGAAGCTGATTGGCTCTCCGGCGTCTGTAAACATTCCAAACAGTCCGTAGCGGCCGCCATCTTGTCTCTCGGTAGGATCAAGAGACAAGAGGAGGCCAAAGCGAAGGGGCAAATGACCATAAGGGGGAATAGTAGATCGTCGGTGACCCCCTACGTTTGATGTGGAGGTTTTAAAAGGGCCCCGCGGGGCAAAAAAAATAATAATAATAATAATCGAACGGCTGAATGGATTTGCACGAAACTTGGCAAAATTGTAGGGACTGGTAGCCCGATGTGCCTTTGCTAGGTCTCAATATATGTGCTCTAGTGGATTTTGAGAAATTAACGTTCAAAAAAAGATATATATCTGTAACAGCGCTCCGCTTCTCGTACTTTTCGCGTTACGGAGGTTTGCGAAGCTGATTGGTTTTTCGGCGTCTGTAAACATTCCAAACAGTCCGTAGCGGCCGCCATCTTGTCTCTCGGTAGGATCGAGAGACAAGAGGAGGCCAAAGCGAAGGGGCAAATGACCATAAGGGGGCATAGTAGATCCTCCCTGACCCCCTAGGTTTGATGTGGAGGCTTTGAAAGGGTCTCGCAGGGCAAAAAAAAAATATACAGTTTTTTTAGTTTTTTTGCGTGGAGTGCGCCCGGTTCGCGAACCGGGAAGCGGTCTGGGGAGCGTACTTTCTTGAAAATTAGTGAAAAAAGTTAGAGTAAAATAATAATTGTGAGTGATCAGATGTAGGGTAGCTCTGAGAAGAGCTTTTGGGTTTATGGTACATTTAGGTACTTATAAGTAGGTACCAATGCACAGTCTTAAATTCAGAGTGAAAACTCTGTTGCCCTCATCTGAGAAGTGAACTCCATCTGCTCTGTAGATATCTTGCATGTAGTAACGCAAGTTATTGTTGTACAGGGAGCCCATTCCATGGTCTCTCATGTAAGCTGAAACAGATTTGTTTACATGCTTCCTCGATTTCTCAATTTGTGGACAAAATTGGTTCGACCACCTCCATTTCTGTCTTTGGCATATATTTGAATATACCAAGGCAGTCTGAGGAAAAAGTGCCATCAATTGCTCAAAGGTGTCCTTTAAAAGCATTTCCAGACCTACCCCAGTCAAAGTGCCCAAATCATTACCTCCACAGTGCACAATTAACAGGTCAGGTTTTGGCAAATGCATAAAGGTTTTCACCAATGGTATCAATTGGTGACATTTTAATCCTCTGTGGCCAAACCACTTAATTTCCACATCTTGTAAATTGAGGTTAGGTAAATTCCTGTTTTCAGCGTACCTTTGAGCCCAATAGATGTAGCTATGTCCAACAATCCAGACAGAAAACATGGCGAGAGAAGGTTCTCCTGCAGTCAGATGAAGTGTGGCAATGAAATGGCAGTTGAAAAAATGAGAGTGTAAAATGAAAAAAACTGAGGAGTTTCTGTGTTAATGAAGCAGTAAGAGTGATTGGTGGATTTTGATTGCTGAAAACAGAAAGTTAGTGTGCATGGATGAGTTCGTTGAAAGATGTATTTTGAGTGGCGAAGAAAAAATCATTAAATGAAAGAATGCTCTGGATATGCAGGTGCACTGAGAGTTCAGAGTTCAATTGCAACATTGTTGTGTGAGAGGTCTTGCAAGAGGTGGTTGCTATGCAGAAAAAGCAGAGAGGGGGCAGAGGGGGGAAGGGTTTTGCTTTGAAAAAAAGTGAGGGAAGAGTTTTGATTGGGTGACATGAGAGATCTGTGTGAGGAATTACAGCATTTCTGTGCTTTTGATAGCTGCAGACTCTGGAGTGCATACCTTTTGCTCTGCTGAAGACAAATTGGTGTGTTTCTGAGACTGTTTTGAAACTCAAAGTATTTGCTAAGGTGAGAAAAAATTTCTTTAATTTAGATAGAAAATAGTGTGCTTTAAGGAGAAAATTATGAAGAAAGTTGTGTTTTTCAAATGTTGCTTTGTCTCAAGTGTTTCACAAATAGATTGTGTTTCTTTGAGAAATTGTAATTGGAGAAAATGTGAAGTATTAGTACTGACAGGGCTTTTATGTGCATAGGAGCTGTGGAGTGTTTTCAAATTATGACTTGTAAATCGTTTTTGAGAAAAAGCAATGGTTTTAATATTGATGAGAAGGACATAATGGTGTCTGCTTCTTTATAAGGTAATTGAGAGTCTCTGATGTTATTTTTCCCATTTCAATGTAAGAAGTTTGTCTGTGGAGCAAATTGCTTGTAAATATGCTCCCACCTGTGCATGGCAAATTTAGATTTTGAATGTTTCCGTTACATAGGCATGTTAAAGGTGACTGAAACATGCTGCAAAGGCAATCAAAAAATGCTTTTATGTGTCTTAAGGACATTTTAAGTCATTTCCCCATGTGCAGTGTTTTCAAATTATGAGTTGAAAATCGTTTTTGAGGTAAAGGAATGTTTTCAAAATTTATGTGCGCCATATGACCCCAAATTTTTTTTTCAGGGGTGCAGCAGGGTGTTCTTGAGACACCCCTGCACCGTCGGAAAAATTCGTAATTTGCGATGAGGTAATTGCTAATCGCAAATTGCACCTTCATTCCTATGGGCCTCCTGCTGCATGGAAATGAATGGGTAATCTTGCTGAAATGCAAAGTCGAATCTGTATTTAAAAGGGTCTGCACCTCTGTACGGGTGTTCGCTATGTGAAGCACGAAAGTTTCACGGGCCGAACTCAAGGCCACCTCTCTCTGAGACAAAAGAGCTCTTATTCTTGCCATGCCGTTGAAATGTGCTCCCAAGGTTGGTATTTGTGGCCAGATTGAAAACTCCCTATGTTCATGTGTGGGAGGAAATAGAACATTTCTGCAGCAAATAACCCGTTCATTTACTGTTACGATAAAATGAATACTTTTAATTAACCCAGAACAATCTTCATTATTGAGCATCAAATAACTACCATTTTCCAAGAACTTGAACGTGGGGATGATAGCAGGAACTGGCGTGCCTTGCAACACGCAAGCCATATTTGGTCGGTGTTTGTTGCATGAACCGTGTAACTGTATGTGCCTACACATTAGTGAATGATCTGGCGTCTCAGTGCATTCCTCTCCATTCAGATAAAGGTCTTGATCATCTTTGAAAATCTGTATGTGTATGGAAGCGACCAGACCTCATGAAGAAAACCACTACCTAAAGGTTAATAACGACCTATTGGTATATATTTCATACAATTTGAAAACTTATATAAAGCAAAAGGCAGCGTTATTAAACCGTGGATAAGGCACGTTGCCAAAGCAGTGAACCTTTTGGATTTATACTGGAAATGTTAAAGGAAGAATTACGGAGTAGGGCCTGTAAATCTTTAATGGACAACGAGTAAAATTACTCCAACCATCATATTCCTCTAACTCCGGGATAGTAGGGGTGTTTAATTTTTTAGAAGTAGCCAATCCAAAGCATTTGGTCTGGGAAATTGTTTCATTCACAAACAACATATGATTTGGGATGAGACATGCACGGTGGAAAGCCTCAGTGCCTTGTACCTGCCAGGTTCGTGAACCCCAAACTGATGTAGATCCTGGATATTTTTACACTGTGTTACGTTAGCATGGGCTCATTACTGGTTTAAACGCCATTTTTCCTTTTTTGTAACTTCTGCACACGATACTTAGTTGTTGCTTTAGCTTTCAGCCTACCTGCGTCAAGATCTATGCCTGCTTCAAGCAGGCGCAGGGTTTTGATGTAGCTTTGTCCTATCTGATTGTAAATGCGGCACACCGTGGGTGGCAGAGCAGCGGTGCACGTTAACTGGTGCATCCCTGGGGATGTGCTAGTTAATATAAATCTGCCCCTTTACATTTAATTATGTGCAGGGGACACAGAGTAGGTGAGGTTTATCCAAGGTTAAGAAGAGATGAGTCCTGTTCAGTGAAAAATTGGAGATAGGCTTCAGTATATTATATACTTAAGTAGTGTGTTAAGTTTTTGATGACTGTTATTAATTTACTGTTGGGTAATAGTGGTTAATAACATTTTTTATTATATTTTACCACAGATTCAACTGCAGATTATTTCAAGATTTTAGGATGCCTAGCAAAGAAAGAGTAAGAAAGGCTGCAAAACGTCAAAGACAGCAGGACCATGGAAGAATGCAGCAGTCCTCTAACAAAAAGATTTGTCAAGTCACCAAGAAAGCACCGGGTAAGAGTCGAAAAACAGTCATAAGAAATATGTGTAGTAAAAAAAATATTACTACAGAAAATGTTTCAGTCCAGAAAAGGAGACAGAATTCAAATGGTAAGGAAAGGCCAATGAGAAATGTTACTGCTAGAGTAAGAGATAACTCTATGCATGAAAGTAGAAGGAAACAAGAGTTTAGGGATATTCGTAAACGAATGTTCCGCAACAGGATAATTGGGAATTTGTTAAAAAATATTAAGAAAGGTCAGCAGAAAGTGGTTTTTTATAAGAGAAAAAAAATTGTTGAGAAAGTTATTGATCAGGCATTTGAAATTAAACGTAAGTTATTTATTTTGACAATCAATAGAATTCGGAAGCTAAACAAGGTAATTTATGATTTCAAAAGAAATAGTAGATGGAAGAGAATAGTTAATCGTAGTAATTTTTGTGAAGTTTTTTCTGGAGAATGGATGCATAGTTCAAGCTCTGAGGCATTTTTTAATGAGGAGAGTTATTTCCAGGATAATGATTTGGTGCATGCAGTTGACACCAGTGGTCGAGCTTATGAAGTGAAAGATGGTTGTCCAGTTGAAAAAGAAAAACTTGTGACAACAGAGATAGAAGAGGTGTTAGGTAATGAGGTTTTAGGGTGACGTCCTAAGGGTCCTGTGTACACCTGGAAGTGTAGTAGTATTTGCAGTGTACGACAGGATTCCATCAATTTGCTTTGTGATTTTATACGGTCATTTAGTAAGAACAGTTTGAAGCAGAAAATGAAGTTGTTGCAAGAATTAGATCCTTGCAGAGTGAGAGAAGTGATAGGTTTGCATGGTCATTCACTGGCTTGTCTTTCCAGGAGAGTATGCCAGAGTGTTTTTCATCATTTCAGGATGCTAGCAGTGCATCATAATAAAGTGAGGAAATTAGTTAGAATGTTGTATTATGCTAAGAGTCCAGCAATTATGCTAAAACAATTATGCGCTGCTCTTTTGCATGGTTCTGAAATAGATGTGAAGAATATATGTGAAGAAATTGAGTTTTGTTACTTTGGAAGTAAAGAGGAGAATGTTGAAATTGACCAAGAAGAAGAGAGTAATGTGGAAGATAGTGTACAGGTTTCCAGTACAGATAATTTCCAGAGGGAAATTGCGACGTTTGAGGTGAAATCAAGTGAGAGGCCAAATTTCACTTGTGTGTGTTGTCGACGCACTTATAATAAGAATCAGACTAAGTTAGTGGATTTATATGGAAAAAGTGAAAGGGAAAATAATAGTGAATGGAAGGATTTTACAACATACTTGATGGTAGAAAATTGTTTTGATTTGGGATTGGATCAACGTGTGTGTACTTATTGTTGTAACAAATTAAATCAAAACCAGATGCCTGCTAGAGCAGTTCATAATAATCTGGAATTGGTTGAGATTCCTTCTGAATTGAAGGATTTAAATACTTATGAATCTATTTTGATTCAAAGTATCCATCCCTTTCAGGCTATTGTAAGAATGGAGCCAAAGACAGGGAAATTGCCTCCATCAGATTTACAGAGAGGATTAAAGGGAAGAGTTGTTTATTTGCCTCTAGATTTGAAGAAAAACATTAACACAATTGGAGTAGAAAAAGTGGAAGAGGAACCTCTTGTTATCTTAGTTAATGGGGTTCCGACAAAGAATAAGAAAATATGGCAAGATTTAGTAGATGTTAGGAAAGTCAAAAGGGCAACATTGTATTTGAAAAAATATAATAAGTACTATAAAAATGTATATGTTGCAGAAGAGGAAGTAAGTGAGGAAGAGGATAACGATTTGTGTGCTGGTCAAATTGAGAAAGTAGAACCCTGTACTAGTGAAGAAATATATGAACATTATAGTGTTCATCCTTTGCATTCCAAGGAAGTCATGGGGAATGCTATTGAGTTGTTTCAAATGAAACAAGCGAAAGGGAGTCCCATTAGTGTTTGGGAGGAAAGTTTGGAAGCTCGGTGTTTCCCACAGCTTTTTCCAACAGGTCAGGGAGGAAGATATGATGAGCGACCTCATCAAATTCCTGCTTCTGAATACCGGACTTTGCGATTGTATGCAGGAGATCCTAGGTTTCGACAATGCATTCCTTATTTGTTTCATCTCCTGTTTGAAAGCGATCTGTCTGGACTGTCATATGCAGTGAACCACATCTTGAAAGGTGGTATACACATGCAAAACATCTCGGCAAGTGACTTTATGGATAAAGTCAATGTCCAAGACAGTATTTTGGATTCTCACCTGATTAATCTCATGGCGTGTCAGCGTGGTACTAATGAGTACTGGTACCGTCGTCATGGTGATTTAAAATGTATGCTAAGGAACTTAGGAACTCTCACATGGTTCCTCACTTTGAGCTGTGCTGAGTATGGCTGGGAAGACTTACTTGAATTTCTACGAGAGGCAAATGCTAACGTAGAAAACATCGAATTCAAGACACCCGGAGAACTGTGCTCTTTGGATCCAGTCAATGTATGTAGGTACTTCAATCATAGATTTGAAGGTATGATGTCTTTCATCATGAATAAGAAGAATCCACCTCTTGGAGAGGTGTTGGATTTCTTCTGGAGGAAGGAGTACCAAGCAAGAGGTGCTCCTCATATACATATGTTGCTGTGGATCAAGGATGCACCTAAATTTGGAACGGATGCAGAAGACTCAGTGATGAGTTTCATAGAACAGTATTCTACGTGTGCTGTTCCAAACGCAAAGGAGAAAAAAAGCCTACGAGAAAAAGTTCTACGTTTCCAAAGCCATCGATGTGGAAAGTACTGTCGTCGTAAATTCCGGAACAAAGACAAGTTCTACACCAAATGTCGTTTCGGCTTTCCACGACCGGTGATTTCTAAAGGAAGAGTGAACAGTTTGATGTCTTCGCTGCGACATAATGTGATGAAGAAATCACCTAAAAACACATACAATTTGAAGAGGAACGAAGAGTCTAAGTACATTAACGACTACAACCCGGTGATTTTGTCCATGTGGAATGCTAACATGGATATACAGTTTGTGGCTGATAACTGTATGGCTGTGGCTCGGTATGTGACATCTTACATCACCAAAAAAGAGAAGACAGAATTGAAGGATATGTGGGAGGACATTTCCCATGAAAAGAGCCTCAGCAAGAAGTTGTACAGTTTCAGTCTGAAGATGTTGTCGCATCGAGAAATCGGAGCTTACGAATGTTCTGACCGGTTGTCTTCAGCAAGTCTCTATGCCAAGTCCAGGAGTATCGTTTGGGCGAGTGTTGGTCTTGCTGCAACGCGTAATCGAGTTCTGAAACCTGTGCGGGAAATTGAGTATTTGGCGGAAAAGGAGCCAAACAGTACCGACATTTTGAAGAGCAACATGTTGGATACATATTATCCAAATCGAAGCAGTCACCTCGAGAATGTTTGTCTGTATGAGGTTCTGCAAAATTACATATTCAAGAGGAACATCAAAGAAGATACTGAGAAAGGAGTGTATGCTGTAATAGGAAGTGAGGGATGTCTGGTCAAGCAAAGAAAATGCCACTTGATAAACCATCGAAAATTGAGTGGCGAATCTCCTGAAAAAAAGGAGTTTTTCTATTTAGCACTTTTGCAACTTTTTAAGCCTTGGCGTGCAGAAGAGGAACTGCTTGGAGATTTCCTTTGTTACGAAGACTCATTCAATGCTGCCAAGGAGACCATAGAATGTCCTGCTTTTCCCAAATATGTAGAAATGTTGAATGTGGAAATTGAGCAGGAAGCAACGATTGCAGCCGAGATTGCCAGAGACAGTTCTCAGGACAGTCAGAGTTCTGCTTCATTGAGTCAGGATCCACTAGGAGGACCTCTTATCGAAAATGAAGCTGCCACTGCTATGAATGAAGTGGAAAGAGCCATGGCACATGCTCAGGAGGACGCGGTTAACTTAGAAGAGTTGGAAAGACAACTCAACGTTGAGCAGAGGAAAATATATGACGAACTTACCATGCAAATTGATCATGGATTAAGTCATGACAAGAAAGAGTGCTCATGTACGTCGTTGAAGCCTGTCCGACTGTACGTGAGTGGAGAAGCGGGAACTGGAAAAAGTTTCCTTATTAAAGCAATTTCATGTTATTTGCAGGAAAGGACAGAGTCATCGCTGTCTTGTGTTGTCACCGCTCCAACTGGACTGGCAGCACATAACATTAAAGGGATTACTTTACATCGTTTACTGATGCTGCCAGTGGAGCATGACAACAAATTAGAATATCACAAGCTATCTGGAGATGCTTGTTTTGAAGTTTCAAGAGTCTTGAGGAAAATGAAACTTCTTATCATTGACGAAGTAAGCATGGTTTCCAATGTCATGCTTGCCTTTGTGCATTTGAGAATGCAAGAAGTTCTCAAAACAGAGTATGATGTGTTATTTGGTGGCAAACACATCATTGTTTTCGGAGATCTTCTGCAGCTGACACCAGTGAAAGGGCAACCTGTGTTCAAAATGCTCACGCATGAAGATACCAGGAAGTGCTTAGGGAGTATTGGCAACGTCAATATATGGTTAAACTTCAATTATGCTGAACTGCATGAAAATATGCGTCAGGCAAAGGATGAAGTTTACAAGACTATTCTACAAGATGTTAGAATTGGAAAAGTGACCGAGCATGGGAAAGAAGCTTTACATGCACGATTACTGACAAATTTATATCCAGACGAAGATGTTGTGCCTGAGAATATTTTTCAGAAAGTTACTGAGAAAAAATCTGGAATATGTTTGATGCCAACTCTTGCAGAATGTGCCAAATTCAACAACAAAATGTTGCATTTAGAAAAGCAAGAGATTGTGAAATTGGAAGCTATTGACAGAGTAGAGCATATGGGATCAACAATTATTTTGTCTGAGAATCTGAAAACAAAATTGGATTCATTAGAGAAGAGTATATCTAAAACTGCGGGTTTTGAAAAGACTCTGAATGTGTGCTTGAACTGCCGTATAATTTTAAGAAGGAATTTACATGTTGAAAGAGGTCTGGTAAATGGATCAATGGGTAATGTTGTTGATTTTGTGAAATACAGAAATAGAGATGGAATTGAATTTTTAAAAATTAAATTTGATGGCATTGAGGAAGTACAGCTAATTGCTCGTTGTTCTGCTAGATTTTTGCTTGTAAAAGACTTATATGTTCGTCGTAAGCAGTTTCCTGTTTGCTTGGCATATGCGGTGACAATCCATAAATCGCAAGGTTTAAGTGTAGACTGTGCATTGGTGAATATTGGCAGTTCTGTGTTCAAGGAGGGTATGGCATATGTGGCATTGTCACGAGTTAGGACTTTATCGGGATTGTACTTGATTGAGTGTGATGTCACAAACATTTGTGCGGATCTAGATTGTGTTAAGGAATACAATAGGTTGAGAAGAGAGTATGCGCCACATTTGCCTCAGTATCCTTTGTTTGAGAAACGTGTGGTAGGCCGGAAACGAAGAAATGTGACCAATACTGGGGAGGTTGTAGCAAAAAGACGAAAAGTCGATGAACCTGAAATTATAAGCAGAAACAAAAAGGATTCTGTTGAAGATGTTGTTGGTTTTCAATTTGAAAACAGTTCTGGTGTCAACTGCTATGCTAATGTAGTGATTAATGTTTTGTTTTCTCTACAAAATGTAAAAGAAGAGATTGTGGTCAATTCTGATCAAAGATTTTGCAGTTTGTTAAATTCTGTGTTAGAGAAATGTAGCACTGATAGAACAAACATAGAAAGTGTGTCTGAAATTCGAAATCTGTTAGACAGATGTTCAGGCCAAACACAATTCTCTCAAAATAGTCAGCAAGATTGTCAGGAGTTTTTAATGTATATGCTTGATGTATTGTATGCTGAAGGTGTAGATGTAGATCATCTGTTTGGGCTTTCTTATCAATGGCAGCATGACTGCGAGAACTGTAGGGTATCAAGTAGTACTAGTGTAGACTCAGAAAGATTTATATATTTAACTTTGCCAGACAGTAAATCAGTCTCTTTTAATAAGCTAGTAAAAGCAGCTGATCACAATATGGAGTGTAGGCAATGTAAATCTGAAATGATGTCCACATTATTTATACGAACATATGGCCAGTATGTCATTTTAATGTTCCAACGATGTAGGCCTGATGGAACAAAATTGACAACTTTAATTAAAAATTTTGTGGCTTCACAGTTGTCAATATCAGGAAGGACTTTTGTAACTGTAGCAATTATATATCATGATGGTTCTTCAATAACATCAGGACATTATACAGCTTATTTAAAGTGTAGAAATGGCTGGTCATTCTGCAATGATTCTGTTTTAATTTTCAAAAAAAAATTGCCATATGACCTTAAAAACTCTTACCTGGTGTTTTTAAAACCAAAATTTTAGGGAAAGAATCTCGGGATGTGCTCTGAGGAATTTCAAGAAGTTCTCATGGCTCCTACACTATTTGGCCTTGAAGATAAGTGTAGTACAGAGATATAACTTTTTACCATAACACTGGACGTTATTGAGAAATATGTGCACTTTGAATGAGTTCAGAAAAACGATTTCTTTTTATAAGCTAATTGAAGCAGCGAATCAAAACATGGAGTAGAGGGAATGTAAGTCTGCAATGCTGTCTACTGTTTTACATTGCTTTGTGATTAAAAGTGATGTAGAGAATTAAATAATTGTACTAGTCATAAAGGTAGTGTAAGTCTGCTTCATAGTAAGCAGTATCAGTGTGATAGGAAATGTAGAACATGATTGAGCAAGAAGGGGAAGATATTACTAGTCCAGGATTGTGTAAATGATCTTCAACATTTTAATTCTGAAAGTTGTGGAAATGCGAAAAGACGGGATTGGCTAACAAGAAATCCAAGAGTTATACATGGCTCTGACAAGATTTGGCCTTGTGGAATCTTGTGGTAGAGAGCAAGAAGTCATTTATTGTATGTAACATGTTTTTGAAAACGATGGAGGTTTTCTTTCAGAAAGTGGCGGGTTGAAAGTAATAACAGCACAACAGAGTGTAAGCTGTTCATAGGACATCCTTGGCCGTCATGGAAAGTAAGTTAACTTTAAGGAGTTCTGAATTCTGATTTCTAATGTTGTATGGGTTTTTTAAACACAATCATTTTGATTGTGTTTTTTTTCCCCCGCTGTTATATGATGAATACCTTCAAGTCACTGTTTTAGTGAAATTTGATACATTCTGAGAACAGCAAAAATAAACCATTTAACATGTATAATTAATTCTGTTCTGTTTGCATTTATGATGTACATGTAGAACTGTGTAGGAGGCATGGAGAAGGTGAGGCTTCTGTAAGTGTCAAAGTTGTTGCATACAGTGCTCATATTCTACGTAGTCTTTTATATTTCATTACTTTCACTGTTTCTGACTGATCTAAAAAATTTTTTTTAAAAAGAACAGTAAGTATAAGGGAAGGAAACAGACAGTTATGTTAAAAGAAACACAGCTATAGGGAATAAACTAGGGATACTGTTACCCGCAATCCTCTGCTGATGATGTCACTGAGCATGTCATGAATGATGTAATATGTGACATCATCAGCAGTGGATTACGGGTAATAGTATCTCTAGTTTACTCCCTTATAGCTGTCTTTCTTTTAACATAAGTGTCTGTTTCCTTCCCTTATACTTACTGTTCTTTTTTTAAAAAAAATTTTTTGGGTTCGCTTCCGGTTCGCGTACCGGGGAGCGAACTGGGAAGCGAACTAAGAGAAATAGAGGTTGGCACAGTTGCAAATATTGTACCAATTTTTTAATAACGGGGAGGTAGTTCTGAAAAGAACTTTTTTTTAAATTGTTTTTGTTGTTTTATATTTTTTTTATTATTTTTCTGAACCTTTTTTTACTTTTTTTGAATTTTTCTGAACAGTTTTATATTTTTTTTGTTTTTTTTTCGGAGGGGGCAACGAAAACGATTCATTGTAAAGGGCTCAACAGGAGCAAGAAAACAAAAAAAAAGAATTTATTGTTTGGGGAGTTTCGGACAAACATGAGCATGATTGTCAATAGCTCTGTTGATCAGAGTGATGCTACTTTCTGCGTAGCAAATGAATCCACTGCAATGTACGCAGACTTGTTTTACTTCACGAAATCTCGTTTGTATATTTGGCACCATCTCCCTGCCCTCTGGTCCCGTTACTTCCGGTACAACAGATCTTCTGGCCATAATAGGGAGATTATCTAGGTCGTCCTGTTCCTCTTCTTCCTCTTCTTGCTGAATTATAACTTTAGCAGGTGGTCCACTCTTCCTTGGATGTGGTGGAGGTGGTGGGGAAGCACCAGCTGAAGCTAGTAAAGAAGCCATTGCTCACTGGTAACAAAGGGTCTTTCTCTCACAATGATGAAAGTCAGAGTGAGGAAAGAAGGAGGGATTTTCACCATTTGGGAAAAAAAATAGTTCTCAACCAATGAAAAGTGTTCATTTTAGATCATATGACCTAGTCTTACATCATTAGGAAACCGAAAGTGAAATGAACCAATGAAAAGTGTTATTACCAAGTCACATGACCTGCTGTGTGTATGTTACGCGCTTTGCAGGGCCTCCCGGTTTGCTTCCAGAAACCTGTGCTTTGCGACTCGGTAAGCGTACGAGTTCGCTAACGTAGCACGTCATATGACGTATCACGCGACAACGCGAAACGTCATGCGGACGGGAGGCGTCACGATGTTGTTTTCTAACGCGCCAGTTGCGGTAAAGAAACGTTTACCGGCTCGCGGTCTATTTCGCGGCATCAAGGTCAGCTAACGGGAAGCTTCCCGATTCGCGAAGCGGGAACGAAGAAAAAAAAATATTTTAAAAAAAAGTTATTAATAAACATATAAAATATATTTTTGGATTTAAAGAAGAATACATTTTACAGCTACAGATATTAGCTGTTAAAAAACCAATGAAATTCACTGAAAAAACCATAGGTTATAGACCATATATAGTTAGGAATTAGCATTTACAAAACCTTGAAAATTCACTGAAAAAACCATAGGTTATAGACCATATATAGTTAGGAATTAGCATTTAAAAAACCTTATTTTACTCACACAAAACCATTGAAATATCGCGCACCCGCAATCCACTGCTGATGATGTCACATATTACATCATTCATGACATGGTCAGTGACATCACTGATGACATCACTGATGACAACATCCAGTGATTATGTGTTTTTGTAAAGTTTAAATATGTTTTACATATTGAAGAATGAGTGGATGTATAAGTGTCTGAATGAAGGTTTTAGTAGGTGCGTGATTGACTGTATGAGTGAGTGATTAAATGCGTCTTACTGAATGCACGGGTTAGTGACTAAACTGTCTGAAAGTGTGCATCAGTATGTCTGTTGTTGTGCAAGCTGCTGCATGTGTTGATCAGTAGCTATATAAGTAGCTATATGGGTTATTGATTGGTTGCACAAGTATTTGTATGGGAGACTGAGTGTGTGTATGGCTGGCTGGGAGGTGTGTGACTCTGTGCAGATCAATGTGTACTTGTATCAGTGATTCTATAAGAGAATAACTATGTGTTAGTATATGTTTCAAAAATGTAAGGTGTTCTGTGTTTAACTGTATAGATGAGAAAATGGAAGTGTGATTGATTCTTTTCAGGACTGACTAGGTGTGTGAGTAACTCCATGGATGAGTGGCAGAGTGTGAGTGTCTGTATAGGTGTATGAGTGCATATGATAGTGTTGTAAAGATGAGTGATTGTATGTATGAATGATTGTATGAGTGAATGTGTGTGTAGACATAGGAATCAGTGAGTGCGTATGTAGTAACTAGTATTGGTGTGTCAATGGTTTCAAAAATGATACTCTCTATTTAACACTGGGTGTAACGGAGGTTATATTACAGTGTGAGGAGATGCATTGTATTATCACATGAATGATATCATCAGTGATGTGATCATTGATGTCAAGTGAGATGTCATCAGTGATGTCATTTGAGATGTCATCAGTGATGTCATCAGTGATGTCATTTGAGATGTCATCAGTGATGTCATCAGTGATGTCACTGACCATGTCATGAATGATGTAATATGTGACATCATCAGCAGTGGATTGCGGGTGCGCGATATATAGTTAGTGCAACTAACTATATATGGAATTTCAATGGTTTTGTGTGAGTAAAATAAGGTTTTTTAAATGCTAATTCCTAACTATATATGGTCTATAACCTATGGTTTTTTCAGTGAATATATATATATATTGCTAGCTTCTCAAGGCCAGGGCTATTGACTGTGTCAGTGCTTGCTAAATGTGTAGACTTGGTAGCATTTTGACTTTCCGAAAACTGTGGTGTCCACAAATTCTTCAGAATTATACAAGTGAACAATGGTAGTAACTGGTGTGCTCCAAAATTAGGCGCCTCATCTACAAGAAAATGCTGCAGTGCGGCACACATGTCATGTAGTTGCGCAGTACTGCATTATTTTCAAAGCACAGGGATGCGTCATATTAACAACAATACGAGGCATCCCTGTGCTTTCCTCTTCGCTGGCATGCATGCGCAGTCCGACCATCACGTACGTCTGACATTGGGGATTCTGCAGTAACACGGCAAGGAGGAGGACAGCCAGGGCAGGAGTTGGGGGTACATGCGGGTGAACGGCGTACACCCACTATTTTCGCAGTGTTTACGCCATCCACCCTGCCAAGAATTTGGCCCCCACTAAATAATGTGCTGAACTCGTCCAGGTGTAATCTCCAAACACCTGGACACTTTCAGCAGCACCTGCATGTTGTCTTCTTTCCATCTGCAACAAGCAACAACGAGCAGGCAGGGATGGGACTTTCTTATTTTAGACTCCTGCTGGGCCCATAACAAAGGCCGAATTTGAGAGGTCATCAGGTCTCCTTTCAGGGCCGGACTGGCCATAGTGGGCATCGGCTGTTCCCCCGGTGGGCCGCTAGGGTGGGGCCGATTTTGGGGCCCTGGGGGGCGTTTTTCTTACAGGGCTGTTTTTGCAGCAAAGCGGCAAAATCAGCCCTGTAACAAAAACAGGCGAACCGGCCCTGGCAAACAGCTTGGCTCCTCCCAGGAAGGCTGGCCGAGCTCTTTGCCAGAGCCAGTTTTGGTCCCAGTCCGGCCCTGCCTCCTTTTGTTGGAGTCTTTTGGATGGGAGCAGTCAGGAGCCTCACACCTGATACAAGTAAAGTGGAGGGAAAACATAGGCTCACACCATATTAGCACTTCACACATACTTAACAGAGGCAGCTTTTCACTTTGTTTAGTCCCTGTTTAGGAGATATGCATGCACTGTAAGATTGTCAGATGTGTTGGTCTTTCCCAGTATTTACACTAAACAAACTGCATTTATTTAGAGCTTACTTCTCCAGAGGAGGCCTTGAAATAATTTAAGTACCACTATTTTTTCTTGTATAGCCCTACTCATGCCAATGCAGGGTGTCAGAGCGCTTTACATCAACACATGCATATTACATGTGCAATAAATTATAGAAGTTTGTAGATGAATGTACAGGATGTGTTATATAAAAGTGGGGGATTGCAAGGTGTAGAAGTCACAGATCATCTTCCATAGCTCACTGTGCTATTATCCTCGCAATGCGCTCAAACGTATGCATGATAGACCTGCTAAACATATATGCGAGGGCTTTAGATCTGATGTCACTTCTTGTGATGCCACTTCCTATAAAGTCTTGGTTTGTGATGCGACTTTATATGATGTCAATTTCAGTGATGCCATGTATGATGTCATGTACCGTGATGTCACTTGCATACTGCCTAACTAGGTCAGTACCCCCACTTCTTTTTTTAGGACATGTGCCCTGTCTATATCCATTGATTCTCCTCTAAACCTCTGCCATCCATGTTGTTCCACTCCTGTGTGTTGCTTCCTTCACTCACACCATCCTTCTCTTCACCAACCTAGCATTGCTTCCATCAAACCATGTCCTCTGTGTTGCCCCACCCACGCCCACCATATCGTTCACCCCAATCTCACCATCTGTGTTGCTTACCCAACGGTGCTTCAAAAAACACTTTCCCACATTTTTAGATTGAAAAATGAAAAGAAAAAGAAAGCGGTTGCGTCATTTTTAGACACACGCATGTGTGGTGCTCACGCCTAAAAAATGACGCACATGACGCCATCATAGGCTTTTTTTCTCTTATTTTACCATGCTGCACAGCATCAGGGATGCTGTACACTATGGCTAAAACCATTAAAAAAAACAACAGGTCTCAAAGGTGAGACGTATTGACTTTGACTATGATTGTTTAACACTCCTGAATGTCAGTTGTCACAGTTTTTGGCCTAGAAGCATACATTACAGAATCAAAAATTACTCAAAAACAGATACATTTTCAATTTTATCCCATATTTAAAAATCAGTGTAGACAGAAAACTAAATATTTTTCTGTTTGTATTTAGCAAAGAAGGGGGGAAAGAGGAGCACTCAGTTGTTTAATATTGACGAAAATATTATCCTATCTTATCCAAGGGTGCTTCACTACAGAATTGTGTTGGCTAGCACAAAGAAGTATAAAAGAAGTAACTAAGTAGAGGGAACCTACTTGTAGTGAGCACTGTTCCTACTGGAAAAGTGTCCCTTTTCCAACAATAATTGCAAATCAGTTAATCCAATTGATCAAACAATAAACAATGTGAGATTTCACGTTCTATTTTTTAATTCTAATTCATAGAACTGTTATCCAACATTTTATAGAAAAAGAGCATAATGGATATAAATCTTATTGTACATTTATGCAAACTGTGTAGAAATCAATTTCTTGTACATAAAGATATCATTTGTTACAAATCAAATATTCTATTCACACATTTCTTTTATAATTAGGAAACCATAATTCATTGTTGCTCATGAATCAAATGAGTAGATTTTCTGAAGATATGGTGCCCGATGCATTTCGGGAAGCGAAGGTACCCTTCTTCAGGGGAAAAATCCTAAGATATACAAAGCACTAATCAATACGTTGAAAAAATTGAATATATACATCATATTGTCATTTGAAAAAAAAATGTTGACACTTAAAGGGGGTGAGGCAAAAACGTAATAGCATCATAGAATTAGATGAAGGATACTCTTGTAATATACTGATAAGAAATGTAAACATGCATAACACCAATCCTCACAAGTTTACGCCTCAATGAGGCATCATGAAATACTTATTTATCATACACTCCTCATAGTCCATGAGAATAGAGTAAAAGAATCTAACTGTTCCATAATGTGAGTTCTCTCCAAGTATACATGCAGAAGAAAATGCACTTCGGTTAATTTATGGCCATGATTGATGAGATTACATGTAAAAAACAGTAATCACTAACATGCTATGAGAAATACCAAACAGAGTATCATCTGAAGAGATAAAGTCCTTTAAATTCTAAACATAATACAAACACATCGTGTAAGGGAACATACCCCTAGTGAATCACATGTTATAAGAAGTGTGCTGTGAATGTATCGCTAAAAAGGAAAATGGAAAACATTTTGTAACACTCAACATGATAGGGGGACACGATGTGAGAAACATGCCACTCTAATGTTCTTTTTGTGTCTACACAAGAACTGATGCCACTAGTACAATACACACGTACCTTCGCTACAATGCGTGATCACTGAAATGGGATCCTATTGTCAGATTTAAAAAGACTGCACCGAACGTGTACTGTGTGATGTTCCCAGGAACGAGGCCTCTAAGTGACTGAGATAAAAGACAGGTGCTATAAACACAACATTCCTGGATAAAAGTACAGAAATAGCTAAATGGTTGTGAGAACAATTACCTAAATCACTGGAACTTCTGCGATAGAAGTAACTTTCTTATGCTAGGCGTTGTGTGCGTAGATATATTGCTCTAGGGACCGTACAGTTCTGTTGTTAAAAAGTAGATGACTGTAGGAGCAATAAATGTGGAAATATGAGTACATAACTTACTAATACTAGAAATCACATGCTTACTAGAGGGTTTACTAGTACCACATACCTGGAACGATGTCACCTGAGACCCATAGATGAGGTCTATAGTAATAACGTGATGAGAGCAGAAGTTCATACGAAGGTCAAAATACGGGGTAGTGGATAACGATAAACCACTAAAGAAGTAAAAATATAAAACTCGTCACTAATAACGCACTCTCCTAACCTCATAGTGATTATAACAAGGATAAGGAGTCAAAAAATGATTTACCTCCGTAATTCAAAGAAATGACAGGGACGTGGTAATCTGTGCGCTACGAAGTTCCCATATAAAATGAAGTTGCGAGGTGGTACTGAAGCAAATGGTCACTGAAAAAACAACGACATGGTCTAATATAAATAGAGCGCTTCAGAAATGAAGCTTTCTGTGAGTTAAATTCTCACGAATAAAACCGAGTCACGTATAAATGGGGCGCTTAAAAAATGAGACAGATTGTAAATTCAGCATCTAGGTCTAATTCTTTACCTCCGTTACCGGGCTGTGCACTGTTCCGATGTGTGGTGTGACGAATGCGGACTCTCAGGTAATCGCGCAAGGATACTATACAACTATTTAAAGAGTTTTCAAGGAGGTGCACATCTGATGGTGCTGGTGGGAAATGTAGTCCAATAGTGCAGACTTAATGTCGAGAAAAACGCGGAAGAATCAAAATGAAGACTACCTCCGTATGTGTTAAAATGGCTGTTCTAGTGACATAGTCCGAATGAAGAGTTGATAAAAGGAACCCGACAAAGCTAAATGTATGTGGCAGTAACCTATCATAAAGCTAGGTTTACAATGTGATACGGTCAGAAATGGCCAGCTAAGTGTTACACTTTACCTCGAAAAACAGAACAAAAAATAAATAAACCTGTCCCTATTCTCTAGGTACAAACTTGAGAAGGGGACCTCGTCCTATAGATCATAGAAAACATCCCAGATCTACTCGATCATTAAGACCATTGGGGATTCCTGTACATAAAAAGTCAATCCAGTATGTTTCGCGCTGTAGTAATCCAACATAGTTATCTTGGCCCTCCTTTTTAGGTACCACCTCAATTATCTGGGCGCGTAATTATGAAATATTATGATGATTCTCATCCCAATGAATTGCTATGGGGGTACTTTTATTCTTGGCCCGGATGTTACTCTTATGTTCTGTGAGCCTAATTTTTAGTTTGCGTTCCGTTTTCCCCACATAAAATTTGCCACACGGGCATTTGAGACAGTAAACTAAATTAGTACTGTTGCAATCTGATGTGTGCTTAAGTTTGATTTTTTTGCCTGTCATAGGATACTGCAAAATGAGTCTGAATTCAAAGATATTTTTCAGGCGAGACCCATATTAGCCTACACAAGAGGCCGCAACCTGATGGACATAGTCCGGTCACCCAAGAGTCTACAAACTCATCTTGAGTACAAAGGAACTATGAAATGCCAGAACTGCGTACACTGCAATAATATTATTACTGGCAATACTTTAACCCATCCTATGACAGGCAAAAAAATCAAACTTAAGCACACATCAGATTGCAACAGTACTAATTTAGTTTACTGTCTCAAATGCCCGTGTGGCAAATTTTATGTGGGGAAAACGGAACGCAAACTAAAAATTAGGCTCACAGAACATAAGAGTAACATCCGGGCCAAGAATAAATGTACCCCCATAGCCATTCATTGGGATGAGAATCATCATAATATTGCACAATTACGCGCCCAGATAATTGGGGTGGTACCTAAAAAGGAGGGCCAAGATAACTCTGTTAGATTACTACAGCGCGAAACATACTGGATTGACTTTTTATGTACAGGAATCCCCAATGGTCTTAATGATCGAGTAGATCTGGGATGTTTTCTATGATCTATAGGGCGAGGTCCCCTTCTCAAGTTTGTACCTAGAGACATGTATACATAAATCCTCAGATCTACCAATGATTTACCTGTTCACTTTGCACTGATATTCCATGAGAAATTTTATTTCTTATATTTGTTCCAGGTTACTTTTGCTTATTGTATGGGTTATTACCATGTCTGATGTTTCTGTATATTAGATTATGCATGATATTGTAAAAGATTCCACAATGCATATTTGTTTACACTAGTATTTGCTTCATTGATGGTCCAGTGATTTATATGTTTTCCATATTCCTCTAGAAATATCCTGATGTACTGATTACCATAATTCAGATACATGTTTACATTAGTATTTGTTGTTTTTATGGTCTGTAGCCAACAATGTTTTTCACTTTTCTTTGTAAACATCTTGATGCACTGATTATGATGATGCAGTAATATGTATAAGATTTTAATTTATTAACACCATTTGTATAGAACATAGTGAATGTTTGAGTACCAACTTCACATCTCATCTTCGTCATTGACATCGCCACGGTCTAAGGATGTATATGCCATTATATATTCCATTTTATGTTTTTTTGGTAACACATGACTCCTCACGTTAAACTCGCTATTTAGATTACTAGTTTGTTATATAACGATGCATTACCTCTGGTTATATTGCAGGGTTGGGCATTAATATTAAGTTTACTGCATAGTCACATTCTTACGCAGCTCTTTGCTTTTTGTTCTATCACGTACCCGGTCATAGTTTCATACTTTGTTCTCACGACTCGATATCTCATGCAGGTTTTAATCAGGTAAATATACCTTTCCATATCATTACTATTCTCTGAATAGGGACAGGTTTATTTATTTTTGTTCTGTTTTTCGAGGTAAAGTGTAACACTTAGCTGGCCATTTCTGACCGTATCACATTGTAGACCTAGCTTTACGATAGGTTACTGCCACATACATTTAGCTTTGTCGGGTTCCTTTTATCAACTCTTCATTCGGACTATGTCACTAGAACAGCCATTGTAACACATACGGAGGTAGTCTTCATTTTGATTCTTCCGCGTTTTTCTCGACATTAAGTCTGCACTATTGGACTACATTTCCCACCAGCACCATCAGATGTGCACCTCCTTGGGAACTCTTTAAATAGTTGTATAGTATCCTTGCGCGATTACCTGAGAGTCCGCATTCGTCACACCACACATCGGAGCAGTGCACAGCCCGGTCACGGAGGTAAATAAGTAGACCTAGATGCTGAATTTACAATCTGTCTCATTTTTTAAGCGCCCCATTTATACGTGACTCGGTTTTATTCGTGAGAATTTAACTCACAGAAAGCTTCATTTCTGAAGCGCTCTATTTATATTAGACCATGTCGTTGTTTTTTCAGTGACCATTTGCTTCAATACCACCTCGCAACTTCATTTTATATGGGAACTTCGTAGCGCACAGATTACCACATCCCTGTCATTTCTTTGAATTACGGAGGTAAATCATTTTTGGACTCCTTATCCTTGTTATAATCACTATGTGGTTAGGAGAGTACGTTATTAGTGACGAGTTTTATATTTTTACTTCTTTAGTGGTTTATCGTTATCCACTACCCCGTATTTTGACCTTCGTGTGAACTTCTGCTCTCATCACGTTATTACTATAGACCCCATCTATGGGTCTCAGGTGACATCGTTCCAGGTATGTGGTACTAGTAAACCCTCTAGTAAGCATGTGATTTCTAGTATTAGTAAGTTATGTACTCATATTTCCACGTTTATTGCTCCTACAGTCATCTACTTTTTAACAACAGAACTGTATGGTCCCTAGAGCAATATATCTACGCACACAACGCCTAGCATAAGAAAGTTACTTCTATCGCAGAAGTTCCAGTGATTTAGGTAATTGTTCTCACAACCATTTAGCTATTTCTGTACTTTTATCCAGGAATGTTGTGTTTATAGCACCTGTGTTTTATCTCAGTCACTTAGAGGCCTCGCTCCTGGGAACATCACACAGTACACGTTCGGTGCAGTCTTTTTAAATCTGACAATAGGATCTCATTTCAGTGATCACGCATTGTAGCGAAGGTACATGTGTATTGTACTAGTGGCATCAGTTCTTGTGTAGACACAAAAAGAACATTAGAGTGGCATGTTTCTCACATCGTGTCCCCCTATCATGTTGAGTGTTACAAAATGTTTTCCATTTTCCTTTTTAGCGATACATTCACAGCACACTTCTTATAACATGTGATTCACTAGGGGTATGTTCCCTTACACGATGTGTTTGTATTATGTTTAGAATTTAAAGGACTTTATCTCTTCAGATGATACTCCGTTTGGTATTTCTCATAGCATGTTAGTAATTACTGTTTTTTACATGTAATCTCATCAATCATGGCCATAAATTAACCGAAGTGCATTTTCTTCTGCATTTATACTTGGAGAGAACTCACATTATGGATCAGTTAGATTCTTTTACTTGATTCTCATGGACTATGAGGAGTGTATGATAAATAATTATTTCATGATGCCTCATTGAGGCGTAAACTTGTGAGGATTGGTGTTATGCATGTTTACATTTCTTATCAGTATATTACAAGAGTATCCTTCATCTAATTCTATGATGCTATTACGTTTTTGCCTCACCCCCTTTAAGTGTCAACATTTTTTTTTTCAAATGACAATATGATGTATATATTCAATTTTTTCAACGTATTGATTAGTGCTTTGTATATTTTAGGATTTTTCCCCTGAAGAAGGGTACCTTCGGGTCCCGAAATGCATCGGGCACCATATCTTCAGAAAATCTACTCATTTGATTCATGAGCAACAATGAATTATGGTTTCCTAATTATAAAAGAAATGTGTGAATAGAATATTTGATTTGTAACAAATTATATCTTTATGTACAAGAAATTGATTTCTACACAGTTTGCATAAATGTACAATAAGATTTATATCCATTATGCTCTTTTTGTATAAAATGTTGGATAACAGTTCTATGAATTAGAATTAAAAAATAGAACGTGAAATCTCACATTGTTTATTGTTTGATCAATTGGATTAACGGATTTGCAATTATTGTTGGAAAAGGGACACTTTTCCAGTAGGAACAGTGCTCACTACAAGTAGTTTCCCTCTACTTAGTTACTTCTGTTTGTATTTATGCATAAAAATCAGTAAAAATGGGAAAACTGGGAGCAAAATTTATAAAACAACTCATCTGTTAGACCACATTTTTGTACACAGAGTACTCCTTCAAAAGCAGCCACCACTGGAATATATGGTAAGTACCAATACACTTCCTTCAAAGTCTTACCTAATCCTAAAAATAGCACCCATATGCTCTCCAGTACATCTATGAGCTCACACAGAACAAAAAAGTATTTTCTCACGTAAAAAGAATTCACATTCCCAACTCAATCCCAGAAGCCTGCTTTTACTCCAGGCTATCCACTATAATGACATACTACATATATTTGCATTCAGTCTAGATCAAATAACTGAAAGCCCAATAAGAGACACTTCCTTCATTTTTAAATTATCCAAGTCGTTATTATTTTCTATTTTTCACAAAGACAGCTCTCGAGATCACTAAGCAGATGCACTTTATCATGGTCACATTCAGGTGCTTAGAGGACCTGGTGGAGGAAAATGTCTCTCCCTTTTTCCTGGAACTCTCTCTCTCTCCTTGACTGATGTGTCTTTTGTTGTGATTGGTTGACGCCTTGTAGGAAGCATCCATACGTTTTCTCCTACTTCGCTGTAGCAAACTCAATTCAAGCTTCATGCCCCTCCAGGCACTACAGACAACTTGTTGCCCCTGTTATGTGAACCTAGAATGCTTGCCAAGGGCGTGGAAGTAGAGAATAGATTCCTGAGAGTTGGCTTGGGGTAAAGACTTGTGCTTGGAATAGGTCAAAAGTGCAAATATAATTTTTCTGTGGTTGATAAGCTATTACCTGCAATACAATACACAAAATGTGCTTTGAGGCAGCCCCTTACTAATGATTCTGTGTCTATGCCCGCTTCCTTGATCCGGATTCAATGGCTTTCTCACACACTCATGTTTACTCCAAACAAGAGCATTTCGGTCTTGACTTGCCGGCTTTTGATGATATATATCATTCTGCTGCTAGTGTCAGACTTTTAACTTTAAGAAACCCCAGGCAACCCAATAGTGTTTATTTCCATTTTCTGAATTTGAATTTTGGCAAAGGTGCTCAAATCACAACATGTAAACCTTAAATTTGACAACAGCAGGTGCTCGGTGGAAGCTCTGCAAATTCCCAATCAATCTTAAATCCTTGAGTGAATCAAATGCATTATATTGAGTATCGGGATTGTGAGAAAAAAAATGTTGCATTAGCATATTTGTAACAGTGGCAGCCATCTTTCTGCACTGTGAGCATCTCCAGTAAGGCAAGCCACGGAAAAGCAGATGTTTACATCCATGCGTAGAACGCAATCGTCTCGAAATAAATAGTCAAAAAACAATGATCATGATACGGACACGTCGGCGTAACACACTGCCAGTTTTTATCATAGACGACAAGAAGCTGGAAGTAGTAGACAATTATAAGTATTTGGGAATACAGCTGGACAGACGCCTTAACTTTTCTTGGCACTTCGATGTCATTGAAAAAAAGGGAACAGCCCTGTTATACGCGTTAAATAGTATCTCCAAGCAGCCAAAAAGCTGCTCCCTACAATAGGCTATGGCAGTGTGTTACATCATGGCAGAAGTGCGCAGCTTCTTGACAAAATTCAAATTAGGGTCTACAAGCGGGTTTTCACTTTACCGTCCAATGCCTCACCTGCGCAGGTCCGATTGGAGTTTGGCCTACAATTTCAAGAACTCCAAAAAAAGTATGAGACCATTATATTCTGGTATGATATATGGATGAACAGGGAAACAGAAATCAACCTTGCCACGTGGGAAGCAATGCAAAATAACCCGAACTCCCAGTATGCCAAGTATTTAAAACAGTCCCTTGACATCACTGAACTTGCATTGTTGTGGCAAACTAAGCTACCGGTACCATCATTTAAGTTAGCTGTTAAAAAGGTTGCAAACAGGCATTCGCTGATCAGCGACAAATCGATCTTTAGTCATCGAGCTCACGCATGGATGACAATTCAATCAGATAACGTCCTCAAACCTGCAGCCTATTTTGGGTTTTCTTTCTCTCCATATAGCAAATCAAAATACCTTAGCTTAAGGATGGGTAATCTGCCGACAAACGCCGATATACCAGACTGGAGGAAACCTGACACTAAGGAGTGTGACCTATGTGGCGACACAAAACAAGACTTTATCCACCTACTTTGCATCTGCCCTGCACTGGCTCAGGAACGACGGCACTGGTTAAAGGCAAAGTTCATTGCATATGGAATACGTACCTGTCACTCCGCCACTATACAAACCCTGAGTGCAGCGGATCCACAATTAATTTGCAGATTAATTAAATTTGTCATGAAGTTTGAATGCAAAAGGGGTGTCACTGCACAAAGCTGAAAACTAAGAATAGATCTTACTCATTGTAGCCATGCTAGAAGTTGCATTTACCATTCTCCCTAGCCAGTCAATGGCTACAGTTAGGAATTTGATTTTAACTCACCGCTCCACAACTAGTTAACGGACAATGTATAAATAAATTGACTTGGCACTGGACACTTTTCACATAATTTTCCTCTCTAATGTTGCTAAGTCCAAACCGGTAATGTATACCGATTAGTTTTAACCTATGTTTTTAATCTTTTGTAATGGTTTTTATTAACTATACAATAAAGTTTCTTTTTTTGCTTTTTTTGCGTAGACTGTGCATGACATTCTCATGCTCAAACTGTGTGTCCTCTGGGCGTTCGGTGCAGGGGTTCCCGGGCTCGAGGAGTGTCCATATGGCACATTTTTCTCATCAGTAAAAAATCAATAAAAACACAAACAAGAGAAAGACAGGAATGGGCGGAAAAAGAACTTAGGGGCACATTATCAGGTAGGGCGCTAAAATTATCGCCGCTTTAGCGGCAGGAAACTGCCGCTAAAGCGGCAATAATGGGCTTGATAATATGCCCTTGAGAATTCCAATAGAAGCCCATGTTCACACAAGAACATGGGCTTCAATGGGAATTCACAAGGGCATATTATCAAGCCCATTATCGCCGCTTTAGCGGCAGTTTCCTGCCGCTAAAGCGGCGATAATTTTAACGCTGTTTCTTGATAATATGCCCCTAAGAGCTATTGACCTGGGGTGGGATTCTGAAGGGTTTGGTTAAGGATGTACAGTGAGCATGGTGGTGGGGAGGGACCCTCCCTTTGAAAAAGAAAAAATATAAAATGAAAAAAATGGAATTGTGCATAAAGACTACCATGAAATGATATGGGCTGCAACTAACTCTGATGGACAACCCCTAAAGCCAGTGTGTAACGCCACCTGGACCACATTAGCCAAAGGCTGAAAGTGTCTGTCCAACAGCCCCTTTTATATTGTGCACACGTGTCTGTTATGTGGTATGTGAAGAAATGAGCTTTTGTAAGACAGCTAAAGCTGTTTTGCAACTAGACCTTAAAAGGGGAGAAATTAGGACCACAACATTCCTTAGTGGTGAGGTATGAAGTAATACCAGCAGCATCCATTGGGTGGCTCTCTCTGAAAAGATCCTCACTGTCCGGGACACCGTTTTTTAGGTCTCGGCCTAGCGTACACTGCGCAGCAGTGTCGCGCAGCCGAGATTTAATGTTTTCCTAGAGTAGGGCTTGAACCCGCCCCTCTTCTCCATTGGCTGGCTTCCTAAACGGAGGCCAGCCATTGGAGGAGAGGGGCATCACTCCGTTCAAGCCCCGTCTTTTTGGGATTCGGGGTGTGTTTTTAACTTTCTTTCTCTTTTCTTTCTCTCCTCTTCCCATTGGCTGGAATTTTACCTTCCAGCCAATGGAAAGAGGAGAGAACGAAAACCACGCCCGAATCCCAAAATGACGATGCTTTCTCCGAGGCATTTCTGCTTCGCCTCGGAGAAAGATGGTGGTGTCATGGCGTTGTCTGGCCGCGCAACAGACAGAGACTCCCCCCCTGAGCAGGTATGTTTTTTGGCGTCTGTTCCCTCGTGCTTTCCCCCCCCTCATTGTGCGTATGTCCCCTCGTGCTTTCCACCCCCCCTCGTTGTGCGTCTGTTCCCTCGTGCTTCACGCCCCCTCCCCTCGTTGTGCGTCTGTTCCCTCGTACTTTTCGTACTTTTCGCCCCCCCTCGTTGTGCGTCTGTTCCCTTGTGCTTTCCGCCCCCCCCTCGTTGTGCGTCTGTTCCCTCGTGCTTTCCGCCCCCCCTCGTTGTGCGTCTGTTCCCTCATGCTTTCCGCCCCCCCCTCGTTGTGCATCTGTTCCCTCGTGCTTTCCCCCCCTCGTTGTGCGTCTGTTCCCTCGTGCCGCCCCCTCGTTGTGCTTGCTTTCCAGCCCCAGACTGCTGCTGAAGGCCGAGGTGCGACTGGAAGCGGCGTGGAGGAAAATCGAGAGGCCTGGGGACAGAGCACTACCGGCGGAGGGTGAAAGCAGCTGAGGCGAGGTAAGCACAGACCGCGTTTCCCCTGGAGGCCTCGTGGTGACAGGGACCGCCGGTGAGCCTGGGTGGCTGGCTGGGAACGCCAAGGCGGGCTGGCTGCCAGCGCTGGCTGCTGCACTTCGAGGCCGCAGGCCCTGCCCTTTCGCTTTGCTGGCTGCGCAGGTGGCTTGTGGATCGGGCCTCCATGGCTGTAGGGGTAGGCCCGATGTCCCCGGGGGCACAACGCGTGCACCAGTAGGGGTGAAGTCCCCCTCCAATATTGGACCTGCGCGGGCTGGCGCGGCCTCCTCCCCTTTCAGAGACTCAGCAACTGCTGTTGGCATACTGTGCCGGAGCACAAACATTGAGCTGCGGGGGTCGCACACTGCACCGACACCTTGCCCCAGCGGCAAAGTAACTGCTGAGAGCACAGTGGGGTCCAGTTGGGGCAGGAGGGAACATTGATTGCTTTCCTGCCCCCCTCATTGTGCTTGCTTTCCTGCCCCCCTCGTTGTAATTGCTTTCCTGCCCCCCTCGTTGTGCTTGCTTTCCTGCCCCCCCTCGTTGTGCTTGCTTTCCTGCCCCCCTCTTTGTGCTTGCTTTCCTGCCCCCCGCGTTGTTCTGGCTCTCCTGCCCCCTCGTTGTGCTGGCTCTCCTGCCCCCTCGTTGGTTGTGCTTGCTCTCCTGCCCCCTCGTTGGCTGTGCTTGCTCTCCTGCCCCCTCGGTTGTGCTTGCTCTCCTGCCCCCTCATTGGTTGTGCTTGCTCTCCTGCCCCCTCGTTGGTTGTGTTTGCTCCCCTGCCCCCTCGTTGGTTGTGCTTGCTCCCCTGTCACCTCGTTGGTTGTACGTGCTCTCCTGACCCCTCGTTGGTTGTGCTTGCTCTCCTGCCCCTACCCCCTCGTTGGTTGTGCTTGCTCTCCTGCCCCTGCCCCCTCGTTGGTTTTGCTTGCTCTCCTGCCCCCGCCACCTCGTTGGTTGTGCTTGCTCTCCTGCCCCCGCCCCCTCGTTGGTTGTGCTTGCTCTCCTGCCCCCGCCCCCTCGTTGGTTGTGCTTGCTCTCCTGCCCTCTCGTTGGTTGTGATTGCTCTCCTGCCCCCTCGTTGGTTGTGCTTGCTCCCCTGCCCCCTCGTTGGTTGTGCTTGCTCCCCTGCCCCCTTGTTGGTTGTGCTTGCTCCCCTGCCCCCTTGTTGGTTGTGCTTGCTCTCCTGCCCCTGCCCCCTCGTTGGTTGTGCTTGCTCTCCTGCCCCTGCCCCCTCGTTGGTTGTGCTGGCTCTCGTGCCCCCGCCCCCTCGTTGGTTGTGCTTGCTCTCCTGCCCCTGCCCCCTCGTTGGTTGTGCTTGCTCTCCTGCCCCCGCCCCCTCGTTGGTTGTGCTTGCTCTCCTGCCCCCTCGTTGGTTGTGCTTGCTCTCCTGCCCTGCTTTTGGCATTGTAAATGACAATGCCATTTATTTATGTTTTAAAAACAAAAACATAAATAAAAATAATGTCATGAGCAATGCCAATAGCTCTAACTTTAAGAATGCCGAGACCATTGCATTGTAAATGCTTGTTCTCTGACTGGGAGCAAATGTGGTGATTCACACTTTTGGCTTCCTCACTTGTCCTTTCTATGTCAATCATCCAGCTCCTCTGGTCTTGTGCCACCAGAAGAGGATGATGGGCCAACTGAATCCCCGGAGCTGATTCTGTGAGGCTAGCTAGAAGCACAAGTGAAAAGCTATGGTGGGTATGTAAGAATTATCCTTTGTGTTGCACACTTTCTACTTATTAGATTACACAAATGCCACCATTGTGACATACAGATTGTTGGAGAGGGAGATAGTGGAGTGGACAGAGGAAACAGTGTGTCTGATGTTCCATATGATCGAATGGGTACGTTGGTGCTGTAGGCAGCTGTCACACCTTTGTGCAGCTGTGGCATGTGATGAGTGGCTCATTCACTCTTGGTGTTATTGCAAAGCATCAACACACACAGATAAGTTGGACACGCTGGTCATATCCAGAAATTTCACTGTTACACTACAGGTCCAAAATAGTGTGCAGTGCGTGCAGATTTTGGCCCCTCTTGGCATTGTGCATCTTGATTTATACAGCATTGCACCATATAGGCCCTCTGTCACCCAGTAGACAGAAACTGCTACAAATCACAAGGTAAAAATTAACTATAAATTCATACTGGAAACACAGCATAACATTACGACATAACATCACATTTCACATGGACTAGCATGAGAATACTAACTTTGTATTCATGGCCTCATTACGATGTCGGTGAGTCGACACCAACAGCTCATCTGTAGCGGACCCAATGACATCGGCCCCTGCGGTCCACCCGCCGCATTACTATGAGGTGGGCAGAGGCATCTGGCTGAGGGATCGTCTGCCCGCCTGCCTGCCTCCGATGGGCTCAAGGAGCCCATTTGTACGACAGAGGGTCAGTAATCCCTACAATGAGGGCGGTGCCTGCTCAGGCACGGGTTTAGGGATTACAATGTCCCTCTCCACCTGCCGTTTCATTCTGGTTCACCCGCCATGAAAAGGCAGGCAGAAAGTGACTTTGGGGGCCCCTAGCTGGACCCCATTCGCTCCTGGTGCTCCACTATGGGGCCTGGGTGGCACTTATTGGGCGCCCCTAAACATCCCTGCATCTTGTGGCCGGCCACGCATGATGCCTACCACATAGTGCATGTATGTTTGTAATATGTTTATGTTCTATTGGGGCATGTGCTGCAGCCCGCAGCACACGGCACATTAGAAAATATACACATTGGAACCGCCGTGAAGGCGGTCGCATCGTAATCCGATGCACCTATTGTTCCACCCTAAACATCCCTGCATCTTTTGGCAGGCCACGCATGATGCCTGCGACATAGTGCAGGTATGTTTGTAATGTGTTTATTTTCTATTGGGGCATGTGCGGCAGCCCGCAGCACACAGCACATTAGAGAATATACACATTGCAACCGCCGTGAAGGCGGTCGCATCGTAATCGGGGCAGCGGGACCACCAACTTCTAGTCGGGCAGTGCTGTTTCCACCATAGTGAAGGTCAGACGGGAGTCCGACCAGCATCGTAATCAGGCCCTAAGTGATGGATGAATTCCTCACTGCTTCTCTTTCCAGTATCCTGCACCCACAACAACAGGGCCTATTCACAAAGGGCATTTTGTAGTAGTTAATCACACTGCAATGGTACTACTAAAGTACTACAAAATGCTAATCAAAAACGTATTAGTGGTTATCTCCATTTCCACCTCGCCTATCTTTTCTCTGGGGAGATTCTCACACAAGTAACTTCACTACTAAGAGCCTGATTATGATATTGGCGGACAGAGTTACTCCATCGCAAACATGACAGATATCCCATCCGAAAAATTATAATTCTATAATATCCTATGGAACTTATTATATGGCGGAAGGACTATCCATCACGTTTGTGACAGAGTATCCCATCCGCCAAGAACATAATCATGCACTTAGTAGTAAATGTGGATGGGACTTGAATTATTGGCTGGAAAAGGGGGCATAGTTACCTATTGGGAGGGGTTTGGAGAGGGGTAATGAGGGATTTAAGCAGGGCTAAGGAAAAGGCTTAGAGAGGGACATGCACCCACCCACAAAGACAAAACCCATTGCTGTTCACAAACTTCATTTCTAAAGTTACTACAGCCAAAACAAACCAAAAACAGTAGTAAATTACTCCAGTTCAGACCTGGAGCAAGTTGAGCAAAATACATAGCCAACTACTGGCACTGCACACACTCCAATAGAAAATAATGGTTACTTCAAATAAAACTCCATGTGAAATAACTTTAAATTCAATTTTTTAATATAATTACAAATGTAAAATAAATATAATGTGATGGGAAAAAACTATCTAAAAAGTAAAACATGTTTATTATTTAATTATACAATATTTTAAAGATCTTTTTTGGGTTTATAAATTAATGTAACTGTTTATTAAATCTAATGAATTGGTGTTTAATTAAATAAATGTATACATAACTTTTAAGAAGTATGAGTACTTAAAAAAAACTGTTAATTTAGGTGGGAATGCATTTTTAATTTAAACTTCAGATTTATTTTTAATGTAATGTAATATGTTTAAATTATTTGAAGACACGGACTGTCAGTGCCTTTCATTTAACATCAAACTTAACCATCACAAGGAATTGTATTGAATCCCTAAGTAACCATCTGGATAGAAGTTTCACTTGAAGTAACTACACTGTTTGAGATTACCCTAATTTTTATTTAGATGACCAGGACAACACTGATGCTAAAATGTTATTGAATAATCTTGTTAGTCTTAGCCTTAAACAAGTGGTGAATGCCCCTACTCACATCGGGGGTCATATTTTAGATGCTATTTTAACTAATTTTCCACAACTACAGTTAGGAAAAATGCTCCTAATTACGTGGTCTGATCATATTTTTTAACATTAAGATAGAGAATTCCTCTATTCATTCTAGCTCAGGGCTCCAGGGTACTGTAATCAGACCTTCGAATAAGCTTAATAAAAACAAACTAGAAGAAACCCTAGAGCTATCTAAACCCACTTTAGGTGATGACCCTAATGAGGATGCGCTGAATTTCACAAACTGGTTTCAGAACGCCATAACTAATACCATACAACCAAAAATAATCGTCAGTCTTAGGTCAGGCCGGTCCTCCCTTTGGTATTCCACTCTGGACTCCTGAATAAATTTAATGTCGACGTCAAGAAAGAATTTGGAGATCTGAATATGACCAAGCTGAGAAAAGGAAATACAAAGATCTAATAATGGAGTATAAATCATTAATAATGACAGAGAAGACTAGATACTTTTACAGATATGGTCCGATCCACAGTTGTTGCAAACTGTTCAAAAACAATTTTACCCCCCACCCCACTATTGATCCCTCCAACCCAGGAGATGTGAGAAAACCTCGCCAACATTTTCAGGAATAAAGTAGAGTAAATCTTCCAGGACACTACTCGCATGAGACACGACTACCCTTTGGCTCCACAATCAGCTCCCTGCTATGTGGATCTTCCTGTGTTTGATAAATTCCCAAAGATCTCTAATGATAGCTTGGTCAATCTTCTCAGTTGCACCATATCTGGTGCCCCTACAGATCACTGCCCTGCTAAAAATGACCACAAACTAGAAGATTACATTGAACATTATCTCAAACAACTGCTTAATACTGTTCTAGCATTAGAATAGAAGAAGGCCTCTATTCGGCCTCTCATGAAAAAACCCACACTTGATCCACTGGAGGAAAATAATTATCATCCTATTGCCAGACTCCCGTTTTTGACAGGAATCTTGATATGTCTCTCACCAATTATTCGGAACAGAATCACATATTTGATCCATGTCAATTTGGTTTAAGGAAATGGCACAATACTGAAACCGCGCTAGTCGCAGTCTCAGAGGAAGTCAGGGATGTCCTGGACCGTGGAGGAAAGGCAGCGGTGGTTCTATTGGACGTATCCACTGCCTTTGAAATGCTCTGCCATAATAACCTGAAACAAGGGTTATTTGATATAGGTGTCCGTGGTTCAGCACTTAGCCTGTTATCTTCCTTTCTAGACAACAGGGAACAAACCATCAGACGCATATTTCAAAACCTTTTATATTACTGTGTGATGTCCCACAAGGATCCTCCTTGAGTTCAACACTCTTTAAGATATATATGGCTTTTCTACGGTGTCCTTGCAGATAACACCCAAATTGTGATCTCTACTGAGGACAATATAGATGAAGTCACTGCTAGATTTAACACTTGTATAGGTGCTACAATAGAATGGATGAGCCTCCAGGCGCTGAAAGTTAATTCTGATAAAATGAAAGTTCCTTCTTTTTGGGCATAACTCTTCACTTTGGAATACATCCTAGTGGCTGCATTCCTTAGGACTCTTTCCATGGCTGTCTGTACCCACTCTGCAAGTACAGTGGATCATCCCCCCTATGCTGTAAGGCTTTTGAGGATTTTATTTGCACAGTCTGTAGCTGAACCCTGGATGTGTCCCCAGAACCTAGCATTGATACCATCAGCTCTACAGCCTTCACCTTTTCTGATCCCTCTGTGATTACTATAAAGATTTTTTTTTTCCTTAGTAGCAATATTGTCTGTCAGGAATCTGTAGGAGTCAGATTCCATGTTTTCTAGGTCTACCTATGCCTCGGGGTTCATACATAGTTAAATTGGGTTTGGGCCCCTGAACTATCTGCAAATGTGTGTCCCTGTGTCACTGTCCCATCCTTTGTTCCACCCCTCTTCCAAGGATAAGTTTCATCTTCAATCTTTTGATGTTAAGTAAACACTGAAACGTTTCTCTGGACTTTTGAATTCAGACGTTGCAACATCCTTTTGGCAATGTTGGCAAGGGAAGACCTCAAAACATTCCACTGTGACCCCTAGTCATTGAATAAAAATGATAATGTCCTTTACCTATTCTCAAGTGCAAGAAGGTCATCAGCGGAAGTCTTGTGTGGGTGATGAAGCCCCAAGTCCACTTCCTCGAAATAAGCGCTGGTTTCTTTACAAGAGGTTCTCCGAGTAGTGTCCTCATCTTCCCCCTCGAATTTCATCTTCCTCTACAGGCTAGAGGTGGGTGATTAAGGTGCAATGTACTTTTGAGAAAGAATTTTAACTTCTGTGATGTCCCCTGAATTGTTGATTATTCATGGATGAATCATGCAGCTTATTGCCAGATGTGTTTCTGAGTAACTCGGATTGAACCAAAACCATGTACTGAGGGTATATCTCCATTACAGACCAAATTCACAGATCTTATTGCTATAAGAGGTGTTACTTTTTTTGGGAAATTCAAGAATAGGTCAGACTTACACCACAAGTAAGGCACAACGGCTCAAAAAAACCTTTGTAAATCTGTCCCTATGTTATTAACAACTGGTTGCAAAGAGAACGCACTGGCATTCTGGTGAGGTGGTCTTTAAAGGGTGCTCCTAGTGAGGGGAGAGGAGGCTTACTTCTACTTATGAGTTATTTTTATTAAGCAAGTGGATGCTGGGCTTTGAAGGACACAACGAGCTTCAGCCACAAATAAAGTAGTAAATCTGCACGTGCAGGATTACACCCATGTGCAAGTGTAGATTTACTATTTTGTGAAATTCACAAAATGTACCTGATTGTGCTTGGAAGCTGCACCAGGCGCAGGTTGTCATGTGTATTCCTGGGCAGATCATGTGGTGTTTCCAGTCAGATCTTATTCTCACTGTGCAGAACTCAGAACAAGGGGAATAGAACTTCCAGCCGAAACCATTTATTCTTCATTTTTGGGGATGTTTTTTCTCCTCTGGGAAAATATTTTTCCCATTGGAAAAACCCCTCAACCACCAACACCCACACCAAAATCCTGTTGAGGGTGGCGCAGCTGGGGTAGAAAAAGAAGAAAGCAAGGAAGCAATGTCGGCTTTTAAGGGATACAACACTCATTTTATGAAATGCCGCACCTGTCAGAAACCATGAATTCTATAAAATCTAAACAGCCCGCCAAGTCGCATCATTCAGCCCAAGCTAAGCTGTGCTGTACTCGTTCTGTTAATTATATAACTAAGAAATACTAGGAAGCAGACAGCTGTGCCCTTTAACAAATAACCCTGTTGTTCTTCCAAACCGTCTAGTCCATGGTAAGGGCAGAATCCTCTTTAGCTGGGATTGAATTCTTAACTGGAATCTTTCACAGTTTTTAAAGGAGGCTGCAGGGGTGGGCATCAGTGCTCATTTTTAGATCTTGCTTATAGTTTTCAGCTGTCTGTTTGCAAAAAACCTCTCGTGGAGCATACCACAGTGGGCTCAGAGACTGCCTATTGCTTACTGATTGTTGGCTTTTTTGTCACTCTCATTTGCTCACTTTTTACTCAACGGCTTTCCTTTCTCTTCTTGTGTTTGTCCCTAGTGAAGGTTACTGGCCCCTTTGACATTTCAGGGTCTGCAGGAAAACTACAGATCCTATGAATTTCAAACAGAGATTTCAAACTGAAAGCAGTTAAAATCTCCAGGTTCACTATGGCAGACAGAATGAGGAATTACTACAGAAAACTGGCTCAGATGTACCAATTATCTCTAGGTCACTGGGTCCTTGTCCCATTCATAACTCATGAAGATCTAGTTTATCTTAGACAGAAAAAAGAACCTTAGGGTTGCTGGGTTCCCCTACCCATCCCCTTGGACTGGAACACATAAACTGGACTTACCCAGCAGCCACTCTGTTTTTTTTCTGCTTGACAGAAACAGGACAAGAGCTGGGCTGCTCCTGCTGGGCGGGAGCAGCAGTGTTTCTGCGTGGCCATTTTTTTTGTCGATGTGAACGGTCTCCCGGCCTGCGGGGCTTGCCGGAATATGTGTCAACAGGAAGTCCGTCCCTTATAGGCTGGGGTAGTTCCGCGTTACAGTAGCGTCTCCCTGCGGGCTGGGCCCACTTGGCAGACGCAGGTGGTGTTGGGCACGTCAGAGCTGGATTGGATGTGCTCCAACGGTGCCTGTTTCCCTGCCGCTTCATTCAAAGCTACTGGATATGTTGTGGGCTTGTTTGGCACAATGGAGCTGGACAGGGTATGCTCAGGCAGTGCCTGGCTTCCGGTTTTCATCATGAAGGATTGTCGGGCTGGGTCCAAGCATGCCGGTTATGGTGGGCGTGTCTGGGCCGGCCTGGAGGCACGATGCCTTCTGAGTTTTGATGATGGAAGTAAGTTCCTGGGGTGAGTACAGCATAGCAGGTTTATATTCTTATTCTCCAGTGGTATTTTCTATTGTGGTCCTACTGTTTTTTGTGATGGGAAAGCATACGAGAAAGAGGAAGCATGGTGCGAAGTCTTCCTCTTCGGTTTCTAGTTCCTCCAGCTCTTCTACTTCCCCTCCTAAATGCACTGAGGTTGGGGATGCTAAATTGAGGAGGTTGACCTGGGAGATGCTGTTGGAAATTAGGGATTCCCCCAGGCCTAAAGAGAGTAGTTCTTTTCCGTATCCTTCTTCTACAGGGTCTGAGAAGGAGCAGCATGGGCATGAGGATATGAAGGAGAAGTATGTGTCCACGGACATGATGCCTGACTTGATCTGAAGGATGAGGAACAAAAGAGTACGGAGGGATACATCTCACATTTATTTACCGACAGGGCACAATTAATTACCCTGATGTTTATCAATAGTTTTCCAACAAATAATTACCAATGGTTTATTTTCACACACATGCCAGTGGGTCAGTCTCCGACCCACCAGATGATTTCACATAAATTAATCAGAAACACAAACAATGATAATTACATAAACTTACAAAAAGGACATACAAATATGCATATATATACACTGCATACAATTTAACAATTCCCTGACAATTCGAAGAACTAGTGTTCACTGATGTGTCTGAGTGATACACTCAGAGATAGTCCTATTCACTCACGAGGTATCACACCTCTATTTTTTCATTATGTGCGTACACAACCTTATAACATGCTTAAATTGATTGGACTCCTCAATTATAGCTGTCGACGCGGTCACGTTTCAGCCGTCAATTTCTTCCGGCTTCCTCAGGACAAGGTAACAACATTATCTTGGTAACATCAACAGCTCTCGGGGTCAGGTGGAAGTCCACTCCTGAGAGTCAACTCGCCCTCAGCGTTTCAAAATTCCCATAGTAGATAGTATTGCCATATATAGCTCCAATCACTCATTACTTCCCTGGTAATCGTTTCAAATAAGCTGCCAATCGCTGTCCTTCCACATTAGTCTCTTCCTATATCAACACCGCAACCCAATTTGCTCCTGTGTCTGTCCACCGAGGTCGGGCCTAAAGAGAGGAGTCTGTTCCGTATCCTTCTTCTACAGGGTCTGAGAAGGAGCAGCAGGGGCATGAGGACCTGAAGAAGAAGTATGTGTCCAGGGACATGCTGCTTGACTTGATCTGGCCTGTAAAATCTAATACAGGCTTCCAAGATGAGGAGATGCCTTCAACTTAATCTGGGGGCTTGTTGAACCAGTTCCAGTGTTCGGCGCCCTTGGTTATACCTGTACATCAGTATATTTCTGAAGTTCCCAAGAGGGAGCAGAAGGACCCAGATAAGAAAATGTTGCCCCCCATCATGGCAAAATTATACCCCTTGCAGGATATGTTAAAGGACCTTCCTGATACCATTCCCATGGATTCCTTTGTGGCAAGCCTGATGGGGTGGACCTCCTCGACAGAGGATGCGGTCATCAAGGATGCAGTGGATAAAAAGGTGGATGCCTCGCTTAGCAGGGTCTATTCCCGTTCCCTTCTCACTCTTCGGGCTGAGATATGAGGTACTTATGTGGCACAGTCTTTGCTGACTGATCTTAAGGCATTGTTCCCGTCCTTGGACGATGCCTCTGACTGTGCTGGGCTGCTCGATCAGATTGAGCGCCAGGCTCAATATCTTTTGGATATTTCCTTCAATGTGGAACCAAATATTAGGACAAGTTACATAAGTTGTTTAAGGAAAATAAATATTCCTCCTCCCTCAAGTACCCGGCGGTGCATAGACTGTTCTTTAAGGCAAAATCTCCTTTTTACTCCTCATTCCGGAAGCAGTTCCTCCTGGCTCAGGATTGCTTTGCTGCTGGTCGGTGCGGGATCGGAAGGTGAAGTGCCCTCCTCCTAAACCTCGCTACTAACTATATGATGGGGAAGTAGTTTGTGGCCAGCGGATGGCTCTGGCACTGCCACCAGGCATGCGAGCAGTCTACTTCAGACGCATGGGTGTTGGACATTGTGCGTCACGGCTATAGGATCGAGTTTGGTGAGGTCCCTTCGGCATCAGGAATATGTCCCACTCCTTGGCATTCCCAGACCGCAAAGCAAGTGACTCTGGCACAGGGATTCATTCTCTGTTACTGAAGGGTGCCATTCAGGAACCCCCCTCTTGGAAGTGGGGTAGGGGACTTATTTGATCATTTTCCGGGTGGCAAAGTCTATGGGAGGCTTCCAGCTGGTTTTGGATTAGAAGGCTTTGAACCAGTTTATGTTGCATCTTCCCTTCAAGATGGCGACCCTGCAGTGGATTATCCCTCTGGTGCTGAAGGACCATCTGATGTGCACCTTGGACTTGCAGGATGTTTACTATCATGTGCCCATTCATCCCCTCTGCCAGAAGTTTCCAAGGTTCTGCATCCAGGGGGTTCATTACCAGTTTCTGGTCCTTCCATTAAGCCTGAGGTCAGCCCCCATGGTGTTTACCAAAGGTGGTGGCCCCTCTGGTGGCCTCCCTTCATCTCACAGAGATCCAATTGTACCCGTATCTAAACGATTGGCTCCTCCATGTTCCATCAGGGGAACTGATCCTGGGGCATCTGGGGATTGTGTGTGCCGCGCTCAAGGCCCATGGGTTTGTCCTGAACTTGGACTCTATGTATTGGTACAGAATGTAGTGGAAAAAGATGAGGCAAGTGGATCTGCTTTTTAAAAAGCATTTTCTCTTACCTTGCCTTCTGCTGTCCCCTGCCATTCATGGCACCCATATCATTGACTGTTGTGCATCCATGGTGAACAGACTGTTGTCTTTGTTCACAACTGTAGACATTCTATTTACTATGGACATGGGAAACAAATTTTGTTTCTAAGCGAGGAGTGACAATATACAGCTGATGATCATGGATAGGATACAAAACATCATGCAAGGTCCCGTCTTTTCATACAATGTAAAAAAAACCAAATGCCATTGGCATTCATAGACATGTCTTCCCCTGCAGAACTGAACTCATTTTGAAAAGACTTCACTGCCTTGCAGGAACCTGCTTTGCCTGAAGATCCTTCAAAGATTATAAAAATACTAAAATATCGAAGGGGATCCTGCCATGATTTTTTGTAATTTACTCAGAGGTTTTTGCAAAACCCTACAATTTTTTACAGGTGACAAAAAAATCACCTAAACCTGCATATTCGTTTTATGTCTGTAATATTTAAAATATCTTCCGTTTTGTGTTGTTTACATGTCTGTAGATTTTTTAAACTTAAGTATTCCTCCATTTTGTTAATCGCATGCATTTGGACGACAAGAACCATAGTCCAAGGGTAAACTACAGCCTGAATCCTACACAGAAAAAGTCTGCATTTTCTGTCTGACAGAAAGTAGCCTGTCGGGCAGCTTGACACTGAGCGCCTTTCCCACTGTGATAAATACTAATACTGCACTTGTAAGTTAAGGCAGTTCACAAATAGGTGGACAGGGGGTCACATACAAAATGTTTAATAAACCGTCAAAATAGGGTAAATGAAGGAAATTTTCCTCTGACAAATATGAGAGTGAAATTTTAATTTCATCTGTGAAGATTTTGCAAAAATGGGAACTTTGCCCCTTGCAATGGATCCACATTGCTGTATTGTTGGTGAAAAAGGTTTCTTGCAAGAGAAGTCTCTCCTGGACAAAGGTTTCTTCTGCGATCTTTGTTCAACAGAATCCTCTTTTGCTAAAATATCTGTCTGACAATTTAAATTATAAAGCTTCATTGTACAAAAATTATGGACTCACACCAAGCTGGGTTTTGGAAGTTACACAGCACTGAAGCCAATGACAACCACAGGGGGCTTACTCCATTGATTTAATCGAATCTCCGCAAATCATTTGATACCATCTCACATTCCTGCCTTGTTGACCAGCTCACAAAGATTGGTATGCTATGTTATGTTTTGGGGTCTTGTAGAGCGCACTAATACCAAAAGGTTTCCTGGCATATCTGCGACCTTGCATGAAGGTGGCTGATTTCTCTCCTTAGTAATTGATCTCAAACAGTGGATCTTAAAACTTTAAGATCCAGCACCAAGATGCTGAGGTGTGGAGCCCCACTGGGCTCAATTCTGAGACCAGCATTCTTCATTGTGAATATTGCACCTAATGCTGAGCTTATTCACCCTTTTGGTTTTGTGCTAATGTTGTATGTTGATGATACACAAATTTTGGCATGCTTCTCTGAGGACACAAATATGGCCGGGAAGAGTTTTCACAGTTGTGTGACAGCCTTGGGAGATTGGATGATGCATCATTCACTTAAATTGAATAGGGGCAATACTGGGATACTTTTTTCAGGGCTGTGTCATGTCTTGGTGCCCTGAACGTTGGCCAGCAGTTCTGGGCCCCTTTCTCACTCCCAAAGAAGCACTTAAACATCTTGGAATGAAGATGGACACACCTCTCTTTTTTTTTACCAATCAAATTACCCCATGAGGTCTTCCTGCTACCATTACGTGAAACTGTTATTGAAATTTCATCCTGTACTTCTGGAAACTGTGAGAATGAACGGCGCCACCCGATCCTAGAGGCGTGGCGCCCTTAGTGGCATCCGGGGGCGGGAGCCAGCAGGGATGTCTTCAAGGCAGAAACAAGGACAGGGAAGAGCCAGCACACGTCATCAGGAAGGCAGGGCCGACCTTCCCTCCCCCAAGGGTACAAAAGCCTCGGGGGAGGCTGAACTAACCCTCTTTGTCCTCTCTCAACAGCTCCGGCGGCAGCAGACCAGCAAAGAATTACGATGGAAGCGGGGTCGCTGCACATGGGGGAAAGAAGAGGGCCTCACAGCGTAGTCTTTAGGTGAGTTTTAGTATCATGTCTGTGGGTTTGAATTCGAAGAATGCTCACCGAGCAGCAACAGCGGTTACATGTTCAGTAGTGCGAGATTCATTAGCCCTAATCGATTCTTTTGTTTCCTTCACTTCGAGGACATGCTTCGCAGAAAGGAATGCAGTCATGGAGAGTCCCGGTCTGCCAACATGCCCGGAGAGCAGCAGCCTAGCCCGGTAATATGGCCAGCGAACTTCGGAAGATGTCCACAGCGTGGACAGCAATGGCGGAAGCCTCATGGCTCGCGCACAAAGGGTATGAAACTGCAAGCGGGCACTTCTTGCCCTGACGCTTTGCTACCTTAAATAACTAATGCACAGTTAAAAAAGATGTTCAAGTGAATACATTTGGCTGACATTGAATACATATGTTTACGATCCTTTTGCATCTTATAATGGAGAGAGCATATTGGGTCTGATATACGTATATCAGCAACTTGTGTGATTATTTGCTAGCGCGTGGGAAGGATGAAGCGCGAACCAGGATAGCCCCCCGTAAAGGAATAATTTGGGTCGGGAGCCAGTGGCGTACGTATTACGTGCAGCCATGAATCTTAACAAACGGCACATCCCTAAGTTCAAGACTGCCTGCAGCAATTTGGAGATAACAAATTGTCTAAATTGTCCTCTTTATTACGAATTGAATAAAAGAGCGTGCGGGACATAAATCTTTTGTGTAAACTGTTATAGTTGTTCTACATCATGACCCAGCACCCTAGGATTGCATTCAAAGTGAAATGAAGTCAACAGTCATGGACGTAATAAAAGTTGTAATAACAACAGTTTTCACTACATTGGTACATCTGAAAGTACATCGGACTCCTGACTAAGTAGCATGTTTTAACCATTCATGCAAATCTTTCATTGAACACATGCTCATACGAGTGGCAAAGTATTGGAACGGGAGGGCTTAATCGACAAACAGGGAGACTTATGGGAGTTGTATTGTTTAGCAGAAGCTCAGAGTAGGCGGGTCGGTACATCAGTTGAGAGTATTTGACGATGTTTAAAACACGTTGAATTACGCGTTAGAGAGAAACAGACGGTACCCTACAGGGAAGGTGGAAAACATTACGCTAGCATTTCAGAGATAAACTGAGGTATGATAGATCGCTTTATAATCTTAGGTCATGAATATTTTTCGATTAAGTCAGAACGAAAGCATTAATCTCATTAAACTTGGAAATACTTTTTGGAAGCGTTGCGCTGCCCTTTCTTTGACGGAAAGTGTCCATTTGAACGGGGGTTGCAGCATGAGGGGAGGACATTTGTCATAAGTACAGATTTGAGTAATGGTAAAATTATTTCACTCCCGCCACAGTTTCAGGCCTCCCACACTGCAGGCCGCGCGGGTGGCGCCGTTCATTTGGTCCGCTTCTTTCAAAAGTCAGAAATCTGCATCAGGTTTTTCAGCCTTGGGTCGGGCCAGCTTTCTAATAGTTTTGAATTCACAACATAACGTTTACATATAACTTAAGAAAACGTGCGCCACTTACAGCTTTCGACGGTGTAATCCTTAAAACGTTTTCTGAATCCCCTTTTCCGATGCCAATGATGCACATATGTTTTTGCATGCGAAAAAACAACCACATAAAAGCTTGGCTTAACGGTTACGTGAGAAGACTGGCGTCCCAAAGGTCCCCGGTTCGAAACTGGCTAGGCGCCATTATTTCAGAGGAACTGCAAACACTTTTGCTAACCTTTTATTTACCCCCGAGAAAATTTTGGGAAATATTATTTTGCCTAATGAAGAAACTCCTTTAGCTACCCCCCCTTCTAGATTAGTGAAGTGTTCCTTTCCCAGCTTTGAAAGGGTATTGTTTATATCTACCCCTGACAGGAGTAAACCCCCGACCTTTCAATGCTGGAACTGGTAACCTTCCTTCTTTAGATGAAGCCGAGTTCTCCTATTGTGCTCATAAATATTCCACATACTTTTACTTTGTACGCGTTGTGTCATCTCCCTATCAATTCTATGAAGGGTTGCGGATGGTTAATAGTAATTCATCAGACCTTCATGATTCAGTCGATCTGCAAAATGGATAGGTTAGCAGAAGGGGCATGTCAATAGCTTTAATTCCCTTTAACAACACATAGGTTTTGACACTGGAAATATTCAATTCTCCGGTTTTGGCATTTTCCACATAATTATAGATTTGCCCCATAATCCTCCATCTGCTGCATAATTTGATTAATTTAAAAACATGATATGGGTTTCTATGTCAAATGGATCAGAAGTTACTAAAAAATGTGTCGCATATGATGACTTTAAGTGGCAAAACTTTATCAAAGATTAAGTGGTCACCTTTGAGTTGCTGATTGTTGCTGAGTTCTAGTGCTGTGCTTCTACTAATGAAGTTAAACATTTGGCCAGACAGAATATGTGTGCCTTAAAAAGGACAGAAGAGTAATGTAATTCTACCACAAAATGTGCCACATTACCCTGCATAATGTGCTTTTTCTTACTACGTAATTTAGTTAACTCTGCCACATAATTTGGTCCTCCATTGTATCACTATTTACGTTGTTCCTACATATGATGGACCTCTTCTTTCACCCTTCTTTGGACATTTGCCCCTCAACAGCTTCCAATTTTCTTCGGAGGCAATGGCAGAGCAGAAACTACAGAAAGTAAGCATAATTTCAAAACCTCTTACATTCGTGGTCCTGCCTTCTTACGTTTGTGGTCCTGCCTTCAAGATACTAAGATGAAAGGTAGCAGGGTCATGCCAGGAGTAGAGAAGTGCTTGTCACCTGTAGCAGCATCTATTACCATTTCCGCTTTTAATTGGTTTACATTTGTGTATCAGGGGAAGCAGGCAGATAAAACAACGAGGTAAAGCAAGAGGTATGAAAACAAGGCTTTCACAACTAGGCGATCTGTACATTGTTACACCAAATTTCCTAAATGATAAAATATGCTTTTCTTCTGCGTTACGACTCTGGGACATATGACTAGTTAAATGCAGTCTAAAAAATGATGATTTCTTTAATGCAACTGCTGTTTAAGGCAAAAATAATAATTTCAATCACTGTGTGAAATGAACATTAAGGTAGCTGAAAAACACCAATTATTTTATTTGTGTACTTAATGGTGTCTTTTCTAATTTTGTAAAATCGGAATGCAACATCAATATGTCCCCAGACTGAACCGGCTTGTACAATATGTTCTGTACTGTATTAATTGAAAAGAACATTAGTCAGGGAGGAGTGTCCATAGCTGATGAATGTTATTACATTTATAAAAATCAAGCATAGATAACATTTAAATTCATGAATTATCAACTTTGCGCTTATTTAAAAATCTCAACAGGACTAAACTTTGGAAGACCTATTAATACGGCTCTGGATACAGTGTTTGTAAGGGCAAATCCCAAAAATGTGTAACCTTACTGCAGATGTGGTTAGCACTTGCCCAGCGGTAGTCAATTGTATGAACACCCAATACTCCAGGTTCTGTGTTATGGATGGCACTTCAGCTAGTGAGGATCCCAGTCTAAGGGAGCCTCCACCACTACTGACAGCAGACGGGCTACTGGACAGGCCCTAATTTTGCATAAATGTATAGCGCCATCAAAGTCACGGCCAACTCCATCAAATTAAATTGCCATTACATTGCTGGTGCTGGCTAGTCTCCCATGTGTGCTTTGTGTGTGGATTGAGCATGCAGGGAGGACTTGCGGCTCTGCCTGAGACTCTTCAAAGGAAGGTTTAGAGATAGCTCATCCATGCAATGAATGTGAACAGAAATGTCAGATAGTCTGCCACTGACCAGGAACAAACCCAATCATCAACATTCAATTCTCAGACCTCAAGCCACTATAAAAGAGAGTAAAGGGCAAATTTCATAAGTTTACAAATCTTAAAGAAGCTCAAGAAATGGTGCAATCTATCTATACCCTGGGGGTTTAAGTCGAAGAACCAAACAAGTGAAATTTGACAATTAATGAAGAACCCATTACATTTAATTACAAAGCAGATATTTGGTATGTCAGGACTGTCCCTTCTTTATTGCAATCCCTACACTAGGAGGATCAACATTGCCAGACAATATATGTTTGCTCCTAGTATATATTCTGGACGTGTGATGTTCATTCTAAGTTTCTCTCATAACTGGGGAATTTGGCTCAAAAAGCATAATATGTTGGAACCTCGCATAGCGATGTCATTATCATGAATATTTTGTGTTAATTTGCCATTTTATCAGAGCAGTCCGTGAATGTGTACAAAAATAGCCTGTAAAACAGTGTTCCAGTTTATAGGGTCATTTTATGGTGTTCTCATTTCCCATTGTGAGGGTATGAAGTTTGAACTCATTTTATATATGAAGACGTCTTTATCGTGACCGCCTGTAGTTACTTTAAGGGTCATATTGTACATATTTCTGCAATACTTCATTAGCTAAGATTAGGCTCCATCAGCCGCGGTGAATACTTCGTATTATCTATACTCTGCATAATATTTCCTCGGGCTTCGCTTTGTCAGGCATCATATTTACAATGAGTGAAGTAGTCTTCAAGAACATAGAATCTCCAGGTGCTCCCCAGGCTGGCAATCATCAATGTGTATTTTATTCAGAGGATCATTACTGCCAGGTAGCTTGACAAGGAATGCATGTCGCAGTCAGCCTGGAAGTTAATTTATTAACAGTCTACCTTCTACGGTAGGACTGGCAGCCACAGGTCAGCTGGTAACCAGCAAGTGAGGTAAGCCACCCTGGAAATGAAGGGAGGTTCCCAAGATCCCAGAGATGGTTTTCTTGGGTTAGTCCCATTCAGCCCACTACGGTGTAGTTGGCTTGATCAGGCCTCAACATAAGCATCAGGAGGGATGGGGTGTTACCGATGGGAGGCCCTGAGTGCCATCAGCTGTGAATTCATACATTAACAGGGAGTGGTGCGGAGGTGGCACCCAGCAGCGAAGGCTGTTAGGTCCAGGGGAGGGCGAGCGCGCCAGTAAGCTACTCTCCCTGTGGCGGGGGCCCAGGCAAGAAAAGGGTGTGGACTTCCCCTTTTGGTATGGACTGGCTGCCCATGGAAAGGGCAAGCAGTCATTGTGGGGCTCTGAGCTGGCGGGAGAGGGGGGACTGACCTGCTGGTGGTCCTGACCACTCCTGCCCTACCCGTGATGACGGGGTGTCGGTTTATAAACATTGGAGGGGGTATACCCCGGTATGTTTGTCACAAGTAGTGGCAGATTATTTACCTGCGGCTCTGTTGACCGGAGGGCGGTCAACTTAAGGAGAGCAGGCTATCTTGGTTGTGGCCTGCTGGCACAGCCCGAAGGACAAGCAAAAAGGCCGCTTGGAGAGCGGGGCGTAAATATAATGGCAATCTATAACTTTGAGATTATTTAATGCTGTTGTGTTGATAAGCAAGTATTTTTAAAGATTTACCTTAAACCTTAATCAAGATGAATAAAGGATTAATGACACTGCTTGAAGTTTTTAATAAAAGACTACGCGGTGAACGACAACAACCTGCTTCATGTCTTTTATGGGGGAGGGCGACTCGCACCCGGTAGGCACACTATGAACGGCGCCACCCGATCCTAGAGGCGTGGCGCCCTTAGTGCATCTGGGGGCGGGAGCCAGCAGGGACGTCTTCAAGGCGGAAACAAGGACAGGGAAGAGCCAGCACACGTCATCAGGAAGGCAGGGCCGACCTTCCCTCCCCCGAGGGTACAAAAGCCTCGGGGGAGGCTGAACTAACCCTCTTTGTCCTCTCTCAACAGCTCCGGCGGCAGCAGACCAGCAAAGAATTACCCACCCACCCATCCCTGCAACAAGGAAGAGATTGGCGGGGTCCCAGGCAAGAAAAGGGTGTGGATTTCCCCTTTTGGTATGGACTGGCTGCCCATGGAAAGGGCAAGCAGTCATTGTGGGGCTCTGAGCTGGCGGGAGAGGGGGGACTGACCTGCTGGTGGTCCTGACCACTCCTGCCCTACCCGTGATGACGGGGTGTCGGTTTATAAACATTGGAGGGGGTATACCCCAGTATGTTTGTCACAAGTAGTGGCAGATTATTTACCTGCGGCTCTGTTGACCGGAGGGCGGTCAACTTAAGGAGAGCAGGCTATCTTGGTTGTGGCCTGCTGGCACAGCCCAAAGGACAAGCAAAAAGGCCCCTTGGAGAGCGAGGCGTAAATATAATGGCAATCTATAACTTTGAGATTATTTAATGCTGTTGTGTTGATAAGCAAGTATTTTTAAAGATTTACCTTAAACCTTAATCAAGATGAATAAAGGATTAATGACACTGCTTGAAGTTTTTAATAAAAGACTACGCAGTGAACGACAACAACCTGCTTCATGTCTTTTATGGGGGAGGGCGACTCGCACCCGGTAGGCACACTATACAGTTACATTACACAAGGACATATCAATTGTTTGTGGGACCAGAGAGATTAAGTGATTTGCCCAGAATCACAGGATGTGGAGCCGACGCTGAGATTAGAACCTAGGGCCGTTTGTATGAAGGCAATTTTGCGATAGCAAACGCTGAAATTCGCAGAATTTCGGCATTTGCGATCACAAAATAGCTAAGTGGTATGTATGTAAGCAAAACAGCCCCGCAAAATAAGAAACCGCAAATCTGCGATTCCCTATTTTGCAATTGCATTTAAGGAATCGCAAATTGCGATTCCTTAAATGCAATGTATGAGGCCCAGAAAAAGTGCAATTTGGCCATAAGGAATCGCAAATTACCACCAACTTCAAGTTGGTGGTAATTTGCGATTTCTTTGAAAAATGCAAAAAAGTGCATTTTTCAAAGGCACACTCACATGCCCTTAGGGCATGTATGTGTGCCACATGGGCACTCATGCACATTTCAGGGGTGCAACAGGGTGTCCTTTTGACACCCTGGCACCCTTGAAATTGCATTCTCAATTTGCAATTCTCTAATAGAGAATCGCAAATTGAGAATGTCTTCCCATTCATGCCTCTAGGCCCATACGAATGACTTGGGAGGTATTCCTTAATTGCGAATTGCAATTTGCGATTCGCAATTAAGGAATATGTAGGATTCGCAAAATTATTTGCAAATCCTACTTACATAGCATTTTGCGATTCTCTAATAGCGATTCTCTAAAAATCGCTATTTAAGAATCGCCAAATGTAACTTTCGTACATATGGCCCCTAGTTATCTAGCCCCAAAGGCGGCAGCTCTGGCCACTACATCGCACTGCAGGAGAAGAGACTGTTTTTCATTCAGACTAGGATTGCCTCGCCATTCCTGTGCCACGTAGCCAGCGTGGAAAATTGGGCGGGAGAACGTTCTCTCTTAGGCCTCAGCTGCATAATCTTGATCCCAATGACTTACGGTTGGACAGTAACATCACAACCTTCAGTGAAAAGCTAAATACCCGGCTGGGCCTTCAGCAGTGATCTTCATAGCTCGCTTTTTGTGCCCTGTCTCGTTACCACCAGGATGCCATCTGGGTAGCTCTCCCCGCTTTATCAATTGATTTCATTCATTCAGGGTTACGAGGGGAAACTGCGCAACTTTTCCTACACGAGTCCAACGTCTTAAGCAATAAACATCATATTTTATTTTTGAAAGAAATATCTTTGCCCCAAGGAGTAAGAGGCGCTTTATGCTTCTGAAGGAGTCTTTTTTCACGTCAGGGCACTAGTCTTGCACTCTTTCATCTCCTCCTTCTGGAAATTAGTCCCCTAACAAATACAGCCATCCTTTCATTGCAATGCCTAAAGCCATCTGGAGCAAACATTTTGGAAAACTTCCTTCAATTTGCTCTAAAGAACTGATTGTGTGAGAAACATTTTAAGGGGAGGATTTTTTGTGGGTGGACAAGGGCCTCACAGATCTTAATTTGAAAAGTAGGGTTGTCTGAGCCTTTCCTCCTTATCAGGGCAATAACATGCACTAAAGTGCAATAAAAATCTAATATTTGAAAGGCATCTGAGCTTATGTCATGCACTATATAAGTCATAAGTAGACACTTCTTAATCATTTGAACTCTTGCCAAACGTAAAGTGCACTAATAGGGCTCATATAATGCAGCCCACACTTCATCAATATCGTAGCTTAACTTTCACCAGCTGGCTGAACACACATGGTCTGCCTTGCTTACTTTAAAAAATGAAGCCTCCATTCCTTCCCCAGTATTCATGTCCCTTTCAAAAGAGACTTCTTCACAGGTCTGTGCGAGGGCTGTTTTTTGTAAACCCAGGGGAAATATCCCAGACGCATTATCTGCAACATACACCTCAGCAGCTCAACTGCTGCAATCCCCATTTCATTTAGCAAAAACATTGAGGATTTATCAAAGCTGTCTAGAGCGAATCTATAGCATTGCTCCAATGACATAACTGGAGCACGGGACTGTTTGATGAGTTAAGGGGAATAACAGCCGCGGCCCGTGCAGGTAAGAGCGGTTGGGCCGGGTGAGGGGGGACTTCGCCAGACAATGAAGAGGGAAAATTAATTATTTATTTAATTTTCCCTCGTCATCATCTGTCGAAATCCCCCCTCACCCAGCCCCACCGCCCCACCCATTCTTACCTGCTAGGGTCACAGCTGGGGAATAGGGGTTTGGGGATGGGCCATGGGCTGGATGCAGGGAACAGATTTATCCTGCTGATAGAGAGACCTTCAAAAGTCCAGTGTAAAGAGTTTCTTTTTGTGTGGAGGGGACCGCAAATGCGGATGGTCGTTGATGTACAGTGAAGAGCAGGCCGTCCATTGCAGGAGGTCATCGGTGTAGCATGAAGATCCCGCAAGGCGCCATGGACGGTCATTGCTGGAGCTTCGCATTGGCAGTCACCGTAGGCTGTCAATGCGTAAATGCAAACTGCAGATCTTGTGTCGATCGTTGCTGGTGGTTGCTGTGGCGTGAAAAGTCGGGTTCACCGGAACTTCCCTTTGGTAGGAAGCGCGAGCAGCAAACTCTTGGTGTGAACTGGCCTGTTTTCAGTTACAAACATCACAAAACTTTAGGATCTCTTTCTTTTCTTGGAGAGGGAGTTCAACTGATGGCACACTAAGGGTCCAGGACCTAAGGGGCACCACTTGTGGATCAGTCATTCACTCCAACAGAGGCCAACAGGGCTCAGGCAGTCCCAGTTGCAGGTCCAGGCAGCAGGTCAGGTGTGCAAATGCAGGAGGGGGTCTCTAGAGCTTGTTATGTCCCTGTAGCACATAACAGGAGGTCTATCAACTGACCCTTCGAGTCACATCTGTCTGGGATGAAGGATGCAGGTCCAGTCTTACTTATCAGCAAGCAGGGCAGCAAGCATCAGGGCAGCATGGTAACAATCCTTCTGGCAGCAGTACTTTTTCTTCAATATCTGCAGATCCAGAAGTGTACTGGAGAGATGGGACTGAGGCTCTAATATTTATACCTAATGCCAGCTTTGAAGTAGGAGAATGTTCTGGAGGTTTACATCCCCAGAAGTGTCTGGAATTTTCTGCCTCCCTGCCCTGGCACCAGCTTGTCTAGGGGCACAATAGCATAGTGTCAAACCCTTTGTGAGTCTGCTCAGGCAGAGACAGGTTTTGTGATGTGTGCATGTAGTAAGAGACAACTCCATCCCCCATCAACTCAGAGAAGGCCTATCCTGCCAACACATATTCCCCCTTTGTCTCACTGTCTGGGAGCAATACACAAAACCAACAGCCATCTCCACTTAGTCATGTCACCTAGGATACAGTCTGCAGGCACCAAATGTTTGAGACAAGAAAATGCCAAATTTTTAAAAATACTCCAAATGGTACGTTTCTCCTGCACCCAACTGTCGCACTGCAGAAAAGGAAATCCTTCCTTAATATAACACTTCCTCCAAAGTTACATAATTTTTATCTATTCATCAATGTAAATCCAAAATCTTATGTCATGCGTCTTTCTTAATATTTCACCACTACGGAGACAGCATGTTTGCGCTTTGAATTCTTTATTCAACATTTTCAGATGCAAACGTTGCCAATCCAGACTTTAACGAAGGCATGTGATGTCAAACATGTTTTGAAAGTGGTCTTATAACGTCAGCGTGCTCCCAATGCATTCCGAATCTTTACAATTCTTCGTCAGGGGTTAACTAAAAATAAAATGAAGAAACAATTCAACTAGCTGCTCAACCATTACTATTGTGCAAAAACCCCAACTCATTACTCTGGCTCCATCCTCACCCAAACAGAACTAAAAACCATCCGATACTCGCACTGAAAAATTAAACACCCTCCATGCTCAGAGCCTTTCCAAATCTCAAAGTGTACATCCCCAATTTTATCAACATCTACAGTAAATCACAACTCCCTACCAACTGAACAATTTCCCCAAAACTCCAAGCCACCCATTTCTACCATTTACCTTCTCAGCGCCACAAACCGGCAGCATGACCTCACTTCACTTCCTCATCATAAAAACTCTTGTTGCTTTTCCCTGCCGCTCGGGCAGTTTTTAAAGAAGAAGCTCTCCCACCTGTAAACAATCAAGCCGTGATTCACTCCACCCCCCCTTGAAATGTCCCTAAGCAATAAACTGCAACTCCCACAATGCACTCTCCCGTTATCACAAAAATATACCCCATCCGAATCAAATCCACCCCCCTGAATCCTCCAACATGTGCAAAAACACAATCTAAAGTTAAAAATAGCCTCCACATACCACACCCAACAAATATGTGTCCTGAAAATAAATACATGTTTATAAAACGCGTTTGATGAAAGAAAAACATTAAAGCAGCAAAGTTCAATTGCCCCATCATTCCGTTGATGTTGAAAATCATTTCATTTACATCGTTCCACTTTAGGTGTTATTTTCCTCCTGTCTCCATGATGATAATTTCTTTGAAAGTTAAACTTGAAACCTAGGGGTGCAAGCTCTGAGGCGATAATGTTGCAAAGCAGATGAGTCATTATTGAGCGACTGCACTCCTTCCCTTTAATCATTGCACTTGTAATCCAAGTCACTGAATGAAATGCGTGCGAGCAGAAGCCGTGAAGCGCCTCTAATCACAGCTCAATTTGAAAAAATACTCCAAAAGGGCACATATCTCCTGCACCCAACTGTCGCACAGCAAAAAAGGAAATCCTTCCTGAATGAAACACTTCCTCCAAAGTTACATCATTTTTATCTATTCATCAATGTTAATCCAAAATCTTATGTCATGCGTCTTTCTAATATTTCACCACTAAGGAGACAGCATGTTTGCGCTTTGAATTCTTTATTCAACATTTTCAGGTGCCAAACGTTGCCAATCCAGGCTTTAACGAAGGCATGTGAGGTCAAACATGTTTTGAAAGTGGTCTTATAACGTCAGCGTGCTCCCAATGCGTTTTGAATCTTTTCAATTCTTCGTCAGGGGTTAACTAAAAATAAACTGAAGAAACAATTCAAATAGCTGCTCAACCATTACTATTGTGTAAAAACCCCAACTCATTACTCTGGCTCCACCCTCACCCAAACAGAACTAAAAACCATCCGATCATCGCACTGAGAAATGAAACACCCTCCATGCTCAGAGCCTTTCCACCTCTCAAAGTGTTCATCCCCAATTTTATCAACATCTACAGTAAATCACAACTCCCTACCAACTTTTTAAAAATGGCATTCTCAGAATTGTGACTTAAATCGGTCCCAGGATGCTTGTTTCTGGTTCTGTTTTCACCCTAAGTTGGCAGGATATGCCCAGACGTGGGTCCCTTGTTCACTTTGCCACTGGATTCAAGCTAGCCTGGCTGATGAGGGGTGTTTCCCCAAAACCGGTCCCAGGATGCTTGTTTCCGATTCAGGGAAGATCTGGCTTGGCAGTTCGGGTTGGACTGTTCCAATGAGGCACAGGGTCAAGACTGATTTGTATATGGCTGGGTCTGAACTGAGGTGGAGAAGTTAGCTAAAGAACGATGATGGATTCAACCCAGATCTGTCACTGGGGGTGAGTGTCTGAAAAGTTTCAGCACTCCGTCCATCATCTCTTTGTGTTTACTTAAAATCCAACTTTACCATTAAAGTGGGTTTCAAATTACAATTCTTTAGACACCAAACTCAACATTCCTACTTGTTCCTAGGGAAAAACCTGTTCTGGGTTGCTTGTGTTCCAGTTCAGGGAGAACCTGGTTTGGTATTTCACGCTGGACTGTTCCCATGAGGCACAGGGTCAAGACTGATTTGTATATGGCTGGGTCTGAACTGAGGTGGAGAAGTTAGCTAAAGAACGATGATGGATTCAACCCAGATCTGTCACTGGGGGTGAGTGTCTGAAAAGTTTCAGCACTCCCTCCATCATCCCTTTGTGTTTACTTAAAATCCAACTTTACCATTAAAGCGAGTTTCAAATTACAATTCTTTAGACACCAAACTCAACATTCCTACTTGTTCCTAGGGAAAAACCTGTTCTGGGTTGCTTGTGTTCCAGTTCAGGGAGAACCTGGTTTGGTATTTCAGGCTGGACTGTTCCCATGAGTAGCAGGGTCAAGACTGATATGCATATGGCTGGGTCGAAACTGAGGTGGCATGGTGAGCAAAATAATGATGGGTTGGATTGCTACCCGAGCTATTGCCAGTGGTTAGACTTATTGCAAGCAGCCTCCCATCATATTTTCTGTGTTTCAGGTACCGCCCTAAATGGCATGAGTATGCCCAGACATGGGTCCCCTGTTCACTGCATCACTGGAACCAAGCTGTACCTGGCTGATGAGCTCATACCTAGGGCTAAACCTGTCCTGGATTGCTTTTGGTCCGGTTCAGGAAGGAACTGGCTCGGACGTTCGGGCTGGACTGTTTCCATGGGGAATAGGATCAAGGCTGATTTGTATATGGCTGAGTCCAAACTGAGGTGGAATGGTGAGCAAAAGGTTGATGGGTTGGAGTGCTACCCTAAGCAATTTCCAGTGGCTAGATTTATTGCAAGCTGTCTCCCATCACCTTTTGTGTGTTTCATATACTAGCTTCTCTGGGGTCACAACAGACTATTATCAACCCCTTTGTGAGTGTGCTGAGGCAGAGGCTTTGTGATGTGCAAGTGAAGTAAGTGACAGCTCCACCCCCTATCAAGTCAGAGAGAGTCCATCCTGATAACACCTATTCCCCCTTTGTCCCACTGTCTGGGAGCAATACACAAAGACCAACTGCCAGATACACCTAGTCACTTAACACAGGATACAAGCTGCATGCACCAAATAATTAGGACACGCCAAATTTCTAAAAGTGGCATTTTTCAGAATTGTGACTTAAAATCCAAATGTATCATTAAAGATAGTTTTAAATTACAATTAGTTAGACACCAAACTCAACATTCATACTTGCTCCTAATTGAAATCACTCATTAAATGTAATAAGGTAACCCAATATTATCCTATGAGAGAAGCAGGCCATGCAGTATTGAAAAACAAATTTAAAGAGTTTTTCTCTACCAGGACATATACAACTTAAAAGTACATCTGTAACTCTTTAAATGCACAGCATGCTCGATACTGGGCTGCCTATGGCCGTACCTAAGGGTGACTGATATGTTTTTAAAAGGAAGTTTAGGTCTCTCAAAATGTTTTTTTGCCTGGTCGTAATGGCAGTTTAAAACTGAACAAACATTCTGCAATGACAGGCCTGAGACATGTTTAATAGGCTACTTGAGAGGGTAGCACAATTAGCCCTGCAGGCCCACTAGTAGCATTCAATTTACAGGCACTGGATACATGTAGTACCACTTTACTAGTAAATTCAATGTGCCAATGGTGTGTAAGCCAATGTTACCATAATTTAGGTAGTGATCACATACACTTTAGCAGTGGTTAACAGTGGTGAAGTGCTCAGAGTCCTTAGGCCAGCAAAAACGAGAACAGCTAAAAATTAAGAAGCAAGGCCAAAGTTTTGGGGGAAGACCACTCTAAGGAAGACAGGTGTAACAAAACTGAAAGCAGGAAATTTGTAAGATGTTTATAATTGATCAAAGTTTTAAAGAATTGATATCACACTCTAAATTGTGTTTATCATTTGTCAGTGTTTCAAAGAATTGATATCCCAATGTACAAGATGTTTATCATTACTATTCACCAATGTCTTAAATAATTATATTACACTGCACATAATTTTTATAATTTAGTATTATCATTTGTCAAAAAGAATTGATATCACACTACGCATGGTGTTTATCATTTATCACGATCATGCATCAATGTTTTAAAGAATTTATTTCACACTGCACATGATGTATTATCATTTATCACTATCATTCATCAACATTTTAAAGACATTTTTACACACTTCATGATGTTTATTATTTTTCTGCCATCAATGATTTCCCATTGTATATGATGTTCACCATTTATCATTATTATTTGTTAGTGTTTTAAAAAGTTGATATCACACTGTGCTTGGTGTTTGTATTTATCTTTATCAGTTGTCAATCTTTTAAAGAACTGATCAAATTGCACATGATGCATAACATTTATCATGTTTCAATGTTTTATTGAATTGATATCACATGATGTTTAAAGAATGGATATTTCAAATTCACTGTATATGATGCGTATAATTTGTCAACAAGGTTTATCGTCATTCATTTTTCAACTGAACAAGGTCTAGTTTGTTATTCTCAAACTAATGTTGGCAATGGTTTCTGGACATTTCTCAGTATCTTTGAAGAAGATATTGACATCAGAGTAATCACTGCTATTTTTGCAGTTCTAGGGTGCACATGCAGGGAGATGTGTGCAGAAGATAATGGAAGAGAGTAAGCTGTCAGTGATCATTAAAGAAAGAGAGGAAATTAACTATGACAGTGATAAGAAACTATAGAAAGAATATTACAAAGTGATGATGAGGACAAAGAGGAAGTGAGAAAGAGAAAGGTACAGATAGCATTGCCAGGAAAATAGATATGAAGAGGAACAGATACTATCAGACTCTCAGATATCTCTTTATATATCTGGACTTTCCTTGGCATGCTAATGCTACACTAGTGTGATCTGACTCAACGCCAGTTTATGCTAATGAGATCTTTTTGGTAGTCAATGGGATCTTTTTGGTAGTCAATCAGAATGCGCTGAGCAAACTACAATATATACAATCTGCAGTGGCTGAATCACCCACAATATGTCTCTTCCTAGGTGTCTTTGCAGAGATTATATTAATGCAACCACAGGGATGGTGCTCTGCTGTCCATTGTAGGCCTTCATCCCTATGTTTCTAGTCAATTGCATGGGGTCATGCTTAGTGACCTACCTAACTAATATTCTTTCGGCTGATCATTTTGTGACTCTCTCCCAAAGGTCATCTTGTAATGACTAGGTAGCATTACAGAATAAAAGGTAAGTCGCAAAATATAGGTGTCAAAATGGCATCCACTATTAGCTACCTGTTGTATGTGCATCAGGCACAGGGTTCCAGACATATATGCATGTTTCCTCTCTACTTCAGACCAATGTGCCCTCAAAGTTCCTAGGGTTAGAAGGGAAGGAAGCGGATTTTCAGTCATTCATGGCAGCAAATCTTTGGAATGCCCTACCTGCTGCTCTCAAAGTGAGTGTTTGATTGGTTCAGATGCTCCGTCCATCACCACCCCCTTTTGTACCACTTTGTTCGCCATAAGTTGGCAGGGTATGCTCAGACGTGAGACGTGAGTCCCTTGCTCACTTTACCACTGGATTCAAGCAAGCCGGGCTGAAGACGGCTGAAATGCCAGAAACCGGTCCTTGGAAGCTTGTTTCCGGTCCAGGGAAGGCATGGCTTGGCAGTTCGGGCTGGACTGTTCCCATGAGGCACAGGGTCAGACTAATTTGCATATGGCCATGTCTGAACTGGGGTGGCAGAGTGGGCTAAAGAACGATGATGGATTAAACCCAGATCTGTTGACTGGGTGTGAGTGTTTGATTGGTTCAGATGCTCTGTCCATCACCACCCCCTTTTGTACCGCTCTCAAAACTACAGCACATCATCTGACATCTGAAATCTTTTTTCGAGTCTAAATGTATATTTAAATACCCTAACTGGGTTTGTTTTATCACTGGCAGGATGCCCGCCTCGGTGGCAGGGCACCAAATAAAACATGATCAAAAATGAGAGAAAGGAAAACATAGGAATGGAAACAGTAAGTAAAAGGCTGGATGTGATGAAGAGGAGGAGTTAGATAGTAGTGTGAGACATTATGGAGACAATCTCTCATTTGCAACATTTCAGAATTGCCAACACGGGTTTATACTCCAGGCCCAAACCTGCCTGGAGTCTTCTCGCCAACCCAGCGCCGGGTCCGTGGCTGAGCCCCCGCACCCATAGGACGCGGCCCCCGGGACCCTCACTGCAGCCGCAAAGATGGAGCCGCCTGGTTCGGCTGTTGGGGAGTCGGGCATGGGTTCTCCCGCGGCCGTCCCCGACCCAGCTGGACATTGGAGAGGGTCGGTCCGCGTCCCGCTGCCGCTGCTGTTCACTGCTTCTGCCTCGGACCGAGTCGCCGCTGTTGAAAGTGGCGCGAGCCTTGGTGCAGCTTTGCGCCTACGGGCTGCATGCCAGTTTCACCGCCACCCCGCTGCCCCCAGGCAGACTATCTTCCCGGATTCTGCCTCGCCTCGTCATCGACTTTGGAGACCCCATTGAGCTTTTCCCAGGTATGGGGGCGCGGGAGCAACGACCGGCTGATTGTCATCGGCGTTACTCCAGTGGGCCTGAGCCTACACGCCTCCTCTCCCTTCCTGACTTTGATTTTTTTAACTATGTACCCCCCGACTTCTTTTGGCACTCTAATTGATACTCACCAGGTCACTCTCATGGACTTCTTTACTTTTGTCCTGCCTGCCATTTTGCTGCTGTTCTCCGCCTCTTTTCTCTGGACCCTGACCCGCCATCTTGTCCATTCCCTTGTCCTTTACCCTTTTCCCTCGTTTCCCCCTTGACGATCCTCTGATTTGCCTTTTCTCCATACCCTTGTATCCCTCCCACCCTCCCTTGGTGCTGTGACTACGTCCCCCCTCTGACCCCACTTAATGGAACTCTGCTCTCCTGGTTTTTTGGGTCTTGACCTGAAAAAATCTACTATTTTTATATATATATGTATATAGAGATAACTCTAGCCACTAGTATATGTAGTAGACCTGTACTCTCTACCACAATTTGTTCTTGTATGTGACTCATGTAACCCTAAGTCCTTATGTATCGCAACTGGTTCTTATGTAAAGCGCTCTGACACCTTCGGGTAATGTTTGCGCTATATAAAATCGCATTAAATAAAATAAAATAAATAAAATAAAATATACTCGAACCCGTATTTCAAGATATGCGATATTCCCACATCCAGGGTTTTCTGAAGACAGACTCTACCAGATAAAATCAGGCAGAATATGTCTGCGGAAAACTGCCCACAATGGGAATTATATATATAAATTGATGTTGAAATACCTATTGTGCAATAATTCCCTGCCCTATATGGTACAATTGTAAATGTCAATACCATACTCTTTGCACCCCAGGGTATCAGAATTCCCAGGTACCAGATTATTGCATCTGGAGCCTCATGTGGGCCATAATAATAGTCTTATAGAAAAGACTATAGAAAAGTAAATGAGAGAGAGGGCAGACTGAAATGGGACAGAAACATTCAGGAGAAACAGAAAACACGTAGAAAACATTAGAGAAAATACAGAGCCAGTGAACAGCAAAGAAAGAAGACAAGAAGGAAGTTCAGAGAAAGAGTGCGAGTGAGAATGGTTGAAAATAGATACACAGGTTTCCTGCTCTATAAAGAAATCATCACATTTCTTTCAGGACAGGGGATCTAACGGGCTCATCCAGAGACCCGGTGTGAGGCTTAAATTAGGCGCAAAATATGTTTCTGCCAATTTCACATTCTGAGTTGGAGCAGAAACTGAGCTTGCACCTGTGGACTACATGTGGGCGAGCCAACAAATTAAGAGAGAGCAGAGCCAATAGCATGTCTTGGCTGCCGGAGCCAGCACACCCGCCAAGAAAATATTTGGGATGTAAATCATATCACAAACATCATGTAATAGTAGCATAAAGTTTTATTCAAAGTTCAGAAAATCTTTTTTCTTTAACATGCAGAATCATTTCACCTTAGTATTTCAGATTATATCACTGCATTGTGAGGCATTTATTAAAAGTTTTTAAACATGAGCTTAGAAAGATTTCAGCGTTTTTATCCCACACCTGATGAGAGTGCCATTAATGAAATAATAGGCAAGTCAGTTGGCATTTGTATCCCATATGAGGACTAGATTCTTATAGATGGGGCAATATTATAGTCTATTAAATTAACCATGAGGTTTTTGTACAGTGCACATCCTGAACTTATGCATTTGAAGGTGCTCTCTTTTGTAATAATGAAGAAAAAGGAGGCTTGAAGAAATACAAGTTTGTCGAGGATCACACAGTTTGGTCAAGCGGAAATCTGGGCTTGATCCAAGGTGTTCTGGTTTCACGTTGTGCATTCAGCCACTAGATGGGCATCTCTTCTTTTCTGCTTTGTTACAGAAAAGATTAATGTCTTGTAGCAAGAGGTTGCAGTGTGGGTGGTCTGTGCAAGCACACAAAAGTTCGACTCATTTTGGGCTTGAGGATCCAAGAGGACCTTGAGCTGAGCCTGAGCCAGACATCTGGCTCCAGCCTGGTTTTAGCTTTCAGTGGCTTGTCCACCTCTACTCTGGACAAGGAGGAACGAAAGGAGAGAGACGAAGAGGAAAGACATTTGGGTCTGTGTCAATACACATGAAAACGGAAGGAGAATGGAGAATGCGGGCGATGAGGGGATGGTGACATAAAGAGAAATTATGAGATAGTGGGTGAAAGATAGAGTGACTTGGGAAAGGACAGACTGAGCGATATGCAGAGAAATCCTTCGATACCTTGACAGACAAGGGACATTTCAGCAAGGAAAGGGCTGAGGGATCCTTGTCCTGTCCAGTCTCAAATGTAGCCGTGACAGACAAATGCATACTTTCCCTATGTCCACAGACATAATTGCTGCTTTGGAAAAAAACATACTCCTGTTTTCTGGTCCTGTAAATATTTTTTACGTTTCTTCTCTGAGTTGCATGTAAATCCTATTAATTTTTAGCCAGTAAATTTGGAAAACGGTGCAGACCAGGGAGTGTATAGTGTTTGCCCGGTTGACCCCATTGACACCCTCAAATCACAATTTTGTATATAATACTATCCATGCAAATATTCTTCCATTAGCAGCTGCATGTCTGCAACTCTCCATCCCTTTGCACCCTGTCACAACTTCAAACCACAGACTCTGCACCCACTGGTCCCATTCAGTGGCATAACAAAGGCCCCCACAGCTGTGCGGAAGGGCCCAAATTCCAGGGGGTCCCCTAAGCGTAGTACACTGGCCTGAGAGCTCCAAATTAAGTCCGGAAGGGGACCCCTCTATGCTCTTTGCAGGGGGTCCCCCTCAAGTTTTGTTACGCAACTGATCCCATTTAGGGTAAACTAAAAGCAACACCTTACAACTATATACCTGAAGGGTTCCCAGAAGCCTGAGGCAACTCAGAATCCTGCAGGACGGCTTCAGGAGTGTGAAGCACTATACCATGGATACTCTCAAACACACTTTGCAATGCACTGATATAATCTGATATGCTATGGTGAAATGGTTCTGCATGCTAATGAAATACACTTTTTGAATTTTGAAGAAACCTTAATACATTTGTTAACGTTTGCTGCAAGATGGCTTTGAAAATGAAGGTGTTCCTAAAGTTAAGTGGTGCAACACAACCTAGTTACTTCCTTTCTTTAACTTCAATTAACCTTTAAATAAAGTCTTGGCTGCATTTATAACATCTTTTAAATGTTAGTGCTGATTTGGGTGAACAGCAGCCCAGTGCTGCTGTTGATCAGGGGGCTACATATAAAGGTCAGGAGGGCTGCATGTGGCCTCTGGGCTGTACTTTGTGTATCACTGCACTATACAAATGAATCATATAGAGAAACAAGTTAGGTTACAATTTAGAATGAGCTTTGTGCCTCGCAAGTGCCTATTGGGCCTAATTTAGACATTGGCGGAACGGAGGTAAATCTGTAGGCATGGTGGAGCATTTTATTCCCGCTATATTGAAGGTCCCCCGCCCAGCTGAAATCGCCTAACATTGGCAGAGGCTACTGTGACAGTGGTTCCTGTCAATCAGGGCTGGACAGGCCGTAGCGGGCATTGGGCGTTTCCCCGGTGGGCCGCCATGGTGGGGGCTGGTTTGAGCCCCTGGGTGGCCATTTTAGTTACTGGCGGCCCCCGGAAACAAAATCGCCCGAAACCAGCCCTTTCAAACAGCTCGGCGGCACCCCGTCAGCCCCCCAAGGGGGGCCAGCCGAGCAGTTTGCCAGGGCCTCTTTCGGTTCCCAGTCAGGCCCTGCTGTCAATGTATTAGAAGTTTGATGGACGGGACAGTAAAAATGACGGTATCATCTGTCAAACCTTTAACAAGATGCCAAAGCGAGATTTTGTTTTTGAAAATACAAAAGAAATGACTCCCACACCATAGGAGTTGTCTTCCATGGAATGAGGGTCATTTTGCTGTCTTCACTGGCCCTTACCACCAGGTACGTTATGTTATGTTATGTTAATTTATTTTATAATGCGCACAGCTACCCAACAAGGGTTTCCCAGCGCAAGCCAACAGAAGCTCAACAATGATCTGACATTAGCAGTGTTGATTAAAAAAACAAGTTTTTAATTGTTTACGGAAGTTCGGGAGCAGCTTCTCCCTCCGCATTGCAGCAGGTAAGGAATTCCACATAGTGGGCCCCAACAGAGAGAAGGATTGACCACCCATTCTTGACAACTTAATCCTGGGAATCACAAAAAGCTAATCCGAAGAAGAGCGAAGTAGTCGAGAAGGATGGTAAGGGCGAACCAGATCTTGTAAATATTTAGGAGCAGAACCAATCTTAATTCTGAACATATAACACAGGGCTTTAAATTTGATATGATGTTCTACTTTAAGCCAATGCAGTTCTCTCAGAGCAGTACTCGTGTTAGACATTCTAGGAAGTCCACATAGCAATCGGGCTGCAGAATTGTGCACCACCTGAAGCTTACGCACTATATCTCTGTTAGACCCCAAAAAAAGGACGTTGCGCAGTGAAACCTGGCCTTTCGACCGGCGACCCTAAATCTTGCGGGCAGTCAAATTGCCAAACCTCCAACGGAGCTTACTCCGTTGGGCCATCGGAGGAGTATGTCAACAACACAGACAGAGTAGGCGCCATCGCTGATGTACATATGGTCCACCCGATGCGTAATCAAGAGAGAGAGGTAGGACCAGAAAGCTAGTCCATGTCCCCGGTTAATATATGATTAAATCAAAAAGAGACTAGCTCAAGTTACTTTAGGGGAGGGGGAAGACTCTGGTATGTTTTGTCACGGAGTGTGAACACCCAGCAGGTGTGTTCAAAAAGCCCTCACCCACCAACCTAGTTGGTGGCATGCTTCATCATCGGGCCCACCCAGTGGCACCTAGCGTGCCCCGGGTGTGCTTCAACGCCTGACTACAGCGGAGCTGGTATATTACTGAGTGTGCGGTGAAGATAGTTAAGGAAGTGATGTTAAAACGGCTGGACGGTGGTCCCAGTACCCGAAGGTAAAATTAGACTTTAATACCTGGGCCTCCGTCAGCGGTTAAAAATAAGGCAAGGGGATGTAAGGGGCGAGTTACGACCTCTCACATCCAATGGGTCAACATGTTTCAGCCAGTGCCTTATGACTAGACTGGCTTTCTTCAGGACCTAAAATAAGTGAGTGCAAATTACCTAATGGGGGTGTAGGGGAGACTATGTGTCTACACGCCCTAAAGTGTATCTACGTGTGAGAGGGGGATTCCCTTCTCAAGACCACCTGTACACATAACATGAATGGACAAAACAAAACACACAGGGAGAAGGTAGAGTCATTAGGATGTACAGTTTTATGCACATCTGATGCCGTCACTATAGCGAGTGCTGGTGGGCTATAGGCGGCTATGGTGTGATGGTATTGGTGGTACCATCACAGTGGGAATCGCACTGATAACTCGAGAGTGAGGTGATTTAAGAGACGGAGAAAAACAAGGTGCATTAGTGAAATGCGGCGCAAGGAGGGATTCTTACGCAAGTTTTTGCTCAGTCTGACCTCAAGGTTGGGAGGTAGCAAAGGCTTGACCCTGGGGGGACAAACATTTACCATGCTGATTAGGGAGACCTGTTAGGAAAGAAAATAGCGCTTACCAGGAGTCGTGGTGGTGGTTTCTCATACTCACAGTAATTCTGGGTTGAGCCTGCTCTGGACCTGTAGTGCCTCCTTCGCATACCGGTGGGGAATGAGTGTTTTCCCAGGTCTTAAGTAGTCTTATTAATTGGTCTAATTAAGTGCACCTGTGATGTGGAGGGCAATGGTGAAAAGACTCACAAGCCTGAGTCATGCTGCCTGGAGTAAGTATGGGTGCCTTAGGTGCGCGCGCGCTCTAGCGTCCTGTCGCGCTGGGAGGCATCGTTATGGGCCACTGAGGAGTCACCCAGGCGCTCGCGTCTATAATTAGCGCATGCGCAATAGGTCCGAGTGCATGCTCATCCGGGGAACAGCCTGGATGGTAGTGTGAGTTGTTCGCGCATGCGCATTGTGACCGGGCTGGTCTGCGCATGTGCGGCGTATGACGGGTGATCGCCCGCGCATGCGCGGTGTGTTGTTCATCGGGCACACTTGATTTTGTCCATTGAGTGGACATGGGGCATGCAAGTTATTGCGTTTCGTCCATTGAGTGGACGTGGGGCCTATAAAAAACATTCAAACAAATGCATTATGATTCAATGTGGGACAATCTTTGGCAATTTCAAGAAATAGATTGCTTGGAGGACGTAGTCTTTCCAGTGGTACTGTGCCCAATCATATATAGTTTGATGATGGGGGTAGGGTGATCACTGGCGGGTCAGGGAATTCCACGGGATGGCATCATTCAATCCCTGGGTGGATGTGGAAAGGCGGTAGATCCACCGTTGTTCTGCCTGCAGTAGTTTTTGGTCATTGTCCACAGCGCCTGAGGTGATCTGCTCTATCACCGTCCATGATAGGTCATTTGGTGTGTGGCCTTCGGTGATGAAATGGTTGGTCATTTTGCTTATGTTCTTTTTGCATCTAATGGTACTGCGGTGTTCGGTTATGCGGGTTTTTATTTTTCGTGTGGTCATCCCAATGTACCAAAAACTACTGCAGGCAGAACAACGGTGGATCTACCGCCTTTCCACATCCACCCAGGGATTGAATGATGCCATCCCGTGGAATTCCCTGACCCGCCAGTGATCACCCTACCCCCATCATCAAACTATATTTGATTGGGCACAGTACCACTGGAAAGACTATGTCCTCCAAGCAATCTATTTCTTGAAATTGCCAAAGATTGTCCCACATTGAATCATAATGCATTTGTTTGAATGTTTTTTATAGGCCCCACGTCCACTCAATGGACGAAACGCAATAACTTGCATGCCCCATGTCCACTCAATGGACAAAATCAAGTGTGCCCGATGAACAACACACCGCGCATGCGCGGGCGATCACCCGTCATACGCCGCACATGCGCAGACCAGCCCGGTCACAATGCGCATGCGCGAACAACTCACACTACCATCCAGGCTGTTCCCCGGATGAGCATGCACTCGGACCTATTGCGCATGCGCTAATTATAGACGCGAGCGCCTGGGTGACTCCTCAGTGGCCCATAACGATGCCTCCCAGCGCGACAGGACGCTAGAGCGCGCGCGCACCTAAGGCACCCATACTTACTCCAGGCAGCATGACTCAGGCTTGTGAGTCTTTTCACCATTGCCCTCCACATCACAGGTGCACTTAATTAGACCAATTAATAAGACTACTTAAGACCTGGGAAAACACTCATTCCCCACCGGTATGCGAAGGAGGCACTACAGGTCCAGAGCAGGCTCAACCCAGAATTACTGTGAGTATGAGAAACCACCACCACGACTCCTGGTAAGCGCTATTTTCTTTCCTAACAGGTCTCCCTAATCAGCATGGTAAATGTTTGTCCCCCCAGGGTCAAGCCTTTGCCACCTCCCAACCTTGAGGTCAGACTGAGCAAAAACTTGCGTAAGAATCCCTCCTTGCGCCGCATTTCACTAATGCACCTTGTTTTTCTCCGTCTCTTAAATCACCTCACTCTCGAGTTATCAGTGCGATTCCCACTGTGATGGTACCACCAATACCATCACACCATAGCCGCCTATAGCCCACCAGCACTCGCTATAGTGACGGCATCAGATGTGCGTAAAACTGTACATCCTAATGACTCTACCTTCTCCCTGTGTGTTTTGTTTTGTCCATTCATGTTATGTGTACAGGTGGTCTTGAGAAGGGAATCCCCCTCTCACACGTAGATACACTTTAGGGCGTGTAGACACATAGTCTCCCCTACACCCCCATTAGGTAATTTGCACTCACTTATTTTAGGTCCTGAAGAAAGCCAGTCTAGTCATAAGGCACTGGCTGAAACATGTTGACCCATTGGATGTGAGAGGTCGTAACTCGCCCCTTACATCCCCTTGCCTTATTTTTAACCGCTGACGGAGGCCCAGGTATTAAAGTCTAATTTTACCTTCGGGTACTGGGACCACCGTCCAGCCGTTTTAACATCACTTCCTTAACTATCTTCACCGCACACTCAGTAATATACCAGCTCCGCTGTAGTCAGGCGTTGAAGCACACCCGGGGCACGCTAGGTGCCACTGGGTGGGCCCGATGATGAAGCATGCCACCAACTAGGTTGGTGGGTGAGGGCTTTTTGAACACACCTGCTGGGTGTTCACACTCCGTGACAAAACATACCAGAGTCTTCCCCCTCCCCTAAAGTAACTTGAGCTAGTCTCTTTTTGATTTAATCATATATTAACCGGGGACATGGACTAGCTTTCTGGTCCTACCTCTCTCTCTTGATTACGCATCACACGGCAGCGCGCAGCTGCGAGAGTCACCCTTACACCATGGCAGAAAACCATGGATTGACATACCATGAAAGCGATGTGGCCGACATACTATCCGACCCATCGTTCCAAGCTGACTTTAACATCTCCAGCACCATCGCACAAACCACTGATTGGGACAGCCTTACGGAAAAGAAGCGCAACAGGATACGCACTATCCTTCACGGGACAATCTTAACACAATACCTCAGAACTAACACTGCACCAAGAGGACTCCTAGTAACCAATGCCCCCAGGATCTTCCTAGATGACGCTACCTTCAGGAAGGACTGGGCCCAGATCGCCTGGCACTGCACCAGGGACTGGATGATCCTTATCATCAAGACAGCAAAACGCCTTTCAGAAGCCTTTCTGATAGAAATCCAAGCAACAGAAAGTCACTTTAAAGCCACAATAACCGCCTACAAAAAGAAATTGGAGGACCAGAATAAAGACATAAACGAATATAAAGAATATCTGACTCAGGCTAAAATAAAGAAATTCGACAAGGATTTGAAGAAATTCAATTACGCCAAAGTCTACCCATACTCAGAGGATGACTACACCCCTCAGAACAAAAACACCAGTATGTCAAACACCTCCGGAGATGACAGCTCCGTGTCCAGTGATTCCAGCACTGGCTCGGCGAGACGAGGAGGACGCGGCAGACGTGGACAGCGTTGGCAGAACAACTGGCAAGGAGGTCAACCTGGACAATTCCACGGTTTCCCACCCAACTACGGCCCGATGCAAAACCCCTACTTTGGCTTCCCGCCCATGTACCCTCCTGGACCCATGCCCTTATTTACAGGCCACCAGGGACAACACATTCCTTTTTTAGGACAGGGCAGAAGAACACGGGGAAGAAGAAGAGCAAACCCACAACAACCACAAGTACACTGGGGCGGAGAGGAGAACCCAGTCAGCGCGAATACACGCCAGAAGGCGAAAGAGGGCACAGCGGGAACCAGCAAACAATGATTCCTCAAGAACAACAACACTCATTGGTTTTCAACTTGTCTAGCACACCCCTGACCCCCAAAGAACAGTCGGTACTTGAGAAGGGCTTATCATTTGTTCCGACAACAAGACTCGACAAGTTCAAATTACATGTGGAACTGGCGCAATTCTTCCGGAAACTGAAACTGAAGTCGTTCTTCGAGAAACCAATCCCAGAAATAGAACCAGTCCACGACAATCCCAATATCACTGGTCTGCGACCAAAATCCACGTTTGTACCACCTCCCTCTGCCATTCCCCCCGAAATCACGACATTTGAACAGGCCGTGTACAACGATATTGAGAGATTAAAACCTACCAACCATTTTAACAACCTATCTTGGGAGGATAGGAGGGTTCTACAACGGTTGCAAGACAACCCCCTGATCGTTATCAAACCGGCGGACAAAGGAGGAGGCATCGTCCTCCAAAACAAGCAGGACTATGACACTGAGTGCCGTAGATTACTGAGCGACAACAGGAACTATCGCCGACTGGAACAAGACCCCACTAATGAACTGAGGACCACGATCCACGCACTGGTCAAAAGGGCAGCGGATGCTGAGCACATATCCAAACAGGAAGCAGATTACCTATGCCCACAGAACACCAGAACCCCATACTTTTACACTGTGCCTAAAGTTCACAAGGGGGTCACTCCCCCTCCTGGAAGACCCATAGTATCAGGGATCAACTCCCTATTGGAACCACTGTCACGCTACTGCGACTTTTTCTTAAACCCCCTGGTACAGTCGACCCCGACATACATCAAGGACACCAAGCACCTCTTACAAGTCCTCAACAACAAAGAATTCAACCCTACCACGCAACTGTTGGTGGGTCTAGACGTGGAGAGCCTCTACACCAGCCTCCCACAAGATGCCACTCTCAAAGTACTCCATGACATCCTTATGGCTACTAACTGGGAACACCACACGCCAAGAGCCTTTATACTGTCATGCGCAACCTTGGCACTCAAAGAAAACTTCTTTGAGTACGACGGCACTCTCTACTTACAGACCAACGGGACGTCGATGGGCAGTGTCTTCGCTCCAAGCGTGGCGGGACTATACGTCCACCACTTTGAAGAGTGCCATATAACTACAGACACCAACCCCTACATCAACCACATCCTGAGTTGGCGCAGGTATATAGATGATATTCTGGTGGTCTGGCAAGGTTCCCACTCCGACCTGGACAAATTCATGACATGGCTTAACAACAGGGACCCCTACCTCAAATTCACCAGCACGGCCAGCAACAGCCATCTCCCCTTTCTAGATTTGGATATCAGAGCCAAAGATGGCACCCTGACCACTACCACGTACTATAAACCGACAGCAAGGAACTCACTGCTTGACTTTACCAGTTTCCACCCACGCCCCCTCAGAGAGAACCTGCCCTATGGACAGTTCTTGCGTATACGCAGGAACTGCACGAACATCTCTGACTATAAAAAACAGGCTATGGAATTGACCAACAAGTTGTCACAACGGGGCTATCCAAGACCAATCATCAACAAAACACAGAAAAGAGCAAGAAACCAAAATCGGGAGGCCCTCCTTGAGACTGTCACCAAAGTCCAAGACAACCCACCCATCACCTGCGTAACGACCTATAACACAGCATCCAATGAGGTGTCGAAAATCATAAAAAAACATTGGAAAATCATCACTTCAGGACAGAGGAAATGGGACCTTCCAAGATTCGCATACAAGCGAAACTCCAATCTAAAAGACCGCCTTGTCAATACCCGTCCCAGACCACCACCCTCACCTGCCACCAACACCCTCCGCAACATATGGGGCCTCCCCAATGTCAGCGGGCACTATCCGTGCAATGACTGCAGCGTGTGCCACCTCACCTCTCACACCAAAACCTTGGATTTGGAACCAAACAAGGTGTGGACCCAGCGTAGCCACACTAACTGCAACTCCCGCAACGTCATCTACTTAATTACATGTAGATGTGGACTCCGGTACATTGGGATGACCACACGAAAAATAAAAACCCGCATAACCGAACACCGCAGTACCATTAGATGCAAAAAGAACATAAGCAAAATGACCAACCATTTCATCACCGAAGGCCACACACCAAATGACCTATCATGGACGGTGATAGAGCAGATCACCTCAGGCGCTGTGGACAATGACCAAAAACTACTGCAGGCAGAACAACGGTGGATCTACCGCCTTTCCACATCCACCCAGGGATTGAATGATGCCATCCCGTGGAATTCCCTGACCCGCCAGTGATCACCCTACCCCCATCATCAAACTATATATGATTGGGCACAGTACCACTGGAAAGACTACGTCCTCCAAGCAATCTATTTCTTGAAATTGCCAAAGATTGTCCCACATTGAATCATAATGCATTTGTTTGAATGTTTTTTATAGGCCCCACGTCCACTCAATGGACGAAACGCAATAACTTGCATGCCCCATGTCCACTCAATGGACAAAATCAAGTGTGCCCGATGAACAACACACCGCGCATGCGCGGGCGATCACCCGTCATACGCCGCACATGCGCAGACCAGCCCGGTCACAATGCGCATGCGCGAACAACTCACACTACCATCCAGGCTGTTCCCCGGATGAGCATGCACTCGGACCTATTGCGCATGCGCTAATTATAGACGCGAGCGCCTGGGTGACTCCTCAGTGGCCCATAACGATGCCTCCCAGCGCGACAGGACGCTAGAGCGCGCGCGCACCTAAGGCACCCATACTTACTCCAGGCAGCATGACTCAGGCTTGTGAGTCTTTTCACCATTGCCCTCCACATCACAGGTGCACTTAATTAGACCAATTAATAAGACTACTTAAGACCTGGGAAAACACTCATTCCCCACCGGTATGCGAAGGAGGCACTACAGGTCCAGAGCAGGCTCAACCCAGAATTACTGTGAGTATGAGAAACCACCACCACGACTCCTGGTAAGCGCTATTTTCTTTCCTAACAGGTCTCCCTAATCAGCATGGTAAATGTTTGTCCCCCCAGGGTCAAGCCTTTGCCACCTCCCAACCTTGAGGTCAGACTGAGCAAAAACTTGCGTAAGAATCCCTCCTTGCGCCGCATTTCACTAATGCACCTTGTTTTTCTCCGTCTCTTAAATCACCTCACTCTCGAGTTATCAGTGCGATTCCCACTGTGATGGTACCACCAATACCATCACACCATAGCCGCCTATAGCCCACCAGCACTCGCTATAGTGACGGCATCAGATGTGCGTAAAACTGTACATCCTAATGACTCTACCTTCTCCCTGTGTGTTTTGTTTTGTCCATTCATGTTATGTGTACAGGTGGTCTTGAGAAGGGAATCCCCCTCTCACACGTAGATACACTTTAGGGCGTGTAGACACATAGTCTCCCCTACACCCCCATTAGGTAATTTGCACTCACTTATTTTAGGTCCTGAAGAAAGCCAGTCTAGTCATAAGGCACTGGCTGAAACATGTTGACCCATTGGATGTGAGAGGTCGTAACTCGCCCCTTACATCCCCTTGCCTTATTTTTAACCGCTGACGGAGGCCCAGGTATTAAAGTCTAATTTTACCTTTGGGTACTGGGACCACCGTCCAGCCGTTTTAACATCACTTCCTTAACTATCTTCACCGCACACTCAGTAATATACCAGCTCCGCTGTAGTCAGGCGTTGAAGCACACCCGGGGCACGCTAGGTGCCACTGGGTGGGCCCGATGATGAAGCATGCCACCAACTAGGTTGGTGGGTGAGGGCTTTTTGAACACACCTGCTGGGTGTTCACACTCCGTGACAAAACATACCAGAGTCTTCCCCCTCCCCTAAAGTAACTTGAGCTAGTCTCTTTTTGATTTAATCATATGGTCCACCCGCCTTTAAATCTGGTGGCCAGACCAGGACTGGCTTTTGTGCTGTTGGCGCCCGGTGCGACAATCATTTTTGGCGCCCTCACCTCCTCGGATTCTCTCACTACCACAGGGCAAATGTGCCCCTCATCTCTCCAATCATAAGTTATTGCTAAACAAAGTGCCCCCCCCTGAGGTTGGCACCCCCTTCACAGGTCAGCGCCCAGTGCGGCCGCACTATTTGCACTGCCCTAAAGCCGGCCCTGGGCCCGACCTATAGTTTTGCAGTGATGGAACACTCTCCGCCAATCTCTACATCAGCCCCATAATTAAGAGTACAAATTAGCCCCAATTTTAGAAACGTTTTCTGCTGGGGAGGGGCTGTATCCCCTCAAAATCTTCATGCACAAGACTTACTTGCTGTGTACATTGGACCGAGTCTAAAATTTAAACATTTTGCTACTCCGCTTTAAAATCCCAGTGGTGCCCTGAAGAACGTGTGTATGATTTTAGGCCTCGGAGAAAACAAACACGGTCGTCCGGAGAGGGACAACCTGCCGTTTGTAGAGTGGATTAGCGGCCTAATTACCTTTATACGTTCTTGTACAAACTTGGGATCAAACGGCGGGGGGCTGTAATCTCCGCCAGAGGACGAGAGCAAACAGTCGTCGTTCCTCTCTGCCGCAAGGTGCTGGCGCCGGCGCGCGGCCCGGATCCGCGGAGAAGAAAGCGCGGGACGGGCCGGCTATCTGCGGCCCAGGCGAGGGGACGAGTCAATATTGACCCAGAGCTAACGCAATCGTGGATATTTAGGAGAAATGATGCCATCTCGTGCCTGACCCGGGCCCTGATAAGAGTTTGCCAAAGGTGATAACGCCCCAAAAACCACAGAGCCGGTCTTCTGGCTCCTCATCAAAGGTAAGACGTAGCGAAGCTGAGTAAGTGGATTCCACCCTTTCCTCAAGGGTGCAGGAGTGGAGATGAGCTCTTACTGTGATGCGAGTGACGCACACCGTGGCACAGACATGGAGGAAGGCGTGCAGAACAGGGGCGTGGCTTCCATTGGTGCAGCAGGTGCAGCGGCACCCGGGCACAGATGATTTAGAGCCACATAATATCCTGAGTACTGCTGCATTTTATAATGCACACAGCCGCCAGGGGGTAATTTCCTTCTTTGCACCAGAGAGTCATTGCAACACTGTCTACGCCACTGGTTCGCCCCTTTGCCCAGTGTTCCTTAAGGACGTAGGCTGTTTGCTCTCTGGGGCACCTAGACACGTTTTATCGGCATGCAGCGCTATACAAGAACTATAAATAAATAAATACAAACACATTATAATAAAGCAGTATTTAATTTATACTGTGCGGCATGCCAGAAGCTTGCAACTTTGCACTTGTATCAAGACGTGACTGATGTCCGATCTCAATAGAATTCATTTGATCGACCTCAAAAGTGCAAAGGCAGGAGTGGGCCCCGCAAGGTCGTTCCTTTTGTTGTGAAAGTGGTACAAAGGCTCTTAGGTATCGCGATAGCTCACTTATTTCTCGTAACCTGCGTCCTCTCATACTTCCAACAACATACAAAGTGTGAGGGGACATGAGAAAAGGATGACAACTGCAGATATAGAACGTAAATACTGCTCAGACAGTGTTTGTAGATACGAATACAAACCACATGGGATATTTATGATCGTGGAAGTAGTCATGCGTGATAAAAAACACCTGCCAATATATCGCATGCTGTAAAATTGGAAAATAAATCTGAACCATTTAAAGTCATTAACATATAACCATGGCGACTAAAAATACTACTGAAAAGCAGCAGCAGTCAAAAGCTGCTAGCATGGAAATACACAGTTAGCCCCTGAAATACAACATAAACCAACAGACCAGCACACATCGGCACTCAGACAGACAGCATCACTCTATTTGCAGTGCAGGAAATGCCATTACTTGTGCTCAAATGTATTCGATTCGTTTTGAAATGGCACATGCCACCTTGGCCGTCATTGGGGAGACTTTATGTGTACATTGATAGCACATTACTGAAGTTATTGATTACACCCATGTGCAAATAGTCCCGGTAAAGAGTAGAGTGCAGTCATTCAGCAACAGACCATGCATCACACAACAAAATTCCAGCTCACAAATGATGCTGACCTTTGTATCACAGATTGTTGTCACACATTGCCTGATCCACTCGTGGTGTCATAATCATATGTAGCGGATCATATTATTGTACAATCACACTGACCCAACTTGACACACTGTCCAGCATATTCACACAACTATGGACACAATATGTGTCCATGACATGCAAGGGAGTGGTCAACATTTTGAAATACCCTCCACTTTTAACCAAAGCTCGTACGGCAAGAAGCAAGAGAAGCAAGTCTCCCCCAACCCTCCCCAGAAAGTCAAGTCAAAAGATTTATATAGCGCGCTACATACCCGGAGGGTCTCAAGGCACTTGAAGAAGGGTGGGGAGTTACTTGTCGAATATCCAAGTTTTAAGTTGCTTTCTGAATGCTAGATGGTTCTGAGTGAGACGAAGGTGAGTGGGGAGTGAGTTCCAGGTTGTAGCTGCGAGGTAGGAGAAGGATCTACCTCCCATGGTGGATTTTTTGATGCGAGGTACGGTAGCAAGGGCTTGGTTGGAGGATCGTAACTGGCGGGAGGGGGTGTAGAAGGAAAGTCGTGTGTTGAGGCATTCGGGTCCAAGTTCGTAAAGTGCTTTGTGTGCGTGGGTTAGGAGGCGGAAAGTAATCCTCTTATTGACGGGGAGCCAGTGGAGGTTTTTCAGGTGACTAGGGATGTGGTCTTTACGTGGGATGTCTAGTATGAGTCTGGCTGATGCGTTCTGGATGCGTTGGAGTTTTTTCTGAAGTTTTGCGGTGATACCGGCGTATAAGGTGTTTCCGTAGTCCAGGCGGCTTGTAACCAGAGCATGGGTGACCGTTTTTCTGGTGTCGGTGGGGATCCAGCGAAATGGTTTTTTGAGCATGCGAAGGATGTTGAAGCAAGATGATGAAACGGCGTTGACTTGTTTGTTCATAGAGAGTGAGGAGTCCAGGATGACGCCCAGGTTTCGTGCGTGGTCAGTCGGGATGGGTGCTTTTCCAAGGGCCTCTGGCCACCAAGAGTCATCCCAGGCGGAGGGGGAGGTACCTAAGATAAGGACTTCTGTTTTGTCTGAGTTCAGTTTCAGACGGCTGTGCTTCATCCACTCGGCTACTTCTTTCATTCCTTCATGTAGGTTGGTTTTGGCGGTGTTAGGGTCTTTGGTGAGCGATAGGATCAGTTGAGTGTCATCCGCGTAGGAGATGATGTTGAGGTTGTGTTGGCGTGCGATGGCCGCGAGGGGGCTCATGTATATGTTGAAGAGGGTGGGACTAAGTGAGGATCCTTGGGGTACGCCGCAGATGACTTCAGTGGCCTCTGAGTTGAATGGTGGGAGGCGGACTCTCTGGGTTCTTCCGGTGAGGAACGAGGTGATCCATTCCAGTGCTTTTCCTTGGATTCCGATGTTTCTGAGGCACTGTAGAAGGGTGCTATGGCAGACTGTGTCGAAGGCTGCGGAGAGGTCGAGGAGGATGAGGGCGACGGTGTCTCCATTGTCCAGTAGAGTTCGAATGTCGTCTGTTGCTGCGATGAGGGCGGTCTCCGTGCTGTGTTTGGCTCGGAAGCCGGACTGTGAGGAGTCGAGGGATTTGTTGGTTTCGAGGAAGGCGGCGAGCTGGTTGTTGACGGCTTTCTCGATGACTTTGGCCGGGAATGGAAGGAGCGAGATGGGGCGGTAGTTTTTGAGTTCGGTGGGGTCCGCTGTGGGTTTTTTCAGAAGGGCGCTAAGTTCAGCGTGTTTCCAGCTTTCCGGGAAGGTGGCGGAGTTGAGGGAGCAGTTGATGACGTCTCGGAGGTGTGGTGCTATGATGGAGTCTGCTTTGTTGAAGATGTGGTGAGGGCAGGGGTCTGTGGGGGATCCTGAGTGGATGGAGTTCATCAGGCGGATGGTGTCCTCAGTGGAGATTGGGTTCCAGTTATTAAGGATGTTCAAGGGGGGTGAAGGTCCTGCAGAAGGTTGGGTGGGTTGGTCTCCGGATCGGATGTCGAAGCTGTTGTGGATGTCTGAGATTTTGTTGTGGAAGAACGAAGCTAGGGAGTCGCAGAGGGCTTGAGAGGGGGTGATGTCGTTGGAGTTGGCTGAGGGGTTGGTAAATTCTTTGACGATGTTGAATAATTCCTTGCTGTTGTGGGCGTTGTTGTCTAGTCGGTCTTTGAATGCGGCTTTCTTGGCAGATCGGATTAGTTGGTGGTGTATGCGGGTGGCGTTTTTGAAGGCGTCCCTGGTGCTGGTGTTTGGGTCTTTTTTCCAGGCCTTCTCGAGGGAGCGACAGAGTTTCTTCGATTTCTTAAGATCATCGTTGAACCAGGAGGCGTTTTTGCTGCCTAGTTTGATTTGACGTTTTTTCAGCGGTGCTAGGATGTCGGCGCTGTTGGATAGCCATTGGGTGAGGTTAATGGCTGCTTGGTCGGTGTTTGAGGAGTGGGCAGGGGGGTTTTGAAGAAGCGATGATGAGATCTGGTCGATGGTGATTTTGTTCCAGTTTCTTCGCAGAGTAGGTTGTGGATGGTTGTGAGTTGTGGTCTTATTGAAGGTAAAGTGTACGCAGCTGTGGTCCGTCCAGTGGAGAGTAGTGGTGTGACTGAAGGAGACATGTTTGCTGGAGGTGAAGATAGGGTCGAGTGTGTGACCTGCGATGTGGGTGGGTGTAGTGACAAGTTGTTTGAGTCCGAGGTTGGCGAGATTGTCCAGAAGGGAGGTGGTGTTGCTGTCATTGCTCTTTTCCAGGTGAAAATTGAGGTCTCCCAGCAGAATGTATTCCTCGGAGGGGAGGGCGTGTGGGGTGATAAAGTCAGTGATAACGTTGCTGAATTGTGCACGGGGTCCTATCGTCTCTTCCATCCAAACATCTATCCATTCATCCACCCACCCATCCATCCTCCCTTTTATTCATCCAGCCTCCCTTTCACTCATCCATCCATCCCTTGACTCATCCATACACATTTCCACCATCCATCCCTTCCTTTAGTCTTTCACTCATCCATCCATCCACCCTTTTATCCATTCATCCATTCTTTCACTCATTTATTCAGTTATCTCTCCATCCACCCTTTCACTCACCCATCCATTTAGTATTCCATCCATCCATCCATCCATCCATCCATCCATCCATCCATTCATCCACCCTTCCTTTCACTAAACCACCCACCCTTTCACATTATTTTTGAGCCTTTGTCTGCCGAGAGGCAGACAGAAGAGGCCCAACAAGAACCCCACCCTACAGTTGCTGTTAAAGAGTGTGTTCACAATGTCCCCGATGACACGTCAAATATAGGTAATTCCCTCTAAGCATAGGACATAGCGAACAGAGCCGTTTACAGGCATTGATAAAGTGAGAATTTCCCTAGGGCCTTCACCTCCCAAGTGACCCATGTTAAAGTGATTAGGACAGTAACTCCCTTTATCTTTCTCTCTCTCTCCATTTTTTCTCACTCTGCTATTCTTTCTCCTACTTACTCTTGCTCTCCTCTTTTCTGTATTTCAACCCTTTTCCCTGTCTCTACCTATGTCTACATCTTCCACCTATTCATACCCCACAACTCTCTTCCTGCACCTCACCTAACCCCTCTTCATCACCTCTCTCTCTTTATGCTGGTCATCCTTCTTTACCTCTCTCTACTTTTCTATCTACTACCGTTACGTTACTGTTACCTCCTTAGTCTACCTCGCCCCCCTCCCTCCCTCTCTCTCCTTTCTTTTCCCATCTCGCTCGCTCTCACTTCTCTTTCTACTTCTCCGTTCTCTACTTCATGTCTCTCGCTTTCTTGTTTGTTTCTGCTCTGTCTTCCTCATTAATCACTAATTATTCACCCTCCTTTCTATCTCACATTTCTATTTACCACACTCCTTAATTGCATCTGTCACTTGTCTCTACCACTCTCGATCTCTTTCTGTTTGAACTCACTTTCTATCGTTTTTAATTCACCTTACCTCTTCTACCGAGCCCCTTTCTCTATTTCTTTTGGTACCTATCACGCTCAATCTATCTTTTAATCTCCGAGTACCTACCGCTTATCTTTATATCTTTACTTTCTCCAAATCAGTTCTGTCTACTTTTCTCTTTCAACACATCTGTCTACTCCACCTTTCTCTACCTGTCTCTCCCGACCTCCCATCTCTTGCTGTATCACTTTTTATGTGGACTTATGAATCTTCACCTCTACCTCCTCTCCTTACCTCAACTCACTTTACCTCACTCTCTGTCTGCACCTTGCTTCTCAGTTCCCATCCCACCTCTCTGTAGCCTTCTTCATCTACTCACCTCTCTCTCAATCTCATCTCCTTTTACATCACCTCTTTATCTCATTAGCTCTCAACCCCTCACCTTTCTCTACCTCTCTCTCATCCCTTATTCAAACTTATTTCACTCTCTGCTTCACATCTCTCTTACTCTATCTCTTTCTACCCACCTATCTCACAATGGTATGTTTTTCTAGCTATCTCTCATTCTGTTTTTCCATTTCTGTCATTCGTACTTCTCTCGCTGATCTCTGCTAGTACCTTTTTCTCTATTTCAACTCACCATCTCCACCCTTCTTTCTATATCTCTAGCCTTACACATGTCTAATACCTGGTCGGACTTTCTTCGCATCAATTCTTATTTTTCCCATCTTTACCCTACAACATTTTATATACTTTGCATCTCTCTATACTTTTAATCAGTACCATACTCTACCTCTCTCTTCCTCCACTTCTCTTCAACTCACCCTTTTCTATCTTACTGGCCCTCAACCTCATCACTCAGGGTACCGCACCTCTTTCCATCTCTCTTCATTTCCTTCTCCCTCCCTCTAGTTCACTCTACCTCTCTCTAAAACCTTAAACATCTCTAACTCTCATTCTCTACTACCTGTCCTTCTTTCTGAATCTATATATTTCTTTCTTGCTACCTCAACTTTCTCTCTATACCCTGGGTCTCACCCTAATTCGCTTTTCTCTCAAGCTCGTTGGGAGCAGGAGTTGCTCACTGCCCAGGCGATTAGAACTTTGTGGGGCTACCCTGTGGCGTGAGGGGCGGACTGAAGGAGCGGCGCAACTGCAGGGACTCGCTTTCCCAGGAGTCCCTGCCCTGGACAGCACACCTGGTCCGCGCTGCCTCGGCGCCACGCCCACAGGTCGGCACACGTAATCTTTGAGAGACCCTGACCCCCGCTGCGCGGGAGCGCGCAGGAGTGCGCCGGGCTAAGCCCGGGCAAAGGGCGGGCCCTCTGAGGCCCTCAGAGGCACGAGGAGGCCGGCCTGGGCCCATACCCTAACACGTTGTAAGGGATTATTTGGATATACTCCTTGGTTTTTTCATTCGTCATGGCCACGACTCTTGACAAATCCACACCCGTAAATGTAGGGGGGGTTAGTAAGGGCACATTAGATAATTACTTTTCTAAGGTTGCCTCAGATTTAGATAAGGAGAGCGCCTTAGCCGAGCGTAGAGCTGAGCGACGTCGTTCGATTGAATCTATGAAAAGTAGACCTCCCTTAGATTTGTTGCATCAAACCATCTCACTTGATGCAAGTCCCCACACTGAAAATGAGGACCCCTTATTCATAGATGGTGTCCCTATACTTTTGCGAGACACGCCATCTCTACCTGATACTTCTAATAACTTGTACACAGATAACATATCCCTTTCTAGCAATTCCACCATAGGAGTAGATGTGATACCTGAGCCACCTTTATTAGTAGTTGAGACCATTAAAAAAAAGAACGTTAGGAAACCAGTCGCGCCCAACGCTCATGGTCCGCCACCAAGCAAAAGAAGAAAGAGGGGTGGTGATCCGCAAAGAAGCAAGATCAGCCACTCTGACTTTGGTAAATCTATAAAGGCTACTGCCACAACTGCACCTACCTTAAAGGCCACTGTAACAACTGTTCCAATTCTAACGGCTTCCACGGAAACAGTACTAATTCCAAAAGCCCCTTTATTGACTGCACCAACTCCACCAGGTTTAGTTACTCCTCTACACTGTCCATCTAATGAAGCACTGTCTGCTGTTCCTCTTGAAAGTATTGAACACCTAATTAGGTCATTTATATTACCCATAATAGAGAGGCTGAAGAGGGTGGAGCAATGGCTGGGGAACCTAGAACTGGCTATAAGTAACAATGTTGGGTTACCTAAGGACCTCGTGAAGCCAGTATCACCTCCCCCAGTTATAGTACCATCTCCTACCCCTGTTGCCCATAAGGGCACTAATAAAACTAGTAAGCCTATGAATCTTAAACAACACAGGGCAATACCCCTTAAATCAGCACAACAACCAGTACTGCATGTTGCTAGTGAAGCTCTGAAGGCAGGGAATACATTTTCCACAGGAAACACGCGAGATGAGAGGGGAACTACCAGTCCAGTTAGGGCAGCAAAGCATAGGGGGCGTCAAGTTGAACTACCCCCGGAAGCAGCTCCGTATGTGGTTGTGCTCACGGGAGTCCCGCCACTAGAGGATGGCAGGAGGGAAGGGTTTTTTCAGCTAAAAAATAAAACTATGCATTGGCTTAGTCAAAACCGACCACTTCCTTTTAATATCGATGGTGTGATTCTGCATGTTCGGCGACTCCCCTGGTTGGGAAGTAGAGTGAAAGATATAAAGGGGGACCTAATTGTCATCAACTTTAGAGATCCTGGATCGGTTAGATATATTCTAAACTGGACTCCAGGAAACGTTGGTAATTTCATCGTTCCATGTGACCTGACTTATTTTTATCCAAGATCTCTAGTGACCCCTATAACCTACCCTGGGGCTCTAGCTTGCCCACAGACCACATCGTCTATACCATCCAACAACCGGTATATGATGCATGCACCTAATCTTATGACTGCTGAAAATGCATTTGGGTGGGATACCGTACCTTTTAGGAGCTATAGAACGGAAATAGGAGGATGGACCAATTCGCTACCATTTACCCAGCTGGAAGTCGCAAATAGATTTGATGCCTTTTCAGGCTTTGATGACTGCGATTGACAAACAGGGCACCCTATTAACATCCCACCGACTACTGAGTATCAAGATGTAAATGCTAAACTAAGCCCCCTAATCCAAGTCCTGGCGCCAGAACAAACTATTTATCCCGCAATTGCCATTTCTCCTGATGACCGACATCTACAGAATTGTGAGCCTGAGCTGGGGACAGATTCTAGCCCTTTTATTATCAATGACTTCTCTGGCCCTTTGGATTGCGAACCAATTAAGCAAGACTTGTTGGTTGCCCAGGTCAAAATCCTCTCTTGGAACGTGGCGGGTCTTAAGAGTAAATTGCCCATTCCAGAGTGGGGCTCCTTTATGGCTTTACACGACATTTGTATGTTGCAGGAAACCTGGGCGTTAAAAGAAAGTGGGTTCAGGGTTTTGCAACATACGATGTCTTGGCAAGTATGGGTGAGAGGGGTAGGCCTTCGGGTGGGTTGTCCATATGGGTTGGTACGCACCTGGGAGTTAAGGCATCACAAATTCCAACTAATTCACTGGATGTCCAGTGTGTATTGCTGAGTATGTCAAACGGGCCAAACATTGCCTTGATCAATGTATACTCAAGGCCAGTTAATCGGGGCCTTGAGTCAGAGGCTATTGAAACCCTGTTAACCCTCATTCAGTCGATTGACTCCTCCACCGTCCTAATCCTGGGTGGAGATTTTAACTGCCACTTCGAGCCACTCATTAACTCGAATCTGGGTGACCCGGATGAGGTTGATCTGTTGTGGGCCATCCCTGAGCCATTGACTACCCAGGTCAAGGCATGGACCTCCCTAGTTCTGCAATTGCAGTCATTTGCGTTAGTGACATCATTACGAGCATGTAACTGGAGGGTTGAGCCTGATAGACCAGGGAAAGACACGTTTAATTGATTAAAACTCAGTACCTCAGTAATCGATTATATTTTCATAGAGGCTAGGCACTGGGATAGGCTGCATGAGTTCAGGGTCATTGAAAGATCTGACAGTGACCATAATGCTTTGGTCCTGTCACTTAAACCGGGGAGCTTTGGGTTGAAATGCCAAACTCCGGTTGAACATTGCCTCACTGTGCCTTTAATAATAACAAACTGTTGGCGTAGGGTTAAATGGCCAGACCTCCAGATGTCCACTAGTAAACTCGCTGATCTATATGTGACTGTCATTCCGTTTATTGAAGACATGGGGAAATTTGGTCATCTGGGAAGGGCATCTGAAATACACATTCAATTGGTTGCCATACTAAAAGATACTTTGTATCCCGTGAGAAGGGCAAACCAGCCTCGAACCACGATTTCTCGATGGTTCAATACCTCCTGTCGAAAGGCCAAAAAGGCCCTTCTTACAGCAATAAAAACTAATAATAGGGAGGTAATCAAGGCCCATCGCATCATGCATAAAACGGCAGACCTGTGCCTTCCGCCCTATTTGTTAGCCATTCTTTCTAGGCTTCATGTAAACAACTTTGCCCAGGTCAGGTGTGGTAGGTATGGCGAACTCACAGACCAATTTCCTGTCCATAAAGGAGTTCGCCAAGGGTGTGTGTTGGCACCAACGTTATTTAGTCTCTATATAAATGGCCTTGTGGAACATCTGAATGCTGTGGTTAACAATGATGCCCCTAAATTGGCTACAGGTAGAGTGCCCGTTCTGATGTTCGCAGACGACACTTTGTTGCTGTCTAGAACATCATCGGGCATTCAAAAAACACTTGATGGCTTTGTGGAGTTTTGCGACCTTCGGGGATTGGAAATCAACTTAGGGAAAACAAAGTTTATGATTTTTAACCCCCCTAAGCGCGTACGCCCAAACTCTGTTTTACATGGTACCCCCCATGGAAAGGGTTAAAACATTTGTCTATTTGGGTGTCACCTTGACTGAGAATTTTGATTGGAATATGCAGATTGCTAAATCTACACTCAAGCTATCCCAGTAAGCGGGGGGCATAAGTAAAGTCTTTAGGGAGTCTACTTTTAGGCCGGTGTCCCCAGCCCTGGAGATATATTGTCACCAGGCTAGATCGGCAGCAACTTATGGGGCTGAACTCTGGGGGCACAAGCAGATAACGAATCTTAAAAAGGTGGAGCAGTCTTTTGCTAGAAACCTAGTTGGGTTACCATCTAGTACGCCTCTGATCCCTCTTAGATTCGCTCTTGGCATGCTGCCAATAGAGGAGATCACAAGTGCTAGACCAATTATGTACTGGAAGAGGTTGTGGTCAGTCCCTGAATTGGCTGCATACAGAGCGGAATTTTCTGAGATTTGGTCTCTTCTTAAAAATAAAAAGATCCCTTGGCTTCAGCACATTAGTGCTGTTAGCACTCGCTTAGGTTTTCTTGAATTGTGGGAAACCCCTGAGACCTTTTGCCTCGGGATATCTAAGAATGAACTCCTCTCTCAGATACGTATGTTAAATTACCAAACATTAATGAGCTCTGTATCACTGGGCAGGTTGACATCTGTGTTCCTCCTAGTTAAACCAGAATCTAAAATTGAGGAATTCATGGACCTAATCGAACCCCCAGTTGCTCGAAAGCTATATCTACAGTTAAGGCATGGCACTCTTCCCATTAGGTCCTTTACATCTAAATGGTTAAAATCTAACAGTGAAGTTTGCCCTGGATGTAGCTATAAAACTGAGAACGTAACCCATGTATTGTTTTTCTGTCCTGCCTATTCTGCAATTCGAAAACGCTGGTTGACACCTATTTGTAAGAACTTGGGACTTTTGCATTTCACACAGGCTTGTAGGATATTGACTCATGACACTCATCCTCCCATTGTGTTTGCGGTTTCCCGTTATTTATTCAACATGTGGCGTAGGAGACAAACCTTTTTAACTTAATTACTGTATAGACTGTTTTTAATGTTTCGTATTGCGATAACTTCTAGTTTAATTCCTTCTTAAACATTTTATGATTATTTATTGTTTTAATGTTTGTGCTGATGTATTCTATATGCACTTTTTATGGTCTTTTGACCGAAATAAAAGTTATCAAGCAAGCAAGCAATAATGTCATAGTGCCAGCCGATGCACCTTGCAGCATAGCAGGATAGTTGATGTTAGAGAGTAATAAAGTGATAGACAACTTATTTTAATGTAAAACACATAGGATTCCACTATCATCATCCTACCCCATTTGAATCAGGGGTGATTCACCAACTTAAAACCAGACCACACATTTATTGGGCCATGACTTTTTGGTACCTGCCTCACTTCTTTTTTTGTGTGGTCTGTAAGCAGAAGGTGTTCAATTGCCTCAGTATAACTGAATGAAGTTCTACCACACCTATGGCCAACCATCTCCTTCAGTGGCCATGATCAACTTTTGTATAGGTCTCAAATTTATTCTGCTTCCTTTTGTCCAGTATCTGCATTATGCAACGTCCCCCCTCAACTCACCACAGAGCAGAGGGCAACAAGAGGTTCTTAAATATCACACTGTGCGCAGTGTGTGTGTTGTGTGGTGATTCACTCAAACATTACCTCCCCCAGTACCAAGGGTATGTGGAGAGTTCTAATAAAACCTTGAGATGATTGATGGGTGCTTTGGTGAAACCCCTGAGGATGAAGTCGGACATCTTCCTGCCATACCTTGTTTACTGGGTAGTGACTAAGAAGTAAGTGGTGGTTATTACCTTTGAAGACCACTGTGGACACTAGTTCAGTGTCCCCCTCACTTCTGTGAGAGAGAGTATGGAGACAAACCCAAAGTCCCCCACTCCTGAATTGGCTTGCTGATAAAAAGATGAACTAATTAATGCTCAGTGCAAAAGATAACCTTAAGCTGTTCGGACCTTGAACTTTGGGAAATAATTAGTGTGGTTAAAGCTATAAAGAAACACAGTGATCACAACTACTTGGTTGACATAGTCGCCATCAGAAAACCCGGCAGGATATATCATGTAAAGCAGCCTACACTTGTTAATGCTATCTTGGTCCACAAAGCCCTTATGATAGCCTTTCTTCATTCGTTTTAACTCTGTTCAGGAAACCACCACATTAAACCCAGTTTGGTATCCCCTAGACAGTTTTAATTTATTCTTTCACTCCACTTTTGCACTGACTCCACCCTACATATTGCATGTCCATACAAGCATCATTATGGCTAAAACGAAAAATATCTCTGATCAAGAGCCTTCTCACGGGTCCGTAGGGCATTGCAGTGCAGGCCCCACCAGGAGCATACCCTATGATGAGGCATGACATCCTTTTGGATGTGTGAGGGCAATAAGAAATAATCATTAGGGTCCCCTAGGATTCTCCAACTCTGTCTTTTCTCTTATACTCCACTATGGGAACAGTATCCCCTTGTTTTAATTATGAAGCATTCTGGAGCATGGGTATGTGGCCTTTATTAGCTCCTGTCACCCCTTTCGTTTGTTTATAGTTAAACTTTTTTAATACAATGCACCCTGTTCTATGAACTGTTTAGGGCCTACTCTAGTTGTAATTTATATATGTTAAAAAGGAAGGTTTATGTCTGGCAATAGGTTTATTTTGCCAGATCGAAATGGCAGTTTAAAACTGCACCCACAGACTGCAATGGCAGGCGTGAGATATGTTTAGAGGGCTATTTAAGTGGGTGGCACAATCGGTGCTGCAGGCCCACTCATTTATAGGTCCTGTGTACATGTAGCACCACTATAATAGGGACTTAGAAGTAAAGTAAATGTGCCAATTGGTTGTAAGTGAATGTTACCATGCTTTATGGAGAGAGTGTAAGCACTTTAGGACTGGTTAGCAGTATTAAAGTGCCCAGAGGCCTAAATGTCAACAAAAGTATGTTCAGAAAACAGGAGGGTGAAAGCAAAACGTTTGGGAGGAACCTGCAGAGAGGATTAAGTCCAACAGCTATCAACCGCATCCTACCCTGAGGGTATCTTCATAGCATAAATAGGGCACCGCTGGCACCCAGAAGTCAGTTCCCAACTGGACTGGAAGAGAGTGCAAAGAAGGACTGCTGTGCTGCACCAAGGACCCTTTGAAGAGAGGCTATACAGATGTGTACTGCGCCTGATGAACCTGGTGGCTAGCAAAGGAGAAGGGACTGTGCCTGCTGCGTCCTGCTCGTGAATAACTCACCTCCGGAGCCCAGTTGAAGCAAGAGACTACAAGGGTCAGTTGGTTCACCTCCTGTTCACATCAAATAGCCACAGGAGCGGAAGAAGCCTGCTAGAGCAAGTTGTAGACCAGAATTTTCGATCGATGTCAACCACTGCCGTGAAGTACTGGAGACCAGGACCCAATGCTCAAAGTTGCACCCTAGTCTGCTGGACCCAGGAGAACTATGGGGGTGCAGCTTTGTCACCCAGACGATGAGTTATAGCCCATGGAAGAATTTATTGTTAACTGTGATACCAGTCGACTAATAGCCCAGAGGGGACTGGACGCCAACCAGGACCTAGAGGACTTTGAGTGACATCCATCCCTGTGACCAGGACCACCTCACCCAGTTTGTGGACCAAGGAGTTGCCTGAGGAAGACCCCCATTGACCTCATCATATCTATAGCACCCTTGAGCATCTTCAGTATCCGTATCCCTTGCATCAGGACCTCTAGAAAAGGGATAAAAGTGCCTGTACCAGTCTGAACACTGTTTCTCCCGGCGAGGTAACTATTTCAGTGGACCTTGCTGGTCCCCTTGACTGGCTCCTAACCTGAGTTGGTTGCCTTAAGTAACTAGATGTAACCGCATTGAAAGTTTTATAAATTGTTGTCGGATTTCGTGAGTGTCTTGTGTATTTCTTCTGAAATTGTTTTGGTGCAGTTTAAATGCTTTACAGTTGTTGTCTTTGTGCAAGTGTTGATGCCCAGAGCCACAGCTACCCAGGGATGAGCTAAAGGGTTTAACAAATGAAACCTACTGGTCCTAAAGGGGTTGGTAAGTGTATAACATGGTGCAGTTGCACAACCACCCCATGTAATACCCCTCACTTCCTCATAGCCACCTTGCTCATCTGCCCTTACTGACCACAAGGTTATCTCCATTTGTGGCAATGGCACAGACACACATGATAGTCTGTCAATAAAAAGAGAGACTAACAGATTATTAGACTGTGTACAAGAATGCATCATGGTTAAGGTTACTGTGAATAAGACAATGGATCTAGGAATCACTTTTCACTGCTGTAGTCTATGGACCTGCCGAGGGTGATGGTCTACATGTAAGGGACAACAGACCTGCACTCATGCATGGGCTTTCAGCAGCAACACTGTAACACAAACATATGCCCATCCCATTCAAAGGGCTGATAAGCTTGTGATAAGTTGAACACAGTAACATACCTCAGTACCTTTGATATGACCTGTGTCTATTGGAAAAGTGCCCTGGCACCTACAACAAAGTAGAATATGAGTGATCATTCATCAAAGAACTCAACCAAGTCATGGCTATGCCCTTTGTCTTACAAAGTACCTGAACCACTTTCCATAGGCTTGTGAATTATGCACTGGGAAGGCAGTGTTACACATTTGAAAAACATTGGTGTGTTCTGAACTTCAGCAACATCTGATCAGAGCACTGAGTGCATCTGGAACTGATGTTGACTGTGTTGCAGGGTGCCAAGTTGACTGTAAGGGCAACTAAGCGGCAGAAAGGTCAGTCATTTGTTGTCCATTTCAGGTACATGTTGGGCTGTAGAAGTTTAGACCTCGTAAAGCCAAGTCTAAAATTTGCTTGATTGGGAAGTGAAAACCCAAGCAGGACTCTCATATGAAAAGGGTAGACGTGGCTCTTTGCCAGAGGCCATGCACATTGTGCGGCCGTGCTCCATTGTTACCACATGCTTTTAAAAACATTTTGAAACAGAAGACCTTAACTGTTCTTTACTAATGCAGCTTACACTGCAACACCTCTAAGTGGTACAAAATACTGTGGGCCTTAATTATGAGCTCTTGTGTCACTTTTGCGCCACCGGTGCGTTACTTTTTGTGACGCACCAGTGGTGTAAAAATGCACCATGTTGCATCATATTTACAAAGTGACGCATCTAGGTAGATGTGTCACTCTGTAAACGCCTTCGCCACATTATACCTGTACCAGGTATAATGTATGCAGGGTGGGCGTTCCGACGCAAGTAAGCCTTGTAGAAGTGATGCAGTGAAATCTATGAGATTTCACTGCGCCACTTTAGGATGCAAATGCGTCAATATCTTACGCCTACCTCACAGCAGGCGTAAGACTGACGCAGGCACATTTGAAATGGGACTTGCCCATGTGAAATGACCCATTGATGAAGTTGCGTCACTTTTGTGACACACTCCAGCAATGTGTCATTTTTGCGCCTAAAGATACGTCAGAAATACTGACGTATCTGTAACTCCTTGCGACATGATGCATCATACTGTAAATATGACTGTAAATATGACGCATCCAGCATGTCGTAAGGAGGGCACAATGAAAAGTGACGCATCACTATTTTCCCACAGCGATGCGTCACTTTTCATAAAAGAGGCCCTTTGCTTTTATTTTCCCTGGAGCACTTATCGTCCTAATTACGAGCTGTTTTTAGAAACAATTACCTAAGAGAGGCCTCACAAACGTTTTGGCGGTTGGCCCTGCCAAAGGGTCTGACCTACATACCTGAACTCAAGTGAGAGCCCTTTTTGGTCTGGCAAGGTACAAACTGGAACGTTAATGTCAACCTTAGGGCCATAGTGAGCCCTTTGACAGCTCTGACCTCAAATTAGCAGCCTAAGAAGAAATGTTTAGAACTGCTGAGTGTCAGCAAGCGGTTTAAAGACCTAATGCAGGCATTATGCAAGGCACCTACACTGAAAGCTTCTAAATTATTGCAGCCCTTCATTGCACAGGCCAGCGCATCGAGCAAGGAAGTTGGAGCCTATCTGGTTCAACTCAATGTGAAAAGGAAGATAATTCTGGCAGCTCTCATCAGCTGTAGGTTACTCCTGAAAGTGCAGAATTGGGATGTGATTGATCAGGGGTATTAAGGCGTTACCTTAAAGCGGGTTAGGCCTCAATTGTTTGGGTTTACTTATTAAGTCCCAACAGACCATAAAATCCGCCTTTCAAAGCCGCTTTGGGCTATGAAAGGTGAAAATCTTAAATGTCTGCAGTGGTACATTTCTCTGCATGAGCTGGACTTCACAGTGGCACTTCAGACAGGAATGTCTCATGAAAAAGTGGATGACCTTTCTAGAAACGAGGATATTGTAATCTGATGTGGGAGCGGCATGCCAGTTGATCAACAGTCATCTGTGTGTTTTGGAACAACTGTTCTGTCCTGTCCTGTTCCAAGTTTTGGGCCTAGCCTATGTTTTTCCTGTAGCAAAATCAATAATCTGCAAGTATACTTGAGGTGTTCTATACCACCGTATTCTATGCCAGCAGATCCAAAGATCACTAGTAATTCAGGTTGCACATAGGTTTCTGCAATGGCAACATTACCCAATAATCTATCTTTACAGCAATGTCTGAAGGCTAACTGCATCAGTTGGTATGGTAGCTCCACATATTAGCTCACTTATGAAGACTATGAAAGCAAGAGCAGAACCCTAGAATAAAATGTCAAGCGGTTCCTTATCAGTCTCAGTGAGTTTTTACAGTGACTAGGCTCATGCAATGCAGCAATCACAGTAGTTGCCCTCAAAAAGCAGGCCTGGAACTTAGCAGATCCAATGGACCTCAACCACTTTCAAGCTCTAGGAACAAGAAAGGAAGTTCTTACCGTTCCGGAGTTGAAATACTAATTGGAAGACACCTGCCTCCTTACTCTTATCTCCTCCGAAAGAGATTCCCTAACCCTACATTTCTGATTACACGAGCCGGGAGTTAAAACAGTGTGGTTTGGTGCTTTTTTTATGGTACTTTCCAGCGGCCCACTGGACCTGCCCAATAGTAGAGGGCCAAAGTGGCAAGTCTGACATGTTCATCTAGGTTTCTCTGCCATAGGACTCAAGCTATACCTCAGTGATGAAGTCTAACAAAGCTCAAAATGTCTGGGGTTGCTTGTGTCCCCATACAGAGAGGTGGGTTCCCAGCAGTTAAGGCTGTTCTATCCATTTTGGGATGGACCAAGATGGATTTGCATATGGTTAGTCCCTATCTGTAATCCGACAGTGAGCATACAATGATGGACTGCAATTAAGCATGGGCGTAAAATCCGCTCCGCTCGCGGATTTTTCGGATTTTCGGCAAATTCGCAATCCGCGAACGCTCGCGAATTTGTCGAAAATCCGTGAATCCGCTCGCGGCGGATTTTTTGCTTGGTTGCGGCGCGCGGCGTGGTGCACGGCATTCACTTTCCGTCATTTTAGCGTTTGCCGAGTTGTTTTTCTTTGCGAGTGACGCGCCATTTTAGATCTTGCTGCGTGTTCCCGCGGGAGTTTGTCGCCCGCGAATACGTACTCGCGGCTTGCCACCTTGCACAGCACACCTCGCGAGAGTTCGCAATTGCGAACACGTAGTTGCGGCGGAAAGGAACAATCTCGCACTTGCGAAATAGAGATTTTGCAATTTCGCACAAGAAAATCACCAGCAAACAGGATAAACCTTCAGAAAATTATGATTTTTATCAGAATCACTCCTCAGGTTGACATTTGCATGGCCTTTTTTTTTGCAAGGAGTCCATTTTTGGGGGGGGGAGGAAGGAAGTGCCCCACAGTCTCCAACTTCCTGTTCCTGTCCAGCAGGCTCCTCCCAGTGCTTTGTCCATCTCCTGGTCACTTTCATTTGGATCTGGAGCTGGAAGGATTACTTTTTGTGGGTGCTGCTGGATATTTGGATTTGAGGCCTTTTTGACTGTCTTTGGATCACTTTTGGATTAGAAATCAACTTTCACAAGTAAGTTTGTTTGGGGCATTACAGTTGCTGCAAGTACAATTTTGGAACTTTTTCAGAAAATTAAATAAATTATATTGTGGGTAGCCACAGTATCCAGTAGGACCAGGGTTGGTTATGGGTGCATGATACAACTGTTTTGTTGAATTTAAACACCATTGAGGCCATGGATGGGCTGGGATTGTGCAGATTTTATTGTTTTTTGTCGTTTTTTTGGGCCTGCTGGTGTGGCCCTTTGCCCAGGGGTGGTGAGTGTTGCATGGGCCTAGTCTTTCTGTGGGGTGTCTTCTTGAATTTAAACATAATTGAGGCCATGGATGGGCTGGGATTGTGCTTATTTTATTGTTTTTTGTCGTTTTTGGGGGGCTGCTGGTGTGGCCTTTTGCTTGCCCAGGGGTGGTGGTGGTGCATGGACTGAGTGTGCCTGTGGTGTGGTCTCACTCTCTTTGATGTAAACATCATGGATGGCATTGGATTGTGGTGATTTCTGGCTGTTTTTCTGTTTTTTGGGGGTGTACTGTTGATGTGGACTGGCCATGTGGGTGGTGGTGGTGGCCATCTTGAGTGCTGGCTGGTACAGGCAACATGTGCTTGGGGTGTAAGGGGGCCATTTTGAGGTGAGGCAGTGTCTGAGGCCTGCACTTATTTTGCCTACTTTTCATCCCTTATGCCCAGGGGTAGTGAGTGTTGCATGGGCCTAGTGTTTCTGAGGGGTGTCTTCTTGAATTTAAACACCATTGAGCCCATGGATGGGCTGGGATTGTGCAGATTTTATTGTTTTTTGTCGTTTTTTTGGGCCTGCTGGTGTGGCCCTTTGCCCAGGGGTGGTGAGTGTTGCATGGGCCTAGTCTTTCTGTGGGGTGTCTTCTTGAATTTAAACATAATTGAGGCCATGGATGGGCTGGGATTGTGCTTATTTTATTGTTTTTTGTCGTTTTTGGGGGGCTGCTGGTGTGGCCTTTTGCTTGCCCAGGGGTGGTGGTGGTGCATGGACTGAGTGTGCCTGTGGTGTGGTCTCACTCTCTTTGATGTAAACATCATGGATGGCATTGGATTGTGGTGATTTCTGGCTGTTTTTCTGTTTTTTGGGGGTGTACTGTTGATGTGGACTGGCCATGTGGGTGGTGGTGGTGGCCATCTTGAGTGCTGGCTGGTACAGGCAACATGTGCTTGGGGTGTAAGGGGGCCATTTTGAGGTGAGGCAGTGTCTGAGGCCTGCACTTATTTTGCCTACTTTTCATCCCTTATGCCCAGGGGTAGTGAGTGTTGCATGGGCCTAGTGTTTCTGAGGGGTGTCTTCTTGAATTTAAACACCATTGAGGCCATGGATGGGCTGGGATTGTGCAGATTTTATTGTTTTTTGTCGTTTTTTTGGGCCTGCTGGTGTGGCCCTTTGCCCAGGGGTGGTGAGTGTTGCATGGGCCTAGTCTTTCTGTGGGGTGTCTTCTTGAATTTAAACATAATTGAGGCCATGGATGGGCTGGGATTGTGCTTATTTTATTGTTTTTTGTCGTTTTTGGGGGGCTGCTGGTGTGGCCTTTTGCTTGCCCAGGGGTGGTGGTGGTGCATGGACTGAGTGTGCCTGTGGTGTGGTCTCACTCTCTTTGATGTAAACATCATGGATGGCATTGGATTGTGGTGATTTCTGGCTGTTTTTCTGTTTTTTGGGGGTGTACTGTTGATGTGGACTGGCCATGTGGGTGGTGGTGGTGGCCATCTTGAGTGCTGGCTGGTACAGGCAACATGTGCTTGGGGTGTAAGGGGGCCATTTTGAGGTGAGGCAGTGTCTGAGGCCTGCACTTATTTTGCCTACTTTTCATCCCTTATGCCCAGGGGTAGTGAGTGTTGCATGGGCCTAGTGTTTCTGAGGGGTGTCTTCTTGAATTTAAACACCATTGAGGCCATGGATGGGCTGGGATTGTGCAGATTTTATTGTTTTTTGTCGTTTTTTTGGGCCTGCTGGTGTGGCCCTTTGCCCAGGGGTGGTGAGTGTTGCATGGGCCTAGTCTTTCTGTGGGGTGTCTTCTTGAATTTAAACATAATTGAGGCCATGGATGGGCTGGGATTGTGCTTATTTTATTGTTTTTTGTCGTTTTTGGGGGGCTGCTGGTGTGGCCTTTTGCTTGCCCAGGGGTGGTGGTGGTGCATGGACTGAGTGTGCCTGTGGTGTCATCTCACTCTCTTTGATGTAAACATCATGGATGGCATTGGATTGTGGTGATTTCTGGCTGTTTTTCTGTTTTTTGGGGGTGTACTGTTGATGTGGACTGGCCATGTGGGTGGTGGTGGTGGCCATCTTGAGTGCTGGCTGGTACAGGCAACATGTGCTTGGGGTGTAAGGGGGCCATTTTGAGGAGAGACAGTGTCTGAGGCCTGCACTTATTTTGCCTACTTTTCATCCCTTATGCCCAGGGGTAGTGAGTGTTGCATGGGCCTAGTGTTTCTGAGGGGTGTCTTCTTGAATTTAAACACCATTGAGCCCATGGATGGGCTGGGATTGTGCAGATTTTATTGTTTTTTGTCGTTTTTTTGGGCCTGCTGGTGTGGCCCTTTGCCCAGGGGTGGTGAGTGTTGCATGGGCCTAGTCTTTCTGTGGGGTGTCTTCTTCAATGTAAACATCATGGATGGCATGGGATTGTGCTCATTTTTCTGTGTTTTGTCGATTTTTTGGGGTGTATAACTGAACTGATGTTCCTCTGTCTTCCATTGCTTTTAGGTGCACAAGAAGACTCAATAGAACCACCAGTGCCAGGAAGAAGTCCTGCAGCGGTGTGTGCAGCATAACGTCACGCGACGTCACTTCTGGACACAGAACCCTCTGCAACTCGTGCAACTGCTGCCTGCTGACCTGCTCTGAAGAAGATGGCCCCAAAAAAAGTAACCCGTAGCTCCTCTAGCAAGAAAGGTGCCAGTAAGGAGCAGAAGAAGCAAGTTACCAAGGACACTGGTGTGCCGCCCGCCCCTTTTTTTGGGAGTAAAAAAAAAAGTATGCCTGCAGCAGCTGCAGCGGGATCTGCTGGGGACCAAGCTGGCAGCAGCACCCCCGCTCCATTGGGCTCAGTGCCACCACCACCACCACGCCAACTTAAGTCCAAGCCCTTGAGTGCTGCAGAGGCAGCCAGTATACTTCTTCAATCACCATCGACCAGTGATGTTGGCTCATCGCAAGAAAGCAGCAGCAATGTCCCTCAATCAACACAGGTTGTTGTAGCTCATCTGACGAGTGTTGAACAACCACAGCCGCAACAACAATCACATGTGCAAGTACAAGCCCAAGTACATGTGGAAGGAGAGGCAGCGCAAGGAGATGCGCAAGCAGAGGTGCATGGAGGGTCACAACAAGTGCCCACAATAGTTGTTCCTCCCGAAGTAGGGGCACATCAGGAAATCGACAATCAAGGCGAGGTATCATTTGAGGAAGCCACTCCTCCTGATGATCCTTCATTGTCTTCCACACCCCTAGCAAGGAAGAGATCAAGGGTGGTGTCTACATCCTCTTCAAGCACACCTCCTTCTGATGATACGGATCAAACTTGGGAACAAACAAAGGTAGTTAAGCGTAAAAGGAAGCTCGTCCAAAGTCTCAGACTTATGGAGTGTGATGAGTCTCAACAAGAAGTGGCGGATACTGCTGCTGATGAAGACTCTGCCAACGACGACCCAGTCATCATAAAGGTCACTGCAGCCCCAGCGGGCATGCAGCAAACAGACATTTTGACCCTAGCCCGAAGAGCTGCTGAGCGTGATGATGATGTTGTCGATGAGGAGGCAGTGGAAACACCACAATCATTGGAGTTAAGTAGTACACCAACTCGTCCCGCTTCCATATTTCTTTCTGGCAAGAAGAGACCTCCGTCAACCTCGACCTTAATTAGTGGCGGTGAAAGTGCAAAACGTACAAAAGTTGGGCAATCCAGATCCTCCACTTCATCTGGCATTAGCTTCATGACCACCACCACCAGTATCGCCGCCTCCTCCAGGTCCCACAGACACTTCAAGTCCCCAGTTTGGGACTTCTTTACTGTTTGTCCCAAAAATCCAAAGTTTGCCATTTGTACCCTTTGTAAGCTTGCAGTTAGTCGTGGTAAGTCAGGTACCAACTATGGTACCGGCGGCCAGAGAGGTCATCTTGAGAGAAAGCACACTGTCAAATGGTTTGCGCACCTAGATGCGATCAAGAAAGGCCAAATTCAAGGAAACGTTGATGTTTCATCTGATGATGACGAGCAGGAAGAAGACGTGTCAAACACTTCCCTTACACCCAGTACCCCTGTCAGCAGCACACCCAATATGAGGCACACTAAGAGTGTTGGAGCGAGTGAGACACCAACGCACAAAAGTTCACCAGCGAGCAAAATTGGGTCAACGAAGTCATTATCAGCCCGTAAATGCTTGGTCCAGGGCAACATTAGAACAATGCTTACTTCAGACGTGCCATAAGAACGCAACCACCCACTGACGCGTCTGTATAACACTAAGCTGGCTAAAATGCTAGCTGTGGACCTTCTACCTTTTTCTTTTGTAGAAGCGGTAGGTTTTCTTGAATTAGTGGCAACGCTCTGCCCTAAATGGAAGGTTCCGAGCCGGTTCTATTTTGCCAGAGTTGCGGTTCCAGCACTACATGAAGATGTGCTGCAGGCGATTGGGGCAGCTTTGCAGAAGAGTGCTGTTCACACAATACATCTGACAACAGACATGTGGACCAGTGGCCCAGGCGATGATTACATGTGCATCACTGCACACTGGGTCTCTTTTTCAGGTGTTAAAGCAAAGCTAAACGCAGGTGTTGACCCGGACCAAGTTTTCAAAGCTGCTCGGAAACATGCAACACTAGCCATGTTTGGCTTGGAGAAAAGTCACACAGCAGAAAACCTTTTGGAAGAGTTTAACAAAAATGTCTTGACAATGCTATCCCCCCTAAAACGCAAGATTGGTTATGTTTCCACAGATAATGGCGCCAATGTAGTTAAGGCCATGTTCATTGGTGACCATGTTAGAGTGCCGTGTTTGGCGCACTGTATCAACCTGGTAGTTCAAAAATTCTTGAGTGATAAACAGAGTCCAGCGTTCGAGGTAATGGCCACCTGCCGCAAAATGTGCAACCATTTCAGCCATTCTTTCAAGGCCCGGAAGCATCTGCGGAGACTGCTACTTCAACGTAGAATGCCAGTGAAAGCACTCATCCAGGAGGTGGCAACACGTTGGAACTCAACCTTCTACATGCTTGAGCGTCTGTATGAGCAGTATACGGTACTCGATCACTATTTCTTCACAGAGGCTACATCTCAGAAGGAGGACCTGCGGATGAGTGCGGCGCAATGGGACATAGTTAAAAGCCTGACAGACATGCTTCGTCCTTTTGAGTTCTTCACGCGTGCAGTCAGCCAGGAGGACTGTAATTTGGGAAAAGCTATCCCATTGTTGTGCATGCTGGAGCACCAACTGATGGGGGTGTCTTCTGAGTTTGAAAAAGATGAAAAAAAAAAAAACATTTCATTTTGTCTGAGAAATTATTACATCGCCTACGTGGTGATGAACGTCTTCAAAACATCAACTCAGATCAGCATTACATTTGTGCTACTATTCTGGATCCACGCTACAAAAAGGCGCTGGCAGACCAAGCATTCTTTCCTTTTGCTGATGCAGATGTTCAAAAGTACAAACATTGGTTAGCCTGGTCAGCCAAGAGGTTTGAAAAAGAACGGCAGGTTATTGAAGGAGAAGACAGTACATCAGCATCAGCATCAGCAGGCCATCCGCAGTCACAAGAATCCACTTCTGCACCTGTGGCTGGGGCACAAGTGACCTCTCAGCCGTTAAAGACACCGGCAACTGGATCATCTGCACCACACACAATGACAACACTAACAGTGGCTGCGGAGGAGGATTGGCTAAGTTTGATGGGGTATGGTTCTCGAAAAAATGTCACAGGCACAGCAAAAAGTAAGCAAAGTGGAGGAACAGTTGATGACCTTGAGTCGATGGTGCAGGACTATCTGAATGACTCAACAGAGGTCTTCCTTAATGATGAGCCATTGCAGTATTGGCATGGCAAAAAACAATTGTGGCCACAGCTCTTCAACCTGGCTATAAACTATTTGTCTTGCCCACTCGCAAGTGTGTCTTCTGAACGTGTTTTCAGTGCTGCTGGTGGCATTGTAACTCCCAAACGGAGCCGCCTCTCGCCCAAAAATGTGGAGCGGCTGACAATGATCAAGATGAATCAGCACCTCATACCACCAGATTACAAAGTACGAGAAAGCACGCCGCATGAAGACGAGGAGGACAGCAACGTAGATAAGGGGATTTTTTCTCTGTTCGGTGCCACTGACCTCATCCAGCCTGAATTCGCAGAGTATGATGACGAAATCTTGTTCTTATTCCCTGACACCGAGCCCTGAAAATGAGACAATCAATCAAGAACTTTCTTTTTCGTCCTTATTCACTTTTATTCCTGTGTGCTTTGTGTCTCTCTTTCTTTGTTTTGCACAGTTAATTTAATTCAAACTTTAATCACCTAATCCCAAAAACAAGACCATCATCAGAACTGTCTTCACTTGTTTGCTTATTGCTTTGAAGGTGCCGCAGTCTACATTCCTCAGGTTCACAAGTTCCGAAGAACATGCTCCTCTATCCTCCTCCTCCAGACTGCGATTTCCCTCCAAGCAGAGTGCTGGATTACGCCCAATGAAGAAAGACTCAGCACTTGTGGGGGTGTTGTACTTCTTTGCGGGTGAGTTGACGGATTTGGGCCCATTGCTGTGAAGCTCTAATAATGGACAAAAGTGTTTTGGACCAAATATGAGGTGGAAATTTCTTGCCGTTTTTGCTGACTTGCTTGCCTTTGAGGTGCTCTTTGGCGGGGTTCCGGGGGTTTGTGGGTAATTTTTGTTGTCTGTCGAAGCACTGCTGCGACAGTCTAATCTTGATTGCATTTGCTTTTCAGGAAATCCGTGGTGGAAAACAGGAGTTATGATGATTGATGATGATGACCTAGCTGAACAGCGCCGCATTTGGACCGAAGGCCGAGAGATATTGTAAGTGTGAGATTTAGCTTTTTCGCTGTTTGGGGGTGTTGTCGGTTGTTTTTTTGCGGGTGGGTTGGCGGGTCTTGCCTGGGGCATTCCTGGGAAGGTCTAATACCGGATAGAAGTGTTTTGGACAAAATCCATAAGGAACAGCCTTCTTTTTGCTATTTCTTCTGACATCTTGCTCAATGTAGCGTTTTGGGGGGCTTCCTGCTGTTCGTGGGTGGGTTGCGGCCGGGGTCTCTGTCGAAGCACTGCTGCGACAGTCTAATCTTGATTGCATTTGCTTTTCAGGAAATCCCTGGTGGAAAACAGGAGTTATGATGATTGATGATGATGATGACCTAGCTGAACAGCGCCGCATTTGGACCGAAGGCCGAGAGATATTGTAAGTATGAGATTTAGCTTTTTCGCTGTTTGGGGGTGTTGTCGGTTGTTTTTTTGCGGGTGGGTTGGCGGGTCTTGCCTAGGGCATTCCTGGGAAGGTCTAATACCGGATAGAAGTGTTTTGGACAAAATCCATAAGGAACAGCCTTCTTTTTGCTATTTCTTCTGACATCTTGCTCAATGTAGCGTTTTGGGGGGCTTCCTGCTGTTCGTGGGTGGGTTGCGGCCGGGGTCTCTGTCGAAGCACTGCTGCGACAGTCTAATCTTGATTGCATTTGCTTTTCAGGAAATCCCTGGTGGAAAACAGGAGTTATGATGATTGATGATGATGATGACCTAGCTGAACAGCGCCGCATTTGGACCGAAGGCCGAGAGATATTGTAAGTATGAGATTTAGCTTTTTCGCTGTTTGGGGGTGTTGTCGGTTGTTTTTTTGCGGGTGGGTTGGCGGGTCTTGGCTGGGGCATTCCTGGGAAGGTCTAATACCGGATAGAAGTGTTTTGGACAAAATCCATAAGGAACAGCCTTCTTTTTGCTATTTCTTCTGACATCTTGCTCAATGTAGCGTTTTGGGGGGCTTCCTGCTGTTCGTGGGTGGGTTGCGGCCGGGGTCTCTGTCGAAGCACTGCTGCGACAGTCTAATCTTGATTGCATTTGCTTTTCAGGAAATCCCTGGTGGAAAACAGGAGTTATGATGATTGATGATGATGATGACCTAGCTGAACAGCGCCGCATTTGGACCGAAGGCCGAGAGATATTGTAAGTATGAGATTTAGCTTTTTCGCTGTTTGGGGGTGTTGTCGGGTGGTTTTTTGCGGGTGGGTTGGCGCCGGCGGGTCTTGCCTGGGGCATTCCTGGGAAGGTCTAATACCGGATAGAAGTGTTTTGGACAAAATCCATAAGGAACAGCCTTTTTTTCAAGGTCAAATTTTGTTCTAAAACACAGTAGTACACCTACCTTGAGGGGAAAGATCCGCTATAATATTTTGGCCATACTTATTGATCCTTAAAAAGGTGACTCAGACACAGCACGCAATTTCTAAAATATTGTACTGTCTATTAGGGAAATCAAAGTGTGACTTTTTGCACCACACAGCGTACATACCTTTTATTTATTTATCAGTGGTATTGTAATAGCACTTCCTGTTTTCCGTTCAATAATTACAGGCCGGGTTTCAGTCAACATCCGCCAGGCAGGCAGTGGACAGGGTGTCTTCTGTCAGTGGTCACCACATTGATGGACGAAGCGTCAGCTGGAATGGAGGAGTGCCGCCAATAAGAGGAATTGTTTGCTGCATGCTTATTACTTACCAAATTCAACAGGACAACTCCAACAACATACGCAATACAGATACAGTATCCATTGTTGTCTTTTATTCTATGAGTGTGACTGCATGTGCTTACCTTTAGTTTGTAACCAAAGATTGTCTGTATCTTCAATTATTGTTTGTCCATGCTCTGCTTTTTTTTTCTTCTCTCAACAAAACCTACCCAAAAAGAAACCCCCATTCCCATCCATTTTACAAACCCTAACCCTCTTCCCCCGGGCTGTGTTGTTTTGCTTGATGTCTGACTAAAATGACATCAATAATTCCACACACTTGCTGGGGAGGATAAGGTCATAGCAGCAACAGGCTGGTGAAGGAATACGAGGATATCTTCTAGACTTACTCAGCTTCAGTACTATATCTTCTAGTAGTAGTAGCCAATGTCAAATAAATTCAACGCAAGTACTAGTTATACTTGCAAGCAAATACTTTACCATTTGTTAGGCTACATTATGGCACTGTTCTAGTGTACTGTCACCTGCTATTTTCTCGATCGTACCGTAACCGTTGTAATGCTACAGTAAGGAGGACAAACACGGTTTCGTTTTCTTTTTTTCCATAGGCATGCAACTGCCACTGTGTCACACCACTAGTACCACCGCAATGAGGAAATGTCACCCGCCCAGGATTGACAACGTTAATCCCCATTTCACCTGGAGCCAGCCCTGGGCCTAGCCCTAATTTCTAACACAAATTACAGGTAAGATAAGCGTTTGGTGGGAGGTAGTATAATGGAGTATTATTTCGGAGTAGACAAGAGATTGACGGTTGTACTACTAAAGTCCTATGACTGTTCAGGAAAACAAAGTTACTGTTACACCCCCGCCCCCCACCCACCAGACTGAAAAGCAGTAAAAAACAGGTATGGTCAGATAAAGTTGAAAAATATATTTATTTAGCCCTAACAAAATAATCTCCCTCACCCACCCTAACCCCAACGATTGTCTCTGAAACGTCCCAAAACGATCCCAACTCCCAAATCCCACCCCCCCAAAAGTCTATAAAAAAAGGGCAAGGGGCACTCCACTACTGGAGGGTGCTGGTGCTGGTGCATGATGCGGCATGGGCATCATAATCCTTGCGGAGGGTGGCAAGCTCGGAGCGGAGGCCCTTAACCAAGTTCTTATACCTCAGGACCTCCTGCTCCAGGTTGGACATGCGGACTCGTAGGCGGCGTTGGCGTTCCTTGCAGCTCCTGTGGGGGGCAGCTGGTATTTCGGTTGCTTGGCGGTGGCGGTCGGCTTTCTTAGCCCGGCTCGGTCCCGCTGGCTTAGTCACGGAGGAGGATGCAGTGGTCACAGTCGAGGATGTTGCCCCGCTCGACTGCGTGTCCTCCTCCTCCTCCAGGGCCACCAGCCGCCGATATTCGGCGACTGTGGCCTCCAGCCTCCGTTGCCGGGCCAATCTAGCCTGCTCCCTCCTTGTTGTTGATTTGGAAGGAGCAACTATATGAAGAAAGAAAGACATAGTCTGTAACCAATGCTCCTTATTAATAACACAAAGTGATTGAGCCGAAAGTTGGGTCACAGAGTACAAGTAGCAAATTGAAAGCACAGTACATAACTATTGAGGACAGTATCTATGTAACCTCCCACTTCTGCATCCTTGCTCTAACAGTAGTGGTAGTTTAATGAACTAATTCTACGACCACTATGGACTTCCATTACAGTCGACTATGACAGTACACCAGTCTTATTCTTATTCTTCTCTCTTGTTTAGGGAAATGGGTACGTTATCTTATGCAAGCCGGCAGAATGACATGGACACAGCACAGTGAACTTGCACCCGAGAAAAAAAGTTGCACACCATGATGAGTGAGACAGACTTGCGTTACTGTACCGGTCCAGTACATGCAGGTGGTGAAGCTATTACTTTTCTATTACGGGTGGCACTGAGAATACTCTGTTACAAGGGCTACTGCTTAATTAATTTACCTTTCACCCTACAGTGCAAATGAGTACTAGAAAAGGAAAATGAAGAAGCTAACTAATTTGATTATCTATCACTTCACATGGGACGTATTTAATGACAGATGAGATGACTTTAGGTGCTTTGCTTAATATTGAGTGAACAGTGATACACCCACACATGAATGACGTACTACAAGTAAACTAAAGTTATTAAGAGAGGTACGGAGTGTCCACCGTAATAACCAGATATATGCTGTGAATGCAAAGGCAATACAAAGTACTGCTACTATTCATGGTAGTATTGGACACATTTACAATTTCTTTTCCTTGCCTTCCCTGCACTGGAACGGACGTGCGGGTGCGGTGGTACATGCTCTTCAAGGTAACACTTACTTCACCTGGCGACCATCTACTCTCTCTAGATACACATGTGCTATCTAAGAGTCAGAGAATACCATGCTCCAGGCATCCATTCAGTCAAAGTATACGCACACATACAGTTTCTGTTTCACCCACCCAGGCTGCTGTCCTTCCACCCATCCTTGCTTCATCATTGACCCAGCCATGCACCATACCATATTCTTTCCTTCCCAGCCACCTCGGGGGCCAAGCAAACACATATCGTTCTTCTTTGCCAGCCATCATACAAGTTCGCGTCCCACTTACTTACACCCTTCTTTCGCTTTTCGTTCATCCCATCCATCACGTTCGTCTAAGAACTTATTGGGATTCTTCTCACCAAAAACTTCACAGCTAAGTCGAAGTACATTTCGAGGAGGCTACTACCTGGTTGATTTGTAATTGTAATACACCCGTGCAGAAAGCACACTATGCAGTCTTCAATCTCAATAAGTAAGGAATATATAGCTTACCTGTTTCCGCCACCACCGTTTGATCCCCCACAGGAACGTCCGCCAGCTCTTCTACCGCCGCCTCCTCCCCAGAGGCCTCCGAGTCCTGGTCCAACACAGCCACCTCCGCGCTGGCCCCGTCACCAGATGTTACACCTACAAAGTACATTTAAGAATGTTAGAATACACCACTCACTACTATATAATATTTGGTCTAGGAGAAATGTTAAAAAAACAGAATACAATGTAATAATTTGTGACTGTCTACTCCATAGTAAAAATGTCCCATTTTCCAGGGAAGGCTGTTGTCTTGCTGCACTTTTATGCACAACTGATGAATGCTTGCTTTTGATTTTTAACACGCACCACTTTTTCTCCTAACAGACAGAAGCTTGACTCCTGAGTCCTAAGAACACGACCAGGATCAAGTTCAAACCAGGTGAGAGTTCGGCTCGACCACAAGAAATGTGTCCAATTAATCGTCAGCACTAACCACTTTTCCGTTTACAGTTAAATAGTTTTATGACAAAGTAGATTTTAATAAATGTGTTTACTTTTAATAAAGCTTTTAAACTTAAATAGACTCTGTGGTTTTTGTTCCTCTAGACTAGAGTGGATGAGCTAAAGGTTTTGGAATTTTTGCAAGCATGAGTGCCTCTGACACTTCTTGACTGTGCTGTGACTCCGTACTACTCTCTTGTCCTGCGTACGATAATCTAGAGATCATTGGGGATCTATAATCGGTGACTTCGGGAGCTGAATGACTCTGCCACACTATCTAGTCAGTAAGGAGACAGTGCATAGAGGTATTGCTGAATATAATGGGAGTCCAATGGAATTGCCAAATGTCCAATCTTAGTTAGCTACACAGACAGACTAATAAGAATAGTCTAGTAATACCACAGGGAGTCATATTCGAGGCAGGATAAGAATTTATATCCAGTCTACAAGAAGATCAAAGACGATTTAGAAAAAATCGAATGAGGAACGCTAGGAAAAAATAGGTACTGTTTATTAAAATGTAAACTTACTGGGGCCAGCAAAGGAGCCCTCGCCTGCCCGATCCTGGCCTGCATCCTCAGCACCCTCCTCCTGTGTCCTCTTGCCCTTGGGGGGAGCTGATGTACAACATGAAAGAAAGAAAAACCAGAAAACATGGATGAGATTTTTCAACCAAATCAAACATTTCAAAAGAACAATAACAACATATTTTGGAAAAATAGCAAATAGATAGACAACTATTCCACGGGATCTATCTCATGTGGTATACTACGTTATTCGTATTGCCTGATTTGCGGAACGTTGACTTAGAAAGTTCCTATGTAACTCAATAAACAGACTACTAAAGAGGTTTGCCTAGGCCTGGCACTGCAGGCAGCAGTGCGCAACACGTGACAGACAAAGTCCATCCTGCTTGCAGATCAGTGAATACTCAAACTATCAATCCACCCGCCACCACCGCCACTATTTCTTCTTATAGCCATGTGTCTAAAGGAAGGACTGGACTTCAGTCTGTTGGGGCTGATTTAGAAGTCCCTTGCGGAAGTTGCGGCTCATTTTCCTCCATTGTTGCGTGCCTTTTCTGACGCAGCGGCAGAACAAAAGACTCGCCATGGTGTTGGTGCGGCGTATATATTAAAAAAAAAACACATATGGGCATATGGGCGATGCATCACGTTGTAAAGCCCTGCGCCATCAGGGGGCGTTCCGGCGCAAGGGAGGGCGTACCTGCGCAGGAACGAATCCTAAAAGTGGCTGAGGGAAATCTACAAGATGTCAATCAGTCACTTTTAGGACAATGATGCATGACTCAAACCCTGCGCGCTTGAAGCCGACGTACAGCTTGATGCAGCATTGGGGAGATAGGGTACCCCAGAGCATTGCTTGAGCTGCGCCATCGTTGGCACGCAACTCCAGCAATGCGCTGCCTTTACGGCACAGATGCGTAAGGCTTCTGTGACGTTTTGGGCCAATGGGTGGTGGTGGCATGGCACACAATTACTGCCGCATCCCTGCTACTTTGCAGGGATGCGCCGGTAATTGAAAATATGACCCTTACTGTCTAGCATTACGCAGTTCTTTTCTTTACAGTACACTCATACATAATTTCTCAGGCCAATGAAATGCTTCTGAACACAACATACAAAACAAAGAAGCATAGTAGCAAGCAAGGCTACTGAGAAGGAGAGCAGTGCACCTGAAATGCATAGAAGATTTTGAAATATAATTTACCTCAATGTAATCGGCAGCATTATTGCTCTTGGTAAAGAACAAAGATTTGCAAATAACAGAGCAGGATAAAACAGAGTAGTAAATGTACTACTACTACTACTCACCAAGCCCGGGGACCTCTACGCCGAGCGCGTCCAGCAAGTCCCGCTCCCGGTCCATGACATCGGTCCAGCGGTGGGTGGCCTGGTTATATGTGCGCCGGACCCCAGAGATCTTGTACATGGCCCGGCACACCTTCTCCCACCGCTTGCGACGCTCCCGGATGCCATAGCCGGTCGCGATCTTGCCGCCTCCCAGGATCGTCTTGGGGAGGCGGTGCTGGACGTGGAAGATCAGTGCCGCCACTTCCTCCGCGCTGAAGATCTCCCTCGGGACCACTTGCTCCCCCCTTAAACGCCCGCACGGGAGCCGGGCACGGGGTGCGGGACCCTTCCCCTTCTCAGGGTGCTTCCCGGCTCCCTTTACCATGGTCTGGGCAGAAATAAACTTAAATGATAAAGAAGAAATAGAATAGTGAAGAAGAAAAGAAAAGAGTTTAAAAAAGTAGTTTAAAAGTAACTAAAAGCTGCAGAAAACACAAAAATATAGAGGTAGAAAAATAGAGGGATAGATAATAAGTAAAATTAGATCAAAAAAACTTCAAACAAGCAAAGGATGGCAGAGATTGAGAGAGGATAGAGAAAGCATGCCCAGAACCATAGCAATGAATGAGAAACAAGATGGCCGCGCCCGTTCACGACCGCGTGGGTAAGTTCGCGCGAGATTTTCCTTGCGAGTACGCGCGAAATTGTACTAGCGAGCAGCACACTTTGCGAGATTACACATAGCGGGCGGAAACGGAATTACGTCACGCCAACAAGATGGCCGCGCCCGTGTACGACCGATAGGGTAACTTGGCAAACGTATAGCTAGAAGCGCCTCGCGAACACGCGCAAGATCACGCGAACATACACGTCGCAAAAAAAACTATTTTGTATTCGCACGTATTCGCGGCTTCCGAAATCGATCTCGCACGGATTCGCGCCCCAAAAAACGCGCGAAATTGCAGAAAAAACGATTTTAGCTAAACTGAAAGCAATGAGCAGGTGCAAAAGTTCAAACTTAACATTAGTAACATTCAAGGTAGTGCTTCCTGATGGGCCCCTCCAGAGTTTGCAACTATTCTATGACCCTGCTATGACCCAAACAGCAGGCTCATAGAATAGCTACAAGTAGACCATAAAGGTCCTGTGAAAAAAAAATTTCACTGCAACAAAAAGCAAATTACAGATAAGGAAGGAAGCAGGTGCCAGCCAGACTGGAACTTTCAAAATTACTGACACATTAATGAAACACAAATTAATTGATGGCAGTTGAAGAAGGGCAGGTGTGCTTGCTTTTTTCAACCACCATAATCTACAGTGATAAATAAACCTAATAGGTGCCAGTGAGGATGTACCAGAGGGTGGCATGGGTGTCCCAGAGGGTGGCAGTGGTGAAACAGAGGGTGCTGTGAACCTGTGATGATAAACCAGACGTAGAAACAACATAGTCGCGGCCGTTGCGAGCCGAAAAGTAAGTTCGCAATTGCGAACTTGTCCCAAAATCGCCGCGAACACGCGCCAACACAAAAAACGGAAAAATCCGCAAATCCGCTAGAGTTCGCGGATCTTCGCGGATTGCGAATCCGTAAATCCGCAAGTTCGCGTACGCGAGATCCGCTAGATCCGCCCATGCTTAACTGCAATATGGACAGGAAATTATTGGAAGTTGCTCACATAACTAAGGCATTTCATGTTTTACTTTTTTTTTATTTTTCTCAGTGAGAAGCCATTTTGCAGCTGGTCACCCAGACATGGATCTATTAACTCGCTGCATCACGGGATCAACAGTATTTCCCGTCGAAAGTGAAAGTGACCTACTGGTCCTGGCAAAACTGTCCCACCTTTTAAAAAAAGTTCAGCTACTGCTCAGCTGGGGTTAAAGGCTCATCCCTGGTACATTCAAACTCATGTGCACATGCAATTGCACACGTGCAGACTGAGCAACTGGAACTACCGTCTGACTCAGCTGCGCACAGGTAGGCAGTCAAAGACTGGTCTGTGAGTAAACTGGCTAAGGCCAGTGCAAGTTCTATAATTTAATTGGCTTTTCAAAAAGAAATATACACATTTCTTTTTCGCTATAGTGAGAATCTTTAGTGCTTCAATCTGAGTGTACAGTGCTTTACTGTAATCTTACTGGCAGTGATCCAGCGGGCTACCAACCTATGAAAACCTAACACCATATAATCATCTGGGCCCATATACACATTCACTCAAAATAGGCTTGTTAACACCGCTGGGGGTCACATTTTTATAAAGCTTAAATAAATCAGTTACCTATCAGTTCTCTAATCTTCCTCTGATCCTAAGCTTTACTTTAGTCAACAGACCTATTTAGTTGTAATAGTAATTGGTGATATGACATAAGTTCATTTACCTCGTATCTATTAAATATCCACAGATTCTGGAAAGTTTTAAATGTTTATCAAGTTATATCATATGAGCAGAACAAATTACAGTCATATCCGAGGAAGTAAGATCATTATACTAAATTTAGTATTCTATTTAAATAAGATTTTCACAGCAACAAGTAACTCAGGAAAAGAGGATAGAGAGGGAAGCACATTGACACAATACACAGAGATATATTTACCTAGGATGGTGTGAAATCCGACCCCTCTGGCCAAGAGTTTAATGGGTCCCTTGGAAAGATCAGGTGACAAGGACTTCAGGACAGGATTCAGGACAGGATAGGTAATCTCTTCTGGATTCGACACCAATGTCTCACCCCTCTGATACTAACTTCATCCTCAATTCTTCCACGATTTTTTTCTAATTCTATTACCTCCTCGATTCTTTTGTGATCTTCTTCTAATTCTACTAGCTTTAAAATTCTAAGTCTGCTTCTTCAGATATTTCATTAGCATTCAGAGAACATCCCGGTCCCTCAGCGTTGTCTTGCTGTGACTGCGCACTGTTCTAACTACCTACCTCAATTATACCTTTCTAATGACATGTACCTCCCCTAAATGTTTCAACTTTATTAAGCATTATTAATATTTCTTTAGGTCATTGTTATAAGTTCCCACCCATTAATTTGTTCTCCCAAGGTACATTCTGGCTTTTTTGTGAGAGCAAGCAGTCTGGCATGACCGGTCTACCATCTGGATAAATCAGACATTATCTTCTGCTCTCCTTTGACACGCTGATTTTATCCAACCTTCATTTTCGCTCACTTCAACCTCATCCTGTAAATGTCTTACTTCATCCCATGGTTCTAATGCTGCAATTAGCATAAGTTGGCATCTGATTCCACTTGTTTCAATTTTCTTGTTTACTGCCATTTTGTTTTTGGCACAGTACTGGGCAACTTGGTCAGCGTATTGATTGCTGGCAGCCACATAGTCATTTCCAGACTGAGGTGCAGCACACTTGACCACTGCCACTTCTTTTGGCAATTGTATTGCTTCTAAAAGCTCGTCTACAAATTTTCCATTTTTAATAGGGGTTCCTGAAGAAGTCATGAACTCCGTTTGCATCCAGAGTTGGCCAAAGTCATGCACAACCCCGTAACCATACAGACTGTCAGTGTAAATGGTTACTCTCCATTTTTCCCAACTTTACATGTGCCTATCTCCCTATCCGAGGTCCTGGTGACAACTTCGCCCTCTAGTTTAATCTCCCTAATATGTTTTTTTGCTTGGTCTGATTTGATTTTCCAGGCCAGGACCTTCCTGGCAGCTTCCCCAAATTCAAAGTGGGAGATTTTACTCACCTACCACCTCTTGGTCAACCTTTCCTGTAATATTTTTTCCAGCTGATTTCTCAGCTCGCCCCGCTTTTCTAGATGTTCTAGCGAGGCCATAACGGAACCAAGCTTTTGATCTAGTTGGACCAGCTCTTGTTCAAGGTTTTGAATAGACTCCCGATATACTCTTCGTCTGTGCGAGGCTCTATTGATTATGCAGCCTCTCAGATAAGCCTTCAGTGCATCCCAAACCGTTGCAATTGCCGCTGACTCTAAATTTAAATACAGGAAAACCCTTGACTCAACTAACAGCAGGCTTTTTTCCTCCTCCTCTAGTAAAATTGTGCGATCAAAAGACCAGGAGGAGGCTGTTATCTTTATTCCGATCTTAAGGTCAAAAACGATAGCAGAGTGGTCCGACAAATGTGAAGGGAGATAGTCCACCTTCATCAATGATTCTTTTAAGCTGTAGCTAAAAAAGGCGTAGTCGATTCGCGACTTATGCTTATATTTGAGGTTTTGAAAGGAAACCCCCAATTTATTTCCTGCCCTTTCCCTCCATACATCCGCAAGACCCAGCTGTTCCATAATAACTACCAGAGTTTGCCTGAATTTTGATAATGTATGGGCTCTTGACTTAGATGATTTATCGAGTTTGGGGTTAAGAACTATATTAAAGTCCCCAACCCAAATGACAGGGTCCTGGGAAACTATCAGATGATTCTGAATTGCTTTCAGGTAAGATAGGTGCAGATAAACTTATCCACCGATTTCTGCTTCTGCAACATATCACATACCTCTGCTTTGAGTAGATGTGTCTCCTGGATGACAATGACCTGCGCGGGGGAGTCTCTTATATATTGTAGAATTTTATGCCTTCTACTCCTCACTCGCAGGTCATTGACATTTCAGGATAAAAACTGTGACATGATCATCCCACTATCCCCTTTTCAACCATCCCCAGCCCCCAGCCTTGAAGACCCTGCCTTTTTCTAGGAGAGAACAGATACAAAAAATCCATCTGCTGATGAAAAGTTAATAGGACACTTCACGCGGCTATTCTTTACGAGGCCTGACTCATGAGGAATTTTATTGCTTTTCCCCCACCTCCTCGTGCCCCCTTCCCTTACCCCCACCCCTGGAAAACCCTTCCTTACTTACACTAGCCAGATGTATGGCCAGGTTTACGTCCTCCCACCATACCCACTCCCTCCCACCCTGCTTTGCTCCATGTTTTGTGCTCTGTACAAGTGAGAGTGCCGAACTAGCTGCCCCTGGCAGATAGAGGAAGCTCACCTGTCATCCCTGACCCCCCTGCTACCGATAGTGCAAAAATAATAAACCAATTATACCAACTACAGCAGAATTTTGTTATTCTCCTAACTTTATGTTAATTTTATTCTTTTTTTTTCCTGCTTCCAACCTTCCCCTTTTTTTCCCCCGCCTCCCCTTGAGGGGTAATATCTCCTCCTCGGAAAACCCTGGGGACATGACTGTAAGTCGACTGTGGGGTACTAGAGTTTAAAAAATTTTTATCTCGAAACCCTGACGTTTAACTTATATACACAGTGAGTAGCTTTGAGGTTTTTAGCTCCCCCCAGTGAAAAGTCCCCCATTTTTCTCAGGAGTTCATCGGCCTCGAGGGGGGATCGGATGTTGTACATTTTATTATTGTACATCACCCACAAAAAGGCGGGGAACCTCATCTGCACCGTGGCCCCAGCTGCTCTGAACTTGTCCATTCTCTGACCCAACTCCCATTGTCGATCTAACGTGGATTTCGAGAGGTCCGATCTAACTTCAAAGGAGAAGTCAGAAGCCTTGAGTGTTTTAGCCTTCAGTGCGAGATTCAGGATTTTCTCCTTCAAGGTGTACGTCTGGAAGTTGACCAGTATCTTCCTAGGTTTAGTTCTGCCGGGGTGTAAGGATTGTCGTGGGGTAGGGGGTTGTGACTCTTAAGGAGAAGGAGGTACAGCCAAAGCAAGCTTGCTGTGCAATCGTTTGGTTTTATTGGAATAAGTTCGGGGTTAAACAACAAGAGTCTCGTAGCTCTGACAATGAAGGAAAGTCTATCTCCAGCCTGCTTCTCGTCTTTCTCTGTAGAGCTCCCAGGGTCGGGTCCAACAGAAGGTCTTCAGACTTCGCAGACACTCAACAAAAGGAAAAGAAAGAATACGCCGGGTTACTGGCGTGACCGACAATAAGCAATGACATGAGGGGGGGGCGTGAAGGGGATCACCAGGGACCATAACCGTTCAGTGCTCTTCAACTCGTGAATGTGGTGGCGCTTACACAGTCATTCCAGTCCCGTGACCACCCAGCCGCCCTCTACCCGTTCCCTCCCTCCGTGAAAAACACTCCCCGTATCTTCGCCCGTACCTTGCGGAGCCACACTTCTCCTGTTGAAGTGTGGCCGGGCGGAGCGTGGTTCCGTTGGCCTCCCGGCTTCTCCTGCGGCGACCTGGTGTCTGGACCTTCTTCTACCTCTGAGGACGGCAACCCGACGTCGGTATCCTCCCAAGTTATGGCGAGCTCCTGAGACGCTTCTTCCTCTCATGTGCCGTTCGCGCCGTTCTCCTCCAGACGTCGCGTTACCAGTGCCTTCGTCGTTCCCGATTGGAGAGATGGGGATGACGTCACTGACGGAGCTCTCTCTTCCGGGTAAGCCCAGGCTGCCTTAAAGGGAGCGTGGTCGTCCTGCGCTCGCCGAGGCGGAAAGGAAGAGGGACATTGGTCAGTATCTGACTCGTGACAGGTAGGGACCCCCTGACACATCCCTCCCCCAGGATTTCCCCGATCGGGGGAAAGAGGAAACCGGGACAGAAAGTCAGCGTTCCCCTGTTCCAGACCCTTGCGATGACGGACCTCGATGTGGAAGGGTTGCAGAGCCAAAAACCACCTGAGGATACGGTCGTTGTGCCCACGGTTCCGTTGAAGCCATGTCAGTGGAGCATGGTCCGTGTACAAAACAAAAGGCCTTCCTTCCAGATAGTACCTGAGTTTGTCCACACTCCAGCGGACAGCCAAACATTCCTTTTCTATGGTGGAGTAAGCCAGTTCTCTGGGGAACAATTTACGGCTGATAAACAGAACTGGTCTTTCCAACCCGTCTGAGTCCTCCTGGGAAAGGACCGCCCCAATACCCACCCCGGAGGCATCAGTCTGGAGAATGAAGGCTTTTGTGTAGTTCGGGAAAACCAAGATAGGCGATGTGGTAAGGACTGTTTGTAGTGCTTGAAAAGCCTTGGTTTCCTTGGGAGTAGGGGCTGGTAGTCTAGGAGATGGCTGGGATTTTCTTAACAAGTCCGTAAGAGGTCCGGCCAGGTCTGCGAACTGTGGAATAAACCTCCTGTAGTATCCCACCAGGCCCAGGAACGCTCTCAGATCTCTTTTGGTTTTGGGATAAGGTACTTCTAGGATAGCCTTCACTTTCTCTGTCTGTGGTTCTATCAGTCCATTACCTAAAACATATCCTAGATATTTCACCTTTCTGAAGGCCACTCTGGTCTTTTTGGCATTTATATGAAACCCTGTGGCCCTTAGACTAGCGAGGATTTTCTCAAGGTGTTCTTTATGGTCGTCCCAGGTTTTACTAAAGACGACAATGTCGTCCAAGTAAGCAGAGGAGTATTGTTGGTGGCAAGACAAGACTGTGTCCATTGCTCTTTGGAAGGTGGCCGGGGCGCCGTGCAGACCAAAGGGAAGAACGGTGAACTGATAGTGACCTGAGGGGGTAGAGAAGGCTGTTTTTTCTTGGTCTGCTGGGTTTAGCGGAATCTGCCAATAGCCCTTGGTGAGATCAATAGTTGTGATATATTGGGCTTCACCGAGGCGTTCCAGCAGTTCGTCCACGCGAGGCAGTGGATAGGCATCCTGCTTGGAGACCTTATTGACGGCTCTGAAGTCTGCAAAAACGAATACTGCCGTCCGGTTTGGGAACAAGAACGACCGGAGAACACCAGTTACTGTGTGAGGGTACAATTACTCCTGAACGCAGCATTTGGTTGATCTCTTCCTGAAAAGCCCGTCTTCTGGCTTCGGGGACCCGATAGGGTTTTTGTTTAACTACAGTCCCGGGAGGAGTAGGTATGGAATGTACCGCTATGTTTGTTCTTCCCGGTTGGTCAGAGAAGACGTCCGTGTAACGGAGAAGAAGAGACAAGACTTCTTCTCGTTGTGCCTCCGTTATGTCTGGATTAATAGGAGTGTCAAGAACAGTATGAGGGACAGTCGTGAGGGTATGTACTGATTGCGGGGGTTTCCCCAACCATTTCTTTAGCAGATTAATGTGGTACATTTGCGTCTTGTTCCCCTTAACACGCAGGATGTAGGTAGTTTTTCCGATTTTGCGGAGAACCTCAAAAGGACCTTGCCATTCTTTTCTGAGTTTGTGCGTAGAGGAAGGCAACAACACCAAAGCCCAGTCACCTACATCCAGTTTCCTCCATTTTTTTCCTTTGTCATAAAACGTCTTTTGTTTGTTCTGAGCTATGGCGAGATAATCATGGGCCAATGTCCTCAGTTTGTGAAGCCTAGTCTGGAGTTGTCGTGTATAATCTAGCAAGGCCTCTGCCTCGTGTGCTCTCTCCTTTTCCCAACTGTCTTTTGTGATCTCCAGAAGTGTTCTTGGAGTACGACCAAACAGCAACTCAAAAGGAGAGGTTCCTAGACTGGCTTGTTTTTGGCTCCGAAGTACAAAAAGGGCCAATGGCAACAACTGGTCCCAGTTTTTGCCATCCCCAGACAAAAGCTTCTTCAGAGTGAGCTTTAGACTACCGTTATACCTCTCAACTAAGCCATCCGTCTGGGGATGGTAGACAGAGGTTTTAATGTGTCTGATTCGTAGTTGTTTACACACCTGTGCCATTAAGCGTGAAACGAACGGTGTTCCTTGATCCGTGACGATTTCGTGAGGAAATCCCATTCTAGAGAAGACCTCTACCAGTTTTGAGCAATGGCTGAAGAAGTAGCTGCCCGGAGGGGAAATGCCTCGGGGCAGCGCATAGCATAGTCCACTAAGACCAAGGCATACAAATGTCCCCTCGCAGATTTAGGTAACGGACCTATAAGGTCCATCCCAACCTTGTCAAACGGCTTCCCTATGATGGGTAACGGATTCAGAGGAACCGGCGGGGGAACATAGGGGTTCTTTCGCTGACAAATCTGACACTCCTGACAATAGCGTTGTATTTGTGCATATACTCCAGGCCAAAAGAAGTGCTTTAAGATGGCCTGCCCTGTCTTTTCTGCCCCTGAATGCCCCTCCAGTAAATGAGCGTGTGCAAAAAAGAGTATCTGATCCCTGAAGGCAACAGGTACTAAGAGTTGTGGAACGTCATCAGGTTTAGCCAGCCTATACAACAACCCGTTTTTTTCAATGAAAGTGGGATATGTTCTCTGTAGAGGGTCCTGACCTGAACGGGCTATTTGCCAAGCGTTGGTAAGAGTGGCGTCATTCAACTGTGCAGTCCTAAAATGGGTATCCCTAGCCCAGGGTTCGGGAACAAGCAGACCGTTGCGTGGGGCGGCTTGTAAGGCATCAGACAGAAGGGCGGTAAAGCCGGGGTTGTCCGTTCCTATTATCACGGTTTCAGGCAGGGAAGCCAAGACTCCGACCACTACTTCTGTTCTAGTGCCTGCAGCGGTACATAGGCTAATAGTAGCTAGCGGACACTCCCTAACGTCCCCATGAACGCAGCGTATGTGCACGGTTTTCCCGGGCATTAGGCAGGAGGAAGGGACAAGTTCCTGTCGGACCACTGAATGCCTACACCCAGAATCCAGTAACGCCCTAACCACTTTCCCATGTATGCTTACACTCACATAGAAGACTGGTCCTGTCTCCTGCACGAACAGAAGCAAATAGGGAGCATAACTGACGTCCAATGGGCTCTTCGTCTTTCTCCTTTGGTTTTTTTCTGCAAAACCTTGCTATATGACCCCATTCACCACAGTCATAGCATTGGGGACCAGTGTTAGGTTGAAAGTCAGGTTTGGGGAATCGTGGCCGTAGAGGCTCCAGCGGGGGTTTTGGGTACTTCTTTTCATTCTTTCCTGGCAGAGGTTTAAGAGGTTTTTCTGGTTCTCTTATAGTGGGACGCCCTTGGGCGGGGGCATAGGAAGTGGCCATTTCAATGGCGTGTTCAAGAGTCAGGCCTGTGTGTTGCTTCAGCTAACGCTGTGTACCGTAGGGCAGCGCCTCAAGAAATTGCTCGAGATATATTTTGTTCATCACATCGTCTATATTCCCGTCCTGTGGCTTCAGCCACAGGTCAGCAGCTGCTTTCAGTTTATAGAACAGAGTCTTGGGTAGATCTCCTGGAGTTCCACGTTCCTGTTGGAATTTGAGCCTGTGAGTTTCTTCATCCACCCCCAGACGGTCGAGGATGTATTGCTTCACTACGGCATAAACAGAGGTGCCGTCCTTATTGATCATCTAATAGGCGGATTGTGCTTCTCCCGTTAACAGAGGGGCGAGGTAAAAAGGCCACCTATCTCCAGGCCAAGCACTGGCCCTAGCAGCCCTCTCGAAATTCAGAAAGAAAGCCAAAGGGTCGTCACCTGGCGTGAACTTCTGTAGAGGGACCACAGTTCCTGGGGGTGGGCCACTTGTCCTGCCTTGTCCCAATACCGTCATGAGTTGGTTTTGACCCTCGGCCAGTTTCAAAAGGTTATCTGACTGAGCCTGTATGGCACTGGTAAATGCCGTGCGGTCTGCTTCCGCCTGAGTAGAAGTTTGGCCAATTGCCCACTCGAGCTTGTCCTGGCCCTCTTTCATTTGTTGTATGAGGGCTTCCATCTTGTATCAGAGGACGGTTCGCTAAGATCCCACTTCTGACACCACTTGTAAGGATTGTCGTGGGGTAGGGGGTTGTGACTCTCAAGGAGAAGGAGGTACAGCCAAAGCAAGCTTGCTGTGCAATCGTTTGGTTTTATTGGAATAAGTTCGGGGTTAAACAACAAGAGTCTTGTAGCTCTGACAATGAAGGAAAGTCTATCTCCAGCCTGCTTCTCGTCTTTCTCTGTAGAGCTCCCAGGGTCGGGTCCAACAGAAGGTCTTCAGACTTCGCAGACACTCAACAAAAGGAAAAGAAAGAATACGCCGGGTTACTGGCGTGACTGACAATAAGCAATGACATGAGGGGGGGGGCCGTAAAGGGGATCACCAGGGACCATAACCGTTCAGTGCTCTTCAACTCGTGAATGTGGTGGCGCTTACACAGTCATTCCTGTCCCGTGACCACCCAGCCGCCCTCTACCCGTTCCCTCCCTCCGTGAAAAACACTCCCCGTATCTTCGCCCGTACCTTGCGGAGCCACACTTCTCCTGTTGAAGTGTGGCCGGGCGGAGCGTGGTTCCGTTGGCCTGCCGGCTTCTCCTGCGGCGACCTGGTGTCTGGACCTTCTTTTACCTCTGAGGACGGCAACCCGAGGTCGGTATCCTCCCGAGTTATGGCGAGCTCCTGAGACGCTTCTTCCTCTCTTGTGCCGTTCGCTCCGTTCTCCTCCATACGTCGCGTTACCAGTGCCGTCGTCGTTCCCGATTGGAGAGATGGGGATGACGTCACTGACGGAGCTCTCTCTTCCGGGTAAGCCCAGGCTGCCTTAAAGGGAGCGTGGTCGTCCTGCGCTCGCCGAGGCGGAAAGGAAGAGGGACATTGGTCAGTACCTAACTCAAGACAGGTAGGGACCCCCTGACACGGGGTTAAGGCGGAAAGGGTCTCGATGAATCCGCTGAATATCCCCAACTAATAGATCGACTGCTTCATCAAGTTTTAGAGAGTCCTTCAGTAGTGCTACCACAAATGTTTTTATGTCATCACCCTCCTTCCCTTCAGGGACCTTCAAAAGCCGCAGATTATTCCTCCGTGAGAAATTTTCCAAAGACTCAACCCTTTCCTTCATACCCTCCCCTTCCCTCCGTAGGGTTTGAATCTTAGTCTCAGCCACCTCCAAATTCGCTTTTAGAGACCCCACTTGTCCCTCCATGTTTTCCGATCGCTCAAACAGCGCATCCACCTTTTTTAAGAGTTTCACAAACTGCTCTGATATCATTCTGATTTGCTTTTGAGACTGCAAAATCACTCCTGATCTCCTCCGTCATAGTTGACATAGTAGTCAGAAGGGTCTTGAGGTAGCTATTGGCCTCCCTCTCTCCCTCACAGGGCCCTCCGTTCGCCCTAGCCCCTCCTACACCGTCCGCACCTTTGTCCGACCACACCAAATAATTACTAATCACCTTGTCCTGAGCAAAGTTTGAAGTGCTTGTGGGAAGTGGGGAAGAGAGAAGAGAGGAAGGCGAGGGAGAGAGCGCAGGGGACACCGAGACTGCCGATAGAGGGAGCGTACCAGCTGGGAAAGTCAGATTTGGATTTAAATTAGAGCTGTTATAATCAACCATATTTACCGGTTTTACCGGGTTTACCGGATTTATTTCCAGAACCTGAGGCAGCACTTTGAAGAAGGAACGGAGGGAGGGGGTAATACGCACTGCGCTACTTTTTGCAAGCTTATTTTTACCCCTCTTCTTTTTTACAGACTCTTGACCTCATTGCCCCCCCCCCGGCTCTCGCTCCGGCTCCCAATTTATCTAACACCGAGCCCACCTCAGTCGCAACTTCTGCCGCTACTTGAGCCCTCACCACCTGATTCACCTCGCCTTTCCCCCGCCCCCCTGAGTTCTTATAGTCGAGACCACCTCTCGTGTCCTTCCCTCGCCCCTTCCCTTTACCTTTAGCTTGCAGTCTCCTGGGGGCGTGTTGACTCGGGTTAGGGGATGCACCAGAAGTGTGGCTCAATGGTTAGAGCGGCAGACCCTGATGCAGAGGTCTGGCCCGGACCAGGGTTCAATTCTCGCCTCGGTGGGTCTTGGGCTCAATTTCCCCTGCCTATTCTAAGCATGGGTCCCACTCTGCAACTCTGGGCAATAGCTTGCTTAATCTCCACAACGGCCCCAACAGCGCTAGGATGCCTGGCTTCACCTTGGGGGTTCCCAGGAGTGGGCACTTCACAGGGAAAGGCCAGGAAGGGTTCCGCAGCGGTATGTGTACAGCGCCTTGAGACCCCTTTGGGGGTGATACGTGCGCTATATAAGCACTACATTTACATTACATTTACATTACCACCCTCCAAAACCTCTATAGAAACCCCCACCTTGTTTCCACCGATCACTGCTGCTGCTGATTCATGACATTTGGGCGAATCTCCCTTGCTGGCCGCGATTACTGAGAAATCGCCGGAACCCCCTTCAGTGACAGTCTTCCCCCCCCACCTTCTCTCCCCGTCAAGCCTCTGAGGAGGAGCCCGCGAGCTGCCGCCATTCGTCCTCGCCTCAGCTCCACAGCTGCTTGTGTCCACCTAGGGAGGAAGACAGAGGGGTGGGGTCTCAGGATCGAATCCAGGCACATCGGCTTCGGCTTCCAGCCGGAGTCGTCACAGCTGGTGTCGGGCTGCCGAGTCGAGTCAAGTCGGTCGGGTCGGATCAGGTTGCTGGGTCGGGTCAAGTCGGATTGGAGAGAGGGAACAAACAGACAAGTGCTGATCCGCTGAAACAAACGCTGATACTCCTCATGGGGGGGGGAGAGCTTCCCTTTCTTCCACCGTTAAACTGCAATCACGGAACTGTGCCGGCTAGCCGAAAAAAGGAAAGTGAGCGCCGCAGAGTAGGAGCGGTCAGGGAGGACGCGCGTACCGCACTAGCATGCGGCCGCCATGTTTCCCCAGATCAGCCTTCTGTTGTCAGAGGAAGAAGTGGGAGATGAAATCTGATTTGTGTAATTAACTTACACTTACTGACAAGCTTAGGCATGCCCTTTGCACAGCGGCAATAGGGATACAGGCAGACCTCTGGGTCTAATCATGACAAGGTCCTTTTAAGATTTTTGAGGGAAGAAATCAGTGTGCTCTGTCAGTGTTGGGTTTAGAGGTTCTGAAAAAGCTGCTACTGACTAAAGATTGATTTTGCCATCCTGGAAAAATCACAGGATGCAGTGCAGGGGGATGGACCAGAGTAGTGGGATGCTGTGGTATGTTTGTATTAGTCTCCCTAATGCCCATCTTCTAGAACTTTCCATCTTTATTTTTAAACTCCTGCACAAGGGAAGAACTCTGAAAAGCACTAGAAAGGCAGCAGAAAAGAAAAGATTGATCCGATGTGGGCCAATCCCTGTCTGGAATGAAGGGACACCGGATCTTCTTTGACTCTGTTGGACACGTCTCTCCAGAGTCAGTGGTGCTGGCCTCATCATCCTATCTGGGGGACAGTAAGAGGACGATTTACTGGGAACCCTGTAGGATTGGGTCCCCTTGGAGTTTTGTGGACTGGACCCGTGGAAGGGGACCACTGTCTCATGCTGGACACCTAGATTCCCTACAAGTGGCCTACTGTGCACCCTTGGGAATGTAGGCAGGCATTGTAGACTGCATTGAGAGGCACAGGAAGACCATAGGCCAAGGAAATACCCAGAAGCTTAGACAGGAGAGCAGGTCCTAGGCTGTTCACAGCTCTCTGTTGCTCCAAGGAGGCAGCTGAAAAACAACTTTGCACAATCAGGCTACTAGCAGCTAAATGGAGATTAGGGCCCCCCTTTATTAAAGGGAGAGTGGCTCTACTAAACTCTGAAAATGTTAGAGGCAAGAGGGCCTTCTTTTTACACTCTAGATGACAGGAGGACTCGATCAGAAGCAGAGCAGACCAAAGCCTACCGAAAAGGCTCACTGGGGCAGGAGAAATCCACAACCTTATTTCCATGACACTTCAGGGTGAAAGCCCTCCTTCGGGTGTCCACTTGAAGCACATCCTAAAACTTCCCTGGCACAAGCTAGATGTCAACTATTTTTGAGACCTCCTCCTCAATCAGATGCCTCAACTTACTGGGAATATTGAAATTGCAAACAGCCTTCTGTCTGAGTGGCTTACGCATTCCCTTTATAAATGCATCCGTGCCAAATTCATCTATAGACGAAGAACTCGGTCCAGTCCTTGGATTAATGAGATGCTGACCCAGGCAAGATAAAACTGCAAGGCTCTTGAACGTGCACGGAGACGGCACAATGACCCCGCCCTCAAAACACAATATTGCGCTGCCATCAAGGAGTACCACAAATCCATCCATAAATCGAGAGCTGACTAGTTCGCAGATAAAATAAAAAAATAGCAGCAGTCTGGCTAAAAGCAATTTTACCTTGCTTAAAGACCTTAAAACCCCGGCACAGTCCAATGAATCCACCATTACCTCAAATTATCAATGTGAGGCGCTTGCCTCGTTCTTTGTTAAGAAGGTTGAAGACATCTACAAAACATTCCCCCCTTTTATTGACAATGCAGGCTCTAAGATCCCCACCAGCTCCGTTGGCCACCAACTACCCTCTTTCCCTAAGCTTTCCCAGGAAGCTATGACAACCCTCTGTAATACAATCAAGTCTGGATACCCAGCAGACCCTCTCAAACCGAATCAGTTCCAGAAATTTCGACCCCAGCTTCTGCACCTTTTCTGTGACCTAATAAACTTTCTCCGTCCTCTGCAGAAGTCCCTGTCGCATCGAAGCAGGCCAAGGTGATCCCCTGCTTAAAAAAACCTACGCCAGATGACTCCAAGCCAGAGAGTTTCCATCCCATCCCATCTCACTCCTTCCTTTTGTAGCTAAAATTATGGAGTCCTACATCAATTCTATTCTTACCACATTCATAGAAGCTAATGCATTTCTGGATCCCTCTCAGAATGGCCTCAGACCCCACCATAGCACCAAATCTTCCCTAATAGCAGTTACTGAACATATATGGAGTTCCTTGGATGAAGGCAATACCTTGGTTCTGATTCTCCTTGACCTGAGTGCCACATTTGAGTCTGTGTCACATCAGATTCTTCTGCGACGCCTACAGGAGATAGGTATCAAAGGGGCTGCCTTAAATTGTTTTTAATCATTTTTAGTTGAGAGAGCCTTCCAAGTGATCTCTCCTCCCTTCAGTTCTCAGATATACTTCGTGCGTCAGAAGGTGCCACAGGAATCAGCCCTGAGCCTCACGTTATTCAATATTTATATTCAACCTCCAGCAACTGTTGCTAAGAGTAGGGGCCTCTCTGTGGTCTCCTATGCTGACGAGACTCAGCTTATGATCTCTCTAACTAAGGACTCTGACCAAAATGTGACCAAGTTTCAGGATGATCTGGTGGCCATCGCAGATTGGATGCCGACCAACTGCCTACACCTGAACGCTAATAAATCGGAGATTCTTCTCTTAGGTAGAAACACCCACCTATGGCGTGAGCCCTGGTGGCCTGCCGCAGTACGGGCCCCCCTTTGCCCAGGCAGACCGTAAAAAATCTGGGTGTCTGGGTCGACTCTGCTCTGACGTATCAGCACAGACAAAGTCAGAAGATGATGCATGTTTCGGGCTGCTACTTGGACTCAAACCATTGCTTGGGTTCTTCGACGCCCATACCTGCCAGGATATCTTCCAGTCTACTATACTTTCGAGACTGGTCTATTCCAACTCTCTGTATTTGGGTGCCAACAAAGCAAGGATCCACCACCTACAGAGGGCACAAAACACCGCAGCTCAGATGCTCTTCGCCTTTCCCTAAACTTGCACAATTTCCAACCTCCTATGAAAGCTCCATTGGCTTCCGGTGGAGAAAAGAATCCACTTCAAGGTACTGTGCATCTCCCACAGAATTCTGCACGCCCAAGCTCCCACCATTTTAGCCAATCTTCTTACTCCTTATATCCCAAACTGCTTGCTGCGATCCTCAGACCAACACTTAGCATGTGTTCCCTGTGTCAAAAGAGCACGGGCCAGAGGCCGTTCATTCCGTGCCCTTACCCACTCACTCTGGAATGCCCTCCCTGGTACCATCAGAAGCATTCAAAACCATGGGGCTTTATGGATGGCAATAAAGACCTGTCTCTTTCCAAGATAAATCCTCCCTCCTAGGTCTGACACCTTTTCTTTTCTCTCTGTTGTTCCTTTGGGATCAACACCAGTATACCCTGTTGCTGGGGCAGCCATGCGCTTTACAAATCACGTAACACAACATGACATTAGTTCTCCCCACTCCTCTGGGCCTATTGGGTGGCTCTCCATGCCCGTTGGCCAAACATAACACAACCGTGACTTGCAGTTCAGTACTAAAAACCTGGGGAAGGCCACATCCAGGGGACTGTTGAGCAGAGTATGACATGTTGCTTTAAGTAAATAAACCCTTTGAGAGGGCCAGGGCTAGGACAAACCAGGCTAACCCACTTCATGTACCAGGTCCTGTTGGGACCATCTAATCATCCCCATGGATGCCAGTGCCCCGAGGGTGTGCCCAGAGGGAGAAGTGGGAATGGTACCCAGGGTGCCTGGTCCTTGTTTGTCGGCCCATTTGGTGCATGAGGTCAAAGTACCATTGGGCCCTCTCAAACAAGAAGACACCTGCTTTCCCACCATCACAAATAATACAGTCCTGGGGGCAGGTAGGGACCAGGCTTGCACTGAAAGACTGAAATAATACCTATGTGCCCCACACTTGGGGCAGGGACACCTGATTACAACAGAAAAAAATGAAAAGGGGCAGCATTGCCAGGTACAACAAAAGAAAGCCAACAGGCAAAAGGCACATCTGAGAGGCATTGGGCCTCCATGATGCCTATATTTCTTCTGCTGTGCCATATTAGATTATAAGGCACCACTGACTAAACAGGTTGATCTGGGGGCCACCCATGAATATCCACCAAAGTGCCACCACAAACTTTCTAGGGAACTGCAAGAGTGACCCTGGGAGACTTTTTGCTTTGAATCTAAGAACTCCGGGAGTTGACAAAAGCCCCTGTGTGGGCTTGGGGTTTATGCATCTTAGTTACTAGTCCCAGTGAGTGCTTCTAGGCATGGTAAAGGTAGATGAAAGACTCACACACTAAGGGCCATATTATCAAGAAAGGGCGATACATTATCGCCGCTTTTATCGGCAGGAAACTGCCGCTAAAGCGGCGATAATGGACTTGATAATATGCCCTTGTAAATTCCCATAGAAGCCCAGGTTCTGGTGTTAACCTGGGCTTCTATGGGAATTCACAAGGGCATATTATCAAACCCATTATCGCCGCTTTAGCAGCAGTTTCCTGCCAATAAAAGCAGCAATATTGTATCACCCTCTCTTGATAATATGGCCCTATAATATTTTCAGCATTGAGAAAATTATATGCATGTGAATTGTTGAAAGCATATCATTGCGTGTTGTGTTTCTGTGTATATTATGCTTTGGATTAGTATGGCAGCACTTTGGCAAAGTCAGAAGGCATGACTTTTATGAATGCATCCCTCATGTTGTGGTATGCACATTGTGAGGGTATGGTGTTTTACTGTGCAGAATGTTAGAGGTACCCCCAGCACAAGAAATCCAGGGTACTTTAGGGTTTACCCGACATGTGGGATATTGCTTTAGTGTGCCCTCTGTTGGTTGTGACGCCCCTTAGAGGTTGTGACTCCAGACATTTCCCATGTATTCAGAAATATGTATGCAGCTCCTATACAAAGGGAAAGAGAAAGCCAGAAAACAGGTTGGAAGAGACTAGCCAAACATATCAGAGGGATCTGATTGATCTGAAGCAAGAGCCCTCACAAACCCCGATGGGTATCATGTTTCATCATCGAGCAGCTCCTGGGTGAGCCGGCAGTTTAATCCCCAATGGGCCCCTCTTTTAAAGATTTTTAAAGACACGATGAAGTGTGTGTGGAGTTTCAGTGTGTGTAGATTGATGATTAAGGCCCAGATGTAGGTAATAGCAATTTACCGAATGGTAAATACCGAATTTTACCGATTCGGTATTTACAATTCGGTAAATGCTATGTAGGTAAATATTTCGGTAAAAATACCGAATCTGTAAGATTCGGTAATTACCGATTCGGTAATTACCGAATCGGTATTTGCCATTGATTCCTATGGGCCTTGAAGCCCATAGGATTCAATAGCAAATACCGATTCGGTAATTACCGAATCGGTAAAATTACCGATTTTACAAGGGGGACAGGGTGTCACTTTGACACCCTGTTGCATCCCTGTTTCGGGCTTGTGTGCCATGTGACACACAGACATGCCCTTAGGGCATGTCTGTGTGCCACATGGCACAGGTGTCCATGCACACATGTGCATGTACACTGGAATTCGTTATTTACCATGTAATAGTATTACATGGTAAATAACGAATCGGTAATGGCCTGTGGCACTGTTTTCAGTGCCACCTACATCTGAATTTACCGATTCGGTAAATTTACCGATTCTGTATTTTACAGAATCGGTAAATTTACCGATTCTGTATGTTTTGAGGCCCCTACATGCCAATGTCCAAATACCGGTCGGAAACGGCCGAAAATCTGTATTTTCGGACGTTTCCGACCGGTATTTGGACACCTACATCTGGCCCTAAGTGGTTTAAAAATGACAAAGAGAATCCTATAAAATTTTTATCAAGAAATTGTTCTTGTCATGAATAACAACAGTCTAGCTGGAGACAATGATCATTTACAGCTCAAAATGTAGGGAAAACAGGGGTCAAAATGTTTCTTGCCTTTAATTAGTCAGGATTGATCTTGGCAATTCAATAGGAGCATACATTTACCTAATCTACAGCTGATTGGGTTGAGGGTGTGGTGTTATTACAAAACCCAGTTATAAAATCACCCATATGTCATAGGGTATAGCTTGTGGTGGTAGATGTATGCAATCCAACCTGTAAAGAGAGTTTATGGTTAAAAGGTATCACTAAAATGGGTGAACGAATAATGACACCCATGAGTGATCTATAAATGCATCTGGCAAGAGTATTGATAAGCATGCCATAGATGAAGTATCACGACGATCAGTGAGCATGCAAACATGTAAAAACAAATAGGCAAGTAGTACAAACGTGACAAAACATACGCAAACCCAAAGTTCCATGTGTAAATGTGCTTGGTAAAATGACCAATATCTGGTTGTCAGTAAAGATTCAAATGCAGTAACATACGGCTCTGGCGAGCGTTCCTCCCCTCTTGGAGTCAGATATCTGTCCCTTAGGTGTTGGCAGAGGACTGCACTATTTACGGAATGAGATTAATGGGAGACAGGTACAAGTCATTGCATTATTAACAATGAAATTAATAAGTTAGAAATTAAGTTGTAAATTAGACCCTGTACTAACGTCATCCTTTGCAGTAAAAATCTGGCGACCTACTCAGCTCAGCAACCCTGGAGGTAGGTATGGCTGCTGGAATATGAGTTTAAATACCAGCATCACGAGTGCGGGCAGGTGAGGGAGGCGGCACTTGTCAGGGACACATGGGTTAGCAGGGAGCCATGTTAGAGAAGGTGAGTATCTTGCATCACCAACTAGACCCATGGAGACAATGGCCCTAGCTCTTTACCATCTTAGAGTGGAGCGCCATCGGTTTTGCTAACAATGGGCTAATGAGGCCAAGCAGAAAGGAACATGCCTACTGAATTGGCGGTGTAGCATGTTCCTCAGCACTGGAGCATGGAGATAAATCACGCCAAGCAGGAGCTGCAGTTAAGAATTCCTTTATTCTTCAGCATACACACACACTGTGCATTACATCGTACTTCATGATTAACCACATCCTAACGTATTTTCTCTTCAGAGTCCGCCCAGAACCATGAGTGTCCTATTTTGCATAGCATCAATATGCTACATCTCCCCCTTTGTTAAATAAAAAGTGGCAGACATCATCACATCACATTTCTTTGATTAGTTGGTGAGGCACTCGCACTTTGCTGCCAGCTTGGAGGATCCGAGGTGATTGAGCTCTACCATGATCATGCAACAGCTACTTTGGATCATCTGCTTGAGCCAGGCCTGCTTGTGGGGTCACCTCATGCATGGTATCAGGATTTGACAAATGTTGTGGTATGCATTTAAACATGATGTGTCCCGAGTGATGGATTGCCCAGGATGATTTGCTGTCAACATATGTCTCTTGCACGCTATGACCTGTAAAGAATCAGCGGCAAAAGGAATGTCGATCTCCACTGTCAAATGCTGTCTCCTGGGCATCACAACCCTAAACTACATTCGCTTTAATTTTTTTTCCCCGAGTTGCGTCGGTGTCTCAAACTGTGTCAGTATTCACTAATCGATCTAGGGTCCATACAGGCAGATTTGTTCTGATGGCTCTCCCAAATAGCAAGGTGGCTGGACTCTCACCAGCTGTGGACTGACAAGTTAATCGATAGGCACAGAGAGCCTGGCATATGGCTTAGTTCAGATTGATTCCCTCCATGGATGCTCGTTGAATAACCCTCTTGAGGGTACCCATGAATTTGTCAACTACACCATTGGCTTGGGGCCAAGGCTGTGTACTCTTTTGGTGTGTGATGTTGAGTCGAACTCAAAATTCTTTGAATTCTTTGCTGTTAAAGGGTGGGCCATTGTCAGATTTGAGGATCTTGGGGATACCCCAGATTGCAATGATGCCATCAAGTTGTTCTATGGCTTTGTCATGGGTTGTCAAAGACAGGTATTCCACCAAAGGAAAACATGACAATTTGTCAATGACTGCCATGAGCTGCTGTCTGTTTGCTAAATGCCTAAAAAAGTCAACTGCAACTCTCTCTCAAGCATCGGCAGGAAGGTCAGATATTGTTACTGGATGCTGCGTCACCTAGGGGGACAAATGCACATGCGGCATACCTTCAGCTCCTCCTCAACTCACTCATCTAACCAAGGGAAAGATACTTAGGGCCAGATGTAGGTCGGTCGGTAACGGCCGAAAATTGGTATTTTCGGCCGTTACCGACCGGTATTTGAGAAATGGTATGTAGGGCCCTTATTTTACAGAACCGGTAAATTTACCGATCGGTAAATTTACCGATTCTGTAAAATACCGAATCGGTATTTTTACCGATTCGGTAAAATTGATATGTAGGTGGGACTCTTCTGAGTCCCACAAGCCTTACAGAATCGGTATTTTACCATCAAATTCAATTTGATGGTAAAATACCGATTCCGGTGTGCATGCACATGTGTGCATGCACACCTGTGCCATATGACAGGCAGACCTGTCCTTAGGGCAGGTATGCCTGCCACATGGCACCCGAACCTGTTTTGGGGGTGCTAAAGGGTGTCAAAGTGACACCCCCTGCACCCTTGTGAAATTCGGTATTTACCAATCGGTAATGCCCATTCATTCCTATGGGCTTCAAAGCCCATAGGAATGAATGGGCATTACCAGTCGGTATTTACCGAATCGGTAAATACCGACTTTTACAGATTCGGAAAATCCACAACTGGATTTACCTACATCTCCCTCCTTATATTTTACCGATTCATAAATACCGAATCGGTAAAATTCGGTATTTATGAGTCGGTAAAATATATTTACCTACATCTGGCCCCATATCTCTTACGGCTGTTTTGGTGGCTACACTACCACAGTGTCCTTCATGGGCCAGCTCGATGGCCCACTGTCTTAGGCTTCCAGGTATGGTGAGCCTTGCAGTACTACACCTTTGTGGGTGACTGCTAACTCATCCTTTCGATTTTGGAACTTTTTTAATTCAACATCATTGGCAAGGGGCCAGGTACTTCTACTCCAGGAATGCATGGTAATGAGCTCTTTGATTATGGTCATGTCTTTATCCACATTGGAGGCAGCCATGATTTGTTCCACAGACAGGTTCACAGGTATGCTGGATCTCACAATAAAGTTGAGATAACCTTCAGCTGTCTTGGATGTTGAATTCTGACCATGTAGCGGCACTTGTGAAAAGTAATCTGCTGGGTTTTGTTCAGTTCAGTTAAGTTCTTCTTTATTTTGGATCTTTAAACCATAAAAGCCTATAAAACATTATAGACAAGGGATTAATAACATTTCCAGAATCAAATGTTGTTAAAATAGTAAGAATCATAAAACCATTTTTTACAAGTTATGAAAGTCAATAAAAACAATAACAACGATATGTTACCATTCACTGTCCATTTCTACTAAACACGTAAGTCACCATAAAGGCAGGGCTTCGTTTAAAGAAAATGAAATGTGGCAGCTGACATTTTCCCAATAAAAGTACAAGAGCTACAGTACTCAAATACATCAACCCAAGAACATCATGGAACATATGAATGAGTACTGATCGATGATTAAAACAAATATTTATGCAGGTAAAACAATGCCCCCTGCTTTTTCCTGTGTAGCCACACTGTGTAAAGATATCGACTAACACTATATACCACTACCTTGCTAGTGTCCCATCTCAATATGTAGTAAGCCTCTCGGTATGCCCTCACACCCCAGAGAGTGCACTGTATTTTGATCTATCTCTGTCTGGATCTAGCATAGGCAGGACAAAAAAAAGAGGACGCATTTAACATCCTCATTGGCGTGTTTGCTGTGTTTTGATCTTTCCCCGGGTTGTGCACAATCTCATTGTCGTACTCCTGTAGTCTCATCTCGATGCGAGGGAGTATCTTAGCCTTCAAGTTTCCAAAAAGTGTAGGCAATACCTGGTGATCGTGATGACAGTGAATAGTTTTTTGTAGAGGAATACATGAAAATGTTCCCAGGTCAACACCACAACCAGTCACTATTTCTCCGACTGAGAGTATGCATGCTCTGTTTCAGACACTCTTTGGCTGGCTTAGGCCACAATGTGTCTATGAGCATTTGGATGGCCATTGTGTTGAGCAAGGATTACCCTTAGCCCTACCAGGCTCACATCAATCGTTATTTCGGTATGTAACTTAGGGTCAAGGTAAGGCCATTTACGTTGCATTTTCAATCGCATATTTAATGACTTAGAAACTCTTGTCACATTCTGTAGACCACTGACATGGAACATTTCACTTTGCCAAGTCTCTCAATGGAGTACTCACTGTAACAAAGTTGCCAATGTATCTTGAGCAATAATAACTGGCCATGCCCAGTAAAGATCGCAGCATGGTAAAATTTTGTAGGGGGCAAGTGAATGACAGTGCTTGCACCTTCTCTGAGTCTGGAGTCATTCCCCATCAGATAATATGTACCCAAAAACTTGAGTTTGGTTTTGTGAAACTCATACTTTGCGGAATATGAGACCTGCATCAGAAAGTAACTGCCACACTTGGGTAAGAACTGCGCCATGTTCTTCTGGTGAGCTCCCAAAAACCAGTATGTCAGCACTTTAAATGAAAGCATGAGTAACAGGTTGGATTACTCTGTGATACTCCAAAACTCTGTCTCTTATATCTGAAAAAACCAACATGTGTCAAATAGGTAGTAATGTACCTGCAGTTCTCCTCCAGCTTGAGTTGATGGTAATCTTTGTTTGGTTCAAGATGGGAAAACACTTTGGCTCTGTTCAATTGCATGATCATGTCTGCGATGTGTGGAGGGTGTCTTTCCCTCTCAGTGGTCTTTTTTGCCTGGTGCATGTCAATGCAAATGCGCACTGCTCCGCTACTGTCTTTTTTTGGTACTACTATGGGCGAAACTCATGGCTTAGGGCCTGTGGAGCGTTTAATGAACTCATGTTTTAATAGTGCTTCCAACTATTTCTTCTAAGCCTTTTGTTCATGAAAAGTACTCTATGGTGCTCCTGTGAAACAGGGTGAATGTCTTCATTAATATGAAGCTGGAACTTCATTTTCTTGAGTTTTCCCAGGCTATGGAACCATGTAGGCTCATGATTTCAGACTGAGCACAGAGGTTGTAATTGAGGGATATCAACCACACGTTAGCAGTGGTGATAAAACTGAGCAAACAGGCAATCAAAAAAGTCCCTTGTAGAACATGAATGGTGGCTTGCACCAATGTCTTTTTGTGTCGGATTATCACTGTGAATGACCTTTGGATTTGCAATGGCTTTGAAGCGGCCCAAGTATATACGTTCGTGCCTGACAGAGTGAGTGAGGAACAGGGGATAGCCTGTTAAACCTTTACACTGACATGATGCAAATCAATGCACCACTGTCTATGATGAAAGTTATTGGGTGTTTTCGTTCACTTTCAATGTGTTTTTGGGACAGTGTCCAAATGAAGTTTGCTGCTTTTTGCTAGGCTATCTTTGAACTGTGATTTACTTTACAGGCCGCTAACCCCACATGTGCACGTCATTCGTTGGTAGATATCATCAGCGCACACCTATCTTCTTCGCTGATCCTCAATAGTGACGTTGAAGAACTTTTGTACAATAAGCTTGACGAGAATTTATTTTGCCTTATTTCTACATGTCATTGATAATTTAGTTTTTTGGATTTAGAGGCGAGGAAAGAATGCTTCTGGAATGTTCTTGAATCCCTCTTTGCATCCCTCGTACTTAATTTTTCTTTAGCTTGGTACACAGTTATGAAATGGTTCTCTTTCCAACAAGTTTTCGAGAATTGTCATATGGCTGCACATTTACCTTCATGGGGAACAAAAATCCACATCAAAGCATAGCTTTTCTTTACTTTGTAGACGTTTACTTACGCGTATTTTGTTTATGCGTGTGCTGTCTTTTCACGATCAATGCCAATTCATTGTGTGCTGTTCCTGCTTCCATGTCAGCAGCTTCTATGTCTTCTCATTCTTCTGCTGTTGTAGCCATCAATATTTTCTCCTGCCCTGTGTGTCCTTCTCAGCATATGCCTTCTACACTAATCTGAAAGGCAGCTATCAATGACTCTGAGGTGCATGGCTTCTTCCTTGTAGTGAATGCACACATATTGCAATGTTTAATGAGTGCATATGGTCTATCAACAAACTCATCCACTATTTCACCAACCTGTTGCCGTGCTTTGTTTAATATATACCTTTCATAGTTCACTTTCAGCATTGGGTTGAAATTGGCCTCCAATGCTTCTTATACCTTTTGAAACGATTTTACATCAGTCCGTGAGATTTTCTATAGCATTTCTTTCACTCCATCCCCTGCAAGGTTTTCAAATATTTGATGCTCTTCTTGTCATCTTCTTCCTCCAGTGCATCTGTGAAGTCATCAAAGGCTTCAATCCACTGTCACTAATATTCTGTTTCTTAGAAGTGTCAAAAGGTGGTGGTGGCTTCAGGAATAGGGCAGAATTGTATCTTGTGCTCCTTTCTGCCGCAATTGAGAGCATGTGCTTTTCAGACAGCTTTCACCGTGGAGAACGGCACAACAACTTCTGCAAGTACTGGCCTTGTGCTTGAGCCTGGGTTGCAGAATGCTTCATTAACACTTGACAGTGAGAAAGTTCTCTGTTTCTTGTACCATATTGTTGTGATCATTATTTCTGCTGTTGTCCGATTGGTTGCTGTGTACTAGGAGTGTGGTGAAGTGTCTCTGTTGACCACTGCATTGAAGGGTTTGGCGGGCATTGTGAATATACTTCTCTGTAGGGTATTCAATTTCTTAAGCAGCCCTGTAAGAGCTGGAGAAGGGATTTGATGCTACATGTGCCGGTCGCAGACCCCTCTGCATTGCTTCTTGGCACACATGGCATTTCCAAGCAGTTTGTTGTATCATTGGAAACTCTCAGGGAGAGCAGTCTTGTCTTTTCGGGCAAGTATCCCCTACTCATCGCCAGTTGTAGCGTCTTCCTCAGCCACGGAGCATGCAGATAAATCACGCCCCAAAGGAGCTGCAGTTATGCATTACTTTATTCTTCAACATACACTCACACACTGCACATTACATCATACCTTATGATTCTCCACATCCTAACCCCTCCTGGCATACTATGTATTTCCTCTTAAGAGTTCGACCAAAACCACAAGGGTTCTAGTGTGCCTTGCATCAATATGCTACAGGTGGCGTTTATTTATTTTTTTCAAAACCAGAAACAGGTGGCGTTTATTTTTACATGTTTGCATGCTCACTGATGGGGATACTTCACTGACAGCAACACAAAAAGATGATGGACGGAATGCTGAACATTGTCAAACATTCAGACTCACTCAGGGATACCCCAAAACCGGTGCTAGAATGCTTGTTTCTGGTCCAGGAGGGACCTGGCCTGGCAGTTCAGACTGGACTGTTCCCATGGGACTGATTTGCATGTGACTAGGTTCAAACTGAGGTCGAGTGGTAAGCAAAATAACAATGGATTTAATCCCAGATCTGTGTACTGGGGGTAAGTGTTTGACATTGCTCAGCATTCCGTCCATCAGTTGTTATTCTTGATACTTCACCTACGGCATGATTATAGATACTGTTGCCAGATGTATTTATAAATTACTGATGGGTGCCATTACTCGTTCACACATTTTAGTGATACCTTTTTACCTACAGTCTCTCTCTTTAGAGGCTGGATTGCATTAATTTACCTCCACAAGCTATACCCTAGACCATATGGGTGATTTTGTGATTGGGTATTGTACTATCACTACACCAGCAACCCCAATCAGCTGTAGACTAGGTTAAAGTATGCTCCTGATGAATTGCCAAGATCAATCGTGATTTATTACAGGCAATAAATATGTTGACCACTCTTTTCACCACATTTTGAGCTGTTAACCATCATTGTCTCCAGCACAGCCAACCCCTGTTTTAGTTATGACAAGAGTACCTTCTCAATAAGACCGTATAGGTTTTTAAACCTTTTAATCCCAAATCTACACACAGCGCACCACTGCACACACTTCCTCACTGCTTTTAAAATCTTTAAAAGATATCCTGCAAAGAGCATTGCAGCGCCGGCCCAACAAGGAGCTACCTGATGATGAAGCATGACACACATCTGGGTGTGTGAGGGCTCTTGCTTTCATCAATCAGATCACTCTGAACTGTTTGACCAGTCTCTTATGACCTGTTCTTTTGCTTTCTCTTTACTGACTATAGGAACTGCATACCTTTTTGTGGACTCATGTATACTTAGAAAGAACGTATGCCAGACCATAGATGTGCTCTTAGTCCCTGCATGTTATTTTAGTCCAGGCATTTCCACCTACCATTCTTTATATATATTTCTTAATTTGTGCATAGTATTTAGTGTTGTGTGTAATAAAATATGTTTCATTTTATAAGTACAAGCACACACTGGACAGCAAATTATTAAGTGTTGTTTGTTGTATTGCTGAGTTCAGAGTCTCTAGTCCACAGCACTTCCCCAGAGTAATTATTCAACTGCTCTGACACTACCCTGAGAGTCAAGTGTTATAAAGGGTACTCGATTCTTAATCGGGGTTCCTCAGTATGATTGCCCCAGGACACAGAGGTAGAAAAAGCCCAGGATCTCCTGTTTGACCTAGGACACCACCCCACCAAACCCAGGATTCTTATAGTTGGTCTTTGTAGTGGCAAATTGAATAACAAAATATTTAAAAGACAACCCAGCACAAGTCACAGTGTCTAAGATTAATTCATCATTGAATCCATCACATAGTTTTTCAAATAATACACCCAGGCTTACTTTAATCCCTTGTTGGCTCTAGCCACCATTTTGTCTATAGAAAAAGAGGCAGGACACAGACTCTGAAATGGTGGGCAAGTCATTTTTTTGTGGAGTTTTATATAGCGCAAACTAGACCCGAAGGGATCAGAACACTTTACATGAGCATCAGTTACGTTACAGACAGACACATTCATTTTTGTTAGGCACAGGGAGATTAAGTAATTTGCCCAGAATTGCAGAATGTTGGCATCACTGCTGAGACTCGAACCCTGTTCCCCAGCTCTGAGGTTGACTGCCCTAGCCATTTGGCCACATTCTCTGGCATAGCTAAAGACTAATGCTAAAAGAGAGGAAACCTACACTTAGTGATATATCCTTGTCCTTAGTACGACCAGGTGAAATTTCATTTACACAGCATAATTTCATGTAATTTCTGGTATAACGCATTACATTGCTACACAAATTACAAGATTATGCAATTATGCCAGTCACATAATTAAGGTGTCTTCTGCGTAAAAATCATATTGTGGGAGCACATGAACAATGTTAATGAACAGCTTGCGAGTGGCTGTTGTGTGTACCACATGAGATTTTGCACAAGAACGCATTTCATGCTAAAAAAATATCACAAGCTGCGGATCGCCATATATTTGTATAATTTATTGTGAATTTGCGAATTTCACAAAGGCCTACTTAGAAACCATGAATATGAAAGTCTGTACAACAAAACAGTGACTTATATGCATAACTTTGACATATAAGACTTCCAAGCAACCCTTCCACATGAACTAGTCCTTTTCTGGTAGCAAGACAGCTCCTTCCACAAAAATGGTCCAGTATGATTTTGAGATATCCAGTCACAGCATACCCCCCTTTATGTCTGAACAACCAGAAGCACCTCTGCAACTCATACCTTTCTCAATGTGAGGACCCCAGTGCCCCCTTTCCAGGGAAACCAAGGGGGTCAGGATTTGGGCAGTTTTCTCCTGACTTTTAGGTTCAAATCAGGCATATTGCTAGGCAACACTCCAAAAGGACTATTGAATACAGACCTTGCACTCAGGCAGATGGGGGGAGATTTGCAAATCATATATCTTCCATTGTATTGTATTGCAACATTTATATAGTGCTTACTACACCTATGTAGGGTGCGGAAGCACTTGCCCTCATGTGTAGCATTCTACACCATATGGAGTATGTGGATGGAAGTGTATTGTCTTTGTTTTTAAACTATGTGGGAGTGTTTCCATTTCATGTGTTATGACCATCAAGAGGGTGGTTATAAGATGCAGAGCTTAGCAGTGTGACGGATGAAGAAGTATGTCAGAGAGACGTGCAGTTTATGGTACACTGGCAGCCTTGGCAGCTCGGCAGGTCCTCTCATAGTATTTTATGATCATAGCACACTTAGCTGCTAATTCCACTGGGTTGTCAATAATGAGATATTTTGTTTAAAGTGTATGGTCCTGAGCAGGGATAGGTTGAAACAGAAATTATTGAGAGATCTGCTGTGATGGACTTCTTAATATAATTCCAAATCTGATTGTCATTGCAAGGTGACATGAATGGTAATATGTAACTTGTCTACACCTGCATCAGCAGACTATATTACAATCCTCCTTTGACCAGTATCATATGGCATATCTGTTCAGTTATTCCATGGCTGTTCAGTTGGTGATGGGTCTTTTTTTCTTTTGCTGTGAACTGGTGCCCTACTGGGTGATAGACATAACCAATAACCGTTTTGTTTTGTATGAATGTAAGAGTGACAACAGTAGACAGGAATTATTATGCACCCTTTATGAACTACATTCAACTGACTGACTGCTAAGTGTTATGGCAGTACCGTACTGTGGGCCAGGAGCGTTATATATTCTATAGCACTGGAACTGCATTTTCATATCACATAATACCCTTGATTAGGTAGTAAAGCACATCATGCACAGCTGCTCTGGAACCCAAAGTTAGTGGCTATTGTGGTTGATGGGATTATTCTTATGCTCCCAAGAAAGCCATTCCATGCACTTACTCCGGTTTCTATGTGATAGCTTAAATTAATATGAGCTGCATGTGAATTTTAGTGGTAGGGGTGGTAGGTGAATACATACAAATGGCTGGTGTTTTTATTAGAAGTTAATTGTAGCATGCAGGGGTATGGCTTTCAAATAGGGCTCCCGTGTTATGATATTTATATTTCTGACTTTTGCTGATTTATTTATCCATATTTTTTTAGCTTATGTTATCTGTACTTTTACATGTTTATTTTGTGTTTTGTGAAAAAATGAAGTTGAAACTAGTGTATAGCCACATTTATGTAACTGATAAATGGTATAGAGTCAAAATATCGAGTTCATAATATCGACTAGACACAATATCGAGTTAAAAATATAGTATGGACATAATATCGACTAGACATAATATAGACAACAAAAATATCGACTAGAAAAAATTAATATCTAATAGAATGGACATAATATCGAATCAAAAATATAGAATGGACATAATATCGACTATGCGTGTGTGGTTCTGAAATTCTGGACCCTACCGTTGTCCCGGTATCGAGGTCCAATACCCGTGTCCCGAAACATCAACGTACCATGACGAATTTTGTGTTGACGAACCGATAATGATTAGGACATCATTCCTATGCATTTCCGTCATGATCGAGGTATGCTAACACCCCTGAATCGTAGTTTCCGTCCTGACCCCTCAGACTCCATTTTGTAAACGGTATCCATCTTGTGTCTTGCCCTCATGATAAGTCAATTAAAGGTCGAGCTTGATCTAAAAGGACACGTCCACCTTCCCTGACTCCCCCCTGACCTGTCCCAACTGACTCCCTTGCCTCCAGCCAAACCTGTTTGGGCAGCTCCTCGCCCAGTGGCCAAACACGATAGCATCAATGCACAACATACCACAAACCATTCACCGCGTACAGATCATGTTTTCTACACACATACACACCTGTCCACGCTCCCTGTTTATGGCCAGTTTTATGACTAGGAGGTGCCTTCTTTTATTGGGGTTTCACCGATATCTGATGGGAGTTCCGGGCCTGGCTAGGTAATCTATCACGAATTGGACATCTAAAATACGGGCTTGCCTACATGACTTCGCTCTTTTGTATTATTGTAGAAATATGTGTATAGCCATATCATAAACTCAAGAATTCTTGCTTGCAGCTATTATTTCTGTTTATAAGGAGTAGGCTGGTTCTGTAAAAACGAACAGTCTCCTGAGAACACATGACCCGTGTTTGTCGTGCTTCTAGGACACCTGTTACTTGGTAGCTGCCAATAAAACTTGATCTCTGACTGCGACTAGAAGACTCCGTGTTTCTGTGGTCCGGAACAGGGAGAACTCAGAGGTCTTCGGGAGTTATCCCCTGGCACCAAACGGGTTCCTAAAAACCCGTTACCTCAGTTGGCGCCCAACTCGGGGCGGTATCAAGCGGCGACGGTCCAAGCCAGATGTTCGTGAGGAGCTTCGTGTGAAAATTCCAGAGGACAGCCAGCCACTTCAGCGACCCCTGTATGTCGACGTGGTTCCGAAGGTCTTTGCTGCGAGGTTCCCCGCGTCCCGACGGCTACGAAGGACTGCTGCCCTGACTATCGCCTTGTTTTGGACCCAGTGATCCTTGGTAGAGCGAAACGATAGACGAGTCTTCTAGCGACGTCACCGATCTTCAAATACTTCAGTTAAGTATAAGTGGAGCGTCTCCCAGTCCTTAGTTTGTCCTTAGTTTTTGGTATCCTTGAGATATGCTTTGATTTGGTACTTGCAAGCCCCAAAGCCGAAGGACTTGTGTATTCACGAGAAATATCGTAACAGATAATCCTTTGAAGTTTGAAGCTAGACTAGTGAGCAAAGATGCCTGGTTTTAGCAGACTTGGAAACTTGTTTTTTCTTGGTTCTAGTAAGGACTCCCGATTAGAGGATTCCTGTCCGGTTCCTCCGATTGGAACTCCAACATATCAGCTCTATGTAAAGCACGGCGTAGGTCCTATCACATATAATGAAGTGTGGATAAAATACACCCGCAAGGATGGTGTTTTAAAATGGCCCCAATATGGTAGTTTCGACTCAGAAATATTAGATAACCTAGAGGTCAAATTATTTAAGAGAAAAGCCCGGCCGGCGATGTTTGACTCTTTCCGCTTATGGCGCAAAGAAGCCAAACAGAAAGAAATAAAATTAGCAAAAAGGAATAAAAGAGCTATGTCAATGGTGCAAGCTGCCGTTGCATACAGGGATAACGAGGAAGAGCAAGAAAGCGAACAAATACTTAGGAGCAAGAAACTAGCAGTAGATAAATGCTACCCGATGTTACCAAATAAGGGACAAGGTCAAGAGGAGAGATCCGAGAAAGATCCATTAATGTCCCACTTATTAAGCTCACCTCCACCGTATGCGTTAGACACTACTACAACGCCAAAGCATTTTACTATACCGCGCCCCGGCGCACGTAACCCAGCTCTTGCACGAACGCCAGCTCCTCTTCAGCTGGTTTCTACTTCTCCGGCGCAGCCTTCTCAAGGGCCGCCATCTTTGCTACCTACTCCATCTACTTCTACGACTTTGCCTACAGCTCCAGCTATTGTCTATGATACTACGTCTGCTACTACTTCAACTTCCTCTGCTATTGCCTGTACTTCTTCTTTGCCTCAGCCTGTTTTTTCCGATGCACTTGCTCCTCCGCCAGGTTCTCCTTCTATTAGACAAAGAGTGACAGGTACCGTCACTGGTCTGCTTTCACCTTTCTTCGGGTCGCCTAAAACGACCCCTAAAACAGAAGATAGACAGTTACGTAGTCAACTGCCTGATTACGAGGAAAGAAAAGTGCTGAATGAACTAGCCCGTAAATGGATTACGGATACTGTTAGATATGATGTTCAGTCTGTTATGGAAGTTTTCCGTCAATGGAATGCACCCACTCAGAGATACGTATTCGAAGAAATGTGTGTATATCTGGGCGAAGATGTGAAGACAAATGATCCCAAATATACAATGAACGAACTATGGCGTACACGCTTTAAGTTCTATGAAGGTATGATTATAGGTGCAGATGTTGAGAAAGCGATAGAGTTATTGCTCTCTTATAGGAGTAAGGGAAACGTCTCTAGATCATGTCACGAAGACGATGCACCAGGCGGCAAAAGAGCGAGACAGTACCCCATGAGAGAGGTTCCTCCGGTTTGGAGGGAAGGTGATGCGAATGCGAATCCACCAATTCTGCCTCATTTCCAGCGTGTATGGGTACATGTCCCCTGGAAAAGATCCGATGTCTTAGCACTCAAGCAGACACTGCCTGATCCTCGTAAAAACCCGACTGGGTATTATAAGGAGTTATCACAAACTGCAAGCTCATGTGTAATGAATTTAGCGGATATCAACATGTTGTTTGGGAACGTTGTTCCACATCCTCTATGGAGCAAAATACGTCATACGAACCATGACCAAGAACTAGGTGACTCATGGGCGAACATTGCCGCTATAGATGCTAGACAAATTGGTGGTTCTAAACCTGAGCCATTAATAGCTGAACTTCCCGGTAGAATTATCGTGTACATGAAAACGATAATGCCTGAAGTACGCGTAAACTGGGACAAGCTATCTGCGTGCAAGCAGAAGAAAGATGAGAATGTGTCTGACTTTTTCACAAGATTTGAGGAGACTTTCACCGATCATAGTGGTCAGGATATGGCTACCGAGGGTGGTCAAAGATTGTTTGTAGACAAATTCGTACATAATTTAATCCCTGAACTGTGTAATAAACTGAAAGATTCAGAGAGTGCTTGGGCTGTCTCTATGTCAGCGCAAATTTTAGCTACAGCCCAGTACTATGAAAATAGGCGCAAAGACGAGCTAGATAAAGTCGACAAAAAGACAAAAGATTTAAAAACTAAAGTTCTTCTCCAGCAAGCCTATCCGCCTCGTACGACTAGTCAGCCCAATTACCAACAACAACAGCAGTATTCTAGAAACGCGCAAGGAAACGAGTTTTCCCATCAGCGTATTGCTTATGGCCCGAATCAATGTGCGTATTGCAAAGAAGAGGGTCACTTTAAAGGTAATTGTCCGGCTCTTGCGCGACGTTCGAGCGGTGCTTCAGGTGTAAGGGGAAGAGGTGTTCAACATGCCCCTAGAGGTAGGGGCCGTGGAAATTTCACCCAGAATACAACTTCCTTTCCGCCTCAGAATTCGATGAACAGCTTTGATCAACAGAATAATGCGTCGTCCAGGTCAGCTCAGTACTATGCTGACGACTATTACACCGAACACGAAAATGAGGGTAACGATTGCTAGGACAGCCATGGACAAAGAGAGGGAGTTGTTTCAGTTCCAGTAGATCAGAATGGACCTTATGTCAAGGTAATTACCTCAGGAGTGTCAGAGCCATTTCTGCTGGATACTGGTGCTACAAAAAGTTCTATCATGCACTCGAAACTTCCTGGCGCACCTTTGTCTGGCGAAATGAATGTTTCAGTAGGTTTCTCTGGCGCCCCTGTTAGAAACCCGATCTCCAGTCCTATATCTCTTTCTATTGGCCCGTGCGAATTAGAAGCACCCCTCATTCTTATAACAGGTTGCGGTGAAAATTTGTTAGGTTTGGATTTGCTAAAAAGGTTATATGCGACTTTGTACTGTTCCCCCTTGGGAGTACAACTTACTTTAGGTAAGAAAGTCATTTCTCCAATGTATTTGTCAAAGGACAATATTCCAACTGAATTGTCATCACTTCCTGATATACTTTGGGCTAATGGCTCTAATGATGTAGGTCGTTTGGAGATAGCACCGTATGTCATAACATTGAAAGCCAACGTTAGGTTGCCACGTATTCCCCAATACAAAATATCTAGCGAATGCGAAAATGCATTATTGACGATTGTTTATGACCTGATTGATAAAGACGTCATCGAAGAAACAACAGGAAATGTTTGTAACAGTCCAGTTCTCCCCGTCTTAAAGCATACTGATCCTTTACAACCGCCTGTGTACAGGTTCGTGATCGACCTCAGAGAAGTGAACAAGATAGTTATCCCACAGTTTCCAGTTGTCCCCGACATTACTGCTTTATTGACGATGGTTCCAGCTTCAGCAAATTGGTTCTCGGTGATCGACCTGAAGAACGCTTTCTTCAGCATCCCGATTGCCGAGGAGAGTAGAGATATTTTTGGATTCAATTTAGGAGGACGAAGCTTCCGCTTCAAGTGCGCTCCTCAAGGCTACTGCGAAAGCCCATCAATATTCAGTCAGGCCCTGAAAACACAACTAGACACGATTGTTCTACCGAATGGTTCAACACTGATTCAGTATGTAGACGATCTGCTGATCGCTGCAGACACTGAAGAGATTTGCAAGAAAGCTACGTTATCATTATTACGTAACTTATGTGACATGAAGCACAAAGTCTCTCTTTCCAAACTACAATTTTGCCGACAAGAAGTAACCTACTTAGGTCACATCTTGTCGAAGGAGGGAAGGAGACTGACACCATAAAGAATACAGGCAATTGCAGAACTGAGTGCCCCAAGGACACAGAGAGAGGTTCGAGCCTTCTTGGGCATTACATCGTACTGTAGACAATGGATACCGAATTTCTCACTACTAGCTAAACCCTTGCTGGCACTACTCTGCAAAGACACGCCAAATCCTATGCCTTGGTCTGAAGATTGCCAGACGAGTTTCCACAAGTTGCGTGATGCATTATGTTCGGCTCCTGTGTTGGGAAACCCCAACTACAGTAAGCCTTTTACATTATATGTCCATGAGAAGGAAGGTTGTGCATTATCAGTTTTAACACAACATTTTGGGGACAGACAGCGCCCATGCGCGTATTTTTCGGCAACTCTAGACCCTGTGGCTAAAGCCCTACCAAGTTGTCTGAGGGCTACCGCCGCAGCAGCTGTCTGCATCCGACAATCCGCTGGATTAGTCATGAATAATACTCTGATCGTTATGGTTCCGCATGCAGTAGACATTTTACTAAACAGGACGAAGACACAACACCTTACTAGCGCTCGACTATCCAGTTACGAACTTACACTGCTAGCAAGTCACATCCACATAAAGAGGTGCGATGCACTGAATCCCGCAACGTTATTACCCATTCCGACAGAAACAGACAAGATTGATAACCATGACTGCTGTTTTAGGACAGAAGAAGAGACAAAAGGGAGAGTAGACTTACAGGACACTCCCCTTCCTGAATGCAACGATACTTTATGGGTTGATGGTTCATGTTTCAAGCTGCCGAATGGTGATACGACTGCAGCATATGCTGTAACGACATTACACACCATTATAGAGACCGCGCGCATTTCCCATAATTCTGCACAAGCTGCAGAGCTAATTGCGCTTACCAGAGCATGTGTGTTAGCGAAAGGAAAGCGAGTGAATGTGTACACTGACAGCCAATACGCCTTTGGTGTGGCTCACAGTTTTGGGAGATTGTGGAGTGAACGTGGGTTTCTTACGTCACATGGTGCAAAGATACAACATGGTCAGTTAGTTAATGAACTCCTCGAGTCACTGACCTTCAATCAATCAATCAATCAATGACACTTATAGAGCGCGCTACATACCCGTAGGGTCTCAAGGCGCTTGGGGGAGGGGGGGGTGCCGCTACTGCTCGAACAGCCAGGTCTTCAGCTTCTTCCTGAAGGAGAGGTGGTCTTGGGTCAGGCGCAGGTCGGTCGGGAGGGAGTTCCAGGTCTTGGCGGCCAGGTAGGAGAAGGACCTTCCTCCTGTAGTTGCTCTTCGGATGCGGGGGACGGCGGCGAGGGCGTGGTTGGCTGATCGGAGGTGGCGTTTGGGAGCGTAGAAGTTGATCCGGCTGTTGAGGTAGCTCGGGCCTTGGTCGTGTAGGGCTTTGTGTGTGTGGGTGAGGAGGCGGAAGGTGATTCTTTTGTTGACGGGGAGCCAGTGAAGGTCTCTCAGATGTCCGGAGATGTGGCTGTGTCGTGGGATGTCGAGGACGAGTCTGGCTGAGGCGTTCTGGATCCGCTGGAGTCTCTTCTGGAGCTTGGCGGTGGTACCGGCGTAGAGGGCGTTGCCGTAGCCCAGTCGGCTAGTGACGAGGGCCTGGGTGACGGTCTTCCTGGTCTCGGTGGGGATCCACCAGAAGATCTTCCGTAGCATGCGTAGGATGTTGAAGCACGCCGAGGAGACGTTGTTGACTTGCCTGGTCATGGAGAGGGAGGAGTCCAGGATGAAGCCCAGGTTGCGTGCATGGTCTGTCGGTTTGGGTGCGGTGCCCAAGGCGGGAGGCCACCAGGAGTCGTCCCAGGCGGAGGGTGAGGAGCCCAGGATGAGGACCTCCGTCTTGTCCGAGTTCAGTTTCAGGCGGCTGGTCGTCATCCACTCGGCTACCTCTTTCATCCCTTCGTGTAGGCTGGCTCTGGCGGTGGCGGGGTCGTTGGTCAGGGAGAGGATCAGCTGGGTGTCGTCGGCGTAGGAGATTATGCTGAGGTTGTGTTGGCGTGCGATGGCCGCGAGGGGGCTCATGTAGACGTTGAAGAGGGTGGGGCTCAGAGAGGATCCTTGAGGGACGCCGCAGATGACTTCGGAGGCCTCTGACTTGTACGGTGGTAGGCGGACTCTCTGTGTTCTTCCGTCGAGGAAGGAGATGATCCATTCCAGTGCCTTGTCCCGGATTCCGACGTTGCTGAGGCGCTGTACTAGGGTTCGGTGGCAGACAGTGTCGAATGCCGCGGAGAGGTCTAGGAGGATGAGGGCCGCTGTTTCTCCGTTGTCCATCAGGGCTCGGATGTCATCGGTGGCGGCGATGAGGGCGGTCTCGGTGCTGTGATTGGCTCGGAAGCCGGACTGTGAGGGGTCGAGGGATCCATTCGTCTCGAGGAAGGCGGCCATCTGCTTGTTGACGGTCTTCTCGATGACTTTGGCTGGAAACGGGAGGAGCGAGATGGGGCGGTAGTTCTTGCCACTACAAGTTGCAATTGTAAAATGCAGTGCACACAAAAAGATTCAGGATGATGTTGGCCGCGGGAATGCATTTGCAGACGAGGTTGCGAAAGAGACTGCAAGGAACACAATGAGTCGGATGTATGTTGTAGGTCCCGCTAGATGGATTACTGATGTGGGAATGTGTGAGGACACCATCGAAAGCGTGAAATCTATACAAGCCGAGGCAACTGAGAAAGAGGTGAATGAATGGAGAGAAAGTAAGGGTAGGTTAGATGCGAATGGTTGTTGGGTCGAATTGTCAGAACACCAGCGATGGCTATTACCTAACGCCTATGTACTTGCAGTAGTAACAATGGCTCATGGATTTGCGCACATCAGTTCGAAAGGAATCTGTAAAGTATTGGCCCCAGTATGGCAAAATAGCAATATCCCGAAATATGCAGAGAATGTGGTCAGAAACTGTATGGTGTGTTTGAAGTACAATCCCGGTAGGGGAACCCCAACTCCAGCTGGTCATTTTGCGCCTCCAACGTATCCGTTCGAGGTTTTGCAGCTCGATTTCATTCACATGGAGAGATGCAACAATCTGAAGCATGTGCTCGTTGTTGTTTGCGCTTTCTCCAGGTGGGTGGAAGCATACCCCCTTAAGGACAATACTGCCTTGTCAACTGCCAAAGCCCTTGTCAAAGAGTTCTTCCCGAGATTCGGCATGCCTAGAATCGTCTGGAGTGATAATGGAAGTGAATTCGTAGGACGTGTGATGAAGAGAGTGTGTGAGTGTTTAGGCATACAACAAAAGTTTCACTCTGCGAATCACCCCCAATCAGCTGGATTAGTAGAATGCTACAATGGCACTTTAAAGCTCAAATTAGCCAAGATCCAAGCCTGTACAGGTCTTAAATGGCCTGACGCCTTGCCCCTAGCACTCTTGTCAACCAGAATGACCGTCCATTCCAGGTTAGGACTTGGCCCCCATGAGATAGTGTTTGGCCGCCCAGCCAACGTCTGGGGCGTGCCAAGGCCAAAGAAACTCAGCGAAATAGAGCACCCCGTACTGCTTGACTATTTGTGCGAATTAACAACTAAATTGCGTGTTTTACACCAACAGGTTCACAGTTCCTCTCCGCCAGCCTCTGACGATCCAGGTCACTCCATCGCACCCGGCACATGGGTCTTGGTGCGGAATTTCCAGCGCACAAACAACGGACAGCTGAGGCGGACCGGACCGTACCTGGTACTTCTTTCCACGAGATCAGCTGTTCGGGTGGAAGGCAAAAAGAACTGGGTGCACGGGACCCATTGTAAACGGGTCCCTCTGCCCCTTCCATATGACCGGTGGGTCAACGAAGGAATTGCAGACTCCGAGACAGAATCCATACCTCGCTTCATCCCTTTCAGCGATGCACGTTTAAAAGAAACTGGTACCGAAAAGGAGAGTGATCATATTTTACAAGGACTTGTGCCACCGTCAATGCAGTTGGACACTTCAGAACCTAAGACATTGTTTGAAGACCACGCCGTACCTGGGAAACAACAATATAATCTAAGGTCAAGACAAAGAGACTAATAAAAAGCAAACCAATGTGATTTCCCTTCCCCCAAGAACTATTTTTGATTTTTCAGCTCTCTCACTCTCAGGAAACTTGCTCATTTTTGATTTTCGAACCGCCATCGGGTTCTGCTGCTAGGGTCGCGGTTGAAGTCTGGGGAGTACAACTGGGGACGTCTAGGTCAACGGTTCTGGTTGGTCCAAGGGAGTTACCCCGGACTGAACAGAGCGCACTCCCTGGCAGAACCAACCTACCACCGCGGGCAGCAACTAGAGGATGGAGTTTCCTAGGGTAAAGAGACCTACCAGACTCACAAACTTTGAAAGACAATTATGCACTGTACTGGCCAAAAGAAGGTTTTTGATAACGTGTATTTTAATGTTGTGTAGCATAACGATGTTTTTGACTGGTTATACTCTATTCGTATTCCAAGTTACTTTTTCAAATGACACCCGGCCACCGCCTCCTCCTACTATCTCTCCACACTACTTTCACCCTCTACCTGAACACGAGTCTGCCAGAAGACTCAAATTTGTAAATAACTCATTCATTCAACTTCTACACCAACACCAGTCCATAATGAACACATCGAACTGTTGGATATGTGGACTCATGCCACACAGAACGGATAAGGGTATCCCATACTTCATCCTGCCATTCAGTTATTATGGTTCTCTGTGGGCTTTCCAGACCATGTTCCTATTCGCCCTAGAACCATACCCGACCCGTTCTACTGAGAGGGATTCCAGTAACAAGGCACTAGTAGCAGGGATAAGAAATATGAGTAGAGAGTTCGACGCCTATCTTACGATTCCCAAAGATGAACTCACTCCGTACACTCGTTGGAACGTAACTAAATATGGGGTTTACCTGAGTAAGAGCCAGACAGCAAAGAAATCCCGCCCAGTTTGGATAGTACCCAACCGAGGTCACTTATGTTTACAAGGTATCGGCAGGGATCCCAAAGCACAATTAGGAAAGAGTATATGCACGGAAACCTATGTGTTCGCTTCCCGAACTTCCCCTATACTATTAGCAGCCAAAGGCACGTATTTCGTCTGCCATGACCAAGCCTACACCTGGTTGCCCCCTGACTTCTCAGGTACATGTTTTATCTCATTTCTGCTGCCTCCCACCTACACGGCCAGAGCAGATTACCATCGGACAAGGACAGCTAGAGGAGTCGTGAGTAAAGACGACACCGCGGGTCAGGAATTCGCTGACTTCGCAAAGGGTTTTCTGCCATTTTGGGGGCCTATGGTGAACAGCAGGAATATTCGCCAGTTATCGAGGATAGTTGAATCTGCCGTGATTACAACGGCCGGAGCCCTTGGCAATTTGACGACCGAACTTCAGTCGGATCGACTTATGACCCTTCAGAACCGAGTTGCCCTAGATATCATACTCGCCGATCGTGGTGGTGTGTGTAGAGTGATCCAATCCAGTTGTTGCATTTTCATCCCTGATAACGCACCGACAGTATACCAGGCCATCTCTAAGCTACACGAGATATCTGGTTCCCTTCACGTAGAAAAAGGGGACTGGTCCTTACTAGGGTGGTTCTGGGAACTGATCGCTACCTGGGGATGGAAAACACTGATCTTCATTGGGATGATCTTAGCACTTCTGTTTATGTTCTGCCTGTGTGTACAGTGCGCTCCTGCACTATGTGGCCTCTGTGTTACCTCATGTGTACGGAAGCCTGTGTCAAGGGACGAACTGAGCAACAGAATGATGCTACAGCAGCATCTCCACGAATTCCTTCATACAGATTTAGACTCGGATTAACATGAATTATTGCCTTATATGAGGGCAAAAGGAGGGTCTGTGGTTCTGAAATTCTGGACCCTACCGTTGTCCCGGTATCGAGGTCCAATACCCGTGTCCCGAAACATCAACGTACCATGACGAATTTTGTGTTGACGAACCGATAATGATTAGGACATCATTCCTATGCATTTTCGTCATGATCGAGGTATGCTAACACCCCTGAATCGTAGTTTCCGTCCTGACCCCTCAGACTCCATTTTGTAAACGGTATCCATCTTGTGTCTTGCCCTCATGATAAGTCAATTAAAGGTCGAGCTTGATCTAAAAGGACACGTCCACCTTCCCTGACTCCCCCCTGACCTGTCCCAACTGACTCCCTTGCCTCCAGCCAAACCTGTTTGGGCAGCTCCTCGCCCAGTGGCCAAACATGATAGCATCAATGCACAACATACCACAAACCATTCACCGCGTACAGATCATGTTTTCTACACACATACACACCTGTCCACGCTCCCTGTTTATGGCCAGTTTTATGACTAGGAGGTGCCTTCTTTTATTGGGGTTTCACCGATATCTGATGGGAGTTCCGGGCCTGGCTAGGTAATCTATCACGAATTGGACATCTAAAATACGGGCTTGCCTACATGACTTCGCTCTTTTGTATTATTGTAGAAATATGTGTATAGCCATATCACAAACTCAAGAATTCTTGCTTGCAGCTATTATTTCTGTATATAAGGAGTAGGCTGGTTCTGTAAAAACGAACAGTCTCCTGAGAACACATGACCCGTGTTTGTCGTGCTTCTAGGACACCTGTTACTTGGTAGCTGCCAATAAAACTTGATCTCTGACTGCGACTAGAAGACTCCGTGTTTCTGTGGTCCGGAACAGGGAGAACTCAGAGGTCTTCGGGTGTTATCCCCTGGCACCAAACGGGTTCCTAAAAACCCGTTACCTCACGTGTAACAAGAGGGAGAGAGAGGACTAGATAGCTAGTCCGAGTCCCCGAGGGTTTATATATGATTAATCAAAGAGGACTAGCTTAAGTTGACCAAAGTGTTGCAGTACTCTAATTAGTTCTGTCACGGGCACCTTGTTGGTGTATTCATGAAGCCCTCACCCACCAACCTAGTTGGTGGCATGCTTCATCATCGGGCCCACCCAGTGACACCTAGTATGTCCCGGGTGTGCTACGACGCCTGATTACAGCGGAGCTGGTATATTGCTGAGAGTGCAGTGAGTGAGGTTGAGTGAGTTGTGATTTAAAACGGCTTGGTGGTGGTCCCAGTACCCGAGGGTAAATTAAATTTTAATAACTGGGCCGTCACCAGCGGTTAAAAGTAAGGCTACAGGACGCGTAAGGGTGGCGAGTTACTGCCCCCTGCGTCCTTCAGATGGTCGACATGTTTCAGCCAGTGCCTTAGAGTATTCTGGCTTTCCTCAGGACCGATTTTTAAAAGGTGTGGTGACATAAAACAGACTTAGTGTTGTGGTATAGACTATGTGATACACTCCCTAAGGCGTTTTTCTATATGTGAGAGGGGGATTCCCTTCTCATGCATACGCTTTGGCTTATTAGCCAAGGCTTCCTGGAGGGAAGCGGTAAGGGGATGACCAGTCTTTCTGGTCAGTGCCTGCCTTGTACCTGTTGTCCCGCCGTCGTCCTCCGGTAGGACAACAAAAATATCGAATTTAAGGTAAGTTAATAGTATTTTTAATTGTTTGTGTAATATAATTCTGTAGTGGGTTGTGGGTTTATAGGGGAATGGGGTGGGAAGTACTTTAATTATAATTAATTAAACATGTTAATTTATTTATTGATATTTATTTAGAATTAATTGTTAATTAATTATTAATTGGTAATTAATTAAAATATAATTGGTAATTAATTATAATTGATTAATTGATAAATATTTTTATTTTAGTAATTTAATTTCTGTAGCGGTTTGTGGGTTTATAGGGGAATAGGGTGGGAAGTAATTTAATTATAATTAATTACATTTGTTAATTTATTAATTGATATTTATTTAGAAATAATTGTTAATTAATTATTATTTGGTAATTAATTAAAATATAATTGGTAATTATAATTGATTAATTGATAAATATTTTAATTTTAGTAATTTATTTTCTCTAGCGGGTTGTGGGTTTATAGGGGTAGGGTGGGAAGTAATTTAATAATAAATAATTAAATATGTTAATTTATTTATTGATATTTATTTAGAATTAATTGTTAATTAATTATTAATTGGTAATTAATTAAAATATAATTGGTAATTAATTATAATTGATTAATTGATAAATATTATAATTTTAGTAATTTAATTTATGTAGCGGGTGTGGGTTTATAGGGGAATAGGGTGGGAAGTAATTTAATTATAATTAATTAAATTTGTTAATTAATTTATTGATATTTATTTAGAAATAATTGTTAATAAATTATTAATTGGTAATTAATTAAAATATAATTGGTAATTAAAATTAATAGATTATTTTTAAATTGTAAATTAATTTATTGTTAATAGGTAATTAATTAGTATTAGTAGGTAATTTTTATAATTAAATAATTTTAATTTGTATTTATAAATAATTATTTAATATATTTTATACAATTGTTAAATATTTTAAATAATTTGTAATTGGTATTACTATTTATGTTATTTATATTTATATATGAAGTATTTACTTTCCCTACTATTGCACTCTCTGAAGTTGCAATAGTAATTTTAACCCAGACGCTATCCAACTCTTTCACTACTATTGAACTCTCTGGAGTTGGAATACTAATTGTAACCCCTACGCTATCCAACGCTTTCCCTACTGTTGCACTCTCTGGAGTGGGAGTAGACATTTTTACCCCTACGCTATCCAACGCTTTCCCTACTGTTGCACTCTCTGGAGTTGGAATAGTAATTTTAACCCCTACTCTATCCAACGCTTTCCCTACTGTTGCACTCTCTGGAGTGGGAATAATAATTTTTACCCCTACGCTATCCAACGCTTTCCCTACTGTTGCACTCTCTGGAGTTGGAATAGTAATTTTAACCCCTACGCTATCCAACGCTTTCCCTACTGTTGCACTCTCTGGAGTGGGAATAGTAATTTTTACCCCTACGCTATCCAACGATTTCCCTACTGTTGCACTCTCTGGAGTTGGAATAGTAATTTTTACCCCTACACTATCCAACGCTTTCCCTACTGTTGCACTCTCTGGAGTGGGAATAGTAAATTTTACCCCTACGCTATCCAACGCTTTCCCTACTGTTGCACTTGCTGGAGTGGGAATAGTAATTATTACCCCTACGCTATCCAACTCTTTCCCTACTGTTGCACTCTCTGGAGTGGGAATAGTAATTTTAACCCCTACGCTATCCAACGTTTTCCCTACTGTTGCATTCTCTGGAGTAGGAATAGTTATTTTTACCTCTACGCTATCCAACGTTTTCCCTACTGTTGCACTCTCTGGAGTGGGAATAGTAATTTTTACCCCTATGCTATCCAACTCTTTCCCTACTGTTGCACTCTCTGGAGTGGGAATAGTAATTTTAACCCCTACGCTATCCAACGTTTTCCCTACTGTTGCACTCACTGGAGTGGGAATAGTAATTATTACCCCTACACTATCCAACTCTTTCCCTACTGTTGCACTCTCTGGAGTGGGAATAGTAATTTTAACCCCTACGCTATCCAACGTTTTCCCTACTGTTGCACTCTCTGGAGTGGGAATAGTAATTTTTATCCCTACGCTATCCAACGCTTTCCCTACTGTTGCACTCTCTGGAGTGGGAATAGTAATTTTTACCCCTACGCTATCCAACGCTTTCCCTTCTGTTGCACTCACTGGAGTTGTTACAGTACATTTAAACCTCTTGCTATCCTACGGTAAAAATATTGTATATGTTTTGTTAATAATATGTATATATATATATATATATATATATATATGACAAACACAAAGTTCCGGTAATCAGCCAGTACCCGCTCACGAGTGGGTCGTTGTTGGGGTTCCGGGAGCCCAGTATCTGTATCCAAGAATTCTCCAATAAGAAGAAACGTACAACGACACGCCAGGAGTTGCTGTGCTTACAGGAATTTATTCGGCAGCAAAAAACAAACAACGCGTTTCACCTCACAGCTTGTTCACGTTTGTTGTGGACCCAAAACACTAGTCCTTTTACATTCTCAATGAATAGTCATAAACAAAGGACTTCCTATGCACACCCCTAAGTGAAATAAGTGCGGCGGACATATTGGAAAAGATTTTTAAACATTTGCGATTCAGTCTATTTCTAGTTATTTTATGCCTGGAATCATACTATGGCAACAGTTTTCAACCATCTAAGGTATCCACATGCTATGTCTGACAAAATAGCATTTCAAATAAACAATAACACGCAATCAATATATTCAATTAAAATTTTTTGCGGATAATATAACTCAGAGAACCAAACACATTAGTTTTCATACTACATCAGCTCTATTTAGTTCATAGAGCCAAAAATTGTGCAAATGTTAAATACATATTAACCATCTTCTTATCATCATGTCCAAATGAGCGTGGATTTAAAAAACAATATGAGACTTAATAGTATCGAAAATGCCAGAGCGTGTAAGTTCCACACACTGACAATTTCTTCCTCACAATTAAAGCCCAAGTGGGCATAAAAACATTGTTGAGATCTTCAATATTCCCAGTTTGTAATTTAGGTAGGCTCATATTGTCCAAAAAGTTCATGTATTATGTAGTATGATAAGTGGTTGGTTGTAATCTCGATCTGTCTTATTCGTACCCTGGTTGATAAATGTCTTCTGTGCCACTTGAACTCATCGGTTTAACGGACTTTCTTATTCTTACTTTTCCAATGTCCAAAAAATACAAAATCAGATTCTGTGAATTAAAACATATACAATTTAAAAAAGACGATTTTTAAGTTAGACAGCCACTTATTCTGAGAATCATAGTACAATACTCAATATCCCAAGCTAAAGCGATCAATATTCATTTATCAAGATGGACAGACAGTTCCTCATGATTATTCAAGCCCTGAGGGAATGTGCATTCAAAGTCAATAATGAATCTGGATTCCAATTTACGGAGGCATGTTGTTCTATCACCCCCACGTATCCCCAGATCCACCTTATCCAGTACTACCATTCTTAGCAAATTTTCATTTTGAAAATGATGTACGAAAAAATGCCTAGCCACAGGATATTGCGCATTGTGGTTCTTAATAGCTCTAAGGTGTTGTAACACTCTCTCCTTTGCTTTCAGAGTAGTGCTCCCTATATACCACTTATCGCAAGGGCAAATAAGTAGGTATATACAGTACATGGTGTTACATGTCAAAGTTTTTTGTATAGTAAAAACTTTTCCCGTACTGGGTACAGTTACCTCCTTGCAATTAATGCTATTGCGACATGCCTTGCATGACCTACAGCACCTGAAGCCAGGTATGTCTTTGGGTTTGGTAGTACTGGTCACAGAGTTTGGACTTAGCTCGTCCCTCAGGGATCTGCTCTTTCTGAACGTGACTTGTGGATTGTGGTTTAAATGAGGTTTCAGATGTTGGTCAGTTAACAGCACATGCCAGTGTTTGTTCAGGATCTTTTTCAACTCAGTTGCCTGTCCTGAAAAGGTTGTGATGAATCTGATGTTGGATTCTACATCCCTATCTATGTTTGTGTCCAGAAGATCCTTCCTGTCCTTACTGTTTGCTCTTGCAACAGCCCCTCGTATGGTCTTATTATTGTATCCACGTTGTCTGAAACGTTTGATTATTGTCTCCTTTTCAAGTTCAAACGCCACAGATGTGCTACAATTGCGTTTGGCACGTAGCAGTTCCCCGTAAGGGATACTGTCTATCAGATTTTTCGGGTGTGCACTTCTTGCATTGAGCAGGCTGTTGCCAGCAGTAGCCTTTCTGTATAGACTAGTAGTCATCATAGTTCCTTTGATCTCAATAGTAACATCTAGGAACTCAATCCTAGATCTGTGTATATGTTCCGTAAATCTAAGATTTTGTGTGTTGTTGTTAAGCTGGCACACGAATCTACTTGCAGACTCTTCAGTACCATCCCAGATCAAAAAGATGTCGTCGATATACCTAAGCCACAGGACCACCTGGTTGTTAAATTCGGCGACCTCATTGGACACCTGCTCCTCCCACCAACCCATGAAAAGGTTGGCATAGCTGGGGGCGAAGCAGGTGCCCATCGCGGTGCCCTGTGACTGTCGGTATATCAACTCATCAAAAATGAAAAAATTGTGATTGAGACAGAAATCAATCAATTCTAGTAACATACCAGAATGTTCCAGAAATGCAATGGACCTAGATTTTAAGAAATGTTTTACTGCTTGTAGTCCCAGGCTGTGCTTAATGCACGTATATAGGCTATTAACGTCTAAGGTAACCAGAATGTAGGTCGGCTCCCACACGATACCCTCTATACTTTTCAAAAAGTGTGTTGTATCTTTAAGATATGTATGCAGGGCTGTTACAAAAGGTCTCAGGTAGTAATCAATATACTGGGAAGTTTTCTCCAGTAACGCACCTATAGAGGACACTATAGGCCTCCCTGGTGGATCAGTGGCGTTTTTATGCACCTTAGGGAGAAGGTATAAAATAGGGATTTTGGGGTGATCGCATTTGAGGAACAGATATTCTTCCCATGTAAGCAAACCTTTGTCCCTATAGTTTTGTAGTTTGACTTCAAACATGCCCTTGGCTTGTCTAAAATCAAAAAACGAGCTTAACTCGTAGCAGTTACCATCTCCCAGCTGCCTGTATCCCTCCGCTAGATATTTTTCCTTGTCTAGAATAACGACATTTCCACCTTTCTCCGCATGGCGGATCACAATGTCAATATCCTCCTTTAGGCTTTTAATTGCCTTTTGATGTTCAAATGACAAGTTTTTCTTATTGTTAGGCATACGGTTTGATCTCAATTTTCTAAGGTCATGTAGAACACCTTTTTCAAAAACTTCCACTGCCTCACACATAATCTGAGGAATAAATCTAGATTTCACTTTAAAATTACTCCCTGGATTTAAGTTGGTATCAACATCATCATCACTTAAATATTCATTACCATCAATCATACCAGAAGAAATAATTTCCATCAATTCCATGTCATTTAAATCCAAATTACTTTCATGGTTAATTTCCCTAGTGGGTGGAGGTTTAGGGGGATGGGTTTCAAACCACTTTTTCAGTTTCAATTTTCTTGAGAAATAAAACAAGTCAATCCTTGTTTGCGCATAGTCTAAATTGTTAGAGGGGCAGAATGATAATCCCAGAGAGAGTACCTCATGTTCATGCACAGTTAATGACCTAGAAGATAAATTCATTACCGTCATACTTGTGTCTTGCTGCCCCTTGTCATCATTCCCACGGGCTGTTTTGCGGCGTTGCTGTCTGATTTTTGCTTTCTTGTTCCTTTCGGTCTTCCCCGATTTCCTCTGCCGCGTCCTCTTTGACCTCCCTGATCTTGTTGTTGATCTGTCCGTCCCTGATTTAATACTTGGAACTGTAACAAAAAACGCTTCCTTATTTCTTCTTGGTCATCTACAGCGATTTGGTTGAGACCAGTAGTAGTGAGATCCTGTAGGCTCCCGTCTGAAACATCGCTTTCTTCCGTTTCCAATTGCATTACTTTTGTTGCATTTTTCATCATTTTAGGGGCTGTTTTGTCAAAAAGATGGTCATATTTGCGCTGGAAAGTTAGGGTGCGACCCGCCTGATAATCTTTATAGTCCCGTAGGAATTTACCCTGTTTCTTCGCAGTTATTTCCTCTTCCAATTTTTGAATTTTTACCTCCAAGTTTTTCGCATATTCATCAAAAACATCCTTTCCCATTATTGGAATTATCTCAGCAATTAGTACTTCAATTTTATCCAAGAGATTTTCCGGTCTTTTAGCGCATATTTAACTAGAATGCGCATCATGGTTATTGAGCATGCAGCGGAGTTATTTGACCACTCGTCCAGCATGTCAGGATCCGGATCTTCAAAGGTGGGGACAGTGAAAATTCTGAGGCCTCGTGGCACTCTTCCAGCGTTGATATATCGCTGAAGAGATTCTGCCTCCCACCATTTCCCAAGTTCTTTTTTATACAGTTTCTCTAACTTGGAAAGTAAAGTCTGTATATGTACTTCCTTGCTGATATTAACTGCTTGTATCTTTGGATCTGTTGAAGTTACATCTTGCATGAAAAATAGCTTGTCAGCTGTCCCTTTTCGTCTTGTGTCCATTGCTGCCATTGTGAATATATCGCACTCCCACAATGTGACAACTCCTGCCGACTTCAGAGGACGCCTCCTCCTTTTATTAGTCGGATTCTACCTCTGCTCTTAGTGCCCTGTGTCTGCCCGCTTCCAAGGTACACACGTACTTAGTGAACCGCAGTCGCAGTCCCACCCTCCGCTCTGGACGTCATGGGCAATATAAGATCCAAGGACCGCAATCCTTTTCACTCACACGTCCCAGACACACTCAAGTATAGGCGGATCGCAGCCGCAGCTCACCCTTCCGCGTCAAGTCTCGTCGGCGGCACAGAACTACACGGACCACAATCCTTCGTACCTTGCGTCGGTTTCACCGATAGTGAAAGTTTCTGGTTCCCGTTGTCAAAATGACACTATGCGGTTCCACTGTTCTTCGTTACCGCCAATAAAAAACGCTTCACAAGGTTTCTTTCGAGCAGGGGAGCGGACCGGCAATTATTAATGACAAACACAAAGTTCCGGTAATCAGCCAGTACCCGCTCACGAGTGGGTCGTTGTTGGGGTTCTGGGAGCCCAGTATCTGTATCGTTGCCATAGTATGATTCCAGGCATAAAATAACTAGAAATAGACTGAATCGCAAATGTTTAAAAATCTTTTCCAATATGTCCGCCACACTTATTTCACTTAGGGGTGTGCATAGGAAGTCCTTTGTTTATGACTATTCATTGAGAATGTAAAAGGACTAGTGTTTTGGGTCCACAACAAACGTGAACAAGCCGTGAGGTGAAACGCGTTGTTTGTTTTTTGCTGCCGAATAAATTCCTGTAAGCACAGCAACTCCTGGCGTGTCGTTGTACGTTTCTTCTTATTGGAGAATTCTTGGATACATTTATATATATATATATATATATATATATATATATATATATATATATTCAAAATAAATTACTATTTTTAAAGTTATATTAAGTTTTTTTAATGTTATGTTTATTTAAGTATTTTAAATAAGTTAAAATTAATTTTATTTATTATTATATTACTTTTTAAGACATTTAAAAAAAACGATATTTTGACAGTCTATATTTTTTACACTAGATATTTTGGAGTCGATATTTTTGTACTTACCTGTTTGAAGATAGGAAGTCGATATTTTGTCAGTCGATATTTTTACCTCGATATTTTGACATCTCGATATTGTGACTGTCGATATTATGTCAGTGATCCCTGATAAATATGGATTCATGCTTGAACGCCTGATAGGTTTCAAGGGTATGAACACCCACAGATGATAAATCAATGCACGCATGTAAAAACATGAAAGGTTGTGCATATCTACTATTATTTAAGCGTCCTTACTAACATTCCTTTCTTTTTTTAACCCATTACCTGTCAAACCGCACAGCTATTGGCCCAGCAGTCATGATTGATAGCATTTAGAATCAGACAAAAATACTCTATTTCTGTTTTTATTCACTATAAAAAATAAATACAGATAGGAAAATAAATGTTTTTTGTCTTTATTTATCTGTAAAAATCAATAAAAACGGACAACAGGGAGCCTTACTTTTAAAGGAAAGATTGCGATCTTTGAAATGAGGTTAGAGCAAATAACAGAAATACAATAATAGTGATTTGGGCAAACATGTATGTGTCTTAGAGTAAGCCATGCTCATAAACAGAAGGCATGCAGAGGCTGGAAAATAATCAGAAGGTCATTAGAAAAAAAGAAGAGGCAACAAATGAAAGTTTTAAGTCAAGGCCTATTTCATGGAAGTACAGAGAAGGCTTTTTTTAGTGGCCTGCAATCTGAAGATGCAAAACTGTAGAAAAAAGCAACATTATTTGCATTTGAGACAGTACTATATTATGTACTATTGATAAACACTAGAATCAAACACTCTGTCTATCCTCCGAAAAGCTATCACTAGATCAATACATGAGCAAGTACAATTGATCAACCCAAGGGCTGGAAATATAAAGTTATAGCTGGACTCATATATATAGGGAAATATGGAGAGCTTCAGACTTCTCTCAGAGGCAACAGTAACCTCATGCTCAAAGTAGCGAGAAAGAGATTATACAGGACAAATAATATCACTTCACGTCATTACCCCAATTTACTACTCAGTTTTCTGTTCTAATTTTAGAGGAAAATCTATTTGCTTGACTTCTTATTACCCACCAGCAAAAACAGAACCAAGGAAATCTACTCCATTTATCCCATATGCAAATTTATATAAAAAGGCAACTCTTTTTCTCGTCTCAAGTCCATACTTATCCTCTGGAGGGTCCTGACATTATCTAAAATATAGTTTGCATGCTTTTTGGTAAAGAATCGATTCTTGCTAAAATATGCTAGGGAAGGTGAATTCCTCTCAAAGAGGGATATTTGTGCTGCTATAACTTGTGCCTTATTTACATATGTTTTCAGTTTTTAAGTCCCTGAAATGTAGTCGTATCGTTTAATCAGTAGAAAATAAAAATAGTATTTAACTAGTGTATGGGAGTAAATCTTTCCAGCTGTACAGATCTCTTAACGCTGCCGTACCCTACATTTTCGGAAGTGTTGGTAGCCAACTACACAATTACTTTCACCTGATCTTGCTCATCTGGTCCGGTGGATGAGTTTTACCAATTTTCTAGTCCAATTCATTTTTGACTTTATCTCCATCAATTTCACAGCCCCTTACTAGAGTTTCACATTTTGCCAATACACTGGGTGTAGTAGTCTCTCTCAATCCCATGGAGTAAACAGAAATGCACAAAACGTTGGTTAAACGTCCCTCTGCAAAAGTTGTAAAGAAGCCGGCAGAGAAATCATTGGAGCCTTATAATTATTGACCAACTTATGTTCCTCTTTTACTGAACTCATATTTCATAAAGAATTGATCCACTAATAGCCAAGCTGCATCATAAGCACTCATTTTCCCACCATGCAATTTGCACCAGATGGGCCTTGACATCATTCCTACAATGGAGAGTTGCAGCCTTTAGAACTTTAGGGGATATATTCAGTGTAAATATTCCTTCCAGGGTTCCAGGTACAAGAGCAGCAACATTTGCCTTACTCCCAGCTGAGAAACAATTACAGGAGTATAACCCGTTAACCCAGGTCAGACCGGGTAAAGTTTGCAACAAGCGACAATGTCTCAACTGGAAATAATTAAAAGAGGACAGAGAAAACAGTGATATAAATCACAGCTGGAGGGGACAAAGGAAGGGAGACCACAACGAAGATGGTAAAGTGAAAAAGTTATTATGTGTAAGTAGTTATAGCAGCACAATAGTATAATTTAATAAACAATGACCATATCACACGAAGTGAGCACTGGACGTGCTAGTGATAGTGAACGGTGCAGAGACACAGGGGTGAGGATAACAGCGTGAACGGTGGCAGAAAATAATAATAATGTTGTCAGAAATACAGATAAGGATTATATACAAGGTTGATTTTTAGGATTCAGGATAAATAGTGATGAAGCAAGATTTCGCACATTACACGACTTGCTGAAATCAAGAACCTCGATTCACATTATAATCCTATAATTCAATTTGTATGTCTTACTAATTTCCTTTATTTTTGATATATATGTATCTTAGTGATGCTTGCCTATGTGTTTACTAATACGAATAATCCTTGTCTTAAAATGGCCGTCGCTTGGGAATTTACTACTGCGCATGCGTTAGTCACACTCACGTGACGTAGTTGTAGTTCTGGTGGGAAACTGTGCGCATGCGTATTTGCCTCTAATATGGCTGTCTGGAAACTCACATGGTGAAGCTTGCGCAGATGCTCTCGTGTTATTGTTTGTTGCACTAATCCATAATGGCATAGTATATTTTTATGGTAAGAAATATAAAGTGGCTACTCATGATATGTAGTAAAAACATTTATTTCTATGTTTTAATTTGTTTTCGCTTACTTTTCATGTACCGCGGTATGGAGGGTTGATGGGATGTACAAGAGTCCATACTGGAGTACCGTACCACGCATGTCAGAAACCCGGCCAGTGGCATTGAATGACTGCCAACCAGTAGTGGCAGCCAAGACGTGCCTGGGAAGATGCACCTTCACCCAGCCGGAGAAACTAAAATGTTCTGTGTTGGATACATTTGTATAATTTCCTATTGTATTCTGTAGAATAGGTCATGGGAACCCCAAATCTGCTAGGCGGTTCCATAACATGCAAATACGAGCTTGTAGAAGTTTGTTCTGATTGGTGTGTTGACCTTTCCTACTTGGGGACCAATCAAAATTGGGGATTCTGACACTTTGCAACATTGGGGGGTGGTACACTGACCCGAAAACAGTATATCTAGCCTAGGTTCAGCTAGGGAAGTTGTCCGACTTGTCTGAATAGCTGACCTGTCACTGACCCAACGCACTCAATAGGTGACTGAATACAGAGCGCTGCGGAGCACTCTGTCCGAATTTGACCATAGACTTTAAGGGTTTTACTAAACCTTAAGTGCTGGCGGAGCACTTTGCTGGGGAGTTCGCTAACCCAATCGGGGTTCTGACTGATAGCTGCAGAGAGGGTGGAGCGCAGGCGTTGCTTCCAAACTGCGGGTGCTGGTCGTGCCTTGGTGGTCCTGTCCTGATCCTAATCTGGTTTTCCTGTCCTGTCCTGGGGTGTCCAATCTGCACCTGCTGTCCCATATATGACTGTCCTTCCTTGGGGTATTTCCTGTCCTTGACTGATCCGTGGCCAGGGTTGGTCTGCACACCTTTCTAGGTAAATTTAGTGTGAAAAAACTCTCCACTGCATCTTCTATTTTTCTGTCTTTGCTTAAATAAAGACATTTCTTTGCATATGTTAATTTCCATGCTTTCCGCAACCTATTATAAAGGTCATTCAGTATATTTTCCTTAGCATGTTCCTATGTTCCCCTACCTTTTAGAAACATTCTCTCCATTCTGTTTATGAAACATAACTGTGGTATATAAATTCTCCTGAAATCTGATTTTACGTAAAGATGCTAGAACTATAGCGTGTTCCAATTTTTCTCCCTCCTATAGATGTATTAGGATTTCCAATCCATACCTTACAGTATTTTTCCCAACAGTAAAGTCTAGTTCGTTGATCCAAGTTTCTAAAATCCATTTAGTAGATCGCATTGTTATAACTTTCTTATAGACTCATAAATGGTTGCCCTAACACTGTTCCTCTATGGCTATGTTCTTTTCGTTATCTTGATTATTAATTGCCTTCTAACTGTATACTTGATTATTTCCGAATCTGATTCCTAGATAAACTTTTAAAACTTCCCAGTTGTCTGTGATCATTTAATGCGAAATAGAAATAAGTTGGGTTTTGTATTTTGCCTGCCTTTCTTTTACAGCTAGCTCCCTGATCCATTGTGGATCTTAGGTACCTGTAACGGTGGATTGGTAAGTCAGGTACAATAGAAATAAATAGGAAGGAACTAGGGTTGCTGGTAGACGAATCGTTAGGTCACCCGATTAATGTATATGATGAATTGGAAGAATATGGGCCTGGTACGTGTATGGTGAAAAATGTATTGGCCGGGTGACCTGCGATCTCTATCAGTAATTTTCTGGTAGCAGAGGTGATGGTTAGGGACTAGTTAAAGTTAGGTAGGACTAGTTAAGCTAGATAAGTTGGATGCTGCTAAAAAAAATGTTTTTATTGCTGCTACAGGGGTAAACAATTTGTGTGATTTGATCACTCACGTGAAATGTATGCTTTGAAAATTTATGAAATGTTTTAAATTGTTTTTCTTATTAATGTACTGATAAATGTACTAATCCATTCGTTAAGTTAAGAGTTATATGTTTGTTGGGAATCCCCGGGGAATTGAATAGCGAGTGGTGAAGAAAATCCACTTGCTTTGAGGTCACTGGCTCCAGGAAAGTTGGTGCAGGTTAGGCAGAACTGGAAGCACTAACTAGGGTTTTTTCTGAATGTATGTTTGAATAAAAGATAGCAACGAGATCACTGGCAAAACGTCTATCGTGATATAACCTAGTAAGGGTCACATCGAAGGAGTAGCAGGTTCGTCGGGGCTTGAGTGATAGCAAAAGGGTTCGCTGGTGAAACTTTGGGCTTAGAATATATCCCGAAAAGAAGTGGATGAGTCAAAGAAGTAGCAGGTTCCCTAATGCTTGAGTGAAGGGTAGGCAGAAGAGATCTATCCGTAGCGTGTGAAAAGTAGACAGAAGGAGTTTACTTGCAGTGAAACAAATCTTTCCTGTCTAGACACTTGAGTACAGTGGCGAATGTGTATTCGTTGTTAAATAACCAAGCACAAGCACTTTATAGAGAAATTAAGTTTCCGTTACCTTGTGAAGGAGGGAGTCAGTCGCGAAGCTGCTCGGACGTCACTCCGTGTCGCGCTGGGATTGGTAGACGCAGCGGGTGTGTAGCGGAGCTGGAATTGTAAAGGAGGGGTGAGTGCCGAAGCGTGAGAACCTGTCTCGCGAAAGGCCGCGCACCCATTGGTCGAGATTATTTGAATTCGTGCATTTCATTGGTCGCACGAAAAATAAAAGACGCACTTGGATTGGAAGTGAGTTTGTAAACAAAGTCATTCGCAGAAATCGTATGTGGCACTCGTATAGACCGCATACTAGACCTGATCCTCGACACTTAGGGTTTGAGAACGATCAGTGGAAAGGGCATAAAACCGACATTATGTACGGAAATAAGAGAAAATTATCCCTTGTAAATAAGGTGAAGAATTATTTCAAAAAGGACAAGCCGATTAAAACCAGAGAAGGTGTTGTCATTCCGCCACCTAATACTCCCGCATCTTTCATGATGTTTGATAAAGGGTACCACTCATGTGTATGGTTGGAAAACTGGGCGGAATACACCAAGGATGACGGAATTTTGGCTTTTCCATTAGAGGATACATTCAATGGCAGAATTCTATTTAATTTGAGAACCCAAATGAATGACTTACATCCCAGACCTAGATTAACGCAGTACGAAGCTTTAGAAGAATGGGAGATCGAAGCTTTCGAGAGACACAAGCCCCGAATGGATAAAGGGTTAACAAAATTTTATCCAAAATTGAAGCAGGAGACCCGAGACAAAAAGATGAAACAGTGGAGACAGAATATGATTGTAGAAGGGTTGTTTCCAATGATGTCAATGGGTGGTCCTCCCGCAGGAGAGAAGAGAACAGAAAAATGCAAACATTGGGTGCCCATGGGGGAGTCGGATGATGAATTATTAGATGACATGTTTATGAGAAGTCCGCCTCCTTATAATGAAGGACACCGACCCTCTAGTGAAGGGGATAATTCACGGAGACCTCCTCCCCAGGAAGAGGCCAGATCAGTAAGTGTAGGAGGGAGTCGTCAAATACCTCCATATAATGAGGGTTTGGGACCTCTAGGTGCTAGAGATAGCTGTCAAAGAGCACCATTTTGTGGGGAGTCAAGATATTCGAGAGAAAGAGACTTCTGCTCTAGACTTCCCTACGAGGGTGAGGCAAGGCCTTCCACGTCAGGAACTCCGTTCTCAAGACCCCCGTCTGAGGAAGAACCAAGATCCCTAGGTACAGGAAGTCTGTTCCCAAAACCTAATTACGGTGAAGGACCAAGTGAGACACATCCCACTGCCCCGAGTTATGCCCCAACTTTGACCCCGCAGGTATTACATAACAATTCTTTAGACAGGATACTGGAGGACAGGGAACGAGAGGCTTTAGCTAAGCAGAGAGCCGAGATAATTCAGAAGATTTCCCAGTTAAATACAAGTCCTGAAGCCTTGACATTCCCGGTAACTATTGGACTGGTGGTTCCGCTGTATGGGGATAGACAGGGAAGTCCGAAGACTCCAGTTATTACTCCAGTTGTAGCACAGCTAAGACCGGAGCCCTTAATTGTGGATGACCAGACCAGTGAATGTGAGTCCGAGGTCTCACTAATGGACCTGCCCATTAGGGGTGCAGGGAAAAGATTACAGAAAAGACACAATCCTTTTAACACGAGGGAGATTCAAATGGAATCGACTTCGGGTACCAAGAGTGTCACCCTGGTGACTCCTGAAGAAATTGAAAGGTGGAGTCGAGAATTAGAAAAACAAACTCCTCAGTCGAAACCTTTAGATATTTTCAAGCTTAGAATAGAAATGGAAGAACTAATGGCATGAAATGTAGGTTTAGACAGATTAAATACCTATTCGGAAGAAGAGTTGCTGTTTATCGGCAAGAGTTTTACCCGAAACACCAGAGTGCTCCATGAAAAATTAACAGACACTGCAGCTAGTATGGGAATCGATATTTCAAAATCAAAGCCACTGCAGAAACCCTATAGAGCTGATTTTTCAGACAAAGATCTGGAAAATATGAATGTGTCAGGGAAAAAGGCGCAGGTCAAAGAATTATTGACTGTGTTGCAAAAATGGGGAGACGTAGAAAAGTGGAAAGCCAGATGGGCAAAGAAGAAAGATGAGGCCAGATCTAAACAGACGACTTCTGAGTTCGTTCTAAAAGAAGCTGACAATTCTGAGCAGTTATACCCTATGCGTGAAGTGCCAGGTGGGAAATACGTGCACGTTCCATGGTCCAGACAGGATATTGTGTCCTTTACCAATGACTTTCCAAAATTACGAGAAAAGCCTGTGGACTGGTACAGGCAGGTGGAAAAGTTTGTAAAGGTGCAAAAGTGCTTGTGGAAGGACCTGGATGGGTTTTTCGACATTGTGGTTCCTGTGGATTTATGGACCGAATGCAAGGTTGCCATTGATTGGCCCAACAAAGAGTATGATAGGGACCCTGTAACTGGTGCTCCCTCTGATGAGGTAATGAGAAAATATGACCAGGTCATGTTACATCTGAAAATGAAGGTGCCTGCAAAGGAAACTGATTGGACTAAGATAGATAGAACCACGCAGGAAAGTGATGAGACAGTGCACTCCTTTTATGAAAGACTGTTACAGGTGTTCAAAACATACAGTGGAATAGATAACATCGAGATGAAGGACATGACCCACTTCATTTACAGGTTTGTAAACGGTTTAAGACCCGAAATTTGCCAGTGGATCAAAGACAATAAGATTTGTTGGCAGTCTAAGAAAATGGATGAGGTCCTACGGTATGCAAAGTACTGTGAGGACGAGATGGCAGATAAGAAAAAGGCACTCAAGGAGAAGGTCATGTGGGCACAAGTGAAGTTAGCAGAACAACAGGAAAAACAGTTGAATAAGATGAATAAGAATACCCAAAATCAAGGCTCTGGGGGTGGAGGGAAGCCCAAGGTAAAAATGAGCAGAGAAGAAGCTAAAAAGAAATTTCCCTGCCACCAGTGCGGAGAAATCGGGCACTGGAGAGACGAGTGTCCATATTTACAGCATGATAATACCCAAACCCCTGATTTAACTCCACAGACGCAGAATGAAAAACCAAGAAAGACTCAGCATCAGGTAAAGGCAAGTCAATTGCCCCGAGCGCCAAAAACGAATTATAAGGGAAAATCACCACAGGGTGATGACATAGAGATCTGGGGAGGCGATGAGAATAGAAATGCAGCAACTTCGCAGTTTTTGTTGAAAGATACCTTTTTCTGTGACGACCAATACTGACGAGGCCTGAGAGGGGAGGACAAGGAGTGTGTTCTTGGCGCCTCCTTGCCGGTAGACCAGTCAGGGCCATACATTGAAGGAAAGGTTGATGGAAATGATGTCACCTTTCTATTGGACACTGGTGCTACCCGTTCTACTGTGAGAACAGCGGACGTTTCAAACCTACCCCTCTCGGGAGAAGCAATCCAAGTAGTGGGTGTATCTAATCAATTGATTAGTACCCCAGTTACCGAGCCCATGGAGATCACAATAGGGAATTTTAAAGAAATGCATAGATTTTTAGTGTGTGATACCAGTCCAGTAAACTTACTGGGACGTGATTTGTTGTGCAAAATGAACTGCACCATCTTTTGCACACCAAAAGGCGTCGAAATTCAAACCCCAGACGAGGATGGCATATACAAGTTGATGTTAATTAGACCAGACTCAGAAATTAAACAAATGACTATACAGGACTTACCGGAAGAACTCCAAAAGACAGTGAAACCAGAAGTATGGAACTTTACAGGAAAGGATGTAGGATTAGTGGCACATGTAGACCCAATACAAATAGCCATGAAAGAAAATGCAGTTTATCCTAATACCAAACCATACAAAATGAGTGCCGAAGTGAGAGCAGGAGTTGCCATTGAAATAAAAAGACTGCTAGAAGCAAACATCATACAAGAAGTGATGAGTAGCCCATGCAACTCACCCATAATTGGAATCAAGAAACCTAGTGGCAAGTACAGGGTAGTGCAGGACCTGAGAAAGGTAAACAAAATAGTGGTTCCTTGTTGTCCTATTGTTCCAAACCCAGCAGTGATCCTATATCAGATTCCCTGGGATGCCGAGTGGTTTACCGTGATAGACCTATGTCATGCATTCTTTTCGATCCCATTGCATCCAGATAGCAAATTTATTTTCTCATTTGCTTTCGACAGTCACGTGTACGTTTGGAATAGGGTCCCCCAAGGGTACACCGAAAGTCCCTCTATTTTTAATCACATTTTGAAAAGGTGCCTTGAATCTTTAGTGTTACCTGGAAATTCTGTCTTGGTGCAATATATAGATGACCTTTTGGTGGCATCTAAAATTCATAGAGATTGTGTTGTTGACACCATTGCCTTACTGAATCACCTAGGTGAAAAAGGACATAAAGTGTCCCCTGACAAATTGCAGTTCTGTACAAAATTCGTGAAATATCTGGGGCACCAGATAGAAAAAGGCATCAGAAAAGTCACTTCTGAGAGAGTCAGAATAATTCGGAACATGCAGTTACCACGTACCCAGTAAGAAATCCGAATGTTCCTTGGAGTGGTAGGTTACTGCAGGCAATGGATTGTGGGATTTGCAGTCCTGGTAAAACCTTTGATAAAAATGACAAAGAAAGGAGCAAAGGACCCAGTGGAATGGGATGATGAGGGCATGACAGCATTCACTAAATTACGAGAATGTCTGTGTACAGCACCTGCTTTAGGGATGCCTGATTATTCTAAAGAATTTGCACTATTTTGTGACCCCCGAGATAATTGTGCACTGTCAGTCCTAACTCAGGAGCATGGTTTAACTAGACTTCCAGTGGCCTATTTTTCTGCCACTTTGGACCCAGTGGCTGCTGGATTACCCGGATGTCTGAAAGCAGTAGCTGCAACGTGCACGAGTCTAGAACAGAGTGAATCTATTGTCATGGGACATCCTGTAACTGTGTATGTTCCACATGCAGTTGTAATTTTACTGACCCGAACTAAGACCCAGTATCTCACCCCTAGTCGGCTGACTAAATACGAGAGGATTCTCGTGGGTGCTGCAAATGTGGTTATTACTCGGTGTAATATCCTGAACCCAGCTACCCTGCTCCCTGACTCAATGATTATGGAAGCCGAGGGAGAGGATGAACATGACTGCATAGATTTGACAGAATTCAGTACCAAACCACGCCCAGACATTAAAGAAGTACCTTTGCCTATAGAAGATGAGGAGCTGTTCGTGGATGGCTCATGTATGAGACACGAACTTGTAGGCCTAAGCGCTGCTTATGCTGTAGTCACTATAGACGCCATTAAAGAAGCTTCCTGTTTATATGGAGTAAAGTCTGCACAAGTAGCCGAATTGATTGCATTGATAAGAGCCTGTAAAATTGGGAAAAACAAAAGAATAACAGTATATACTGACAGTCAGTACTGTTACGGAGTTGTGCATGACTTCGGCCAATTGTGGCTACAGAGGGAGTTTCTGACTTCTTCAGGTACTCCCATGAGAAATGGGAAAGTTGTACAAGATTTACTGGAAGCAATCCAATTACCAAAAGAATTGGCAGTGGTCAAATGCGCTGCTCATAAATCTGGCATTGACCATGGAACTTTGGGAAATAACTTTGCTGATGAAGTGGCCAAACATTGTGCCAGAAATCGCATGTCTGTAAATGTTAAACTGGGGGGACCTGGAAACAGCTGCCAACTTATGGTGTTTGAAGAGGTGCCTACCTGGGAAGAGGTGAGAGATTGGAAGCATGCTGTGCCATCGAAAGAAAAGGAAAGGTGGAGGAAACTTGGTTGTCGACCGAGAAGTGAGGATGGTGTCATTGTGGGCCCAAATGGTATGCCTGTGTTGTCTAGACATCTGCCTGCTTCTATGGCCAGACTGATACATGGAAATTCACACACTGGTAGGGACGCCATGGTTCTGGTTTTCCAACAAACATGGTACAATCCGAAGTTCAGGAAGGTAGCAGAGTCACTCTGCCAGAGGTGCTTGACATGTCAGCAGTTCAACGCTGGCAAAAGAACAGTAGTTGAATTAGGAAAGATTGGGAAATCAGGGGGTCCCTTTGTGAGAATACAGGTTGACTTCATCACCATGCCTCGTTGTGAGGGAAAAAGATATGTCCTTGTCATTGTCTGCCTGTTTTCAAAATGGGTGGAAGCCTACCCTGCCAAGAAGAGTGACGCCATAACAGTGGCCAAATTGTTACTAAGAGAATTGATACCTAGGTTCGGGGTGCCAGTCACAATTGAATCAGATAGAGGAAAACATTTTCAGAATGAGATAATCGATCAGCTCTGTAAAGCATTCAAGATCACACAAAAGCTGCACTGTGCATATCGTCCAGAGGCTTCTGGAGTAGTAGAGCAAATAAATGGCACTATAAAATCGAGATTAGGAAAGATGTGTGATTCTACTGGCATGAACTCGATAAATGCTTTACCTCTTGTTCTGATGGGACTCAGAAGTATTCCAGACCGAAAAACAGGCCTAAGCCCTCATGAAATACTGATGGGAAGAGTGATGAGACAAGCATGGGTACCAGGATACAAATTGTTAAACATTTCTGATGATTTGGTACTTGAGTACTGCAAGCAACTGGGTGACCAAGTGCGTTCTATCTCTCGCCAGATTGGGGAAGACGCCGTCGCCAATCCAACAACCCCAGTCCACAAATTGGTTCCTGGCGACTGGGTTAGAATCAAGAAACATACTCGTTCGAGTTGCCTTGCACCGAGGTGGGGAGAAAAACGCCAAATAATACTGGTGACCACGACAGCGGTGAAGTGTGCCGGCGTTCCAAAGTGGATCCATGCCAGCCATACACAGAAGGTGATTCCAGACGAGAAGACTGACGCTGAAGGTTGTCCAGCTGAGGGGTCTGCAGAAGTTGGTCCTGAAGTAGCTGATGACGAACAACCGAGCACCAGTCAAGAGGATTGGCTACCCATAATCGACCTGACTGAGGACCCAATCAGAACAAGAAGCCAAATCTATGAAGATAGAGAGTGGAATAGAGAGGAAGAGATAGGCACAGGCAAAGATCCTCAGATTATTGAGATTCACGTCAAGTCTGAGGAAGAAGAAGGTCAGACAGGGACAGAACAAATGATCGACACACCTCCACAAACTCCTGAAGTCGAAAAGGGACAGACAAGAGATAGTGAAAAGGTTCAAGCAGAAGAAAATCAAGGGATCGAAGTGCTTGAACAGGATCAGATAGAAATAGAAGAACGTGTTCAGGACACAGAAACAGAGAAGCTCGAAAGTCAAAATAAGAATACACCTGAACAAGGCCAGCTTAGTACCCAGGCAGAAGAAATAGAGACAAGACCTGGAACTAGTCAGACAGGAAGGGAAGAATCAGAAGTGCCACAAACAAACGAAAATAAAAGAGCATTAGAAGAAAGCCAAATCACAGTGGCAACTAAAAGACTCAAGAAAAAGAAACATATCGAACCAAGATATATTAAGAGACTGAGACTGAGAATAAAAACAGTAGAGGAGAAACTTGCAGAAAGAAGGAAAAGTCCTCGTATTGGAGAACAAGTTGGAGAAAGTTCACAAAGGAGGAGTGACCGAATAAAAAGACTGAACGAAAAATACCAAGATCCTGAATGGACCTATTTAGTGTTAGAAGAATTCGAAGATCTTGATATTACTGACGAAAGTGACGAAGAACAGACAGCTGATTATTCTGCCGAGGAAGACGAACCAACCTGAAGTTGTGCAGGGTAAGCTACCTGTGCAGAGTTACAAAGAGGGGTTGAGAAATCTTCTTCTGAACGAAAATGTCTGATTCAAATGTGAATGGAAGGCCTAGACGCAGTTTTTGCAAAACATGCTGCAGAGTATGTATATGTAGCATAGCTATAGTGTTAATAATTTGGATAGGACTAACAGTTTTCATTCCTTATATGGTGAGCAAAAATACTAATATTGACCCTACTCAGACTGTGACCACTGACACTGAAGAACTGACAACACGAAGTGTAGAAAGACGTGAAAAGGCACTCAGACAAACAAAACGAGATTTAGAAGCATCAGATGAGGAAGGACTACATTATCATGGAGTTAAAAACCAGACACAGTTAAATGTTTTCTCTAATCTTTTAGTGCACTATGTAGAAACTATGGAAATAGAAGACTGCTATGTCTGCATGAAGCTACCTAATTCTGTAGCTGAAGGCGTGACTTATCATCACCTACCTTTGACCTATGGAATTTCCTGTAGCATTTTAGCTAGTTTATTTTACAAAAGAGGACCGTTACAGTACTACTATTCTAACTCAGACGTGATATTTTCTGAACTTCCCATACGTGGAAATTTGAATCCTGTACATACTAAAAGTGGCGTTACACGTTATATGGGAGAATACTTTCTGACAATAGGTACTATAGACTTAAATGAAGCACACAGAGATAACTTGACCTGTTCATTACACGAACAAGAAAAAATGTTTTTAAACATGGCAGAGAAAAGAAGGGAGAGTTTCCAAAGAAAGGCAAATGATAAAAGACAGAAAACTCCTAAATGGGCTGAAAACATGGAAAGCACCTCAAATGGTGGGAGTGGTCCTGCTTTGTTGCTGGATTTCGAAAGAAAAGGGAAACTCTGTCTTCATCGCGAGAAGACTAGTTATTATAATAACATATTCATTGGTTCCAGTCAATGTGAGCATAATTACAAGGTAATTGGAGGTTGGGGTTTCAAAAATGGGTCAGAACCTGTGTTTCCCGGAATTTATTATATATGTGGAAACAAGGCTTATTTCAAATTGCCGGATCACTGGTATGGAAGCTGCTACTTTGGCATTGTCTTCCCGAAAATATACCATGTGAAGGAAATTGCTGGAAGCAATGAAAACACTAATGGCTTAGTGCGTAGTAAAAGAGAAAGTGTAGGTGAAATAATGGGTAGTATTTTTAGTGCACTGATACCTGGAGTGGGAGTGGTTCTGAACACACACAGAATTTGCTAATTATCCACCATAGTGGATGTGCTGTCTACTGACACAGCTCATGGATTTCTATTGGTCAACACCGAAATGGTTGCGATCAGATCAATGGTTTTGCAGAACAGACTTGCGCATGATACCTTATTAGCAAAAGAGGGCGGAGTCTGCCGGATGCTGAAGGCGCAACATTGTTGCACTTACATACCGGAAAAAGTGTACAGATCAAAAGATATGTGAAAAACATTACTAATTTGCAAAAGGAACTCAAACCACTGGAGGTTGACAGTGCCTGGAAGAGACTTGTCAATGGTCTCTCCAATGTAGGTCATTGGTTTGCTAATTTAGGTAAAAGTTTATTGTTTAAGGTACTGATGCCAATTGGAATGATAGGTTTCATCATTTTCCTCATATTTGTCTGCTGCAAATGTCGCAAACACACAAAGAAATACGCTGTGAATAAGAGAGGTGTGAAACGGAGTGTGGATGAACTTGAATTGGAAGACTTGAATAATCAAATTTACAAAAGGGTGAAAAATTTTAACCCTAACAAAGATGTGAAAGAGAAATTGAATAGGATGTTGGGAGAAATCGAAATGCACAAAGTGTGAGAAAAGTTGGCATCTGGTTCCATTAGTTTGTGATGATAGTAAATATCATCAAAGAGGGGATTGATGAAGCAAGATTTCGCACATTACGCGACTTGCTGAAATCAAGAACCTCGATTCACATTATAATCCTATAATTCAATTTGTATGTCTTACTAATTTCCTTTATTTTTGATATACATGTATCTTAGTGATGCTTGCCTATGTGTTTACTAATACGAATAATCCTTGTCTTAAAATGGCCGTCGCTTGGGAATTTACTACTGCGCATGCGTTAGTCACACTCACGTGACGTAGTTGTAGTTCTGGTGGGAAACTGTGCGCATGCGTATTTGCCTCTAATATGGCTGTCTGGAAACTCACATGGTGAAGCTTGAGCAGATGCTCTCGTGTTATTGTTTGTTGCACTAATCCATAATGGCATAGTATATTTTTATGGTAAGAAATATAAAGGGGCTACTCATGATATGTAGTAAAAACATTTATTTCTATGTTTTAATTTGTTTTCGCTTACTTTTCATGTACCGCGGTATGGAGGGTTGATGGGATGTACAAGAGTCCATACTGGAGTACCGTACCACGCATGTCAGAAACCCGGCCAGTGGCATTGAATGACTGCCAACCAGAAGTGGCAGCCAAGACGTGCCTGGGAAGATGCACCTTCACCCAGCCGGAGAAACTAAAATGTTCTGTGTTGGATACATTTGTATAATTTCCTATTGTATTCTGTAGAATAGGTCATGGGAACCCCAAATCTGCTAGGCCGTTCCATAACATGCAAATACGAGCTTATAGAAGTTTGTTCTGATTGGTGTGTTGACCTTTCCTACTTGGGGACCAATCGAAATTGGGGATTCTGACACTTTGCAACATTGGGGGGTGGTACACTGACCCGAAAACAGTATATCTAGCCTAGGTTCAGCTAGGGAAGTTGTCCGACTTGTCTGAATAGCTGACCTGTCACTGACCCAACGCACTCAATAGGTGACTGAATACAGAGCGCTGCGGAGCACTCTGTCCGAATTTGACCATAGACTTTAAAGGTTTTACTAAACCTTAAGTGCTGGCGGAGCACTTTGCTGGGGAGTTCGCTAACCCAATCGGGGTTCTGACTGATAGCTGCAGAGAGGGTGGAGCGCAGGCGTTGATTCCAAACTGCGGGTGCTGGTCGTGCCTTGGTGGTCCTGTCCTGATCCTAATCTGGTTTTCCTGTCCTGTCCTGGGGTGTCCAATCTGCACCTGCTGTCCCATAGATGACTGTCCTTCCTTGGGGTATTTCCTGTCCTTGACTGATCCGTGGCCAGGGTTGGTCTGCACACCTTTCTAGGTAAATATAGTGTGAAAAAACTCTCCACTGCATCTTCTATTTTTCTGTCTTTGCTTAAATAAAGACATTTCTTTGCATATGTTAATTTCCATGCTTTCCGCAACCTATCATGAAGGTCATTCAGTATATTTTCCTTAGCATGTTCCTATGTTCCCCTACCTTTTAGAAACATTCTCTCCATTCTGTTTATGAAACATAACTGTGGTATATAAATTCTCCTGAAATCTGATTTTACGTAAAGATGCTAGAACTATAGCGTGTTCCAATTTTTCCCCCTCCTATAGATGTATTAGGATTTCCAATCCATACCTTACAGTATTTTTCCCAACAGTAAAGTCTAGTTCGTTGATCCAAGTTTCTAAAATCCATTTAGTAGATCGCATTGTTATAACTTTCTTATAGACTCATAAATGGTTGCCCTAACACTGTTCCTCTATGGCTATGTTCTTTTCGTTATCTTGATTATTAATTGCCTTCTAACTGTATACTTGATTATTTCCGAATCTGATTCCTAGATAAACTTTTAAAACTTCCCAGTTGTCTGTGATCATTTAATGCGAAATAGAAATAAGTTGGGTTTTGTATTTTGCCTGCCTTTCTTTTACAGCTAGCTCCCTGATCCATTGTGGATCTTAGGTACCTGTAACGGTGGATTGGTAAGTCAGGTACAATAGAAATAAATAGGAAGAAACTAGGGTTGCTGGTAGACGAATCGTTAGGTCATCCGATTAATGTATATGATGAATTGGAAGAATATGGGCCTGGTACATGTATGGTGAAAAATTTATTGGCCGGGTGACCTGCGATCTCTATCAATAGATTGACCACAACATCGCCAATGTTTTTAGCTGGGCAGTCCACAGCGTTTCAACCTGATTGATTTCCGGTCGTCATCAGGACAATGGTCATTAGTTTTAAAGTAGTGCTGCATAAAGGGAAGGAAAAGGAGTGTAGGGTTAGTAACTAAGTAAACCCAAGAACAAAGCAAGAGAGGAGGGGAAGGTCCAGGTGATTAGCAATTACCTCAGTGGGGCGCGGGGTAGGTCAAGTGTTTGGGCCTGAAGAATCAGGGGTTGCCAAGGGAGGCGTGGCGTCAGTGATCATAGGGCTGGGGGCTGCACGAGATGAACCACACCTCTTCACTGGTCCCCCTGGGGTCCCTCAATAGATCTACGCCATCCCCGGTCCAGTTTCCTTAGCTTTTTTTACCCCTTGTGACTTGAGTCACATGACCGGCCCACCAGGGACTTATTGCCGGTCTTCTTCCTTCTTCCTGCTCTTGAACGCTTCACTTGTCCCATGCCAGGCTTCAGCGGGGAGGTTTGGTTCCTCTCGTGCAGCCCCCAGCCCTACGATCACTACTGAGCGACTCCGCCACTGGATTGACTCCACTCTTTGCACTATCCTTCAGGTAAGTCACGGCCTTCACCCGGTCCATTACACAGAGTTTCCATTTGGTTGTTTCCCACCAAAAACTTGGGGGCTTATTTATGAGCCCTTGCGTCACTTTTGCGCAGCTGGTGCGTCAATTTTTGTGCGCACCAGCGGTGTGAAAAATGTGCCTTGTTGCACCATATTTACAAAGTTACGCATCTAGGTAGATGTGTCACTTTGTAAACCCCTGCGCCACATTATACCTGCGCCAGGTATAATGTATGCCATGGGGGCATTCCGACGCAAGAAAGGGTTGTAAAAGTGACGCAGTGGAATCAATAAGATTTCACTGTGCCACTTCTAGGATGCAAATGCATCAATATCTTACGCCTGCCTCATGGCAGGCGTAAGACTGATGCAGGCACATTTCACATGGGACTTGCCCATGTGTAAGTGGAGTGGAGTGGTGTGGCTCACTGGTTAGAGGCAGAAGACCCGGAAACAGAAGTCGGCCCGGGACCAGGGTTTGATTCCCGACGCGGCAGGGTCGTGGACCAGGGTCAGCGGACTCGATAATTCTCGCTTCGGTGCCTACTCTAACCAGGGGTTGCACTCGGCATCTCTGGGCATTAGCTTGCCTAATCTCCACAACAGCCCCATCGACGCCGGGGATGCCTGGCTCCACCTTGGGGATTCCCAGCAGGGACCATTCCACAGGGAAAGCCAGGACGGGTTCCCCAGCGGTATACAGCGCCAGGACGCCGGCTGGCAACAGTGCGCTTTACAAGTATACACATTACATTACATTGTAATGACCCATTGCTGGAGTTGCGTGACTTTTGTGACACACTCCAGCAATGCGTCATTTTTGCGCCTACAGATACATCAGAAATGCTGACGTATCTGTAACTCCTTGCCGCATCATTGGTGTCGCAAGGAGGGTGCAATGAAAAGTGACGCATCGCTGTTTTCTCGCAGCGAGGTGTCACTTTTTAGAAATGAGGCCCACAGTTTTTAACTCCTTCTTGCCATACAGAGTAATCTCCATCGGCAGGGGCACAAACACACCACAGGTCTCTACGGATCCCTTCCGATTCATCTCGTTTTCTAATTAGGTAATTATTTAAAGTTCTCTTAGACCTCCTGCCTCTGACACACTTTTGAGGCTCTGTAATTACACGTGACTTATCCCTTTTTCCCATTCAGTATAACCATGGTTGCCTGAAGCAGCGCCTCCCTTGGCAACCCCTGATTCTCACTTAATTTAATTAGATAACATTATCGGCAAGGATGGATGGGTACCTAAGGGGATGATCTCATATATTTGTCCAATTCAGGGAGAAATCAGTCTGAATTTTAAATACCCACTCCAGGTCTTAGGGCAAGACATAGCTGACATTGAGTGAGAGAGATTGTGGTCAGATAAATCTTAGGGGTCTGTAAGCACAGAGGTAAGCTTACATTCCATGGGTGCTTACATCACATAATCTCAATATCTGGCTGTGTATGGATTGTGTTGGGACTTAGAGAGGAGGGAGGTACCTTGTTATATATTTGGTGGATCTGACTCAAGCAAACCCACCAGTTAGTAAGGACATTAACTTTTATTTTTTAATAGAACAGTATCTCACCTGTAAAGGGGGGAACAGAGTGTCTCGGCAAAAAGGATGCAAGCCCTCACCCACCAACCTACATGGCTTGCTTCATCATCGGTTGCTCTTCATTCAAACTCCATGCATGTTATATTATGCAGATTTGTAGAGTGCCCTATCAGCCAGGAAGGTATTTGGAACAGAGCAGGTGAAGTCTAGCTGCACCTAGGGCCATATTTATAACTCTGTTTGAGTCGCTCCAGCACCATGCAAGATGGTGCAAGAGAGACGCATACCTAAAGTTTTATATTTGAAGCCATGCAAAGCCACTTTGCATGACTTTGAATGGCTTAAAAATATGGAGTAATGCAACACAGTGCAAGTTGCTGCATTGCAATAACTGCGCAAGGGAGGCATTCCATGGACACTGTGTAAGAGAGACACATACCTAAAGTTTTATATTTGAAGCCATGCAAAGCCACTTTGCATGACTTTGAATGGCTTAAAAAATATGGAGTAATGCAACACAGTGCAAGTTGCTGCATTGCAATAACTGCGCAAGGGAGGCATTCCATGGACACTGTGTGGATGTTCCCACAAAACTCCCATGGTTTTTGACTCATTTCCAAATTTTCCAAACCTCATAAAACTGGGAAATGTGCCAAAAATGTATGTCCTCCCAGGTGAGGTGTAACGCAGAGAAATATCTTTATTTCTCGTTGTTTTTTCCTTGTTCTATGTGTGCCGCACACACAGATTGAGAAAGTGCCTCTCAGGATTGTTTGGATTGTTTTTGTGCAAGAAAGTTCCCATTCCTGCTCATAAACAACCCTGCCTACAACACAGGCACCCCTGTACCATGGTGCAAGTGTGCCTGCTTTGGAGGTATGGTGCCAAAATGGCACCAGTGCAAGGGGAAAGGACAAAAATGCGCCATATTGGATAAATGCTGCACATTCCTGCCCTTTCCCTGTGATGCAGGGCAGCGCAGCCAGCAAGATGGCTTGCTGCACTGCCCTGCACCACAAGGGTCATAAACATGGGCCGTAGTGCCTAATGGGACTATTTGAAATGCACAGTCTTCATATACTTGCGGAATTGAAGAAGTGAGGAGTAGGCTCTCATGTGTAGTGGCAGGTCTTTTCAAACTTTAGGAGCGATGTAGGAGAAAACTTGACCACCAGATCTGGTTTTACATATGCGTGGGATTTGTGCAAGTAGGAGTCGAAATTAGCGGAGGTGTCTGGAAGAGTAATGAAAGCAGATGCAGTTGTTGAGGTATGCTGGGCCAGTGTTGTGTAGTGCCTTTTGAACTGTGCTCATTTGTGAAAGGGGAGCCAGTGGGGTGGTGTGATGTCAATGTGGCATGGGAGGTTGAGGGTGATTCTGGCCACCGAGTTCTGAATGATCTGAAGTCTTCTGGTGAGTTTGTTGTTGATCCCGGCATAGATGGTATTTCCATAGTCCAGCTTGGTTGTGACCAGTACACACATGACGGTTTTCCTGGTGAAAATTGGGGGCCATTTGAAAATCTTCCCTCAGCAACTTCAGGGTAGGGAAGCATGAGGTGGTGCTGGCATAGACCTGGGGGTCATTTGGAGTTTGCTGTCAATGACGATCCTGAGGTTCTTGGCGAGGGTGGTAGGGGTGATTGTGATTCCTACCTCTGTTGTCCACCAGGTGGAGTCCCACAGTGATGTGCTCTTCCCGAAGATCATGATTTCAGTCTTGTCATGTTCAGCTTTAAATTGTTAGTATTCATCCAGTGGGCGGTTTCAGACATGCAGGCATTGAACTTGATCCGAGTACTGGACGTCTTTTCTATGAGCGAGAATACGAGTTGTATGTTATCAGCGAAGGAGAGGATGTTAATATTGTGAAAGTGGATGATGCTGACTAGAGGGGTCATATACGCGTTGAAGAGGATAGGACTCAAGGAGGATCCTTGCAAAACTAAGCAGAAGAAGTCAGGAAGGAGCAGAACCATTGGAGTGTGTGCCCTTGGATTCTAATGTCACATAGGCATTGAATGAGAATTGGTGGATGACTGTGTCATATGATACGGAGAGGTCCAAGAGGATGCAGGCCTTCATTTTACCTCTGTCCAGAGTCAGGCAGGTGTCATCAGTGGTGGCTATGAGGGCAGTTTCTGTGCCTTGGTTAAATCTGAAACCAGACTGAGCGGTGTTAAGGAGTTGGTGGGCATTGATGTATTCGATGCGGTGTCTGTTGATAATTGTTGATAAAACCTTGGCCAGCAATAGTAGGGGGGAGATCGGTCTGTAGTTGGTGAGCGTTGAGGGGTCAACAGATGGTTCCTCATTAATAGGAGGGCAGATGCATGTTTCCAGGCATCTGGGAAGGTCGCAGAAAGGTGGGGGCATTTAGAATGGGTGTGGGCATGGCCCTAATGGGTTGCAGTCCTCTGAGTAGGCATGAGTACAATGGTGCCCCTGAGTGGATGGACTTCATGGTGACAGCAGTTCCTTCCGGTGTGATGAAGGCCATGTGGTTAGCATTGGTTCCTTAAATAAGATCAGGTGTTTGGTGAAGTCTGTCGGGTCTGGCTTCAGGCTTAAGTTGCTGAAAATTGTTGTGATTTTGTTGCAGAAGAATTGAGAGAGATTGTTGGGGAGGTCCTGCGAGGGGGTGATCGGGTTGGAGGAGGCCAGTGGGGATGGGAAATCTTTCACAATGGTGAATATTTCTTTGCTTTTGTTGGCTCAGGCATCGATGTGGTCCCCCAGCGCATATGGTAGTGTGGATCATTTGGTGGTAGCATCTTAGAGCAAACTTGGAAGTTCTTCTATATGTATTGCCCTGGCCTAGTCTCCATTCGTGCTCCAGTTGTTTGCAATGGCATTTTATCAGTTCTTCTGTGTACCAACTGGCATGGGGTCTGGATCTTGTACTGTTGCATTGGGGGGTGCAGGATTCAGCGCATGTGATGATTCAATTGTTCCAGTAACAACAGAAATTCCCCTCTTCGGCACAAACCTTTATTATTGTTTACTAATTGGTAGAAATTATGCTTTGTACACAGTCCCTAAAAAGCATAAAAGACATGTTAAACATTAAATCTCAAACATTTATGATCAGTGAAGTGGAAACATATAGAAAGTCTACATTATTTCACTTAGTCTAAGATAGAACAGTCCTTGCGCCCAAAAATGAATGTCTATAGATCTGCAAATGTTTTAGAACTATTTATTGTTTATGTTCTTTTTATTCACATTATAAAAACAATTAGATATCTTAAAACATTCATGAGCTTTTGCAGTTACTACACAGATTATGCTTTGCCAATTCGAGTCATGCGTCAAATATCAAAACGTTTTAATAACACATAAAAAATTGATGAGGTGCTTATAGTATTTTTATATTTTTTTTAAAGGGCTAAAAACCAATAAACAAGTATTGACGCTATGTCTCGGTGAAACATTCAAAATATCATCACCTTCTTCAGGACAGTTTTGATAGGTTCAGAATGAATCACTCTAAAACACGCAAAAACAATCTATTAACATTATATTCGCTGTGGCTTATTCATAAAAAGACTTCCTATAATTATTTAAAACAGAGCAAGCAATTACATATAGGTTCAGCTCTACCTATTATCCATTATTAAACTGTTTAGTCTCCAGATTAACTAACAGGGAAATTAAATATTGTTTTTAACTGGATAGCCTAAAATAAGGAATGTACCTTTTTAATGGAAGAGTCAAATAATTGTGCTTTTTCTGGTGTAAACAAAATTCAATTTTTTCTTATTTCTTAAAACACCTTCACACTGCTACTGATTCCTTATAGCATAATGTGAAATCTAAAAATAAGGTAATTCATTGACATTAATTTCCTTAGTAGAGATATATTGTCTCCTATATATAAAATTAGAGAGCCGTATTATTTACTATGCATGAACGATTTGCACCTCCATTATGAGGATCCGTGATCATGCACAGCAGTGATTATTGGGGCATACTAGAATAGACATCTCATATACTCGTGCCTAAAAAATAGAGAAAAATCTCTAAAGCTCTATTTATTGCACTGATATGACATTTGTTTATGGGCTCCCCTTTTATACATGGTAAAATCAAGTTACGTTTTGGCTCTTTTCTTTCCAAACACACTTAAGCAAAAGAAAACCACTCTTTAAATTCAGTTTGTTTAACTTTCTCTTGCACATTGGTTTTCTGTTGTGTACTGCTTTTCTTTGATCTGTAAAACAACTAAAAACAACTAAAAACCACCTTAATATGAACATTAGATTGCAAGGCTGTTATAGTACCTTTCTAATCTTGAAGCACTGTTCTATGTGTGCTCTGTCCTACTCAAGAAGGACCTGCAATAGACACTCGATAGCCATGCCTAAATACTGGCTTGAGTCAGGAAAGAAAGTGATAAATATCAACCTTCCCCCTCAACGAATGACAATGGAGTAGCACTGCCTATTTTTGGCTCACTCCCTGTTATTATAAGACTATGCTCGTTAAGTAGCTGGAGCCCGAGTCTAATGGTCTAATGAACTAATGACTTGGACTCTTACAGTCTCAAATAGTTCCCTTTGGAATCACATACCAGTCTGCCCAAAGCAGCAACAGGCCAGTTGGCACCCTTTAAATCAGGCACAATTCAATGACGCAACCTCTCACGTCACTAGAGATTGTGCCGGAAATTCGGCAACAGTGTATAGAGATGACGGGGGCCATTTTGTAATGGGGACTATATCTCCCAATCCCTCAATTGAACATAGTATTCTTTCAGAGAGAACACGTTTTAAATAATCTGTAGAGATCATGTGTTCCTACATATGTTGTAAGACTATTTCACAGATTGTAAACCCTTAGAATAAGTTCATATATTCTAAGCGACTACATTCTCAGGTCAGACTTTAATCCAGACCTACATCATCGATACATTTACAATCGTCATCACCTACGTTTGCTGATAATTCTACTTTTCTCGCTACTGTTGCTAGAGTCAATAGTTATCATCTCGTTGTCTCAATATTATATAACGTATGCATTTTGATACAGTATTAAGGATAATGTAGTAGTAGATTAATCACCAAAACCTGGGATCAAATGTACTTAAAAAAGGATCCATTATAAAATAGGAACTGAGTCAAAAGGTTTCCTCTTTATATGATGCTTTTCCATTCATCCCTATTTTTTAAACCCCTTTTGTGGGTATAAAATTTAGACTTGTAGTACTGTTCTCTGTTTTCCTCTTTGTAACTACACTCCCTCCTCTCTTACTTATTTGGATTTGTTCTAAAATACCCCATCTTAGATCTTCCACCACGTGGTTCATGGCCAACCAGTGTTCTATCAGAGTTGCATTTTTTTTGTTGGTTGTGTATTGCTGACTTATGCTCATTCAGTCTAATACATAACTCCCTAGATGTTTCACCTACTTACCCCTTAGCACATGCACATGTGATGAGATGGATCACATTCTTCGTACGGCAATTATTCATCCTTTTCAGGTGGTGTATAACCCCCTTGCACTTGACAGTGTCTCCTGTTACTAAATTATGCCAGTTGTTACAGGATCCACAAGGATAATTTCCTTTTAAATATGAATTATCTCTTATAGTTAATTGTCCCAAGCCCTGACCTTCTCTACATGTGTGCACTAAGCAATTTCTAATCGTCCTATTTCTACTAAATACAAAGATGGGCTTATCCAAGCTGTTATCCATGTCATTGTTAAGTAAGTGCCAGTTATTACAGATCAAAGTTTTGATTTTATCTGTCAATCCAGAAAAATTAGACACACACACAATTTTCTGCTTACATCCTATTACTTTGTTCTTGGATTCAAATAGACGGTCTCTATTATAGGATTTAGCTAGTTTGTATGCTCTCTTTACAAGCTTTTTCAGAAAGCCTCTATTTAAAAATGCATTAGTCATAATTTAGCATGTATTTCAAAATCTTTTGCGTTTGTACAGTTTCGCCTCACCGCAAGAAATTGACCAAAATGCATATTCTCACATTGACTACTGGATGATTCCTTTCATAGTGTAACACTGTATTTTGGTCTGTTGGTTTCGTATATAAATCAACTGCTAGACATCCTTGATCTATTTTTATTTGCATATCAAGAAATGTGCATGTCTGATTACTAACAGTAGAGGTAAACTTTAAGTTGACATCACCAAGGTTTAACCAGTCAAGAAACTGGCCGAGGTACTCTCTCGTTCCATTCCTAACAAAGAATATATCGTCAATGTACCTCGACCAGTTACTTAAAATTTCAAATAAAGGAGCCAAATCATTATAGATATTTTTATCCACAAAAGATGCTACAAAGAGGCATGCTAGCCTAAGGGCACATGTGGCCCCCATACTGGTCCCTTTAACCTCACAGTAGAGATAATTATTGAATAGGAAGATGTTATTCTCAAGAATGATCTCTACACACTCTACCAAAAATAGCTAGTGTGGTGGTAGATCATCATTATTATTTGATAAAAGACCCTTTATCATCTCGATGGTATCATCTTGAGCAATATTTGTATAAAGGGCCTCTATATCTAAAGTTACAAGCCATTGATTGGCAGAATTTAATGGAATATTCTCTATTTTTCGCATGTCTGCTGTATCCTTTATTTATGATTTTTGTTTCACCACTAACTATTGTAAAAAGTGATCAATATATTTACTCACTGGTTCAGTCAGTGAGTTAAAGAGTGCTGACTGGACTGTTGCAGTTTTGGGCGGACTATTATGCGATTACAAAGGAAGCTGTTTGAGACAGCAAGAGTCCTAGTCATTAGATCGTTATACCATTAGACGCGGGCTCCTGCTACTTAGTGAGCAGAGTCTTATACTAAGCGCAGGGAGAGACCAAAATAGGGCAGTGCTCCTCCGTTGGTATTCGTTGAGTGGGAAGGTGGATATTTTTCAATGTCTTTCCTGACTCAAGCCAGTATTTGGGAATGGAAATCGAGCACACATGGGGGCCGATTCTGATCCTGGATTTTTATTTTCCATACAAATAGGATTTGTATTTTTTTCCATACAAATTGTAAAAGTCCCTTCCAACCCGTGTAGTACGATTGGTACGGGAAAAATGCATACAGATCGGCCCGATCCTTACAAATCGGATCGGGAAAAGCTGTACAACACGGACTTGTATAAAAGACCATACAATTTGTAAAAAGGCTGTCCAACCCGTCAAGTACGATTCGTACCGGGTTGTCAGCATACGATTTGTATGGAAAATGGCCTGTATATGGGGAATGACTCGTACCGGGCAACGAAGCGAACCCCTATACGCCTCGTACCCTGGTATGACTCGTTCTGGGGGTACGACTCATACCTGGGTACGGGTCGTATAGGGGTATGAGGCGTACAGGGGTCCCCCCACATGCGAGGCGTGTGTATGGTGCGTACCGCAACATCGCGCATGTACGCAAAGTACATACGCAATTTTTGGGGTACGGTGCGTACATACGTGATTTTGGGGTACTGGTCGTGTACGCACCGTACAAGCACAGTACCCCAAAATCGCGTACGTACGCACCGTACCCCAAAAATGCAATTTTGGGGTACGGTGCATACACACGTGATTTTGGGGTACGGTGCATGCATACGTGATTTTGGGGTACAGTGTGTACGTACGCGATTTTGGGGTACGGTGCGTACATACACAATTTTGGGGTACGGTGCATACATACGCGATTTTGGGGTACGGTGCGTACATACGTGATTTTGGGGTACGGTGCGTACATACGCGATTTTGGGGTACGGTGCGTACATACGTGATTTTGGGGTACGGTGCTTGTACGGTGCGTACACGACCAGTACCCCTTCATCGCGTATGTACGCACCGTAACCCACTTTCCGTGCCATCCGTACACACCATACATACGCACCGTACCCCTGTATTCATGGGGTGTATGACGCGTACATGAGGGGGTCTGTCTCGTACTGTTTTCGGGGCGTACAAGGTTTTTCCGGCACTTTTTGGCTCTTGTAAAAAAAGAGCTGTATGGAGTGCCGTTTGTACGAATCGTACTTGCCGGGTTGTAAACTGCTGCCGGGAATACATGGGAACGTCGTGTACAGAGCAATCCGAATCGGAATCGCTTGTATATACGAGTTGTATGGTCTTTTTTACAATTTGTATGGAGTGCGTCTATTTGTACGGATCGTACTTCCTAGGTTGTAGGGGCCTCCTTACAAGTACGAGTTGTATGAGGAAAACGCTCCATACCACGATTTGTACAGCGTTTTTCCAGGATCGGAATCGGCCCCATAGAATAGCGCTTCAAGATTAGAAAGCATACTACAGAGGCCTTACAGTCTTCTGTTCATATTAAGGTAGTTTTTGGTTGTTTTACAGATCAAAGAAAAGCAATACGGAAAAGAAAAGCAATACACAAGGGAAAGTTAAACAAACTGAATTAAAAAAAATTGGCTTTCTTTTGCTTAAGCTTGTTTGGAAAGAAAAGAGCCAAAACGTAACTTGCTCTTACCATATATAAAAAGTGAGCCCATAAACAAACTAATGACCAATGGTCATATCAGTGCAATAAATAGAGCTTTAGAGATATTTCTAAATTTTTCAGGCATGAGTATATGAGATGCCTATTCCAGGACGCCCCAATAATCACTACTGTGCATGATCACGGATCCTTATAAAGGAGGTGCAAATAGCTCATACATAGTAAGTAATATGGTGCTCTAATTTCATATATAGGAGACATATCTCTACTTAGGAAATTAATGTTAATGAATTACCTTATTTTTAAGTTTCACATTATGCTTTTAGAAATCAGTAGCAGTGTGAAAGTGTGTTAAGAAATAAGAAAAAAGTGCATTTTGTTTACACCAGAAATAACACAATTATTTGAATCTTTCATTAGAAAGGCAATTTCCTTCTTTTGTACTATCCAGTTAAAAACTATATTAATTTCCTTGTTACTTAATCCGGGGACTAAACAGTTTAATAATAGGTAGAGCTGAACCTATATGGAATTGCTTGCTCTGTTTCAAATAGTTATAGAAAGACCTTTTATGAAAAAGCCACAGCGAATATAATGTTAATAGGTCGTTTTTGTTTGTTTTAGAGTGAATAATTCTGAACCTATCAAAACTGTCCTGAAGAAGGTGATGATATTTTGAACATTTCACCAAAACGCTACATTGACACTTGTTTACTGGTTTTTCGCCCTTTTAAAAAAAAAAGAATACTATAAGCACTTCATGAATTTTTTATGTGTTATTAAAATGTTTTGAAATTTGATGTATGATTCGAATTGACAAAGCGAAATCTGTGTAGTAATTGCAAATGCGCATTAATTTTTTTAAGATATCTAATTGTTTTTATAATGTGAATAAAAAAAGAACATAAATAATAAAAAGTTCTAAAACATTTACAGATCTAAAGATATTCGTTTTTTGCGAAAGGACTGTTCTATCTTAGTCTAAGTGAAATAAAGTAGACTTTGAATATGTTTCTACTTCACTGATCATAAATGTTTGGGATTTAATGTTTAACAAGTCGTTCATGCTTTTTGTGGACTGTGTACAAAGCTTAATTTCTACCAATTAGTAAACAATAATAAAGGTTTTTATCAAAGAGGGGAATTTCTGTTGTTACCGTTACAAATACATTCCGTCCCCTTTTTCTTTGTATTGGGGTGACTCCTTCATGAGTTTTGGTGATCCAATTTTTTAAGTTCTAAAAGATTTTGGAGAGTTTGTTGCAGTTTTATGGTCAGTGGGTGCTGAAACTGGTGTTCCCGTGCTTGTCAGTGATATTGCTCCATTTTCGGTGGACTGGTCTGGCAGTGGTGCAAGCGCATTGGACCAGGTTGGGATGCTGAACTTGACAAGGGAAGGGTCTATCTAGGGGACTGGTGTGGGCATGTGACTCTGATGTTGCAGAAGTTGGTGAAAATAAGGTCTAGGAGGTGTTGGCCAATGTGGGCAGGTCACTTTACTGATTGGGTGAGGCACAGGCGTTTAAGTTCTTCAATGACCGCTCTTGAATCAGGAACGACTTTGTCTTCCAGGTGGAAGTTCAGGCCTTCGACTAGGATGTAACTGCCAGTATCAAGAGTGAGTAGTTTGAACGGGCTTCCAATATTTTCAAAAGCTCTTTCAGAAATCTTTTTGTTTCACAGGGTATGCTATGTGTTTACAATTGCCTTATAGATATCCAATATAATTTAATTGGGGGTCGACTATGGCAAGATAAAACAAATATGCATTGAATGTAAAAACTCTCAATGGTTGCCCATTTTTCTGGTCAACATGTTTCAATTGGACCTTGGTCGGCCTGCATAGGGACCACTAGTTTTGTTCAGGAACTACTGTTGCCCCTCTCAGTCACAGTGTATCCCCCTAATTGTTTGGTGAAAGGTGGCACTGTACCTGTCTAATTTGTCACACACATACAAATAGTAATTTTGGATGCATGCATAGGTATTCACACTTTTATTTGAAGCACCGCAATCTGGTGCCTGTACAGAAGTTTGATGACATAGAAAAAACAAATACAACATGAATATGAGACAGAATAGATTATTCAAGCAGTAAAATGCTCATCGATGTGAACTCTGTGACAACCCAACTAGATACACATGCTGTGTAAAATCGTTCCACGCACCGAACTCATGATATCAATCACATTTTGTTTCACACCACATCATTTATTCGAAGCACATTACCCTAAGCTCTAAAGAAAATGATTTCCTAGAAGGTGTACCGCCGTAAACCTTTATAGTCTAACTTTATGCAGAAAAATATTACAAGCAAAATCGGTGAGTTAAAATGTATGAAAGGTGAAATTAAGGTCAATTATGACCTTCTTTTAGTGAAGCAGATACTCACCTCAATAAGAGGATCTATGGTGACGTACAACATCTCAGTGCGCCATCCAAATATTTTCAGCTTGAATGACTATGGATGAATGGCACAAATATTGATTCCAGAATATCATGTGACAGGAATATCGTGTCAAGAATACTGTCACTTCAAAAATATTGTGGAACAGAAAATGAAGGTAAGAATATCAGATTTTGTATATAGTATCATTATTAAGAGAGTGGTGTATAATATGATTTTCTTTAATATATTGTTTTATTAATATCACCGTTATGAGTTTGTATATTAATTTTGAGTGTTCATTTTATTAGTTTAATTGTTATAGTTTTTAAATATCATTTGTAAATTTAAATGTGTATTTATTTTACTTTACTTTAATAAGTAATTTATAAAGTAGATGCAAGTTGTTGGGTTTAAAGGGAATAGAGTAGGAAGAAAATTGAATTATAATTTAGTGATGTTTAAAGTTAAGTAACTTCTTATTGTGAATTAAATATTTAATTGGTTAATAATGGTGTAAAGTGTTTAATTGTTATTTTATTTATACAAATTTAGTTTGCTAACTTTATTGTATGATTTATTTTCTAACAATGCAGTTAGAAATGTATATTTTAGTAGCAGGTTGTTTGAGCTTGCGGGAGAATAGAGTGGGACGTTATTTAAAATGGAATTGTTTGCTTAATTATTTGGATAGAAATGTACTTGACAATTATGTAAAATTTCTAATTGATTATTTATTATGTAATATATTTGTTTTAGATGAAATATATATTAATTTGTTGCTAAGTACATTTAATAATTTTCGTAAAATGTATGTTGTATTTTTTTTATTTTATTTATTTATTTCAAGTACTATTTTAATTTTAGTGTTTCATGTTTGTTTTTTTGTGGTAGTAGGGATGGAAGTGAATCTAATGTAATTTAATTTTAATATTTCATTTATTAAATAATTAATTTTGGTATTTTGTAATTAAAATGTAATGTTAAACATTCAAATAATTTCTTGTTTTTTAAGTTGTTGTAATAATTTTATATTTTTAGCTGTTAACACGAATTTAACAAAATGATTATGAGTTGAAATTGTAGATGTATCTGTCCAAAGTCCAACACTGTCTGGAATGTTGCTTAGACTAGAAAGGGAATAGTAACTCTAACCCCTCCGAAGTCCAACACTGTCCATAATGTTACATAGGTGGGAGTAGGAATAGTAGGTCTAACCTTTCCCTTCCCCCCAAAGACCAACACTTTCCCTACAGTTTATTAGACTGTAGTAGGCATGGTAAATCAAACCCTTCAGCAGTTCAAACACTTTTTCCTATGGTTACTTAGGCTGGCGTGGGAATGGTAAATCTAACTTCCTCCAAGCCCATCACTTCCTACACTGTTGCTTAGATTGGAGTGGGAGTAGTTGATCCAACTCATGTGGAATCCAACACCTTTCCTACTTTTGTTTACACTGGAATAAGAATAGGAAACCTAACCCCTACTGTTGTTAAGAATAGAGTGGGAACAGCAAATCTAACCCCTCCAAAGTCCATCACATTCTCTACTGTTGCTTAGATTGAAGTGAGAATAGTAAATCTATCCCATGTGAAGTAATGTTATGTTATGTTAATTGTACTTATAAACTGTTACCCTGGGGTATCCTGGCGCTAAGTACTGGTAACCTGAGGAGAGATAGCCGGTTAAAGAGAGAAAAACCATGTTTTCAGATCCTTGCAAAAGGAGTCAAGGTTTGGCGCATTTCTAAGATGGAAGGGTAGGACTGGGAGCCAATGCAATATCTTGAGTTCTCCTTTAATTGAAACAAACCTAGGGGTTCCCATCAGCAATCTCGCTGCCGCGTTCTGGACCAATTGCAACTTGTTCATATGTTGTTTCTGAACATTAAGATAGAGACCGTTGCAATAGTCCAGACTGGACATAATGAGTGTAGTGATGACTGTCCTTAGGTTATCTGCTGAAAGAAAAAATTAGATTTTTGTAATAATTCTAAGGACCATGAAGCATGCTGAGGTTACCTGATTGACTTGGTCCCCCATGGAGAGTTTGTTGGCCACCAAGACTCCCAAATTCTTAGCTTTCCTTCTGAGTATGGGGTATGATCCCAGGTCCTCAGGCCACCAGTCTGGGGCCCTGACTCTGGAATTATTTCCACCTTTACTACTATTGCTTAGACTGGAAGAGGAATAGTAAATCCAACCCCTACGAAGTTCAACACTTTGCCCAGTGTTCCTTAGACTGGAGTGGGAGTTGTAAATGTAAGTTCTCCGAAGTCTAACTTTTTCTCTGGTTTTGTATAATATATTTTTAAGTGTAATTAACTTTTTTAATTAAAATGTAATATTTTAATTATTTGTTACATATTTTGACTAAATATTCATACATTTAATTTTTCTTACTGTCAGTATTCTTTCCCCATTTTTTTATTTGTTTAAATATTGTTTATTTTTTACATTTGTATACTTAACATCCAATCAGCCATAAAATAAAGGGCCCGGATCGCACTGTGGCCTTGTTCACAGTAAAAGGCCATTATTACAGAATCTTTAAGTGCCCTGCCACATGTCTTACATCAGCATGATAAAAATTAAAAAAATAATATATGTTGCCATTTTTGCATTCAAAAATCCAATACTATGATCAACATCCAAAAAACGAATTGGAAATTATCATATTTGTTTGATTTAATAATGACAATTGTAAAATCATAGCTATGATACAAAGCAGTTTTGTACCATCGAAGAATGATTGGCTAAAACCACCAAAAGGATTTAAAGGCTTGTAATAAATGCCTGCTTGCAAAGTTAGCCAAGATTGCATTCCACTCAATAGTTCTCATTCTAACAGAATTCAGAAAAGAAGTCAACATCTACTTTGTAGAACAAAGTTTGCAGTCTACATGTTAATCTGCCCATGTATATATTTGAAGTACAATTCTGAAAGCACATAAACAACTATTACAGCATATACGTGCTATCAGGAATGTAGATAAGAGTTATCCGGTAGCCAGGCATTTTAATAGATTTTGTTAAGGTGATGTATCAAATCTCCGTTACTCAGTGATTGACAGTGTCCAAAAGTTACCATGAGGGGGTGATAGAGAAAGTATTTTGAGAAATTTAGAATCTAAATACATTATCCACCTTGATACTAAAGAACCAAATGGGTTGAAAATTGAAAAAGATTTACATGTGTTTATATAAATAATTAGTTCCAGTATTTTAGCTTATGAGAGATTTTTTAGCAGGTACAAATACGTTTTTGGTTTTCTTTTAGGTATTCACAACGTGGTTTAATTAATGCACTGTGAAGATGGCAATTTGGACAGAAGTTACAGAGATTAAGACCACTTCAGTATAACAATTTGGGACATTTGACTTTGATATTTAGCATGGATCGTGTGATTAATATCTGAATAAATAGCTCCTCTAAATATGATCATTATGGCACAGATTAACAATGCATGTGCATTAGAAGAATTACTTTTTGTTATAAATAACAGCTTAGTGATCGTTTTCTTATTTTTATATTTTTGTAAACCAAATGCTAATCAATATGGCAATTTGCAATGAGCTATATGGACCTTTAACAGGGTTTTTGGTATTTATGTGCAGGAATGTCAAGAGAAAACGTATATAAATAGTATTTACTTGATTTTTATCAAATTGTGCAAGAAATGTGACATGGTTTAAAGATGCTGCAATAATGATGGCCTCTTACAGTGTAAAAGACCAATTTTTGTGAGTGAGGCCGGTCCTCTTTCTTTTATGGTTGATTGGATAATATGCGGCCGAGTATGATGTCGGGTGGAAAGCCTCCGCCCGACACTGTCTCGGAATCGAGACCGACTGACTCATGGTCGGCAGTTCCAGCTCGCCCCAATTACAATGTGACCGAACACTGTTCAGTCAAATTGTCATTGTTTTCTATGGGAGCCCCTGTTCTGCCCAACAACCGACCGTAATACAGGCTCCTATGGGAAAATGGGGTGTGTGTGTAAAACCCTGCACCCTGACGCTGGCCCCCTTTTGAGCCTGCCACGCAGTGCAGGGTTTATAGGGGGGTCCCATAGGTAACCCCGCGACCCCCAACCAGAGGCTGCAGGGTGAAGAAGGCCCTGCTAGGGGCGTCAAAACTCACGTTCAGACAGCCTTTGCATGTCGGAAAAGCCAGCATAGGAAGGTTGTTGGAAAACAACATTGTAATCCCGAGGACGGGTGTACGAAGTGGGTACGACTGACACGGATACTCTGAGAACCGGTGGGAACCGATTTGAATTGACCGCGCTGTTTACATTCCAACCGTGAACATTGTAATCGGTCGGTCGGGAAGGCAAACCGACTGAGTCTCTCTCGCCCATTCAGACGTGCAGACCGCCTCCAGATTTAGATCGTGTATGGAGGCGGTTGGTCACTGGATGATACAGAACTCTCTTAAGCTGAATGGGGAGAAGACTGAGGTGATGGTGTTTGGTGGGAACGAAAACATCTGGTCTTCTAGTTGGTGGCCTGATTCGCTTGGAGTGTGTCCCTCCCCCACAATATCTGCAAAAAATCTTGGGGTGATGGTAGATTCTGCCCTGGACATGGGCAGACAGGTGAGTAGGACCATTTCCACCTGTTGGGGCCTTATCCATACCCTGCGAAGGATCAGGAAATATCTTTCTGTGCAGTCCAGAAAACAAATAGCTGTCGCGCTCATCGGCTCTCGCCTGGACTACTGCAATGCGCTGTATGCGGGGCTAAATAAGACCCTCCTGCAGCGCTTGCAGGTAGTCCAAAATGCCGCGGCCAGATTTGTTCTGGATGTTCCTAGACGCTCATCGGCCACTTTGGCCAGAAAAATGTTGCATTGGCTCCCTGTAGAGTGCCGAGTACGCTTCAAGGTCTTGTGCATGACATACAGAGCCATTGCAAGGAACTGTGACTCTGGAGTGGGTTCCATCATATCACACTACATCCCTGGAAGGAATTTGCGTTCCTCCGGGAAATTGCTTCTGTCTGTTCCTCGTGTGCGAAAAGCAAAATGGGGTGGTAGGGCTTTTTCCACTCTAGCTCCCAAATGGTGGAACGATCTTCCTTTGGACCTTAGGTCCCTACCCTCCCTGCAGACATTCCGCAGTGCCTTAAAGACCCGCCTCTTCCTGAAAGCATATGTGTAATGGTGATTGATTCGGACTTTCGATATTATTGTTAGGCGCCTTGATACCTTCGGGTTATTGTTTTCTGCGCAATATAAATTTTTATCAATCAATCAATCAATCAAGGGTTCTGATGCGGTCTAGGAAATTCCGACACTGTAATCAGCCCCTAAATGTGTTCACACTGGAGAGATGGAGCCCGTGTTAGTCTGCTCCTGTCTCGTTCAGTCACCCGGGCTGTGATCCGTTGTTTGCAGCATATTGCATATTCATGTATATATCTAAATATATTTTTACTATTATTAATTTACACTATTTATTTTAAATTACATGATTTTTACTGATTTAATACATTAAATAAATTAGTTATAATTCGATATTTATTAAACAATAGTCTTACCTTTTTTGTGATATGGTCTTCAACAATATTTTTGACACAGTATTTTTGTATAAGTATATAAACACAACTTTTTTGTAAACAATATTTTTGACGTGATATTCATGTCAATCAATATTGTTCTTGATATTCTGTCATACAACCTGACAGTGTATTTATGCTGTGTTTAGCTCAAAGGAGATGTGCTGGAACCCAGTGGGCGTGGCGTGTGATGTCACGACGCATGCATCTAACATCATAGCATCAGGATGGGTATTACAACAGTAATGTGAGTGTGTCAACCAAGAGTATCAGGACCATCATTTGTATCCTAACAACCGCTTTATTTATTAGAAGCCGTTCTTAAAGCATTCAAAAAGAAAAAACTTTGCTTTAATCATTGTGCTTAGTTTTAGTGGTACTGATATATGTTATGGATATGCCACAAGGACATCTGTGCTTCTTATAGACACTCATTATAAAATGTGGCGATTGGCTACATCCATACTAATATTATAAAGAGAGAGCCCAAACCTTTGAGGCGGGTAATCTCAGTAACCACAGCACCAATCACAACACCCAATACAGCGTTGGAAAGGGCAGTTGCAGCAGAAGGGCATAGGCTATGCAGACGGCCACCATATACTTTTTTTTTTTTATTGTTTTTATTAACTTTTCCTTTTCAAGAAACAGTGGTGTTCATCACAATCATACAGTGCAAGACATACAATTGTACCATAGGACACCATATACATTTAAATGGTAAAATAACTGTGCCAGCAAAGTAGTCCCTTGCAGGCGTGTCTGCGTTGTGCTGTGGGCTGGGGGCGTGATTAACGCTGGGGGCGTGTGGTACGCCATCCCATCGTGGGCTGTGGGTGTGTGCTGGGGCGTGACAAATGCTGGGGGCGTGACAAACGCTGGGGACGTGTGTCCGCACTTCATGCCATGTGAGTCGTACATACAAGCGCCAATTACGTTGCTGCGCAGCATCAAGGGGCACGCTGGGGGCGTGACACGCTGGGGGCGTGACATGCTGGGGGCGTGACACGCTGGGGGCGTGAGTCCGGCATTCATGCCATGTGAACGCAATTGCGCCACATCAAGGGGCACGCTGGGGGTGTGAGAAACGCTGGGGGCGTGTGCTAAGTTCCGCCCTTCATGCCATGTGGGTCGTACATTAATCAGAAGATCGTCTGCTGTGGCCGTGTGCTGGGGGCATGACAAACGTGTTCAGCTGGAGGCCTGGTAAGTAACATTACTGCAGCCTCTCCTGCGCGCTGTTACTGAACTCTCTCATTCAACAAAATTAGACGGGCCTGCTACCATCAAGCAGGGTTCTAGCCGGGCTCAGGCGGCAGATCAGTACACTAATTACACGCGCCTGATAACATCAACTAGGGCTGCAGCTGGGCCTCAAGCGGGGGAACACACGCCTGCTAACATCAAACAGGCCTGCATCATGGCCTCAAGTGGGGGAACACGCAAATGAGCGTGTCTGCGGGGACAATTACTGCAGCCTCTCCTACTCGCTGTCACTGAACTCTCTCAGTAAACGGATTTACCCGCCGCTGATAACTCTCTCATTCAACGACATTACACGTGCCTGCTAACATCAACCAGGACTGTAGCCGGGCTCAGGCGGCGGATCACTACACCAATTACACGCGCCTGCTAACATCAACCAGGGCTGCAGCTGGCCCTTCTCCGTCCCTATTCTAATGAAACAAAATATTTTATCTACCGCGAGATTTTAAAATAAATTGCCCTTGCAAAATACACACATTACACACATTCTATTTCATACCCAGACAACGTGGGGACTGGCTGCTAGTTCTAATGAATAAAGCGGTTGAGCTCCATCCTCTGTCTGCAGCTTGCATCTTCTCAATTTTCCATTAAAATGACCAAATCACCCCATTCTCTTCAACCCGCAACTCTCATCAGCTGAAGATGGAGACACATTTTTATAAGGGAGACTTTGAGACTGTAGAACTCTGGGAGATATATTTCAAGGGGGAAAAGTGAAAACATTTGTCAATGCAAACATTCTTTCCAAGTTCAATACCAGTGACATATGCTTTACTGCTAATTGAAATACTGTAAAGTGCATCTAATCAGTAGGTTGGCAGTCAGACACATACCATTTTTGAGAAGTTGTTTAGTGGGAGATGCAATGGTGCCCAAAGGGAATATCTTACAAAGGTATACAATTTTCTGAGTAAGCAGCCTGTTGTTAAATAGACATACCACGTCCTGCTAAACGTGATTTAGCAGGCGACATAGGTGACACTGATTTACAGCAATTGGGATCAGAAATATACCGGGATCTGTATGCATCACACAGAGGGAAGTAAGAAATAATGTTATGTTTACCTAGGGTACTTACTTCTCATATTCCTCAAACTGAATGAATTGTGTTGATGTAGCAAGAGAGGAGAGATACTATATGTGATCAGAGCTGGACTGGGAACCCAAAGCAGCCCTGGCAAATGTTCAATGCATAGCGAGTGCAGCGAGTGAGCCCGATTACTACAAAGGTGAGCTTAATAGGGTTTCTCACAGTGAGAACATTTGGGGGAAAATGGTGAATTCTACAACACATTTGTCATTATATAATCAATTGTATTAGCATTTAAAGTATAGTAAATGATAACCTTTCTGTGCACCAGGATATGGCAATCTTTGTTGGGGCTCTTCAATGATTCTCTCACTATCACTCTCCAACAGTGCTTCTCATCTTTCCAGAGCCCCTCCCTTACATATTTTATAGCACCTTCCAAACACGTGTAGGGTGTTGGAACACTTTACATCATACACACACATAAAAAGACAATGAACTATATGTGTGTAAACCAGTGTACAGATAATGTTACATAAGGAAGGGACTAAAAGGTGTAGGATTCACGTGTCATCCATACAGGTAGGCATTTTTTAAGAGTACTCGGTCTGTAGAAACACAATCTCCGAATTTTGAACATAACATTGTGGTTAGGGTTGATTTTAATAAGAAGCATTAATTTCTACCCAAACAAACCATTTTTAGCAACATCAGTAAAATGAAAAATCAGCAAAATACATAACTTTCTAACCTGTACCATTCAGTTTGCATGCAGCTCTTTGATGGCAGTTCATAGCTCATTGTGCTAGATTACGAATGTAAATTATGAACTGCACCATAACAAATGAATCCCTGTGACAAAAGCAGAAACCTACTGATCTATGCACATAAAATACTGTTCTTTGACATGCATGGTACACATTCTTTGCAGCAGGCATATTAAGCCCCTGTGCTACCTTGGATGAGTCCAAACTGCCACTAGACAAAACTCCCATCTCTCTCCAACATCTACATTAACTATCAGAGTTATCTTGACACTTTTATAGTTGCCTGAAAACTGCTGGATATAAAAGGAACTTTACAGTGCTTTGAAACTGCTGCCCTGCTACTAAACCAGCCATCCGGGGAAACGCTTGATGCGTGTTACAGCCAGTCTGGCCCTGTATATGATGGATACTTACATGAATCATCCTCTTTGGAAAAAAGTTCTCTGACATATAAAGGCAGTTGTAGGCATCCCTGCTATGAAGACCCCGGAGATTGTGACTGCACAGAAGAATTCTTTAACCCCTCCCATGCTCGTGACGGAACCGTTCCATCACGAGCCTCGGGTGGGCTGTGCTGGTGACGGAACCGTTCCGTCACGGCCCCGCCGCCGCGCCTGCGCGGCGCTGATTTCGCGGCTACGCGGCGCGTTCTATTGAGCGGGCAGGGCCGTGACGGAACCGTTCCGTCACAAGCACAGCTCACCTGCGTGCCGTGACGGAGCGGTTCCGTCACGAGCACGGGACCGCCGTGCCGCCGCCCCGCCCACTTAGCGCTGTGGCGGAATAGCCGCCGCAGCGAAGGGGTTGAAACCCCAGCCTGACAATTTTTAGGTGTGGCCTAACAACAACTTAGGCTTGGCCCACAGCCTCCTGGAAATGTAGTTTGAAAAAATTGTGCAGATGTATAGAAGCACTATGGGTTAGCCGTTTTCATCCCTTGATCTGTTCAGCTGCAATTCAAATTTTGCTTCTATCCACCATGCAAACAGCATTGGGAAAACGTCAGCACTTCAGCCACCGGCTATCTTGCAGGTTTGCAAAAAGATTTCTTGATTACATGTACACATTCACCTACAAAGATTCCACTTCAGTACCTCACCCGCTGAGCCAATAATTTGCTTTGCTCATGTTGGAAATGGCCCTTTTTACAGGGTTAGGCCCAAACTTTTGCTTCTTCCTACTATTTTGTCTTGACCTGTGGTTGTTGGCTTTAGGACTCTGGGCACTTTACCACTGCTGATCAGTGCTAAAGTGCATATGCTCTCTGTGTAAATTGTTATAGTGATTGGTTATCCATGATTGGTATATTTGTTTTACCAGTAGGTCTGTAGTAAAGTGCACTGAGTGTGCCAGGGCTGGTAAATCAAATGCTACTGATTGTGCCACCCACATGAGTAGCCCTGAAAAGATGTCTCAGGACTGCCACTGCGGTGCCTGTGCTCAGTTTTTTAGCTGCCAAGTCGCCCTGGCAAGTGCACCCACTTGCCAGGCCCTACCCATCATTTTCTGTGCACATAGGACACCTCAATAGCAGGCCCAAGGTACCCCACTGGGCAGGGCGCAGCGTATGTGAAAGGTATGACATGTACTGATGTGTGTAACATGTCCTGATAGTGAAATACTGCCAATTTCGTTTTTATCACTGTTGAAAGGCCATCTTGCCCATAGGACAGAATTAGGATACACATTGTAACATTTTATCAGTACATGTTCCCATAGGGATAACATGGAGATATGGAGTTTAGTGTGCCTTAACTCAGAATTTAATAACACATCTTTTAGAGGCGATGGTTTTAAATTATGTGTTTGAAAACAGCACTTTGAGAAAGTTGCTGTTTTCTTGTCCAACCTTCCTGTGTGCCTCTTCCTGTTTGTGGATTGACTGTCTGGCTTTGGAAGTGACAGGGGCTGAGGGACTGCCATGGCTCCAGGAGTCTGGGTGAGTCATCCCTAGGCTGAGTACATTGATCTACATTTGGAGTGGTGGGAGAAGTAGCACCTGTACCTGAATAGGGCTGTGCCAGCCTTCCACAAAAGACTGGCTCCACCTCCTGCGTTGTGTCTGAAGATCCTGGCCCACACTGACAAAGGAAGAAGTTGTGCACTGGCTGAGTGAACCCAGAACTGGTTTGGACTGGGCTCAGAGCCCCTACACAAGGAAAACAAATACATTTTGGGGTATAAATATCAGAGGAGAAGAGCTGGAGAGACTGAGGAGAAGTACTGCCTCTGCTTTGTGTCTGGGGTTGGCCTGCAGTTGCTGTTTCTGCCAAGGAAAGGAGAAGGACTTTGCTGTGTGCTCTGCCCCCTAATTGAAGGAGATGTCCAATGGCCTGAAGTGAGCTGGCTTCCTGTTCTGAAGTCTCAGGGACACAACTAAATTCCTGCAAATCTGCTGGTGCTGCTGGACTCTGCCATCTTTGAGTCCTACCCTTGCCTGAGGTGCCTCTATCCAGTTACAGGACCTCAGAGGTGTGTTTTGCAGCCAAACTCTGCAAGGACTGGTACGAAGCATTGCGAAGCCATGAAAAGTCTCTCGGAACCGGCACCGGACGACACAAAGCCTTGCTGAGTCTCGCCGGATGACGTAAAGTCTTGCCGCGCAGCCCCTTAGCACCGACGCCGGACCGCGCAAAGCCTCTCAAAGCGACGCATCACATCCGGTGTGTCACGCATCATACCTGTGCACTAAGTTTTCCAATGCTCCTTTTCTCTGAGGTTGTTTGGCCTTGTGAATTTTGATGCATCTTCGGGTACTTTGTGTAAAAGTCATGCATCCATAGTTTTCTATGGTACAAGTTCTTGAAACCTTTTGAAAGTTATATTTTTAACTGTGTATGTTGGATTTTTGTTGTTTTGGTCTTGTTTAGTTTTGATAAAGATATTTTATTTTTCTAAACTGTTGTGGTGTCCATTTGTGATGTTTTCACTGTGTTACTGTAAGTGTTGGTAAACATACTTTACACATTGCCTTGAGGATAAGCCTGTCTGATCATGCCAAGCCAAGCTACCAAGGGAGTGAGCAGGGGTTATCTACAAGGGTCCCTATTTGGACAAAGGTACCTACCTCTGCCAACTAGAGTCCCCCCATTTCTAACAGTTCATGATTGTTTTCTTTACATTCTTTAACTTCGAATATTTGTAGTCATCCTTAAGTGTTAATCTATGACTTTGGGTTGAAATAGTTTGGTACATGTTTCTGTGCACCTGTATGAATTATATTTTCTTGTGATGTGCATACAAATTAAAAGAAAATGTTTCTATTGCTTTTCTAATTACACTTTCTAATTGGGAAGCTCCTGTACTCTACTATTAAAATAATATGCAATGTTCTTTATTTTTTATTTTAAATGAGTATTGTCAGCATATGGCCACCTCACTTAGTCAGAAGAGCCTTGCTCTTGTTTTATTTTTGTGGTATATTCTGCCATAAAAAAGTTTAAAATGTAACCATTGCCCCAGCTTGCCAAGACCAGATTTATTAGCTTTGCCAATTCTTGTTCAAGATTGAACTGAAAACCTAATGAGGTTTCGGGACATTCAAGATAGAGCAAAAAAAATGGTGTGTAAGTTATAATGGTATCTTGTAAATGCACTAACTGGAATGTCAAACATTTCTTGCTTCATTCAGTCAAGCTTTTTTCTTGTTAATCTCATCACATCTATATATGGAAAATCAAACAGCAAGTACCTTTAAGCAAAGTAAAATCTACTGTTCACACCTAAATTTTATTATATTTTCACTATTTGGATCATTGAATTAAAAATCCACAACACTGTTGTTATTGTGCATTAATTTCCTGTCACGGATAATGATAGAATTAAAAAAGTAATTAATTAAAGTTTTTATAGGATACAATGTCTTCATCTATGAGCGATAGATTTCAAGTTATGAGATTTTACAAGAATGTCTTAACCTTTCACTGATGATAAAGTAGGTGATGATATCATTGGCTCCAAATATACATTGACAAGACGTCATAGACTTAACTTTTGTACCTTATACAACTTCCTCCTCGTTAGCAGTAAGTAAACAATCCAAGGTTCAAGGACTATTTGTTGTAGCAGCTACCAAAAATATAATTTTTTTATAATTCTTCTTTGCAATCAAGGTTGTTTAAGAGATTAGCAGAAATGTATGAGTACCTCGGGGCCTGTTTTGGAACAAGCGTATAGCCAAGTTTCTTCTCAGAGTCATCTGATGTAATGCATCTGAGGTAATGCATTCATTTCTGAACAAAGAACATTTGAAAAAAATGTTGTCATGCATACTCGCACCTCAAGTCAAACAACTTGAGGTCAACTACTGCATTTACATCATGACCTTGACACAATCTTTAATACCATCAAAATATATACTACTTTTGAAAATGGCGCAAAAAACCACCAGTGGGCAGAACAATTTTATTTTTTCTCTTCTTTGGGTTATACAATGTACTAAAAGGTTCACAAACTCACCCCTCCACCCTTTTGAAAGATGACAGTAATAAATAAAAAGCAATAAAAATTAACACATTCTAAAATATTGGCTGAAGTTAAGCATTCTTCATAACAAGGGAGATGAAATTTCAAAAACAGTCCATGACTGGGAAATATATGTAACAGCATAATTGTAGAAATATTAAGCAGTATTTACACATTTCTTCACATACAAACTAAATTTTGTAAAGCAGTTTGAGTTTTATCAGCTTCAGTGTTCCTCCAAATTCAGATTTTTAATGAGAAGATCTTCTCGTGAAATGTAATCCTAAAAATCAAGTGAAATTTAACAAATAACATTATTGGGTGTCACAGTGGTAAATGCATTTCCAGATGTAGTTCAGATTCATCCTGAACGTAATTTATATACTAGAAATCATAGAATTATTTTACCTATGCTAATTGTAGTGACATAAATGCTCACACTAACTCATCACCTTCCATACATAGTTAGGACAATAAAAATATCAATATCATTCAACGGTATCCATAAATGTTCACACACACATGTGATGATTACATTTGCAAGTATAAATTTATGTTGAAGATACACTCCAAGTGCTAATTTATATACAATTCTTACTGAAAAACTGATGTTTACTAATTTTTTTAAAAACCGGTGATGTAAAATAAATATTTTGTTTTCAGCCCTCCAACAGTATGTTGAGAATTTAAAAAAATGGCTGCTCCTCACAGAGGAAATTGCCATGCTTGATAATACAAATGAGGATGAAAGAAATCTGAGGCACAAGGTAGAACCATATTCTTCCCTAACAGGCACAGAGTAAAATACTGTATTCTGAAAAAATCTGCATTGTATGTTTGCTTTGTCTTGCATATCTGTTCAGCTTGCCTTCTCCTGGAAGCATTAGATACCAGCTTTTGAATTGGATAGACACAGGTTTTCAAGGAAAGCAAATCCGTTGTTAGGTGAATGTGGTTGACATAACCATGAATTTAAAACAGAGGTTATGTTACGAAAAGGGATGTATGTCATACGATCAGGAATAAATATATTCTGCTTTAAAAGGATCATAACCAGTATATCAGCTACCAGAATATCTTACAGGTACGTATATTTAGGTAAGTGCAGATTTATTATTCATACTTAACACATACCTACCTTGGCTGTATATTGCCATGGTACATACAAGTGTAGTTAAGCATAGTAAATCAATAAATACCAAGATATACTTATCTTCACAATATTGTGGTTGTCAATGATTTAGCTACACTGTTTATCGCTATTTTCAAAACCTAATGTTCAGATAATAAAAAACTGAAACGTCATGAAAAATGGCACCTAAACGTTTTAAAAAGTGCTACAGATAAAATAATAAAAACATGACTTGCATGACTTCACCATGACTAAAAACAGGAAGCTTTATGAAAAATTAATAGGAAAGAATAAAATGAGAGTGTTTGTAAGAATAGAAGCTCTGTACCCAGACACAAAAGATAACAATGGAAACTATAAGATATTGGTTCCTGCTGGGAGCACAAACAGGAGCGAGGCACAAGGCGACAAGCTCCCACAGATACTACCAGGACTCACTAACTTGCTCACTGAATCACTCACTGACACCCTCTAAATAGTATATAGTCATTTATCAATCAAGCTAATTTAGTTCCACTCACTGCATCACTCATTCAGTCATTCCCACGCATTCACATATTCAGCCTCACTCACTCACACTCAGTTGCACTCACCCACCCACAAATAACCCTAACATGTTAGGCAACAGAGACAGTGTCCTCCATGTGTAGACCCAAGGCCGGCAGTGAATTATTTCAGAAAGAGGGATATACAGCAAAGGTTTTCGCAGCCAACCTGTACAATTCTTACACCTTTTACACGTGACCGCAGCATTCTTAGACTCTCTTTACCAAGAACCTATTTTTGCGGCCGGAAAGTCTGGTCCCAGAGTTAGTATTTACTGACCAGTAGGGTGATTCTGCAGGCCAGAAAAAAATGTGGCATTACAAGTTGGACTCTGAGGGTTACTATGAAATGGAGACTTGCTGAGGGGGTCGGATTTAATGCATCTATTCTCCAAGGTAGATCTTCATTGTTGCTGCTATTTTTACTTGGAGATTTCTGCTACTTAGAAAAGTTGGAGTTCCAATGGAAAACTGTCTATGCCAGCCGGTGTACAGATTTAATCGTAATGACGATGCGCCCAGTAACTTCAGTTAGTGCTCACATGTGAGGTTATGAGCAAGTCGCAATGGGGCGTGTAGTGAAGGTGAGAAAGTGAGACAAATATGGAGGCAGCATGATGCTCTTCTCTCTGGTTTATGTCAGACCTTGCATCACAGCCCGTATACATTTTCAGCAATTTCCAAGTTCCTACGGTACTGATTTAATTTCAAGAAGCTGTGTATTGTGTAAGGATGTATTGTTTATGGAGCATTGACAAATTCTTTGTTTTACATGTTTTCAGTTCCCCTGAAGAAGGGATCCTAGATTCCGAAATGCATTAGGATTCACGACGAAATTAATGTTTATGTATTATTGAAATTAATGTTTGTGTATTTTTGTTTTACACATGTGGATTTATGTCATGTGAAAAATTGTATTTATGAGATTGAGAATAAGTACGAAGTTTCAAGAAAATAGATATTGATAAGTCTAAAGTATTGCAATTGTTTTGACAAATATCATTTCAGAAATTGGGCATAAACGCGTAGAGATTAAGAAACTGTGTTATTAAAAAATAGCAAACCATTGGTTTGGAATTGCTGTGCAGGGAGGGTCAAAAACCTGACTAAGCCATAATAGTCAATGTGAGGTGGATTCTACAGCTAAGTCCCCACTTGCCTATTAGCGAGATTTTCCTTAGTGATAGGATTTTGATCGCTGGAAATCTTACGTTAAAGATGGGATTTACCGCTATTGCTGAATTTTTTATAGCCATGGAGATAAAGGTTGGTAATACTGCATTATCTCCGCGATGAGCACGGTTTGCGATAATTATCACCAGTTGTTGCTAATATGCCCCTTAGCAGTGAATTGGCGATTGTTGAGGGCCTACAGGTGGGACAAGGGGTCAATACTTTGATGTCACTGAAGATTAAAGGGTGTGAGATATCATTTATGTAACCTCTCTGACTTCAGTGATTTCACTTCCTTGGAAAAAATGGTAACATTCGAAATGTTGGGACAATGAAGATCACTGTAAGTGCAGCCCCAGGATTGGACATAGTTCTTTTATTTACTGAGGTATCTAGTACCATTTTACCAATGCTTTACCTGAAAATTGAGAACAAATTCTGATTTGCTTGGATTCAAGAAATGACACCCAGGGTAAGAGCAGTAGAGAAATGAACACTTACTGAAAACAGTCCATCACTTTAAAATAAACCATGTTGTTTTCTCCAGTTTAAAAAAATATAATTTACAAAACCACACGGTGTAAGGAAGGCTATGTGTAGAAGATAGGCAAACTGTTTAAAATGACTGAAGATAAGAATTTGGCTCACTGTATATCCAAACTCTAAATATCAGTTTTCTTCTCCCTGGTTCACTAAAAGTAAATATCTGGCCTTCTACCTGCTCCATCACCAAGGCTTAAACATTATGCTCCTGTTCATTGTGTAGTCCTGGAGAGAAGGCAAGTTCTGAGCAACAGAGAGTTCCTGTCCAACTCCAGCGTCTTGAGCCTGCCCAGAAAGGAGCTCTGGGATCTCAGGGGAGTGTTTGTTTTCCAGCTGAGTCTCCGCTGCGCCATATTCCTCCAGAGAGGTGGTGGGGCTGACACAGTCCAGCTTCTCTGCGCTGTAAGGCCGGAGGCGTTCTTCCGATGCTCGGGCCTGCCTCTGCTTGGCCTGCCTCTTCATCTTGTAGCGGTGATTTTGGAACCAAATTTTTACCTGGTTGGGGGTGAGGTCAATGGCCTTGGCCAGGTGGTCTCGCTCTGGGGCTGTCAGGTACTTCTGGTGTTCGAACCGCTTCTCCAACTCGTAGACTTGGGCCTGGGAGAAGAGGACCCTCCTCTTCCTCCTGGGGGAGTGCTGGATGTAAAGAGGGGGCTTGGCAACGTCTCCGATGTAGCCCAAGCCTGATACGTTGAATCCTGCTGGTCCCATGTACCTTGAAACTTACAAAGATAAAGCGAATTAGAAATAAGAACAAAGCTGCCATCAAAAAACCACTTCATTTAAACAGACTTTGTATTACTGGTAGTACTACTATTACTAGTAGAACATCATAAAACCCATGCCCACCCCTTCAAACTGCACCTCATCAAATGGTGTGTGGTCAGGTACTCCTTGATACTGCAATATACAGGTGAAGATAAACTAAACATTATTAATTATTTCTTTAATTAATATTCACTTTGAATAATGCTGTCTCCCAGTCATTGGTTGTACTATGTACTGGCGAATTTGATTATGAGTCAAACTATTGCATACAAAATTATAAGACTGCATAGATATAGACTGCAAGATATTCAGTGCTTAATTTGAGCCGGTGGTTTCAGGTGCTTGGCACTGGGGGATGTACGATGGTACAACGCGTACCGTTACAACGCGTACCGTTTCAACGCGTCTTTTACAACGCAAGTCGTTACCACGACTTGCGCTGTAGGGGTGCTGGACTTAGGAATAGTTAAATTTACTATTCCAACACCAGCCTACGTACAGTAGTGAAGGTGTTGGAATAGTAAATCCACTATTCCTTATCTTAGAGCGCCCTCCAGCGCAAGTGTAAAAGACGCGTCGTAATAGTACTGCGGGGTAACATCCACGTTGAAAAGGATGTTCCCCGCACTGAGACTTGATTGGCAGCACCTGCACTTATGACAATCTCTCACGTAGTGGGCTTTTTGTCTGATTTAGAGTGAGTACAACAACAGTTGTTTACTAATTCAATATACGTTAAAAACGACTATTACCTGCCGCCCATGCTCATTTTAGAGCTTTTTGGGGATGGAATGGTTTGAACTATTACAGTTGTAGGAGTGTGATGGTTAGTAGCTGGCTTGGTACTAACATTGTCAGTGCTGGCAGGGGAAATGGGTGGTATAAGCTGCAGTAGCATCCTGATGAGGGCCCTGGCACTTATTTCTTTTTTACAAATTAAGCACTCATAGTGGTTAACAATACCATCAAATTAAGCATGCATAGCGGAATGTAGATTTACTATTATAGCTCTCACCTACTTACCTGGACAATATTTTCCAAGTTGCAGTCACTATTGTTGCAGGTTGATATTTAAAGGCTGAAATTGTAGTCCCACACCCTTGCAATTATCTCTGCTGATGCCCAGCTCAAGCACCCTCCCATTTTAGCACCAACCATTCGCGTAATCCTCTTTTGTCGCCATAGCCCATTTTTGTTAACAACTTTAAAGTTTCTTGTTATTTACCACAAAATGATTTATCAAATACAATCATTTCATGGACAGTTTCGCTCTTTAACGTTGTGGATACTTGCTAACATATACCTTTCTAAAACAACACATCCATCACGTTCAAAAACGAATCCTGAATTTTCATTCCACATTTCGGTCTTATTTCTACATATTGTTTTCGAATTTATGACACCCTGCTTAAGACAGCAAAAAAAAACGCCTTTTTCTACTCATCGGGATTTCTTTAAAATATGCAAAGGGTTAATAATACATATACAATTTGAATTATCTGCAAATAATGTATGTATTTAGATGTCTAATATTTACACAAACGTTCTAATTGGTCATTGGATTAAGCCACAACACTCTAGACCCACATCGTACCTCAAATGAACAAAAACAAAATTAAACACTACATATGCGGTGAGATCATGGTATAATACAACCAGAATAAAGCAGTGTTTACTTTGTGCAGGTGTCTGCAGGTCATGGGCGCCAGCGCTTATTTATTGTTGTCAATGCTTAGATTTCACCATCAGACGTTCAGCCAGAACAAGAGAGAGAAAGGGAGAAAGAGGAGAAAAGAGAGAGACACATAGGAAAACAGTGGCAAGGGGAGAAATTCTCTATAACTTACCGTTAATCTTCATTACTCCGGGTCCCGTTGTCCTCGTCCCATTCATTACAAAGTGGAGATAACCATCTCCCGACAGACAAAAAGACAAGAGGAATGCTGGGAACCAAATACTGCCCCTCCCACAGGGAGTACATAAGCAGCACTCACCCAGCATCCCGCCTGTACAACCAAGCCCAAACAGGAAGGCCGGCCGCCCGGGTGGGAGGGAGAGGTGTATGAATGGGACGAGGACAACGGGACCCGGAGTAATGAAGATTACCGGTAAGTAATAGAGCATTACCCCCAGGTCCCTTATGTCCTTGTCCCATTCATTACAAAGTGGAGAATACCAAAGCAGAAAACCGGACTTCCGAATCCACAAGCCCACCCAGGAAACCACAACAAAAGCAGCAACCCAAGGGAGTACCGCTAAGGAGGGAAAGGGGGACGGCAGGAAGCAACCGGCCCGGAACCCAAAACAGGACAGCAGGGACCTAAACAGGACCGGAGACAACCAAGAAAAAAACAGAAGGCCAGGGCCCCTACAAGGAGGCCGCCAACCAGAGAAACCGGAGACAGGGCAACCGGGACCAAGACCCAAAGGACACGGCCAAGGAACCCACCGGTCAAGGCCGCCGAGCCCAGAACCACCAGGAAGGCAGACCGGACCCGGCAGCCACCCAGACACAGACCAAACCCGGCCGAGGAGGCCCAGGAACTAGGAAAGAAAAAAACAGCACCTCCAGGGCCACCAAACAACTACCACCAAGCACCCAGCCCAGAGGGAGAAGCCGAATGAAGAGCTCAGGGGCTGAACAGGAGAGAGACCCCAACCAAACCAAAAAAGACAGGGAAGGAGACAGAGACCCGAACCCCAGGAGGTCAAATGCCCCACAGAGAAGGAGGCCGCAACCCAAACTAGGAAGGGCACAAAACCCAGAACAGAAAGGGCAGCGGAGGGCAACCCAAAAACCATAGGCCATAGAAGGCCCAGAAAGAACCAGCCGAAAGCTGACCAACAACGGGGAGGCAAACAAGGACCGGAAACCAACAACGAACAAACCAGCAAGGGCGGGGATAGGGCCCCCGGCCACAACCCCCCAAAAACCCCCAACCCCAAAAGGGAGGAAAAAGCAAGGCAGGACAGGAGTCCAGGGCGACTGGTAACCCCCGGCAGCCCCCATACCAGGAAACAACCAGGCACGAACCCACTGAACCGCAGAGCCAGGAAGCCAGGGCCGGAGCCAAGCAACCAGCCAACGCAGGAGGACCCGTAGGCCCAACCAACTCCCGGAAGGACCCCACGCAGCGCCCAGGCCAAAGCAAAAAAGGGCAGGGTGGAACAGAGACCCCCAGCACACCACTACCGGACCACACAGAAGGCCGGAAAAAGAAACAGAAGAAACCCTAATAGCAGAAACCGGAGGAAGCAGAGAAGGCAGAGGGTCAAGCAGCAGTGAAACCCCAGACAACCTGCAGTCAGGAGGGAGGACCCCACAGAGGAGAGAGGAACACCACAGAACCGCACCCCAACCAGAGAAGGGGGGGCACCCAAACAGACACACACCGGGAACAGAGACCAGGGAAGCAAGGGATGACAGGAGGGAGCGAGGGCACCAGAACCAGGAAAGAACCCGGAACACCCAGCAAAACACACCCCAAAGCCGACCGAAAAGTGACAGCACAGCCAGTCAGCCAAGGAGGCACAGCCCGAGGCCACCTCGAACCAGCAGGAGGCCAGCAGAACCAGAGCAACCGGAGGCAACCCAGGACATGCCAACCCAGAAGCACCGAACACCATGACCCCACACAGGTCCAAACAGGGGAACCGCAACCCAGGGGGAAGCCACGAAGAAGGAGCACCAGGGCAAGAGGGAAACCCAAAGCCCACAGCATCCAACGGAAACCCTAGGACCAGGCAGAAAAACGGAAATCCAACCACAGGCGAACCAAGCCCAGGAAGAGAAGCACTGCCAGGAGCAGGCCCAGAAGGACACACAGCCACAAATACCAGAGCGCCCTGCCAAGATACACAGAGAGAGCACAGGCAAGGACGCAGAGCTGAAAAAGGTGACCAACACTTCTTATAACTAGGTTGCCCATTACGATCGCAGACGGACTTGCGTCCGTCCGCGATCCCTGTGTAAGAGGGAACGTCCGCATGTGCTGCAGCATTCCCTCCTGTGCAATTAGGATGTGACCGCCACCCTGGCGGTCACAACCTCTATATTTAACATTGCGGCGGGTGCGGCTTCAAGCTGCACCCGCCGCAATGTTAAAAACACATGCAGTGCATTTACATGCACAAAGCGGCAGGCACCGCGCGGTGCCTGCCGCTTTCTGCATGTAAATGCAGGGGGGTACCATAGGTACCTCCCATGTGCACCCCCCCACCTCCATTCACCCAGGGGGCCCGCAACGGGCCCCCAGAGTGAAGATTCGTATGCTTTTCGACGGCGGTGAACCCGCCGCGGAAAAGCATCTCTTCTACACCATCCTAATATGTCTGGCGGTGTCTGAGAGACACCACCACCATATTAGAGCTTTTCCGCCGCGGTTGTAAGCCAACTGCGGCAGAAAAGCAGCGGACTGAAACCAGGACCCACCAGCCATCCTAATGTGGCGGTGGGTCTTTGCTAAGTCCGCGGAGGATTTTCCGCATCCGCCGGGCCGGCGGTGGCTTCCGCCGGCCCGGAGGATGCGGAAAATCCTCCATCATAATGTGCCCCTAAATCGGCATATATGTAGCTTGATAACATATGTATTTCCAAGGTGTATGGATGTGGACTTAATAATAGTAAATCTATCCCTACCTATATAAACCTACCTTGACAATATTCTTGTAGTCAATATTTAGGCCACAATATTTTTGTAACAAAGTTATTTTAAATTGAGAATCTGACATACAACCCTAGACAGCATCCCTGAATGTCTGGATAGAGGGCTAATCTTGTATTCCTCTCATTTAAAGTACCTCTTGGCTACCAGGAGCCAGCACACATTGTCAATGTTCCTATTTAAAAGCTTTTGTATCCCATGCGACCTTTCAATATTATAACTAGAACCTTTCTTTTCAGGAAACACTTGCACTGAGTCTTACGGACCCTGGCACAAGCACTATATTCAGAACTCTGCACATCCTATTTGCTCTCTTGCTTTGCAATTTTTCCCAGCCTGACTTGCAACACTGTTTCTGTGACTAAGTAAGGCTTACGTAATGTCAACCACAAAAAATGTACTGTTCCTGGCTAGTCCCGGGTCCTCCATGCACCAGTATTTTCAGCTGCAGTGCACTGACCTCTGCAACGACCAGTGGGGATATTTTGATTGTTACACAGGATGAATGATCATAACTTATCTAATTCTGCTCCAAGTACTTTGTCATTGTGGAATGCCTACATAATATATCACATCATAGGTGTGGTGTAGGCTCACCACCCACTTTTTATTGGTCCTGACGAAGCGCCGTGGACCTCTTAGGGACCATTAGATGTGATAAATGTTGACCTGATTACACTATTTCTTACTCACAGTTACTTGGGCACATTACGCCCCATCAGTAGCCTTAACCATTTTTTTTGTTCCTTTTAATCCTGCCATGAGAACCTTCACATTAATAGTCACATGGTATCTCCTAGACAGTTTTATTCTTTATTCCCTTACTTTGTACCACTTCACATGCCCATTACTCCCTTTCACATGCACCTTCCATCATATGGCAAAAACAAAACAAAAAGCTCAGCCAAAGTGACACTTTGTGGGGCCCGTAGGGCATTGCAGCACTGCCCCAACGAGGAGCAATGCCCAATGATGAATCATGGCATCCTTATAGGTGTGTGAGGGCAAAAAGAAACCATCTATAGGATTCCTCCTTGTGCTCTTGTATTCTTGAGATTCATCCTTCTTCTTTTCCTTTTTCTTTGAACGCCATTTTATAGTTACAGTACCTTTGTGGTTGACATTACGATTGCCTTTGGAGCCTGGGTACTGGACATTTATTGCTTCTAGCCCCCCCTTTTCTCTTTATTGTTGTAAGTAAGGCTTACTCCAGATTCAGGCATGACGTATTCCTGAAGTTCCAGGGGTAAGTCACACTTAGTTATATAAAAATATTTTAAGAATAGAATCCTCCATGTCAGCTAATCTCTGCTAGATTGTAAAACCTCTGCATGCTCTTTCACCCTGGGAGCTTTTGCCTGATCCATCCTCCATTTTCTTTACAATAAAAGTTATCAAAACAGTTCTTGCAATGAGTGCTTATGGACCTCTCTCCTATTGTTGCACAAAATGCTGACCTCGAAGAAGCTTCAACAATAGCTGTGGTGGGAGAGTTTTGACTCCATTTGTATATGTATGTATATATATATGACATTTCTTTTGCATGAACCAAGCCAAAAGGCAGCGGAGCACTGTAAAAAGTCAAAGACAAGCATACATTCAATGACCGTGAGAAGAGGTAGCTGAGTCATGAATGGTTAACGCATTGTGATGTAATGGTAATTAGAGTGGTGAGTCTTCAACTCCTCCCTTAACACCTTAGCTGCTTTGAAACGTCCAGCTCCAGTGCTGAACGTTCCATTGCGCAGGTGCAGTTGGAACGTCCAACGGCCGACGGCAGCACTCCCGAGGTAGTGGTGCCGTCGGCCGTTGGTATAGGCGCAGCACTTAAGAGGTTAATTGGAGCAGCGTTGGAGCGTTCCTGATTGATGCTGAGATGTTGCTTCATTTCCAACTGCGTAGATGGAAAAAGGCATAATACCTTGTTTTTTTGTATGCACTTTTTAGTCTGCAGTTTGATGGTCTCCTGGCTGCTAGAGTACCGAGAGTCACCCAAGATGGTAATTTTGCTTGCAAGATAAGCAAGGGCTCTAGTCATGATGGCTTTGTAAGTGATGCAACTTGTTTTGAAGATGGTCTAGGCCAACAAGGGGAGCTAATGGGGCTCCATCATGATGGGAATCCTATCATATTTCTTCTGGAGTTGGTGAGGCTATGGAGCAGGGTATTACCATTGTCTAGATGCCAGATGCAAGAGTATGAGGGCTTAACAAGCAGTTGTGAAGTGGCTTTCTGAAAGAAACAGTTTCACTTTCTGTAGAAAAGAGAACTAGTACTGTCATTGTGTTTTTCACAATGCGTTCCTTGAGAATAAGGTTGGTGTCCAGGTCGAATTCAAGTGACTTGACATTCAGTGAAAGCTGGGGTTCAAATCCATCAAGTTTCATGTTTTTGAGCCAGGTATGTACAGTTTGTTGTTAGTTATTCTTAGAAAATAACAAGAAATCAGCCTTGGTTGGCTTAAGCTTCAGGCAAACGCTGGACATCCAGGTCTGGGTGGTGTGCGGGTAGTGTTTGAGGCATGGGATGTCAGAATCAGAGGCACTTTCAAGTAGAGTTGTGCATCATTGGCCAATTGTTGAAACGTGACGCTATTGTCAGTCAATAGAGCACCAAGCAGATTCATGTAGAGGTTGAGGATGACAGGAGACAGCTTGGAACCCTGGGGCCTCTGCAGGTGATAGGGTTCTTTTGGGAACTGGAATTGACCTTGTGAACAAACTGGTGTTGGTTGGAAAAGTAAAAAAAACTAGTTAATGACATTGCTGACATTCCAGGGTGCACATGAGGGTAGGTTGGTCAACAGTGTCAGAGGCAGCTTAGAGGTTGAGCAATATCAGAAACACAAGTAATTTTCATATGTGGTTAGGAGGGCAATGTGTAAGGTAGCGGTTTCTGTGTTGCTGCATGATCTAAAGCCAGACTGATAATCGTGGAGTAGATTGTTATCATTGATGTGATCTTGCACTTGAATATAAACAGCTTTATTAATGATCTTGCCAATGAATGATAGTGAGTGATGGGCTGGAAGCTGGCGAGGCCATCAATATCCACTGTAGGTTTGTTTAGGAGCAGTAGGGTCTATCCTTTCTTGAGAACTTCTGGTACTCTAGGTCATACTTTCTTTTTAGATAGCAGCAAAAATGTCTTGTGAGAACTCTCACAATGAAAGGGAAGAGGACATGAGGGGTTGGAATTTTATGATCTCCCCATGCTGCAGTTTGAGAGCCAGCTTGGGCGAGCTCAACTGAAAGGACCTGGTCTGGACTGGTGTCTCCGGGCCCAGAATGATCAGATCAGGAGTTTTTACTCCAGTAATCACAACTCCAGTGGCACCAGGGAAGTAAGAAAGGCCTGAGCAACACCTCTCCATCCACTGGAGATCAGGGCCTATGTGTGAAAAACATAATCTGTACTCACCTATTCTCCAATCTCGCCTCTGTCACACTGTACTAACACCATTTGCCTGGATGTCGGCATAACAGACCTCTAGCTTCTTCAGTTTTCTGTTTGTTAGTTCTATATTACATTGTCATTATGGAGAGCTATTGGAAATCCCAGAAATGCGCCATGTTGGCACTCTACAAGCCAATGAGATAAATAAATCATGATGGTCAGTCATATGCTTTCATGATGAGATCCGTGTTCTATTAAATAATATTAATGAGGTAGATCACAAATTGCAAGCCACTACAATTCATTGCCATCACAGAGATAGATTCTGGCCTGCTTGGGTCAGCAGACAACCATGTTTGTCATTGCTTTTAAATAAAGTAGTCAGTTTTTCAAACAATGCAGCTGGTTTCCCTAAAGGAAATGACAGTGTGCTTGAAAAATAAAGTTCACTGCCTATAGCTAAATATGTTTTTTCAGCAACTACAAAGGAATAGGGGTAATTTTGGGACCCTTATGGGTTACCATCTCCTATGAGGTGTTGGTAAAATATTAATGTTCTGCAACCGGATTTCTGTTGACACATATTAATACATACCACAAGGAATGGTATTTGGAAGGGAAGCCCTAAACATCCCCTTCTTAATACAATTCTTTATTGTTTAGTAACCACATTTAGCAATTCAGAAAAGCTTTTCCAAATCGTTAAATAGGCTTACTAGATCCGAATTGGGGTTTTAGCATTGACAATTTCTAGGATTTACAGTATCAGGGGGTTGCGAACTCTAAATCCCTTTGTACATTGGGCCACAAACCTTTAAATATCTTACTTATAAATTACCTTTTCCTGATGACCCGGACATCTATTACAAAAGTCCTTGCTGTCAATGACCAATTATAGCTTCATTTGCTGCTGTTGCTTTATTAGTAGACAGAAGTGCCTTTTAATCTGGCTTCATATGTTGGTTCCTGTCATTTCTCCATATTTGGCATTCGTCCCGCTATAAACCTTCAGTTTTATTATTGTGCTTGTAGCTCAAAGTTAGGCAGTTTTTAAGTTCTTTCTATTATGCCAGACAATGGACCTCAGGCACATGTAGATAAACGGATTTGTCTGGAAAGACACAAGGTCACCAATTGGGAACTGCAGGCTTAGAACTTAGTACTTCTAATTCCTTAACCACCATCTTAACCACTTTGTAAGAAATTGGAGTATTACTTGAAGAGGTGAGAACCCACCTCAAATAATAATCAATTCAATTCAAATGTCTTTATTTCGATTCAATTCATCATAAAAGACAGTTTGTACTATAAGTACAACCACAGGGAAAACAAACAATAGATCATAAATATAGTCAAAAGGACAATTTCCATAAGCTAAAAAAAGACACTTGACAGTTAAGATAGCGATAATAAGACCTAGTTAAAAATACAATATACACTGTATGCTGGATAAAAACTATTTAAAAACTTAAAGAGAATGCTACACTGGTTGTGGCCTGGCCCTGATAATCCATACCCATCCTAAGAATTTTGCTACGGCGATAACAATAGGTTCACTAGGGACATACCTTAGGACCCTTAAGGCTTCGGATCCCACCCTTGTGCCCAGGTTTCGACAAATCGGTTTTAACCATTGAATCCGTGGGGCCACATAGGCCGGACACTCAAAAAATAATAATCAGAATACCTTGTCACGGTGCTTCCCAAAAGTCATTAAATAAACGGATCACTGACATAATATCGAATACACAAATATAGAATTGCCAAAATATCGAGGAAAAAATATAGAATGCAAAAATATCAAATTCCTATCTACAAACGGGTAAGTACAAAAATATCGCATCAAAAATATCGTTTTAAAACATATAGTTAGTCAAAATATCATTTTTTTTTAAATGTCTTGAAATGTATTTAAAATTAATGAAATAATAAATATAACTTACTAAAACATACTTAAAAATACTTAAATAACCTTAAAATTATTAAATAATTAATTTAAGTTGAAAATACTACAATTCTGTTTTTTAATACATATGCATATATATATATATATATATATATATATATATTAACATAATATTAATAAAAAATATACAATATTTTTACCGTAGGATAACGGGAGGGTAACTTTTACTATTACCACTCCAGTGAGTGCAACAGTAGGGAAAACCTTGGATAGCGTAGGAGTAAAAATTACTATTCCCACTCCAGTGAGTGCAACAGTAGGGAAAGCGTTGGATAGTGTAGGGGTAAAAATTACTATTCCCACTCCAGGATGTGCAACAGTAGGGAAAGCGTTGGATAGCGGGAGCGTAAGCATTACTATTCCCACTCCAGAGAGTGCAACAGTAGGGAAAGCGTTGGATAGCGTACGGGTAAAAATTACTATTCCCACTCCAGAGAGTGCAACAGTAGGAAAAGAGTGGGATAACGTAGGGGTAAAAATTACTATTCCCACTCCAGAGAGTGCAACAGTAGGGAAAGCGTTGGATAGCGTAGGGGTAAAAATTACTATTCACTATTAGTCAATTGAACAGTAGGGAAAGTAATGATTTAATATATTGATAAAAATAAATTAAAAATCAATACCAATAAAACATTAATTAAAATTAATTGCCAATTTAATATTATGTAATATTAATCAATTATGAATACAAATAAATATTAGTTATTAAAATGAATTACCTATTCATAATTAACAAAAAATTAATTTTCAATAACAAAAACTAATTAATAATAACAATTAATACCAATTATTAATTAACAGTAAATTAATTATCAATACACGAAAAGTATTTTTAATATGTAATTAATTACAATTAAATTACTTCCCACCCTATTCCCCTATAAACCCACAATCCGCTACAGAAAATAAATTGATACAATTATCGTAATTATCAAATAATAAATTAATACAAATTAATTACCATTTAATAAAAATGTATTACCAATTAACAATAAATAAAAAATCAATACCAATAAATAAATAAAAATTATAAACTTAATTACAATAAAATTACTTCCCACCCTATTCCCATATAAACCCACAACCCGCTACAGAAAATAAATTAATAAAGTTAACATAAGTACCAATTAATCATTTATAAAAATTATTTTCCAATTAAAAATTAATTAACAATTAATTCAAAATGAATACCAATAAATAAATACAAATATTTAATTAATTACAATAAAATTACTTCCCACCCTATTCCCCTATAAACCCACAACCCGCTACAGAACTAAAATACAAAATTAAATTAAAAATAATTAGTAATTTCTAAAAATTAGTATTTAATTTAATATAATTAAATTACTTCCCACCCTATTCCCCTATAAACCCACAACCCGCTACAGAATTAAATTACGCAAAAATTAAATAACATGAAATTCATTACTTAAAATAAATTACAACAATAATATACACTTTTCACTTATATAATAACATACAAAACACTTTAAAAAATTCGATATTATAAAAAATTCGATATATTTTAATACCTATATTATATACTTCGATATTTTGACTTTCTATATTTTAAAAAATCGATATTATATTACTTACCTTCAATTCGATATTTTTCACCACTATATTCTGTCCATTCGATATTTTGTCCATTCCATATTTTGACTTCGATATTTTGGTAATTCTATATTTTTAATTCTATATTTTGTCTTGTTACCTAAATAAACCTGTGATTAACCACCCTCTGGTTGCCATGACGTCATGCTGACAAGCTTAACTGAGAGGCAATGTGTAAAGTATTTATGCAGGACTCAAACAGTAATACATTGAAAATAAAACAAGAAGAAACCCAAACCAATTTAGAAAAATGGGGAATGTTTTAATAAATAAATTGTCATCAAAATGACAAATATCCCATTAGTAGAACCAGAGTTATGAATTTTACAGTTTTGTTTTTAAAAGTAGCACCAAAATGCATTAAGTGCCACCTGCGAGCAACTGGTCGCACTGGCCTGTGACAAGAATAAAATTTAAGGCTGACCACGATGAAGTATGGGTCAGATACATGAATCCGGTGAGGCCATCGATGAAGGTGGCTGTGTTGAAGCTTTATGTCAAGTCCGATGAAGCTTTCAGTTAGGCAGGGAGGCATACACTCTGACCACAGCCAAAGGTCCAGGAATTTGAGGACAGTACTTGGTGGTCAGGACTCACTCTCACAGAGGCCAGCAGAGTAGATCAGGCCAGGTCCAATTGGGAGAGATGAGCTGCAAAGCAGGATGAGACCTTTAGAAGCTAGTGGTAACCCAGTAGCACAAACAGGAGGTCAGCCAACTTAACGTTGGAGTCTCCACTGGAGTTCTGGGTTCAAGGCAAGCAGGTACAGTCTTTCTTCAGGTTCTTCAGACTGCAGGAAAGTTTTTCTTCTGATACTTTTCAGGTCCAGGAATGTCTGAGAAGGGTACTGAGGATGCCACATTTATTATTACCTTGTATGCCTATTACTTCTAATATTCTCTTCTTGCACTGTTTGTAATATTGCTATGCATACTCTGTAAAGCACTCTGATACCCTCAGGTCAAGTCCGTGCTATATAAAAGTACAAAAATAAATAGATTAATTAAATAAATAATGCTGAGTGGCAGCCTGTGGGTTTGGGCAACCACTAGCAACACCCTCGCCAATAAGCCAAGAGTTCCCAGAGGTGACCCTACTCACTTTTACAGCACGACCTGTGTGTTGTAATGTAAGCTATCCCACAGTGCCCTTCTCTATCTAAATCAAAGATGGCAAGACCTTTCTTCCCTTAGTCGGAGCTCCCTTGACATACCCAGAAGGGGGCTATCATAATGTGCACACAGTCTCTAGTGGTTGCGCCAAACCACTTCTCAGGCAGCTCCCCACCACTGGATTTGGCATCATAACTGGAGGTTCAAAGGAAGGAGGCAGTCATGCTTGGCTGGATCATCTGCTTGTAACAGGGAAGGCCTCTTTGAAATTTAATTAGCCTTTGGGCATAGCCCTGAGGCCGTCCTGTCAAGGGAGTGGTAACACCACCCCACAGTCAAGTCCTTTGTCCTCTGTCTGAGAGCAATCCATGACTCACCACAGGGAAGCCACCATCAACCTGTTGAAACTAAAATAATGGCAGAAAGTGATCCAGAGTTTTAAGCAGGGAGAGGTAACTTTTTTTTAAAGTTCCTTTTCCAACATAATCGAAATTTGATGTCACAAATAAATTTGATTTAGAATAACCATCAAAATGAGTCCTTGAATTATATTTGTAGTTGCTTCCATCCTGAAATTATCCTCATAAGGTGCTGTAACGTAGTGCAGTGTTTCCTATGGGGCAGCTAACCTTCTCACAGTAAAAAGGGCTTATGGGGTCTTTTTACTGTGAGAATATGTGTAACAATAAATTCTACATGTCCTACTTTTAAATATCATGCACTCTGCCTTAATAGGTAAGAAGGCCTTCTTTAGGGGTGACATAAATATTTTAAGAGGAACGTTTAAGGTAGTTAAAACCGAGGTTGTTTTGGACTGGTTGAATTGGCAGTTTAAAAACGGCACAGCCAGCCTGCAGTGGGAGGCATGGAGATATGCTTTACTTTGCTACTGTAGTGGGTGGCACAATGAATGTTGCAGCCCTCAGGTTGCATCTAATTTACTAGCCCTGGGTATATGTTGTACCATATACTAGGGACTTCTAAGTAAAGTAGATGTGTCAATCAGGTGTATTCCAATGTCAGTTTGTTTTAAGGGAGAGCAGAGTGCTTCACTACAAGTTAGCAGGAGTAAAGCATGCGGAATCCTAAAGCTATCAAAAATAGTTCAGGCCAACATTTGGGGGAATACCACACAAAAGAGGGTAATTTCCAACACACAAAAACATATGTCCTTCGAACAAATAGCAGGCTGTTAGTTTCCTCTCGTAACAAATGGTAGCTGTCCACTTTGGTAGTTAGATGCACAAGGAAAACTGCTCTAAGTTGCTGGCTAGAGCAATATACTGATAGATGTGCCCTCCAGGTAAGTTGACTGTCTTATCATGGGTTTAGAAACATATGGGGACAGTAATAAAGAGGCTATTTACACAGGGTACACCTCAAAGTGAGTTGTGACTAGGCACTTGAATAAGGTTGCAAGGCTGTTTGACATCAGAAAGCCTGTGTTCTAGTCCAGAGGTGTCATTTAGCAATCCAAAGCGTTCTGGGGGTTCTAGCCCTTGTTCACTATAACTGTACCGATTGGATTAAACTTTTAGAAAACAAAGATTTTCAGAGGAAAACACCTAAATGAAACATGATGTCTCTGAGTACATCGAGTTAACAGGTAACCTTAATTATTACCCAACTCCATCGCATTATCTTTATCGAGCACGGCATGGAAATACAACTATTAGGTCGATTCCCATCCGGTAAAATGCGCTCCGAATCGTCGTACGGAGAGTTTTTTCCCCATACGAATCGTACCCGTAGACGTCCCGTACGTACGACGAAGTACGATCCGTACCAGGTGCCAAACTCCGTACGAGTCGTACAGGACTCCGTACGACTCAGATCTCCGTACGAGTTTCACTCGGAACCGGCTGTACGCGACATCACTACGGTTCGCGGCTGGTTTTTACGACCCAGCAAGTACGATCCGTGTCGGGTACGCGCCGTACGACCCTTTTCCTACGGGAGCCGAAAACAGTCGTAAACGCAGAGTTCGCGCCGAAACAGGTACGAAACGCCCCCCCCCGGGTACGGCACGTACCCCCCATGATCGCAGGGGTACGCGCCGTACCCCTGTGATCATGCGGGGTACGTGCCGTACACCCAGCGTACATGGGGTATGCACCGTACCCCATGTACGGTGGGTGTACGGCACGTACCCCATGTACGCTGGGTGTACGGCACGTACCCCGCATGATCACAGGGGTACGGCGCGTACCCCTGCGATCATGGGGGGTACGCGCCGTACGGTGTGTAGGTGATCGTGCGCTTTTCCGTACGAATCGACGTGTACCGTACGAATCGCGCCCGGGTCGGACGATCGGGATCGGAATCGTCCGGTCGTACGGCATCCGTACGAGTCGTACGGAAACGGCTCCGGATACGAATCGTACGGACGGGGATTTTACCGGATCGGAATCGACCCCTATGGTGGGATTGAAGATGTCAGGAGAAGCAGTAGCACCCCCTCACCCTCATGACAGGGCTAGTTGAAAGCTGTGTTCATCTGCTAATGTGAGTTGACTCCAAACAAAGGACTCAGTCAAAAAGGAATGAGGAAAATTAGGTCCTATCACAGATAAGACTGCATGCCAGTGGAGTTTCAATTTGGTAAAATGAAGAAATGTCTATTGCTTTACAGCCGAGAAATTAGCTACACATCATTCTGAAATGATCACCCCCACAAAGAACTCAAGTTTTTTCATTTAAATGTTAGGTTTTTTTCAGCCAGCCTTGTTTTTAACTAATGGTAGAAAATACCTTTTATTTTTTGTAAAAATTATATGTATAATAAACTTCCATGTAGGGGCTTTCAGACAGTCCTTGTAATCAATCTGTTCAATCGTCATTCATAATTGTATCTACCACACCACAGCATGCAACATGGACAAGTCAGTTCAGTTGAGACATTGGTTCCTTTCTCTCCGAGTAACAGTCTTTTCCCTAAGCACAATTTGTCACCCACAGAGAACGAAGGGGCATATTACCAACAACTAGCGATAATTTTTGTCTCTAACTTGTTTAGAGACAAAAATTATCGCCGCACATCGGCGATTTTTATCGCAGATAAACCTTGCTATTATCAAGGTTTATCGCAAATGCGATAAAAAACGGCCGCAATGCATGAATATCGCTGAAAAGTCCGCGATATTCATGCATTATCGAGCAAATGCTCTTAGCCATGTTATCCACCTCCCATTGGATAACATGGTGAAGAACTGCTCAGGGCAGGTGTTAGCTTTTGGAGATATTCGCGCTTAGCGCGAATATCTCCAAAAGTTGGTAATAGGAGATAGCGATGTTAGCGACTGTTTCCAGTCGCTAACATCTTGGCACGCCCACTTTGCATGTCATTAGTGATAAATATCACTGACATGCAAAGCGGGGCCCAAGATGGTCGCTATCTCCTATTAGCTGTCACTAACTGGTGTTAGCGACAGCTTGGTAATAGGGAGATAATTTTATCTCCGCTTTCTTGGCTTTTAAAGCCAAAAAAGCGGAGATAAACCCCCTTGATAATATGCCCCGAAGTTCCTTTCAATGCCAGGGGCTTGTGGGCACTTGAGTAATTAAAAAACAAAAACATTTTTAATTTGATTTAATTCTTTTAAATATTTTCATGTTTGCGAGGGTCAGCGAGTTCCCCAAACCCAGCTATTAGGTCCTCAATACCATTTCTAGTATGTCACATCTCCTCTGCACACTGCCTGCAGACACCCTGATGTGAAATGGGCTTTCAACCTAATCCAAAATGGCCGCCCTTGTGTGCACGTGCATTCAAATATGAGAGGCAGTCTTTGAATTGGCTTTGTGGCATTACAGTCAGAGCTGCTGACTTTGGAACTGGGGAACCAACATAGATTATAGGCGTTGGCTCAATATCCTGTGATCCTGGGCAAATCAGTTAATCTCCCTGTGCATTAAAAAAACCTTCCAAAACTGCCTGCACACTTGTGCAACTTTGCTAGTGTTTTCAACCGACTAGAAAATAGCCACCCATTTGAACATATGCAAGCTTGTGTCCACATAAGGGCAGCCATCTTTGAATGTTTTTATAAAGCTTTATTACAAAAACATTAAAAAAGTGGCCACTTGTGCCTTTATATGTATATGCATCCCAGTGCTGCTATTTGTATTACAATTTTGTAATAAAGGTTTACAATAACATTTTTAAAAATGGCAAATCCAATTGGTTGGCCTGCTGGCTTTGCCAATCTGTGTTTTTATTTCTGTTTTGGTGATTGTAGTTTGCTTTTCCACCATAACTCCAGGATTACAAGTACGAGAATGCACAGAGGAAAAAAAGGACATCCAACACGGGCAAGAGAACACATTGAGATCTCGAAGATATCACTAAATCAAAAAGAGTAATCATTGATTGTTTTGTACATTTGCACTTAGAATGAATCCCCTTTGCATTGCACACCTCAGTGGTAGTGCTGAAGTTGCCAGTCGAAAGATATGAGACGCACAATCAATAAAGGCATTGCAGTTAACATTACTTTGTATTCTGTTATATGATGTTTTAGTTTTACCTAAGAAAAATGCAGGGCTACATGTACCCAAATGTGGCATTTCCCCCTTTCTTTGATTCCAACCGAATGAGATTCTGTGGGCCATATTTGTGTTGAAATGAATACAAATCTTGAACTGCGCAAAGAGGGCAAAATCACTTTGCCACTGGCATGCACCCCATTCACTTCTTGTTCTTTGGTGCCAACTAATGGCGCCACACTTAGGCTGCTGACTTACCTTGCCTTATGGAAGTGCAGTTCCTAAATCATATGAATTTGATTGAAATCCCCTTCTTTTCAAATCTCTCCAAAATTTTTTTAAGTAGGACACAAAGGGGCAGATAAAAAAAAATAGTGCAACGGAGGCCAGCAACAAAAGTTGCTGTGCTAGGGGGAGAAAGCATTTTGGAGCCATATTTACTAGTTATGTCCTGTCGCTGCTATCTTCCAGTGCACTCCCGCATTTTGATGCTACTAAGTAACATGCACACACTGTAGTGCAAAGGTATGTGTGTGCTGTCTAGAATAGGTTTTGCACGGGGAACATCCTTTACAACGCAACTGTTACAACGAAGTGCCTTTACGACGCAACCATTACAACGCAACTTTTACAACGACTTGCGCTGGGGGGCGCTCTAGGATAAGGAATAGTTTCCAACACCTTTCCTACTATCCACGGGGACTGGAGTTGGAATAGTAAATTAAACTATTCACTATCCAGCGCCCCCCAACGCAAGTCGTTGTAAAAGTTGCGTTGTAAAACTTGCGTCGTAAAGGCATGCATTGTAATAGCATGCGTTGTAACGTCATACATCCGTTTTGCACTGGTAGGCTAACATTCCAGTACAAAATTCTATGCCTAGACATTTTGTAAACCATTTCAAAACAATGGATGTGTGATATACACTGCATCATAAATGCAATGTGTGAAATGTAAGGTAAATTAAAAACATTTGTCTGACTTTTGCACCTATGTCATGGAGGAATTATATTTTGACACAAACCCAGATCTGAAAGTCTTTGTAGCTCAGGCTTTGTGTCAAAAGCCATGGATGTTATAGTTGGAATGCCCAAGTACCAACCTAGGAATGAATGCTCCAATCAAAGCAGCACATAGCAGCTCAAGAGGGAACCCATTCCAAGTTGTGCCAGCAGCCACCAGTTCCCTCTCGGCCACCCAACTGCAGCCACTCCCCTTCTAGTGAACAGACAAGGGGAGCCATTATTTGTGCATAACAGCAGCAGTTTATTCAACATAACACATGTACATGAGGCATCACAACTTAATGGTCATTAACAATCCATGGATTCAAATACTTCATTGTATCTGTCGTATCTTTTGAAGTTTACTGCAGCAGTTCTGGTTTTAAAGGTCCATATTTAATTAATGACAGCATTTCCGGCACAGCCCTGCGTGACTGCATTTTTGCAGGTGACTAGCATTAGTGGTTTCTTAGCTTCCCTTGCTACCGAGACCTATGTGAGCTGCCGTCTGGCTTCTCCCGAGCTGCAAGTGCTGACTTTGCCTGCAGCTGACCCTTGCATGCCCATCACCTGGCATTCATAATTAAGTCTAACATATTCAATAGAGACCTAGTCGACCTAAGTCCCACGTCTAAACTATTGTTTATGTTATTCCAATGCGCAGAGCCTATTGGGAATATAGGAACTACACTACACTTCCAGTGCCTCTGCTGTAAGGCATCACAAGGACACTATTTGAGCAGCTCTTCTTCCTAGGCTATTGTGATTTCCTTAGGTATGTGTCTGTGAGCGCCACCCCTTAGGCCAATATCAAACTGCGTCTACAACACCCTCAATCAGGTTTGGGTGGGTGGGCAACGGAGAGAGAAGTCAATTCATGGTGAAGGCCTCGTGCCCTGCCTTTTGACCTCCTGATCACCACACCCAATCCGGATTGGGCCATTTAAAACACACGGCCAATCACCTGCATGCGTTTTTGCAGGCTTTGCTGCCTGTTCGTTGCTGGCCCCACCCTCAGGAAGCGTTGCTCGCTTGCCCCTATCAGGTCCGGTTCACCTTCCCTGGCTCGTGCCTATTCGATTTGTATTATTTTGAGGGCACTTTTGCAGCACAAAAAATTTGCTGGAACACAAAAACCATATCGAAACTTTAAGCCACTTTGTATTACTTTGCAGGACTTTGTGTTGGCTCCAAATCTTTTTACATCTGCCCTAAACAATCTCATTTGGTATTTGTTGTTACTAGAGCAACAGCTAAACATGACAGGAAAGCATAAACAGATCCCTGCAAAGGGGCATTCTTGAGATTAATTCAATTTTGCAAATGTTTCTCTTCTCTCCTATGCTCTGTTTTCAATAATTGTGTGACACATGTGGAAACATTATTTTGCTCAATTCTACTTTCAGTAACAAGCTTAAACTCCCATTTTTTAGCAATAACTTTTGTTAGATCTGGCTTTTTAAGCAGGGTTTTACCCAGATTTTTTGCTTTTTGGCCTCCTGTTTTTGTTGGTTTTATGACTCTGGGCATTTTACCACTCCTGATCAGTGCTAAAGTGCATATGCTTTCCCTGTAATTTGTTGTCATGGATTGGTGATTCCCCAATTGGCATATTTGATTTAGTAGTCAGTCCCTAGTACAGTGCACTGTGTGTGCCCAGGGCCTGCAAATCAAATGCTGCTAGTGGGCCTGCAGCACTGATTGTGCCACCTACAAAAGCAGCCTGTAAATGTAGCTAAGGCCTGCCATTGCAGAGCCTGTGTGCAGTCAAGTACTGCCATGTTGAACTGGCAAGTGCACCCACTTGGCAGGCCCTAACCTACCCTTTTCTTACATGCAAGTCACCCCTAAGGTAGGCCCAAGGTACCCCTGTGGGCAGGGTGCAGTGTATGTGAAAGGTAGGACATGCACTGATGTGTGTGGCATGTCCTGATAGTGAAATACTGCCAATTTCGTTTTTCACTATTGGAAGGCTATCTGTTCCCATAGGATATACTGGGGAGTTTGCTTATAACATCTTATAAGCATAACTGCCCTTGGGAACCACATAGGAAAATAAAGTTTAGTATGCCTGAACTCAGACTGTTAAAATATATATTTTAGTAAGGGTGATTATTACATTCCGTGTTTGAAAATACCACTTTTAGAAAGTAGGTATTTTCTAGCTTAGCCATCCAGTGTGCTTCTGCTAGGATGTATATTGACTGTCTGGTTTTGGAGTTACAGGGGCTGGGGATGTGCAGTGGCTCCAGAGAGTCTGGGTGAGTCAGCACTAGGCTGAATAGGCCTGGTCTGAATTTGGACTGGTGGGAGGAGCAGCACCTGCAGCTGAATAGGGCTGTGCCTGTCTTCCACAAGTGTGGCTACACAACCTTGTGGTGTGTCTGGAGCCAGGCCTCACACTGACAGTGGAGGTTGTTGTTGACTTGCAAAGTGCCCCCCAGAACTGGTTCTGACAAAGCACAGGATTTCTCTGCCACCAGAGAACAAATGATTTTGCTGTATAAAAAGATGGGCCCAGAACTCAGACCTTTAGATCACTTCTGGGAAATCAAGAGGAACCTTTGCCAAGGAAAAGAGCTGGAGAAACTGAGGAAGAGTACTGCCCCTGTGCTGTTTGCTGTTTGCTGTCTGGAGTTGGCCTGCAGTGGCTACTTTTTTCCAAGGAAAGGGAAAAAGGGCTTTGCTGTGTGCTATGTCCCCTGCTTGAGGAAGATCTCCAAGGGCTTGAAACGGAGGTGCCTCCAGTTTTGAAGTCTCAGGGACACAAAGACTTCACCACCAGCTCCCCTGAACTTCCTTGCTCGGAGTTCTGACCTGCTAAGTGGTTCCTGCTGTTGGTTTGGACCTCTGGAGGCTGTTTTGCCGCTGGGTGCTGGAAAAGCAATGCAACTTCAAGAAGAGCGACGCATGGGCACCTGTTTCCGACACATCGCCGAAGAAATCGTCGCAGGGCCTGCCCGCGGCTCATGAAATCACTGCACGCTGCATAGAGTACACCGGTCTCCAAAGTCCGAGATCACCGCACTGATTCCAACACAAGGCCTGTTGTGCAGCTGCAATAACCCACGCATCATCCTGGATCATAGCATCACATCGAGGCGCCAGGTCTGTCGCATTGTTGGGCTACGCAGTAAGAAACCGACGCATCACCTCCCCACGCAGTAAGAAAACAATGTATCACCTCCTCTCCAGTAACAAACCGATGCACAGCAGTAAGGAACCAATGCATCACTGTCCCCAAAGCAAGGAACCAACACTTCACCTTCCCTGAGTGTAAGGAACCGACGCATCACCTTCTCTGCGTCCCTTTTTGTTTGTTTGCGCAACGCATCCAAGGTACTTTGTGTGAAAAGTGTTGCATCTGCAATTTGCTTTGAACTGAACTATTTCTACCATTTGAAAGTAATATTTGTATTACTGTATTGTGGATTTTTGTTGTTTGGTCTTGTTTGGTTTAGATAAAGATTACTTGTTTTTCAAAACTGGTGTGATGTCCCTTTATAGTGTTTTCACTGTATTACTGTATGTGTTCACAAATGCTTTACACACTGCCTCTGAGATAAGCCTGTCTGCTTGTGCCAAGCTACCAAGGGGTGAGCAGGGGTTATTCTGTAAGTGTATTGCCCTTACCCTGCTTAGAAAGAAGGATCCCTACTTGGACAAAGGTACCTACCTCTGCCAACTAGACACCCCATTTCTAACAACTTTCATACCAAACAAGCCCTTTTGTGCTTCTCCACAGGCAACCTCTTGGATCCACCATGCTCCGAAGCATCCATCTCTGGTTTGCTTACTGCAAGCCATGCATAAATCACCTATCACATGAACAGGGATAATAGTATCAATGGGAGTGTGAGAGAAACAAAGATTCTTTATTTCATTACCTAACAATTACAGACTGGAAACCAAAGACTTTTTGGACTTCTGCTGTGTTTGTGAAGAAGGCCATTGTTTATGAAAGAGGAATCCTCATGCACATAATTTATTTATTTATAGTATTTATAGAGTGCAACATTCATCCTGGGGGATATCACGGCGCTAAACTAGCTCAAACCTATTTTAAAGACAGTTGATTGTAAAAGGCATCAGCAATTAAGACCTAAACAGCCAAGTTTTCATTTTCTTCCTAAACCCCATATGATCGTCTGTGAGACAGAGGTTTAAAGGAAGCTTATTCCAATGTACGGCCGCCTGGTATAAAAAGGAGTGACCTCCCCGCTCTGAATTTCTTTATGCGCCTCGTTTTAGCCAAAGCGAGATTGCGAGAACTCAACTCTTGCAAATGCACATAAAATCCAACTTTATCCTGCTGGATTTTAGGGCCAACCTTGTATAAGAGTTTATGGGCATAGCACAATAATTTGAACGTGGCTCTTTGGTGCATAGGCAACCAAATGTGGCTCCTCCAAACACTCAGAAGCTGAGCTGTACTTATTTTTGTTACAAACCAGCTTGGATGCGACCTTTTGGGCCAACTGCAATTGAGAGAATAGATAGTCAGCCATACCAACATATTGCGCATTCCCATAGTCCGATCTAATAGTTAGCAAGGCATAAACAATGTTTTTTCTCCAATTGGCTGGGATTCATACAAAAAGTCTCCTTAATAGTTTTAGCATGGCAAAGCATTTACCGCACAGTACTTTAAGTTGGTCTTGCATGGTTAGTGCATTGTCTATCAAGATTCCCAGATTGTTTACAATCCTGTGGGCTCTGGTACAGTGCCTAGCAACTGGGGGCTCCATGATGCGTCCCAGACAGGGTATGCTCCTTCAAAAAGCAGTATCTCAGACTTCTCTGCATTCAGCTTCAAACAATGATCTGTCATCCAATTTGCAGTTTCTGAAAGACAATTGATCAGAATGTTTCTAGTGTCCTCCTATCTTTCTTCTATAGCTATCAGCAGCTGCATATCATCTGTGTAGGAGTAAATGTTGAAACCCAATTTCTTCCTAATCTTGGCCAATGGAGAGACATATGCTTTGAAAAGAGTTGGACTGAATAAGGATCCCTGCGGGACTCCACATTTGATTGTTTTTGGGTTGTAAAAAAAGCAGCCCAGTTGTACTCTCTGAGTTCTATTATTTAGAAAGGTGCTAAACCATTGAAGGGTTTCAGAACGTAGTCCTTTTTCATGTAAAGTTCCCATCAGGAGGCTATATGGTACAGTATCGAAGGACGTCGACAAGTCTAAAAGGATCAGGTTGGCATCTTTACCCTGGTCCAGCAGCAATCTAATTTTATCCAGCACCATTAGTAATGTAGCCACCGTACTATTCATTGCCCTAAAGCCCATCTGTGAAAAATCTAAGAGATCATTTACCTCTAAATAGTCAACTTCTTGTTTGTTAATCATTTCCTCAAAATACCTTGGACAGGTAAGTAAGTTGGGAAATTGGGCTATAGTTAGAAAGATTAGAGACATCCATGCCTGCTTTTTTAGCCAATGGGAAAACAATAGTTTGTTTCCATGCATCCGCAAACAGCTGCTTCTATTGATTGATTGATTGAAAATCTGTGTTACAAAAGGGCATATAGCTGGTGTTAACCGGAAGTGGATGAAATGTAGACATGGATCCAGCAACTATCCCGATTTTACCTCTGACACAACTTCGCTGCTGCTCTTCCATAAAAAGGACAACATTTCCTAAGTGAGAGGGTATTTCACAATAGGGTTCCAAAGCTTCCTAATTAATATCTTCCAGTGTTGGTTGAGTTTTAAATGTAGAGTAAATTTGGGAAACTTTATCAAAGAAAACGTTGCTAACTTTCTCACAGTTATCTTCCGAAGGAGTCAATGCTTGGAAAATGCCAACCAGCTTGGAAAGTTCCTTCACTATTTTGAATAACTCTTTAGTTCAGTTACTATTTTCTTCAATTCTTTTCAATTATATATACAAAATATAATTTCTTGGTATGTTTGATTGCTTTCTGATACTTCTTTAGCTTCTTTGTATATTAGCCTGTCTCCATTGTCCTTGGTTTTTCTCCATCTGTGTTCCACAGATTTGCATTTCCTTTAAAAATCTAAAGGGTATTTACAAGACTTGCTGCTAACTAGCATTAGCGTTAGTTAGCGGCAATTTTCTTCCTGCCGCATATAGCCTGGAGGCCTCTCTGGGCCTGGACCTGGGACCCGGAGTGGTAGTAGGAGGTGCTGTGGAGTTGCTGCGACCTGACGTTGGAGGCAGGCTGCACTAGGACCAAGCCTTTGGCCTGTGGCGGTAGCCAATGAAACGTCGACTATTGCCCTTACCTGGTGTTGAAGTCCAGCAGGACGCATGGAGACACGTTGCTGACCTGTGTGAGAAGACTGCCTAGTTCCTCTTGGAGCTGTGATAGTTAGAGGCACTCCTGCGCATCAATGTATGGATGTCTGCTTCACAGAGCACGCACCACCACTACACCGGGGTGCATGGAGGAGATTATCAATGGTGGGCTGCGCCTCTCTGCACCACAGGCCGGAGGGTGTTTTGCTGCCCTGATGCTGTGGAGGGTGAGGCCCCTGATCTGCACCAAACTTATGTGGTGGGAGCACTGCAACCTCACACCTAAGGGGGCCCTGTTGTATCACCTGCAACAGGGAGGTTCCCCAGCAGACTTGGTGGCAACTACTGTACCCAGGCTTGTGAAATCCTACCTCGCTGAGGTTCCTGCTGGCTGAGTCACAGATTCTGAGAGAGCGCAGCGGATTGAGCACCATTGTCAATGTCCAGGTGAGGAGAAGGTGGAACGGGGAGCAGAGGAGACCTGGGGGTCATGTCGGGCCCAGGCCTAGCAATGGTGGGTGGCGCACACTGTGCCCCGAGCAATCCCTGCGCTGCGGAGGACGCACATTGCCGAGGACACCACACAAGACTGGTGGGGGACTATACTAACAGACTCAAGTCGCTGAGATCGCCCATTGGTGGCAGCGGGTGCCAGGGGCACGGGGCCAATATAGACCCAGGCCCTAGGGTATGCCTCTTGACCCACCGTTATTTGCAAGAGAACTGGGGAACATGGAATCTGGTCACCACTGTTAGATCGGAAGTGGCAGCCGGGTGGTGCTGCCTTTCCTTGCTCCTGGTAGCGATTTCTTGGGTGTACAGGGGACTATCCCTTAGTGTAGTGGACTTGCTCTTCCCACAGCTGACCACCGTCTGGTAGCTGTTGCTGCTGCTGTCCCCATCTGCTGCTGCTGGTTCTTCTGACCCGGAGGTCAGGTGTTCAGGGCCTCCTCCCCCTGCAGGATCCTGCCTGTGCCTCATCGTTGGTGGTCCCATGGTAGAGCGTCACTGCTCTGCTGCTTGACTGCCCTCCTGCCCCTCTTTACTGCTGTTCCTGTCTCTCTTTCTGCTCTTCTCTGTTGCTTTCTACCTTTGGCGCTGTATTTTTGCTATGCTTTGTTTGGCTTTGTCTTTCCTGTGCTTATGTACGGTTTCTTTTTCCCTGTCCTCTCTCTCGTTGACACTGCAATACCCCGCAGCCCTGCCCCCTCCAGTGTCCTTCCCCGCATCACTACTTAAAGATGGCTGCTGTGCAGCCATGCACAGTGGGTGTGCCAATGGTGCGCCAAATATGAGCCAAAGGCAAGCCCATCTGCGCTTTCCATGCATAGACAGTGTCCAGTGTAAGGGACCGTGCCTCGCGGACACTCAACCGCTATGATGCAAGCACTTTCTTCACCCACACACCTGGACGCTACTCCTCCTAACATCTAGCATCACCAAAGAATACCCTTGCACCCTTCACCTGCCAAAAGTGAAAATGCACCTTCTGCCACAGCAAACCCGACCATCTCCACTGCAACGTTCTCAATGTGTTGTCCCTCCCCAAATACGCCACGGAAATCTGGGAGCTCCTCAACGCCAACTCTTCAGGCATCGCGTTCTTCACACAAGCCTGGACCAACCTCTGCTCCAGACATCGCCTTTGCCATCTCCGACAGCTCCAACATCACCCCCAAGGACCACCCCGACAGCCCAGGAGGAGGCATTGCTAGTGTCTACAAAAGCACACTCCGACTGACCACCACTCTAACGGCCCAACGGAGACCATAGAACGCCTCCACCCCCAATGCCGGACTAAGCCCAACACCACCCTCAGCAGGGACCCTCGTCTACAGGACCACCGGCCCATGACCCCCCATTCACCGATGTCATCGTAGACCTCATTGCACCCCAGGCTCTCCCATCCACCGAGTACATCCTACTCGGAGACTTAAACTTACACCTGGACAAGCCTAATGACCAGAACACCACCACCCTCCTAGACAAACTCACCAACTTCAGACTCAAGCAGCTAGTCACCGCACTAACCCACATAGCCAGACACATGCTCAACCCTGTCTTTTCCATCAATGGGAGCATTCAACTACAGCCACACCACCAAACTCTCGTGGACCAACCATAATTGTATACCTTACGCCTTCACCACGCCCACCGTACACCACCGTCATCATTGCCCCCTCCCCATCACAGCTGAATCAAGGCCACAAAAAACTTTTCGTCAACTCCCTCAGCACCACCACTCCGCCAACGCTTACAGACAACAACAACGCAGAGCACAACCTCCACAGATGGATCTCTAACTGTGCTGACACCCAGGCACCTCTCATTCATAAACCGCCCAAACAAAACTCAGAGAAGGCCAACTGGTTCACTCTTGCCCTCCACTATTCCAGACACACCTGTAGACTTCTCGAGTAGAGGTGGATCCACATCAATCAACTCCACAACACAGTCATCCTTGCACCATGGCGTAAGGGTGCCTGCGTTGACGCATGGCAGCCATTGTGTGCCATCTTAGGGGACAAAGACAGGGGGCTTAATACTGAGCCCCTTCCAGCAGTTTAACGCTGCTGGTGCATCATTTTCTTGATGTACTTGCAGCGTGAATCTTGCACCACGTTGCACATGAGTAACCTTGGGAAGCCCTGAATCACATTATACGTGCATGAGGTATGAGGTATGCAGGGTGGGTGTTTCGACCCAACAAAGCCTCATAGGATTGGCGCAGTGAAGTCTCTCAGATTGTGATAATTCTATGACATCACTGCATTAAAACCTTATGCCTGCCTCATGGCAGGCGTAAAGGAGACTCAGTGCCATAGGGATAGGCTGTCCCCATGCATTGCTGGAGTTGCATCATGCTTGTGACACAACTGTAGCAATGTGTGACTTTAGCACTGCCAGATAGGTTAGGATTCCAGACCTATCTTTCATTGATTGCAACATGGAGCGCCATACATTGAATACGACGCATCCATGGTGTTGCAAGGAGGGTGCAGTGAAAATTGTCGCAACACTGTTTTGTCTCAGCGATGCAACATTTTTCATGACTGGGGCCCAGAAATGTGATCTTTCTTGTTGATAGGGCGCATCCCTAACCATTTGTTCTGGCGCAGGGCAGCGCAGCAATGTTACTTGCAGCGCAGCAATGTTACTTGCAGCGCTGTCTAGCACCCAAACATCTTATATGGGGACCCAAGTGTTTGCACCAATTTTAAGACCAGCTATTTTCTGGTCTTAAAAAAATGCCTCTAACTGGACTTAGTGGCAGTTTTGGGGTGTTATCACCGTAGAGGAATTGCATTGTACATATCACAAAGTGTGGTTAGTGGCAGTTTTATCACGGGAATGCCTACATTGCATCTTATTTTCGTTAAGTCCCTCAAACAGAAGTGGCGATCCTGAAAATTCATGTTTCCGCTGAAAAAGTGCAAACTTGTAAATATGGCGATTAAAAAACAGCCGCCACAACTCCACCATTAAGTTCTTGTAAATATGCCCCTAAGTTATGGTGAGTACCATTTTCCTGATGGTGATTTCCTAATTAGTTTGCTTACTATCTGGGGAGCACACTGATCCAATGTGTAACTAATTTCAAAATGTTAAATCTTTACCTATTCAGGGAGTGCACTCAATGCAATTTGTTCACTTAAAGAAAATTGAGAAGCTAATAGCTCTGTAGTTAAAAGCTTCCACGACCTTCATACCCCGAATGAGGGAGAGCTCTGGCTACTTTTCTCTATAGAGGTACAAAAGGGGGTGGTGATGGACAGAACATCTGAACCAATCAAACACTCACACCCAGTCAACAGATCTGGGTTTAATCCATCACCGTTCTTTAGCCCACTCTGCCACCCCAGTTCAGACATGGCCATATGCAAATCAGTCTGACCCTGTGCCTCATGGGAACAGTCCAGCCCAAACTGCCCGTCCATCACCACCCCCTTTTGTACCGCTTGTTCGCCATAAGTTGCCAGGGTATGCTCAGACGTGAGTCCCTTGCTCACTTTGCCACTGGATTCAAGCAAGCCTGGTTGAAGATGGCTGTAATGCCAGAAACCGGTCCTAGGAAGCTTGTTTCCGGTCCAGGGAAGGCATGGCTTGGCAGTTCGGGCTGGACTGTTCCCATGAGGCACAGGGTCAGACTGATTTGCATATGGCCATGTCTGAACTGGGGTGGCAGAGTGGGCTAAAGAACGCTGATGGATTAAACCCAGATCTGTTGACTGGGTGTGAGTGTTTGATTGGTTCAGATGCTCCGTCCATCCCCACCCCCTTTTGTACTACTTTTCTCTATAAGTAGAGTAAAGGAGATGGCGATAAAAAAATTGATCAGTCCAGGATAATGGCTCAAAGCCTGAGATATTGATGGAATCCATATTGGAAAATAAGAGATCAAGTGTATGACCTGCAATATGGGTGGGTTCTCAGACCCACTGTTTAAGCTGTAGAATCTGTATATCTCTTTCCAATTGTTTACACACAAAGTATTCTGTATTTTCAAACTGAACATTAAAATTGCCCATTAGTAGAAAATTATCATATTTCAAACAAACAGTAAGCAGTTGGGAGAGTAGTTTGGCACCAAATTCAGGCTGAGGGCGTGTAAATTACTGCCCCCCCAAACATTTAGCGTTCTCCAATGGATACGTGATATGCTAAAATCTCAAGGTCTCCTTGTGGCGTTACAAATTTGGGGAGACAAGTATACCAATATGTCGCACTCTACCATCTTATGGCGAGCAGGTAGGACGGTACCAATATCACGGAAGTTATTATCATCTAGCTAGGTCTCTGTTATAAAGGCTAAGTTCAGCTTTTTCTCTGCTAAAATGTCCCAAATCTCCAAACAGTGTGTGGGCAAGGATCTCGCATTAAAATAAATACATTTCAATGTAAGCCCCATCAAGGTGTCTTCTTCCCTAAATTGCCGTTCTGTCACTGCCCGACTTCTTCACTTGCAATTGAGGCATGAGAAAGGGCCCACAGTGCAACCTGGGGACCCCTTAACACAAAGAGCCTCATTGTGTGTCGGGCCTTACCTTAATCAGGAAGCACTTCCCTTAAGTATCGGTATTTGCTACTGTTATCTGGTGGAAAATGGGCAGGGTTCCTGGCCGCTGGTCCCGTTCGGGCGCGGACCTGTGCAGATGGGCTTACCTTAGGCGCACCTTCGGCGTGTCATGCTTTATCATTGGCATCCTCTCCCCACCCTAGTAGGTAAATACCACCAGGGCGGACTCAACCTCCTCGAAGACTTAAATGGAAGGAGGAAGTGAATAAGTCTAACTGGACAAAGGCGGGATCCAGATTTTCTTAAAAGTACCTTGGTGTTACCAGGTTATTACCTTTATTTAAAGGGACACAGGGTATCTCTAAAACCAATCTTGAATGGGTATAATGAGGGCAATGGCTCCAACACATTCCTCATCTGCCAACATGTTTCTGCCTAATGATAATAGCCAAACTGGCTGAGGGCATTCTTCAGGGCTTATGGATCCCTTTAAAAGTATCTGTGGCTTCTAATAGGTGTAAAATCGTCCATCATGCCTACTTCGTACAAAGACCCAAGCAGTGGAAGGACGTGCTTACTTTTGAAAATGTTCACATTTTGAGTTTATTCGCATTCTCAGGCAGGTCACGATTTCTATCAGCATTTTAATAAATGTAGAATGTGGGGATTAAAATATGTAGAACGTGGAGAGTGAAAACTATTGATTTGATGGTGACATTTAAAAAAAGGTGTATCAAAATCTTACAGATATACATAAGCAAGAATATCTATTTTTATTTCTAGAAGCATTATTTGCGACCAATTTTTGACAAACGTACAGCATTGTGAACAGTGGACCCCGGCTATAACCTGATTGATGCCCCTAGCGACATGCAAGGGCACATATACAGGGTTAAGATGTAATAATTAACATTATTGACTGGAGTCAAGCTCAATAATACTAATGTATCAGGGCCACTTTTCCCTCTTTCTCATTTCTTTCACCCCTTCCTAACTATAGTGGTTTATCTTCTGCTCATTATTAAGGCTTGAATGAACTGTGACTTCTAAGAGAGGTTGCAGAGCGATCCGAATCCTAGACTAACAGGCTGCATTCAAAAGAGTTTGATTCGCTATCAACTCTTAACATTGAAAGTGATATGCTAATGGAACAATATAAAGCTTGGAGCCAGGCAATAACACTAGTTATGAGACTGTCTTAAGTGCTCAAATACAAAGATGTAGCATATATAAAGGGCAGGAAAAAATAAGAACCATTATCAATTCTCTAGAAGATCTTTAAAACTATTAACACATTAAAATGCCATTCCTGTAAAAAAAAAAAAAAAAAATAGGCAGTGGTCTGTTAAGAGTGCTGCAAGTGCAACTCAACTGAGAACCAGTACTGGTAATTATGGACTGCACCCCAAGGAACATGATTGGCCATCCCACTCAGAACACTTCAATACATGTGCTAATTAAGCATTATTGCCCTGAGCTCAGGGGATTAAGAGCTTCTAATTTTCCTTCCATCAAATGTGGGCACGAGCCACAGGTGAGAGCTGATAACGAGGGTAAAGGGCAAATATCAGTTGTTAACGCAACAGCCTTTACAACGCGGGCACTACCACCCGCTACCATTACAACGCTGCTATTACAATGCAAGTCGTTACAACGACTTGCGCTGGAGGGCGCTGTTGGATAGGGAATAGTTTAATTTTCTATTCCAACACCTTCCCTACTGTAACGTGGGCTGGAGTTGGAATAGAAAATTAAACTATTCCACTATCCAGCGCTTACAGCGCAAGTCGTTGTAACGACTTGCGTTGTAAAAACAGCGTTGTAATGGCACGCGTGGTAAAAGCCCACGATGTAATGTCATACAACCCAGTACATTATGTGGCCAATGAGAATATTAACCGACCCATGGGAATATGGCAAAGGAAGAAAGGGACATTGACAGGAGAGGGCTAAAACTTGCTTGTATCATTGTTTTTTCTTAAGCTGTAAGGTGCTTGTTTGCATAAGATTTTTGCCCAATATTATTACCAAGATTGTTTCTTTCTCTCTAACATAGCACATAAGGCTCAATGCACGTGGGACTGGTCACAAAATATTGCTTGCAATTGACGACCTGTATTTCTTTCATCCAGTGTAGTAATTTTCGAACTGACATGTATTGAAAGGTCAGTTCAAAAAGTACCAATTACTAGTTGGTTGCACTCTGACCTCCCTCATGAATAATAATGAGGTATGTTGCAAATTGTGACCCAACTAGGAATTGTAGACCCTAAGTGATAGTGACCTGCAAAGATCAGCAGACCACCATGTCTGTGATTGCTTCTAAATAGAGCATTTTTTAGACACACAACCTGTTTTCCTGAAAGGAAAACGGGATGCACTTTAAAAAAAAGAAAAGAGTATGTTACTTTTTTTTTTTTTAATTTTTTATTGTTAGCAGGCTGACGAAGAGAGCAACAAACAATAAACAGCAAATCCAAGAAAAAGTAATAATTGTACATAAAACACAATACATATATATAATGGGTATCATATAGAGCGTATACAAAATCAAATCAGTACTGTAATCGAAAACAAACAGAGAAAAAAAAAAAAAAAAGAGAAGAGAGCAAAGGAAAGAAAAGAAAAGCGAGAAAAGAAGAGATAAGGGCAGAAACAAATATAGAGAGGAGCAATATCGTGTTAACAATCTCAGAGCACCGTAATGATTATCAAATAACATAGTCTTTTCATGAGTATAACATCAGCGTTCAATGAAAGTTCCCCAGTTTTTTTCGTATTTTTTCATTGCCTTTATGCCCCTAATGTTTGCTAAAGCGAGCTCCATTGAGTGTATTTCGGTTACTAATGCCCACCAATCCCAGATTTTAGGTGTTTCTGGGCTGACCCAGGCTCTAGCCAGAGTTAGTTTAGCACAAGATATTAATATCGTGATCAAGGCAGCTTGTGGGAGTAGGGCTGGATAGGTATCTAATAAGACAGACGCAGCTGTTAGCGCGGGTATCTGAATCTGCTTCATATTCAAAACTTTTTCAATTTCGCCCCAGAAAGTTTTCAAATTCGGGCATGAAAACAGCATATGTACCAGATCTGCTGCTTCATTAAAGCATTTAGGACATTTAGTACGATCGCTAAAAGTATTGTTGGAAGACCATTTAGAGATTCTTTCAGGGGTATAGTATAGCATGCATGTTGTTCTAAATTGTTGAAGTCTTAAACTGGATGATCGTACTCGTTTGTTGATATTCATAAAGGAACTTGTTATCTGTTTGGGAGTTATATTTATTCCCAATATTCTACTCCATTTATCAGCAAGCTTACTGCAGTCATTGAGTTTGATAGCAGAGAGGGTTCTATATGTCTCACTTATGACAGATTTATTTTTTGATGAGTGTAGGCAGGTCCAGATATCCCGCTCAGGAGCTTCCAGAATTTGTTTTTTGTTGATCAGATAATCATGTATCTGTAAAAATTTGTATCTCATATTTTCAGATAAATTGTATAGTTGCTTAAGAGTATTAAAATCCATGAAACCCTGAGTGTTGTATAAATCCCCTAAAGTAATAATACCTGATCTGGACCATCCATGGACTGTGTTATCATTAAAGATATTTGGGAGACCAGGGTTTCCCCAAAGTGGTAGCTCTGAGTGAAAAAAATTTGTGTCACAAAAAGAAAGAATATTGCCCCATATCTTTGTTATATCTCTAGCTGTCTTAAATTTGACTCTTTTGAAGTAATTAGGATCGTTAGTTCTAAATAAGAATAAATTTGAATCAGATTTTAGCATAAAATAATGGAAAAATAAAGCCCTTCCTTCATTGAGTAAAGAGCGTATACGATTGATGAAAGCAGACCAAAAGTATAATTTAAAGTCCGGAAAATTAAGCCCGCCATCATGTATATCATTTTTCATGAGATTTAGTGATCTTCTCGCCTTTTTATACCCCCATATAAAACTGCTAAGTATACCATCCAGTTTCTTAAAAAATTGATTATTTAATGCTAGTGGTATAGAACGAAATAGATATACATATTTAGGTAATACCTTCATTTTTATCAAATTAATTCTGCCAATTATATTCAAAGGTAGCCTATGCCACTTTTTTAATAAAACGCTAGTAGATTTGAGTAATTCATCATAATTTATTTTGTTGATGTCTTGTACTTTAGCTGTTATTCTTATTCCCAGATAGGTGGCTACTTTGCATATCTCGGACACTATCACAGGTGGGGCATAGTTGACTATTATTTGCGTTTTTTGTAAATTTAATTTATAGCCCGCTACCTTGCCGTATTTTTCTGCTTCTAAAATTATTCCTTTTTGAGCCTCTACAACATCTTCCGTGTAAACCGCTATATCATCAGCGTATGTTGTTATTTTTAATTCTTGATGTCCTGATTTAAAGGGTATTATCTGGCTTTGAGATTGAAGGGCTAACAAAAAAGGTTCCAAAGAAAGTGCAAATAAAAGAGGTGAGAGAGGGCAGCCCTGACGAGTTCCTCGTAAGATCCTGAAATCTGAAGATACCAGCCCCCCATAGCTAGTAAAAGCAGTTGGTTTGTCATACAGTGCCTTAATACATTTCAGAAATTCCCCACCAAATCCTAATTTAGACAGTATGCACCATAGAAAATCCCACCCCACTCGGTCAAAAGCTTTTTCAGCATCTAACAGGATCATGCCGAGTGGGGTGGCATCCGTCTCTGCAACATCAAATGCTGTAATGGCCGTGTTAACATGTATGGTGGTGTCTCTCCCAGTAATGAAGCCATGTTGCTGTGGATGGATAATCATGGGCATAATGGGAGCCAGTCTTAGAGCTAGGATTTTGGCAAAAATTTTCGCATCTGTATTTATCAGCGAAATGGGGCGATAAGATCCTCTTTCTTCCTTCGGTTTGTCCTTCTTTAGAAAAAATATTATTTTAGCCCTATTCCAAGATTGTGGTGTTTTCCCTTCGGGGCCTACAGATTGAATTACTTTTAGCAAGAGTTGTTCAAGTTCTTTTAGACATACTTTATATATTTCTAGCGGTATAGTGTCTTCCCCTGCTGCTTTTCCTGAGGGCAATGAAGCAATGGCTTGATGTAGTTCCAGCATTGTTATCTCGTCAGATAGCGAGTCTATCTCTATAATGTTTTGGGTGTCTATGGTGTGTTTTTCAATGTATTTCTGTATGTCATCTATGCTAGGGATCGTTTCCGGAGTGTATAGATTCTTATAGTAGTCAGCAAATTGATCTAAGATGTCTTGGGGTTTATTATAAAGTTTATTCCCTCTCCCCCGTATATTTGTAATTGTAGCACTTGCTCTATCTTCAGCGGTTTTATAGGCCAGGGTTTTCCCAATTTTATCCCCACCTTCATATTGATTTATTTTAAATTTATATAGGCTATTTATGCTTTTTTTAATAAATTTAGATTTTACTTCGTTTTTCAGTGACGTGAGTTTAAGTCCTATTTCAATGCTCAATGGCGAGTTAGATTGGAGAGATGATGACAGTAGTTCCTCTTGGGTACTTATGTTTGATATCAAAATGTCGTTCTTTTTTTTTTAGTTCTATGTTTTGTCTAATCACGTAAGCTTGAGTATAGCCTCTAATGCTAGATTTACAGGCATCCCATACTATTGCTGGTGATGCTGAGTTCAAGTTTATACTTATAAATTCTGTGAGGTGTGATTTTAGCTCTGTTATATATTCTGTATCCGATATTAAATGTCTTGGGAAAGAGAAAGGCCTAGGGGTAGTTCTAATATGTGCTGTTTTAAATGATAACATTATAGCATTATGGTCTGAAGAAATACGTGGGCATAAGAGCATAGAGCTTGTATTCAATAAATTGTTGCCTATAAATGCCATATCGAGCCTTGAGCATAATTTATGGGGTGCAGAATAATAAGTATATCCTGGCTTACTAGCATATAAGTTTCGCCAAGCATCTTTCAAATTATGTACACGACAGATGTCATTAATAGAAGCCCTTGTTTTATGCATTCTTTGATATCCCCCAGATCTAGTAGTATCTATTCTATAGTCCATGATGCAGTTAAAATCACCCATAATATTGAGTTCTCCAGTCCAACCTAGTAGCTTAATATTCAATTCATCAAATATAGTAGGGTCATCTATGTTGCATCCATATACCACGCATAAGACATAGATAGCATTCTCAAAACGTATCTGAGCAATAGCCCATCTGCCATTTTTATCACAGAATGTTTGTATTGTCTCAGCTTTGAACCGTTTATCTTTAAGTATAGCAACTCCCCTAACAGATTGGCCATAGGTTGAACTGATAATAACATCGTATCCTAGATGGTTAAGAGGTTTTCTATCTTTCCCTGCGATATGTGTTTCAGACAGAAGAACAACATGAGAGTTATGTACTTTTAGTTCTTCTTTTATCAAAGTTCGTTTATTTTTGCTGTTTAGCCCGGCAACGTTCCAGGCAAGGCATTTTATTTCATACATCTATAAAGCGGTTTTAAAAAGCAAAAAAAGGACAGAATTAAAGTTTTGCGCTCAAAGCTTATCTTATATTGTCCATAGTGGTAGCTTAGACTCATGTATTGCGTTCTATGATTATGTTTAATGTACAAGAAAATTCCGGTTTCATTATTTAAGTCCCCCATCTCAGCCTGCAAACTGTTTTCTTTATTTTTACCTCCCCCACCCTCAACACCCCAAAGTGCGGAGAACACTCTCCCACCACCCCCCTCCCCCCTAGCTCTCACCCCAGCCGGAGTAGAGCCACCCCTCCGCATCTGCTGCCGCTGGATGGGCAGCTGGTTGGCAGGTCGACATCGGTGCCCCCTCCCTCTCTTCCCTTAAGTGATCCATAGATCCATAGATCCATAAGTCCAATTAAGAAGAAATAATTCTGATATTAGTATGGCATATTATAATATACGTAACCAAAGTAAAATTAACTAGTTAAACAATTAAAGCTAAATTTGTTTGTGGGTAGGTTCTTGATAGAGAATAAGAGGTTCTTTTTACAATGTCTCAATTTATGTTAGTTCTTAGTTCTTAATTTTGAGAGTTAGTCTTGCTTGAGCCAGCTGTGGTGTCGGCTAGATATGCTTCTGCTTCTTTTGTGTCTGTAAAAAAATAGGTGCGGCCCCCTTTTATTACCTTTAGGCGTGCTGGTTCTTGGAGAAAAGCTTGGGCGCCACTTGATTTAATTGGATCTATCATCTTGCGTAGCAACCACCGTCTATCCATAGTGTCCTTACTAAGGTCAGAGCGGACAAAAATCGAGATCTCACCTATGGTTACCTGAGTATTAGGACGGGCTCTCTGCCAGATAGCCTGGCGAAGCAAAAAATTGCCGAAAAAAGCTAAGAAGGGACGTGGAAACTGGCCCCCTCTGTTTCTCTGTATTAGAGGAAGACGGTGTGCTCTCTGAATTTGTGAGTCCCAGTCCCAATCCGCTAAATCGGGGAAAGCTTTCTGAAGTAGCCCCACTAAGTAGGCCCTCGGATCAGATCCTTCTCTTCCCTCCGGTATGCCAAAAATTCTTAAATTTGAGCGTCTCTGTCTGTTTTCCAAATCCTCCACTTTTTGTTGTAGCGTCGCAATCTGTGTTCCATGTTTGTCGGATGAGGATGCAGCTTTAGTGCTTATTTCTTCCACATCGGCAACTCTTTGTTGTAGTTCCACGATATCCTGTGAGACGCCTCCAAACTTTCCAGTCAGTTCTTGTAAGGTTGCCTGTACCTTCTTATTGTCTTCTCTCAGCTGTAAGTAGTGCTCCTGAGCTTCAGCCCGTTGATTGCTTAATAGCTGAAGTATTATATCCAGTGGGGAGGCATCAGTTGAATCTCGTGAGTTTGATTCCTCTTCAGGAGCAATTGTATGGCTATTATTTACCAAGATATTGCGAGGAGATAAGAGTTCATAAGAGGAGTTCACAGAGGAAGTGGAGAGAGCAGCATTCGTTGCTGTATTTGTATCTGTTGTGGCTAAAAGAAGTATTTGTGATTCAGACCCCTCACCCTCTGTTGCTGGAGTATCTATGGTAGAATCTTGCAGTTCCTGCGGCATTGATGTTGGCATTTGTCCAGAAAAATTATCGGTTGCAATGTTGGATGATATATCAAATAATTGTGGTGAGGTAGTTGGGGGACCATTTTCCCCATTGTTAGCATCACTAGTCATTCTTTGTGCAGCTTTATTAGAGGATAGTTCTGTTGGGCTCGCTCCTGATAATCTTTGTGTCATATTTTTTACTAGCCCTTTTGCCACCATCCATCTTATCAGCGGGCTTTTGTCCTGTAAAGTTTTGGTCGGGATCTGGCTGTTTTTTATCGCAGGGTTGTCTGTCGATAAGCTAGGTTTAATTCCTTTTTTCTTTTTTGCCTTTGATTTGTTTCTATGTTTGCTTCCTTTCTTTGTTTTTATTTTAGTAGTTATAGCGACATTATTCTCCTTCTCCCCTTGCTCGTCTTCTGTTTCAACATCACAATCTTCAAAAGAGCTTTGTTCAGTTAAATCTGTCAGCTCTTTTGCAAAGTCTCCCACTAGCCCGCCTTCGGCTGATGCTATTGTAGGAGCCATAGCCATAGTTCCTAGATCGGTGTTGATTACAGAGTCAGTTAAATCAATGTCTATCTCGACGGTTGTATTTTGAATGTCTGTACATGGGCTAGGGATATTATCTTTGGCATTATCTTTAATGGTGGTTTTATCAGATGCCTCCCCCATTTGCCCAGTCTTCCCACTCGTTGCTAAAGAGAAGTTAGACTTTTTCAGTACCTGCTTTGCGGTGCTGCCGTCTTCTTGTTGTTGTCCTCCCGTCATGCCTGAGACTTCAATCGCCTCCGCAGGCTCTGCAAGGACAGCAAGTTTCATTTTCTTCTTTTTCTCCCCTTCCTTGCTGGTAGTTGAGGCATTTAGCGCGGTTGAGACAGCAGTTGAAGTAACGATAGCAGGCACCTCTCGAGAGGTATTCCCTGACATGCCCGGATTCTGTAAGGTCACAGGAGCAGCAAGCGCTGCTGTTGTCGGGCTCGATGAGCTTAACGAGCTTGGTTGAAGCGGTGCCTGCGCGGGTAAAGAAGGAGGAGGCGCCGGTTTGCCCGTAGTATTTTTGCTATTCCTCGTGACTCTGGGGGGGTTCTTCGGAGACATTCTTCTCCGTCTCCAAAGACTCGAAGCCTGCCGTCTCAGATGGCTCAGGTGTGTGAGCCCCGATGAGCTGAGCCCAGAGCCGCTGAGCAGACCGTGGATCGTCCGCCGAAGAAGCTCAGCTGTTGCGGTGAGAGAGAGCATCGGTACAAGTTTGACTTCGCTGGTTTTCCTCCCGGCACTGCTCGACTCCCTTACGTAGGTGTCAGCTCCAGTTCTTCTTATTTATTATTATTTATTTATTTCCGCTCTTTCTTTCGTGGTTTTCGTGGCTATCACATCTCCCTGTGGAGAGTTTAGAGAGGAGGCTCCGGGCGAGCTGCTGGCGTCGATCCTCACTCCGCCATCTTGAAAAGAGTATGTTTCATTTTTTAAGAGTAGGCCGTGGTCCATAGGGTCACTGCCTACCCTTTATAAATATTTTTGTCAACATCCAAACAGGGGAAGAATCATGCAAGCCATGCACTCCTGGACCCCCCTGGTTGTCTAGTTTTAAAAAATGTGCATCTTTGCTAGGTTTCCTCAAGTGCTGGCTGAGCTAAGGCCAAAAACCCATAGCTACACACATTGTAAAAAAAAGGTCAGTTTTCACTGCAAAAATTTGATTTGTCTATGTTGCGATTGGGGCCCTTTCCTGTCACTGTCACTAGGCCTACAGACAAAAGTGAGAGAGCATTTTTATCAGGAGACATTTGGGGCAATTTCCTGTCATAGGCACGAGGCCTACACACACCAGTGAGGTAGTATTGTATTTTGGTAGACTTGGGGGAATGCTGGGTGCTAGAAAATGAGTGTCTCCCCTCAGATTCTAGAAGTTTCCATCACATAAATTATAGGTCAAAGTTTGATGTTGGCAAGAAAATCTGAGTAAAACTACCAAGTGACAGCCAAGCAAGTCATGCTCCCCTGGACTCCCCTGGTTGTTTAGTTTTAGAAAATGTGTGCATTTGCTAGAATTCTCTCAGTACTGGCTGAGCTAGGGCCCAAACTCCACAGCTGCCCACATTCCAAAAAAGGGTGCATTTTCTGTTGACAAAATGTGATGTGCCTATGTTCCATTTGGGGCCTTTTCCTGCTGCAGTCACTAGACCTACACAAAAAAGTGAGGTAGCATTTTTATCGAGAGACTTGGGGAAATGCTAGGGGATAGGAAATTTGTGGCTCTCCACAGATTCCAGATGTTTTCCTGACAGACGTGTGGAAAATGTGTGTTATTAGTCAAATTCTGAGGGCTGCAAAGGCCTCTGGGTAAAATTACTTAGTGAGAGCCACATAAGTCACCTCACCCTAGACTCCCCTTGTTGTTTAACTTTCAAATATGTCCAGGTTTGGTAGGTTTCCTAAGCTGCCAGGTGAACTTGGGGCCAAAATCCACAGCTACTCACATTGCAAAAAAGGGTGTGTTTTCTATGGAAAAATGTGATGTGCACACAAGTGAGGTATCATTTTTATCATCAGACTAGATGGAACAGTAGGTGGTTAGAAATGCGTGGCTCCCCATAGATTCCTGAACTTAGCCTCACATAAGTGTGAGGAAAATGTGTGTTTTTAGTCAAAGTTTGAGGTTTGCATGCGATTCTGGGAGATAAAAAATGTAACTCACCCCACCTTGGATTCCCCTAGGTGACTAGTTTTAAAAAATGTATAGGTTTGCTGGTGTTCCCTAGGTATTACCAATTGGATGTTGCTGCATTTGTGCAATCCAAATGTAAGCCAGCGTGTAAGGAAAAAAACATTTTGAAAAGTACCCTCTCAACCACATGCTAATATGGGTTCCCACAAATTCAGAGATGTACAAATAACTACTGCTCCTAAACTCCATATCTTTTACTCATTTCAGAAATACATAGATTTCCCTGATACCCATGTTTTACACTACATATTTCACCATATGAATTAGTCAATTCTCTGTACACAATGAAAAACCATTGTATGAAACCGCTCAGTTGTTGGCTCTGGGTACCTCCGATTTTTAGAGAACCTACAAACCCTATATAACCCCACAACCATATAGGTATTGCTATTGTAAATCGTCATCGTGACAAAAGGTTATAGATGAAAATGTTGTCACAAATGGCTATTTTTCCCTACTCATTTTAATATTTCCTTATTTCGGCAGTTAGTTTATTTGGGAAAACCTTGAGGGATCTACACATAAGACCCTTTGCTGGGGCCTAAATTGTTTCTACTGTTCAGAAATCTATGGCTTTCCTGGATCACCCATGGGTTTCGCACTGATTTCCAGTACACATGAAACTGTAAATAGTTTGAGAGCACAAAAAATAGAAAAAATGGGTTACCGTCTTGAAAAATGCCATAACTGTGGTATAAAACTAGTTTTTTTTATTCAGCTCTGCATGCTCCTAAAAGCTGAAAAGATGGTGACTTTCGCACAGCAAACTATTGGCAGGTGTCTTTTTTGGGGAAAAAACAGACACTTTTATCTGGAGAACTTTTTTCCTTTATTTCTTCAAAAACTTCAAATTTACCAATATTTTGCCTATTTTCTCAGTCCCCTCAAGGGGAATTCACAAACCCTGGGTGCCTTTAAAATTCCCTGAATAATGGAAAAAAAGGATGCAATTTTGGCGTGCATACCTTAAGCGGACAAATAGTTATGGAGGTTTAAGCGTGAACTACACCAAATAACCAACAAAAGCTAAGAGCTGGAGGAGGAAAGGCCAAGCAGTTAAGGGGTTGACAATGCATATAGTCAGTTGTCTGCAGCAGGCTATAATGGGATAGCATGGTACTTTTATCTTCTGTTTAATCAGGAACTTCCAGGAAGGAATTTTAAAAAATGTAAAATGAAGTCCTGATACATGGCCAAAATATAAAATCTCTCACTTGGGCTAGAGTGAACAACTGCCCTGCTTGCTCCCCACTCATGGGTTTGCTTATTATTTTCTGGGCACTCTTTATGGTCTTCTATCAGGGAAGTTCTATAGAAACAGTAGTTCTATGGAGGCATTATTCTTGAAGCTTAGTTTGTCAATCCACAGAAAAATTAAGATCCAGTCAGATTTTTAGAATAACTACTAACCCTATTGAAAAACACAATTTATATGCAAACCTGCACCACACATATTAATTGTAAATATCTTAAAGCTTTGATTATGTTCTGTTATTTTGTGGTCAACAGCAGTATTTATTTTATGAATCTACATAGTTGTGAGGGTTACATCAAAATGCTCAATGATGAAGTTATATTGTTAACTTTTAGAGACACTGATATAATCAGACAAGTCTAGCCCATATTGTATTTCCAGAAACCCATTCCCAAAGTCACTGTGAAAAGCATGGGGACACAATTTTCTGCAGACTGGTTGCAGGCCCAGCTCTTGCTGGATTGTTCATGCTGTCATTTGCACATATTTTGAGGAGTCCAGTGCATTGCTTTTGCACACTTTTGTGGTATATGAGCATGTGCATGTCTGCCCATGAGCTTGAAGGTCTGCTCTAATTCGAATTCCACTCTTGGGTTTCTAAAAATGTATTAGTTATTTTTGACAAACTTTAAATTTGTGCAGAACCTTGCTATTTCTTTTACTGATCAAGTGTCCCAGTTAGCTAATTTCACCCTAAACGTTGATATAGGCATGTGTATTTTCAAACATTTTCCCAGGGGCCAAAAAGTTTGGTCAGTGATGTGACTGAGGGTGCAATTGACGGTTTGGACAGGAGGGGGTTGTTGGTTGGCTGGTTGTAGGGGAAGTGTAGCATATACATCTTGTCGTTGAATTACACAATGTGAAACCAGAAAACCTGGGATTATTCCCAGCTTCCCCACTTAATCAAATTGTGCGATCCTAGGTGATTGTTTTATTTCACTTTCACTCCTTTATCTTCATTATCACAGGTAAGAGGACCTCGAAATGCATGACTTCAGGATTTAAACTGTACAAAAACATCTCCGGTGTTTAATTAAAAACACTATAATGTTGCTCATGTACAATAGGAACAAACGCCACGCGAAGAGTGCACATAGCAAATGACTTGCCACTTAGTTCACTACTGCCATTGTTATCATGTTGGGGTGGGGGAGAATGGATTTTTATAAATTCATGTTTGAAAACTATTTGATCAAAAAAGTACTTCTCAATGGACTGATATAACCTGATGTACCAAGATGAAAATTCTTTGCACTTTAAAGAAATAATGGAGCATAATTACAAGGAAACTGTCGGAGCGCAGCATTAACCCCTTAGCTGCGCCGAACGTTCCGCGCTAGTGCGGAACGTTCTATTGAGCGAGCGGGGCCGCGACGGCCAACGGATGTGCGCAGCACTACAAAGGTAGTGCACGCGACGGCCGTTGGCTGTCAGAAGCAGCCATGAGGTTAAGTCGAGATTGCTAGCGCCGAGCTCTGATTGTTTCCAAACATAGGGATGCGCCATACTTACAAGAATGCGGTGAACCTCTGCATTTTCCCTAGTGCTAGAGCTAAATGTAGCTGTCTAGCGCCAACGCAGGCACCCTTGCATCATAGTGCAAGGGTGCCTGTGTTGCGAGGAATGTTTGTTCATGTGCAGGAAGGTGGCCCTTCCTCCACATAAACAATCAGTAATGGTGATTTGTAACTTCCATGTGTTCTGCATTATGCAACTCACATAGAAGTTACAACTCGTCATTTTTTAATGATTATTTATGTGCAGTAAACAAAGAGCAATAAATAATTTCTCCTGGTTTCACCAGGCTTTCTCTGGTCTTATTTTTGACCCTGTCCCATATTTACTTGACCCTTGACCCTTGTAAATAGGGGGCAGCGTCAAAAAGCAATGGGTGTTGTAGCAGAACACATACAGCAACACCCATTGCCCCCACCTTTCACACTAGGTGCTGTTTGAAAGGGGGCCTTATTCACAAGGCGCCGTTAAGACACGTTAAGTGGCTTAACGCCGCCTTGTAAATAAGGCAAAGGGCTTATCACCACCTACATGTTACAAAAGTGACGGTCTGGTGTCGATAAGCTCTTATAAATATGCCCTAAAGTCTTTTCAAAATTCAAAAAGTTCATCATATTTTTACAATTTTGCTGCGCGATGTTTTTAAAAATGGAGATGTTTCTAAAGTTAAGTGCTGCAGGAGACCCTAGTTACTTCCTTTTTTAATGCAATTAACCTTTAAATAAATGTTTGCCCGTTTATTGAACACCTTTTTAACGTTTCTGCTGAGTCGAGTAAACAGCAGTCCGGTGCTGCTGTGGACCAGGGGGCCATACCTAAATGTCAGGAGAGCCGCATTTAAGTATCACTGAAAGAGACATCACAAATCCATCGACTTTGATGATAAGGCAGAAAGTGACATCACGTGATTTTTTACCTATAGCACAGGTCATTGTACTGTAGTGAAACAGTCTCTTTTGTAAACTCAATTTGTGATTATGTTTCGAAAGCCATATCTTAATTAGGCCTTGATTTTTATATAGGGTGGGATAGCGGGTAATGTTTTACTAGCAGTGGGATAACTAATACTGTGGTAAATGCCTCCTATTTTGAGTTTTGAAAGAGTGAATGCAACATAACACACAGAATTAGTGTTCATTGCGTTTACTCAGGGGCGGCCTTAAGCATGTGCAAGCTGTGCACCTGCACAGGGCCACAAAACCCTAGGGGCCGCCACGCCAATATATATCCTTAATATAATAATCCTCTGAGGATGGATACATATTTGCGTGGCGGCCCCTGGCAGGGATTTGGCGGCCTCCGGCGCTGTTCCACTTCCAAATACCCTGACCCCCCCCTCTTCCGGGGCCCCCTACCTACGCTCCCTGCTCAGGGCCGCCTAGAGCCGCCCCTGGTTTACTGCAGTAATACGGCCTGTATTAGTTTTTTTCCATGGCATTTTCTCTCCGATAAATTTCACCTGATTTTATTTGCAAAATATGTCAGGAAATATTAAATGGGTGTGTGGTACATAAAAACACTGCAATGCGGGGGGCGTGGCTTGCGCGCCGCTTCTACATGGCGTGTTGCGCTTGAGCTCCGTGGCGAGTTTGTCCCGTTGAGCGATTTTCTTCACTTCTGGCTGCCCTTCTTCGCGGAAAAGGGAAACCTCTTCAGCGGAACATGCGGAGAGTTGATTGAGGCTGTTTTCCTGTTTGTTTGCTCACCGGCTGCATGAATTCCGCCGCTCGCTTCAAAGGCGCTCGCATTCCTTACGAGCGGCCGCCATTTTCCCGCTCTTGACGTTCCTGTCATTTTACTTCAGAGGCGCCGCCATGGATACAAACTTGCAGTGCCGCTTGTCTTCCTAATGCGTTTCTTCCATGAGGCTTACTACTGGTAACATTTTTGTCTTTTTTCTATTATTTCATTGCTGCTTGGCTGGTTTTTAAGCTGCTCACGTGCTGTTTGTTTCTCAGAGCGCTTCTGTCATAAGAGGTGTCGACATTTTTTCCTACTACTTTAATATTGTGCTCCCCTGCTCTGCACATTCCCTCGCTGCTAGAAATATCCTGGCACACATTGGACGTGAGCGCCTATATATATTTTTCTGTGTCATTCTGCGCAACTCCTGTGTTCCTATCTCTCTCAAGTGGTACTCTTGCAGTATTCTACTTCACAGCTGCAACTATGAATCGGTCTACGACCACCAAAGACTCAAAAGATGTGGGCACGTCGTTGAAAAGACTTAAGTCACTCTCTCCGTCGCCCGAGTCTCCTCAGGCAGACACTGCTTCCACGTTGGATACCATTTTGGCGCGCCTTAATGAGGTACATGAAATTGCGCAGTCAACAAAAACTAACACAGACTTGTTACAAGTGGAGGTGTCTGCTATCAGAAATGACTTTAAAGCCCTCTCTCTTCGTGTGTCTGCCACAGAATCACGAATCAGTTCTGCTGAGGATGGTATGCACAAACAGTCCAGATCTCTCACCCACTTGGAGCGCTCAATGGCGGCATTGCGCAGAGATCTCACTGAGCAGGAGGACCGTAATCGTAGATCTAATCTGCGTATTTTTGGTGTTCCGGAGGATTCGGAGAAGGCTTCTTCTTCTATGATAGAGTTTTTATCTCATTGGATCCCGGACACCTTACAAATCTCATTCCACAGAGAGTTTGAGATTGAAAGAGCACACCGTGTTCCAACGTTTCGACCTAAGACAGCAACCCAGCCAAGAGCAATTATTTTTAAGCCTTTACGACATCAGCACACTGAGTTGATTCTCTCTCATATGCGGAAAGTTAAACAAGTCAGCTGGGACGGTCATCGCATCTCCATTTCACAAGACTTTGCCAGAGACACAGTTATAAGGAGGAAAGGCTTCCTGAATCTTCGGAAACGTCTGTCTGTAATGGGAATCCCTTTCTCTTTTTCTGGTCCTTCAAAATTTCGCATCACTCATAAAGGTCGCTCTAGAATCTTCGATGAGCCAGCGGACTTGGCTACCTTCCTGGACAACCAGTTGGAGATAGAGATGGAAATCCAAAGAGCAACTTCGCAGACTCCTGGTTCTTCGGGTACTTGAACTGTTTCTTGTTTGTTTCTGGTTGTATTTTTTTTGAATGCCTGCTTCTGATCTCTCTCCAGTTGGCTTCTTTGCCGGTCTCTCCTTCTTGCTTTGTTCGTGCTCACTCGGTTCTTCTTTTTCTTCTTTTTCTTCTTGTTACTCTCGATTTTCTCTCTTCTTCGTATGTTTCTTCTTTTTCTGTGTGAACACTTTTTGTTTCTCCACTGTTTTCTTCTCTTGTATTATACTCATATCCACATTCTAGCTTTGTTAGTTCTTAGCTGTCGTCCTTTTCTGCTCCTCCTAATCACTTCTCTAACATTTCATTCCTTTTTCTAGTACGGGTCTTTTTCTTTTTCTTTTTATCTACCATTTCTCCTCTTTTTCTCCATATCTGCGCCCTTACAGTCCTACTTTCTTCCTTATATATCTGACTTTCTTAATCTTATCCTATACAGTTATGCCTTTTCCTCATTTATGATGCGATCTTTTACTATGAGTATATTATATGCCTTGCATTTATCTACTGTTTAGGATGTACCTTATATATTTACTGTGTTATTACTTATTTTACTAAGATTATTCATTATACATATATCTACTGCTAAGATATTGGTATATTATATTTGGTGTAGTTCTCTTCAGTATTAGGTTTGATGTTTCTTTCTCTTGTTCCTTTCTTTCTTTTCTTTCTCTCTTTATTCATTTACGGTGCTGTTTTCTTGACAGTTCCTTTCTCATACATCTCTATTTTCTTACTTCTTTAATTCAACTTCATACTACTGACATATGCTGTTAGAGTTTGTTCTTTAAATATGGGGTTAGGTTTTACGATATGTATTTTATTCACTTCAATTTTATATACTATTCAGGCTTTCTCTCATATGAGTTTTTGGTTGATATTTATTATATTATTGTGACATATCCTAGCTAGCTCTTTCGCTAAGTGGTGTTTTTACCCTACACTGCAATGTAGCACTCTTTCATTATCAATTTTATTCTTTCCATTGTAACGATGTTTTCCGATAGTACTTGTTCCTTGTTACCAGTTCTGTTTTTCCTGCTATCAGCTGTTATATTTTAGAATTGGGCTACTGTTTTACCCACTATTGCTCCTTGTACGGGGCCCTTGCTCGCTTTTTCCACGTTCTCCCTTGCATGATGTGGGTCTTTTTTAGACCTTCCCTCCTACTTCTTTTCTCTCTCCTTTCTATTCTCTTGTCATCTCTTCTTTCTCTTTTTTTCTCCTGGTCCTCCCACAGGCGCGCTCCCACTGTATTTCTTTTGTTTCATGGTTGGTCCCTTGTCTTTATGATGTATTTTCTCTTTCTACTATCAGTGTCGTCTTCTGTTTACCCCTCTCTTTCTACATGCCAGGCTTAAATGTGTTATCCCTCAATGTTAAGGGGTTGAATCATCCGGTAAAGAGGTCGAAAATTTTGGATTACTGTAAGTCTCTCTCTGCAGATTTGGTTCTTTTTCAAGAGTCCAAGATCACTAATAGAGAAGCCTTGTTTTTGAAGAAGGATTGGGTTTCGGATGTTTCTTGTTCTGATGCCTCCGGCAAACGGAATGGGGTTGTTACTTTAATCTCGAGGAACTCTGGTTTATCAATAATTTCTTCTAATCATGATTCTGAGGGTCGGTGGTTGTTATCTAAATTGTCGGATGGTCAGCACGATTTATATGTTATGAATATCTATGCTCCGAACGCTGATGATCCCACTTTTTGGAAATCCATTACCAACACATTGAATAACACCCCACATGCTGGTAATCTCATTGTAGGTGGCGATTTTAATTTACCGATGGACCCTCTCTTAGATAGGAATTCTTCATTTCAGTTTCGTCCTCCAAAATCCCACAAACAAATGCTTAACATGTGTTCCATCTCTCATCTTCAGGATATCTGGCGTCTTCATAATCCCACTGGTAGTGATTTTTCTTTCTTCTCTTCGCCTCACTCTTCCTTCTCTCGTATTGACTATCTCCTAGTTCACTCTTCTCTTCTCTCATCTTCTTCCGCTCCGATTATACACCCTATTGTGGTCTCTGATCATGCTGCGGTCAGTTTCACGCTATCATCTTTTGCCCCTAAACCACGTTCTCGTTCATGGAGATTAAATACTGAGGTCCTATATGACTCTTCCCAGGTTGCTGAATTTTCTACAGCTATAGATACTTTTTTCCGTGAAAATGAGGGTTCTGTCTCTTCCCCGATCGTTTTATGGGACTCTTTTAAATGCACGTTCCGGGGTCAGGTTATCAAATGTATGTCCAAGCGTAACTCATCGATTAAAAAAGAACTTACAGATTTATCTTCTGAAATCAAAACTCTTGAAGCCTCCTTCCGGCATACTAAGGATCCGTCTTGCTTACAACAATTAAAATTCCTCAAATACAAATATAATACAATTGTTACTAAAAGGGCTCATATTGGTGTCCAAGCACAAAAGTCCAAGAAGCTACTATTAAAGAATAGGGCTGGGAAACTTCTAGCTGCTACCTTAAAATTTCAAGATTGTTCTTTTAAGTCCTCGCAAATCTCTTCTATTACGGACCACACCGGATCTAAAAAATTCCACACAGAAGAAATCCTTGAAGTTTTTCGCGACTTCTATAATAAATTATATACTCCTTCTCACCAATCCTCTTTTGCCCAATGTCAAGATTTTTTAAAATCAATTCCGATTCAGTCAGTTTCTGAGGAAGATCGCTCTATTCTAAATGACCCTATCTCTTCTGAAGAAATAGTGAATGCTATTAAGGCCACACGTTCTGGTAAAGCCCCTGGCCCTGATGGCTATCCAATCTTATTTTATAAAACATTTCTTCCTTCGCTTGTCCCTAAGTTACAATCGGTCTTTAATTCTTTTGTTCAGAATGGTTCTGTTTCTGGTTCGGCTGCTGAAGCCACCATTGTTGTGATTCCGAAAGAGGGGAAAGATCATTCGGATCCTACAAACTTCCGTCCTATTTCCCTCCTAAACATGGAAGCAAAGATTTTTGCTAAAATCCTAGCTAAACAGTTAGAATCCTTTATTCCCCATCTGGTGCATCCTTCTCAAACTGGTTTTGTAAAAGGTCGTCTGGCAAGGGATAATATACGCACTTTCTGTCATATTATCGGTGCTGCCAAGAGATCGCATCTCCCTGCTGCGGCCTTGGCCCTTGATGCGGAAAAGGCCTTCGACAAGGTTTCTTGGCCATTCCTTCGAGCTGTCTTATGCGCACATAACCTCGGAGACTCTTTCATTACTATGGTAATGTCTCTATATTCCCAACCTAAAGCTAATATTAGAGTTAATGGTGCTACGTCTTCGTTTTTTAATCTTAGTCAGGGCACGAGACAGGGATGTCCCTTGTCCCCTCTCTTATTTTTATTATCTATTGATCCTCTTCTCCGGCTGATTGACTTACACCCTGATGTAAAAGGTTTTTCTTTTGGCCCTCATTGTCTTAAAACTGCCGCTTACGCGGACGATGTTCTAATTTTCTCGGATGATATCGCCTTGGCCATCCCTGCTATCTCTGACACCATCTCCTTGTTTTCAACGGTCTCGGGTTACACCCTAAATAAGGATAAGACGGAGATGTTCCCTTTAAATGCCTATTGTTTTCCTGCTCATATGGGTTTGGCTGGTTTTAAGTGGCAATCTAAACATCTCAAGTATCTGGGAATTTATTTCTGTTCTACTCTTCATGCCACTGTGGCCTATAATGAATCTCAGACTCTCCTCAAGGTCCGTAGTCTTTTGGATACATGGTCTCCAAAACATATCTCATGGTGGGGTCGCCTACAAACTCTAAAAATGATGATCACGCCGATTATTAATTTTGTTTCCTCCATGCTCCCGCTTAAATTGTCTGTTTCCTTCTTTCGAGAAATTGATGCTCTAACATCTAAATTCCTTTGGAATGGCAAACGAGCTCGTTTAGCATACAAATATTTGCGTCGACCCTGTGATATGGGAGGTTGTAATTTTCCTGATTGGGAGAAGTACCAAACAGCTTTTTTGGCCTCTCAGGGTGCGTTGTGGTTCGCTCCTCCAACTCATCATGTTCCCTCTTGGTTGCTCATAGAACAAGATTTGGCATCACCTTTACCTATTGCCTCTTTTTGTACTACATCGTCTTTGCATATTCTGTTTTCCCGGTCTATTATTATTGATACAATTGCTGCGGTCAAGAAATTAGATAGGAAGGTGGCCATTCCTCTGCATAAAACTAGATGGTCTTCTATTTGGAGAAACTCCAAAATCAAGCTTAATATTACTCCCACCCTCATGGCATATTGGGCAGCAAAGGGTATCTCTCTTGTTCAGCATCTGTATAGTGCCTCCGGGGACCCCTTACCGTTCTCTTCCTTGGCTCATAAACACTCTTTGACAAATCTCGACTTTTATACCTTTCTTAAAATCAAGGTTGCCGTCTCTAAAGTCCGTCTTCACCCCTCTTCCTCCACCATTTCGCTTTTCCACATCTGGATCAAATCTGGTCATGTTGCCTCTAAAATATATAAATTTCTGTCCTCTACTTCGCTTCCTGATCAGACGGTTGTCCAACAAAAATGGTCACGTCATTTTGATCATAACATCACGGACCATATCTCATCCGAAGCTTGGCAATCCATTGGTAAATTAGCTCTCCGTAATAAAATAGCTCCCTCCCTTATGCAGTCCAAGTTTTTTTCGATCAATCTTCTCCATTGGACGCCTGTACGTCTTCATTCGCTCAACCTTAAAGACGATGATCTCTGCTGGAGTTGCAGTTTGGAGGCTGGGGATTTTCCCCATATGTTTTATCACTGCTCCTTACTTAAACCTTTTTGGGACCTCATTCAGAAACATTTATCTCTTATTTTTAACATTGAGCTACATCTCTCCTTTCCCTTAGTCTTATTAGGTCCCTTGGCTGCTCCTACCCCTCTCCCTTTGGACCCTTTGGAATTACAGTTACTAGATCTTCTCTTGACGGTCGCGGTTAAAATCATTCTTATGGAATGGAAATCTTTTTCGTCTGTCTCTTACCATACGTGGTGGGCGTGGATATCCTTTTTACGCAGTGCCCACACCTCGGTCGATCTAGCACACCTTACGCCTTCCATTTCTAATGGGGTTTGGACAGCCTTGGGTGATTATATGGAACTCTCCTCGAAAGGGTTAGTCCCTCAGTTCCCTGTTGATTTGTCTGTCTAATTTTTAACCTGTTCTTTGTTCTAGATTATGTTAGTCCTGTGGGAATCCTTCTTTTTCTTATTTCTGCTTTCCTGTCCTCTCTTCCCTTTCATCTCTTCTGCTACTATTTTCTTTGCTTTTCTACTTATCTTTATCTTCTTCTGTTTCCTCCCTTGTCCGCATTCCTAAATCAGAAAGTGATACGGTTTGTTTTTGCTTGCGGAAGGCCTATATTGGATCAGATCCTCTATTTCTCATCGATTTCTTTTGAATCTTATTCACAGATATTTTACTCACTTCCCAAGTTGAGCTCATGTTGGTATTTTTTCAGCTTGTGGCCGAATGTATCACTTATATTGTATTTGGTTTTACTATTTGTATAATTTTCTTTCTCAATAAAATCTTCTTGAAATCAAAAAAAAAAAAAACACCGCAATGCAGTAAGTACACCACGTGGTAACTAAGGCACCACTCACAATCGCACAATCTTTCGTTTGTGATGGTATTGCATTTTTTTCCCACTATCCACAATAAAGCCCTTATTAAGATATCATCTTAAAACCAAAATCTTCAGCTTGTGTTATGTTTTCGAATTCCTGAGCCAGAGAATGCCGCAATAACTTTCTGAGCTGAAGGTACCAGAACACCACATAATTCCCACTCTCATAAATCCAGTTCACGCTTCAGATTTCAGTGACTTTCAACGTATTTTTGTATTCTTGCTGGGGGGGGGCATGATGAGCCGAGTAGCCTCTGAAATGTAAATTTTGAAGACGAGATTTATAAATGCCCAAGTTTCATGTTCTATGAAATGTGCAAAATGTTGCATTGCATGATTTCCTTTCACCCACCTGAGACTCATTCAGGCAGAAAATGTTTCACCAAGTCATTTTCTGCTTCAACTAGCTTCCTGCCAGTATCTCGCATTAATTAATCTTTTCACACAAAGTATGCCCTCGGGTGAAAAGAGTCACTCGAGATACCAGTACGCCATATTTCGCTCCATACTTTTGCAGAAAAAAAACTTGCCATTTCTCACACATAAATGAGTATTTCAGAGTTTGATTTCTCCATAATAAGAAGCAGACTAATTATGTGGCAACAGAGTGACCAAATGGCTAATGTAGAAATAGCTTGCATATGCACATGCGGAAATATAAAAATGCCTGCTTAGATATTTCACAGACACAAACACACCCAGAAAAGATAATTAGCTACTCATTTGTGACTCTCACTAAAAAAAAAAAACTCGTTAGATATTATACAACACACAAACCCACACAACCATCAGTCCCTGCCCCTGAGGGGCGTAGCTAGGTGTGGGGGGGGAGGGGTTAGGGTGTTAGGGTGTTACACCCCCAAATAAATGATAAATAGTTGGGTACAGTTGCTTTCAGTCTGGTATGGTACATGTCTGTCGGATTGTAACAGGAATTTTTACACACACAGACAAACATGCACCCACACTCTCTGTTTTGAAAGTCTTCAAACAGGCTGGTTATTTTTCAAAATATTGTGGGCCTCATTTATGAGGTTTTGCTGTAAGGAAGCGGAATGCCCCCAGCAACACTCATTGCACGCCCCTTTAACGCAGAACACTGCGTTAAAGGGACTGATATTTATCAGGCAGCAGTACGCCAAAAAAAGCAGGCTTCTGCGCCACGGAACTTCACAAAAAGTGAAGTTCCGATGGCGCAAGGGGCCACGCCAATATATATCCTCAATATAATAATCCTCTGAGGATGGATACATATTTGCGTGGCGGCCCCTGGCAGGGATTTGGCAGCCTCCAGCTCTGTTCCACTTCCAAACACCCTGACCCCCCCCCCTCTTCCGCGGCCCCGCTCTTCTAGCAATCTGCATTCCTCTCCCTTTTTACTGTTCCTTGGGCCCCTCTCATACACCCTGCTTGTCATATAACGTATTTTAACATTACATGCCAGTGTAAAGCTCAACCCCCCAATCTTCCTGACCAAGCTACGCCCCTGCGCCCCCACCACCATTCAACCATATTCCTGCTTTGGTGACTAGTTTATTCGTAAGTGTCCTTCCATGGCAATCCCACTCACAATCCCGCACTCTTTCGTTTTTGGTGGTATCGCAATTTTACCGGCTACCCATAATAAAGCGCTTATTAGGATATCATTTTAAAACAAAAAAAATCACAGCTTCTATTTCAGGCAGACACAGCTGTTTATTTTCATCAACAAAATGGTTATAGGAAGACAAACTTTGGTTATGGTTATTACCACAGGCGCAAAATACCACCCATCACAAAAGGTGAAATATGTAAATGCTAAAATCCACTCTTCTGGGTTACTGTTGTTGATACAATTACCATTGCTTATAAATACATTACTCTACTTATGAATTAAAATATGTTATGAACGGCTGCATTTTTTTAACAGCAGCAGTAGTTTCTTAACTTTGGTAGTATTCGTTTAGACGCTCAAAGTGCACGAAAATATGTGTTTTAACTGACATTTTTATCTCCAGCAGTAATTCCATATCTTTAGCGATAGTATATCATTGAGAAATAAAAGCCTCCTGAGCTGTGATTTTAGAAGCGCTGTAATATACTCTTGGTAGTATTTCTTCCATAATGAGGTCCACTGAGTCATATTTTGGTGTATCCTATTTATAGGTTGATGAAAAGCCAATTGTTTCAATTGACCTTGTTTCCTGGATTCATATGTTCTGAAGAGTAATTTTAGCTAAGAGCAACACTTTCATTGTAAAAACCACAATATCACACACTATCTGGCTTACACCTCATCCAAAGCGTGATGTCTGAAAATTGGAGCCGGTAGTAAAATTTGAATTAACACTTTCAGGGGCCTGTTGGCAAAGCTAAATTTGGCAGTAAAAGTAAGTGTACAACCATTTTTGAAACTTTTATATAGCATAAACTTGGCCCAATGGCATTAGACACTTAACATAAAAACTAGACTTTTGTGGGAATATTTAAAATAAAGTGGCAAAGCGTGTCGGTAAACCAAGAAGGCTAACAACACTTTTCATCACTTTAGAAACACAGGGCTGCACCATATATAATAGAATATGGTGCAGCACTGCGTTTCTCCCTGCCCTGGTGCTAACTTTAGCTGCCTAGGGTACCTTCCTACACATAGACAGTCATAGGCAATTTACTGTTTTTAGGTGTGCATGGAAGCAAAAATTTGGTGAAATTAAGCATTTTTCCTCGTTCCTCCTGTTTAAGACCTGGGAGCAAATTTACAAGCCCCCGTCTTGTGCCTCCTAATTACACACTCCCCTTGAAAATAGGAGGCAGCGTCAAAATCAATGGGTGTTGCAGTGGAATGCCCACCGCAACACCTATTGTCCTCCACTTTCACACTAAATACAGTGTGAAAGGGTGCCTTATTTACAAGGCAGCGGTAAGACATGTTAAGTGGCTTAATGCTGCCTTGTAAATAAGGCGAGGCTCCTATCACCATCACAGCATCACTGAAAGTGACGTTGTGGTGGCAAAGGGTATTGTAAATATTCCTCTCGATTTTTAGGCACAGGGAGATCAAGTGATTTACTCAGAATCACAAGATGTTGAGCCAATGCCATGACTGGCTCCCCAGTTCAAGAGTCAGCAGCTTTGGCCGTTACACCACATCTTTTCCAAATTTACCCCAGTCACCTCTGCCAGGATTCATAAAGGGAATCCTAATGGGCATAAGAGGTTTTATGTGTGTGGCCAGCTTTGCACTTGTGGTGGAGATTTCAGCAACCGTAAATCCCGCTCAAATATTCCTGGCTGTTCCAAGGCGTAATTAGCCTTCGAAGTTTTGGAACTCCCAAAAGCAAGCACATTCGTGAGCATTCACAAACTACTATCATTCCCTTTTCCTGCATGGAAGGAGCTGTCAAGTGCTGGTGTAAATGGTCTTTCCAGGGTGGGAAGGGAAATAGATCACCTCAAGATCTCGTTGTGGTACAGCAGAGAAAGGGGTTTCGCGACAAGAAAACTGTGGGACTTCCATAGGAATCCGCATGGAAGCCTGCACCAGACACAATTTTCCATTTGCATTCCTTGAAGAGTTCATGAATTGGAAAAAATAGTAAATATTCACTCAGGGGTACATTTAAAAATACAAGTGTAGTTTTCCAACTTACTTTGTGACTAGGACCCCCACAACTGATTACACTGGTGGTACATCCTGAAGCAGCCAGCTATGGTCAGTGTATGACTATGCCTTGTAATATGTTGGTTTAAAACACAGTATATGCTTAGATTGAAAGAACAGTACTGCCCTTTTATAGTCACAGGCTGAGCTCAAAATCAAAGTATGAGAACTTTATTTTAAGTAGACAACCATTCATCAAATAAATAGGCTTGAACAAAAAATGACAGTACTGTCCAATTGGAGAATAAGAAGGTAATATGCAAGATAGCTCTTGGAACTAGTGGTTGCCGTGTTTCTCTTTCCTTACTATGCATTCTTGATTTGCCCTGTGATAACTGATTTTATGTTTCAATTGTATATCTTGTTATTCAGTTGCTGTCATTGTCGGTGCATGATGGCAGCACTTTGAAGAGATCTGCTGCCGTATGCAGTAAATTTGTTTTGGGGGAAAAATTAAAAAATTAAAATTATAACCTAATAAGCTGATTTCGATATTTTTATTGCTGATCAGTGTTACAGCTACACATAAAGATACCAAAACATAATTGTGGCTGGAGAAAAAAAATTAAGCCTGTCTTGATGTTTTGAGACAAATAGAAATGGATTCTGGTTGTATAAATATGCATTTTCAAGGGTGTCACTTGTACTGATTCTCAAGGCTTTTAAGTTATGTAACAGAAAGTGTAGGATGATGGAAGAAATGCACAGGGTGAAAAGTTTAAACAGCCTTACTATTAAAAAAAAAGCATTTTATGTGGCACAGTATTATTTTCAAATATTTGACCATGAAACAACTTTTTATGAAATGTATAAATTATGTGCAAAGGTAAAAAAAACATAATTTTGTGGTAAACGCTGGAGCCACAGAGTTGTATAAATCCACTGGCCCCCACCATTGTACATTATTTTATTAACATGTTATTCATGAAAGGTAAACAAAACCTAAACATTCAAATGCCAATCAATGTCCACTGTTAGGTTTACTATGAAGAAAATATTTTTTTTTCAGAAAATTGCCCGAATTTTTTTTACACATATTACATAAAATCCATTATAGGAAGCATGTAATTGGGACCTGAATATTGCCATCTTGGGGTCTAAGTGACACCACTCGGTTACGTATTCCCACTTGCTCTCTCTTCCGCAGTTATAGTTGGGTTAGACTTATCATAGGAAGAGCCTTGTTGTTTTTTTGCTAATAACTTTCGCTCCGTTTGACGAATCTTCATGAAATTTTCCAAATTAAAGTACATTCATTTCAGCTCCTTCCTGAAATGTTTTGTGGTGATCCGTCAATTGGAGAGGGTGGGTTGGACGGGTAGGAAGGCGGCGAGAAAAAAGAGGGGTCCCAAATTGCAAAATCCCTATTCAATTTCCACAGGGTATAGGGAAATAGCGCAACTGCCAAAATGGATGAACGGAATTTCCAAATTTGACACAAAGCTAGATCTTTACCCAGAAAGTAGAATTTTTGTGATTTGGAGCAAATTCGTCAAGTAGTTCTGGAGAGATTAAGGTTCAAAATGTATCGATATATTGACAGTTAGGCTAAAATAAAAAAATTCAAGCCTTCTTATTGGCCGATGGACCTTTTTTGGAGCAAGTACTTTAACGGGCTAATGCCATCATGAGAAGAAATGTTGTGGTAGCCTTAGATCTATGTCACTTTAACCTTTGTTTTCTTCAGTGAAAAAAAAATACAAACACACACACACAAATATATATATCAGTAGCGGTCGGTGGTGGGAGTAGCTGCCGGGTGGTGACGTGGGGAGGGGGTAGTAATCTATGGGTTATGGAGGATTACAGGTAAGTAAACATATAAATAAATAAAACAAATTTGGTTGCGTGCAGTGCATCCCCAAATGCGATGCAGTGCACGCAAGGAAATTTGTTTTATTTATTTATATGTTTACTTACCTGTAATTCTCCGTAATCCATAGATTACTACCCCCCTCCCCACATCACCGCCCGGTAGCTACTCCCACCACCGACGGCTACTGATATATATTACATATATATATATATATATATGCGTAATTGCAATTATAGGTATATTTATCTAGTGCTTACTTCCCCAGACAAGGCATTGAAGCTCTTTAAACAGGGCAGCACACTGCTCTGGGAACCAAAGGATAGTGGTTAGTCCAGTGTTTATTGGTGTTTTTTTAATTATTCCTGTGGTCTTGTGGAGACCATTCCATGCATATATGTATCATAGGTAATACTAGATATAGTAAAGATAGCTATTTAAAGAGTTTACATATGTTTAAGATACATAGATTTAGTAAATATTATTTTGAATATTGATGACACATATGTATTGTAGCTTGTGATCGGTGGATCTGTAGATAGATAGACAGATAGACAGAAAGATAGATTGATAGATAGATAGATAGATAGATAGATAGATAGATAGATAGTTGCTTAACATAATGTAAAATACAGTTAAATACATCTCCTAACATCCAGACGTAACCCCACACATATAAACAAAAATACCTGTACACCCACACACGTTGTCATTTCACAAACACATATTGTTGTCATTTTGTCATTTCTATATGCTAATATCAAACACTTCAGAGCGCCAAATGTGTTCTGCCAGATTGTGTTTGCAGTTCTACATTGGAAAGAAGATATTACTTTTATAGATTTTTTGCAAGTGAGAATATAAGTGCTTCGTGTTCAATTCTTGATTTTGGCCTTATTCAGATATTACCATAAAAAACATATTTCTCAAAAAAGTTGTTGCTTTTCTGATATGTCCCATCCATAGCTGCTGTCGTTTTATATAATGCTTCTATAGTTTCTAATTGCTCCTAATTTTGGAAGACAAGGGTACTGCGTACTGTGACAGAGTTTGATAAAGTTATTTGCCCAGGGTCATACTGTTTGGTCAATCAGATAAACAGGATTCAGGTCTCGGGCCTTTCTGTAGGGTCAGTATTGTACAAATTCACCTGATTGTATAGGGATCAGATATAATCGAAATGCACGCTTCTAGAAAAGTACTAATATTTTATTTTAACTCCAGTTTTAGGATATAAATCCTTGTGCACTTCATTTCACCATAGTATGCAGTCCCTGGTTGAATATTAAAATTTTCTTAGGCTGTGAGCTCGTCACTTTCTCCTCTCAGACTTCCCATATTGTTGTGAAAATGTGATATGGGTGGCCAAACGTTGACAGACTTTTCACTTGTGTTAGGGGAAAATGCATAGAGTGTGTGGGACCAACCTGGCCGACTCACAAACCTTCTCACAGCAAGTGGCGAATTAGAATGTGCTCTTATGTAGCGCCTGCTAAGCAGTCCTACGGTTTTGTAGCGCTGCAAATATCTAGTGTGAAAATGACTCACTCGTAGGGATTGTGGGAATTGGAGGTAACTGTTCAAATGCAAGTATAAACGTTTGCGCTCACTTATACCTCAGTGTTATAACTGGGCACAAAAAACAATCTGGCGTAAATGCGTAAATAAGATTTTTGTCCTTTTTTTGCGATCGTTTTGCGCACATTTATATTCAATTTCCCCCTATTTTGCACTCTGCCTTAAGAACTAGTGATAGGGGGGAGTGATGAAGGGGTGTCATTGTCAGCGCACTCTGCACTCAGTTCCTGTTGTGCATTGCTGCCTTAAAAAAAAAAAGAGACAAATGACAATTTTTACTTTTTACTAAAAGTGCCCCGTTTAAATTAGCCTGCCGAAGTCCAGCAGTACTAGTTGAAATACGTGCTTATTAGGTTAATGTGCGTTTATACCATTACCATGAGCTTACAGTTTTGAGGGCATCATGGAGTTACCATCAGTGGTCAATTTGACCACGAGCAAGAGAGAGAAAGACATGAAAGGGAAAAAGAGTGAAGAAAAAAAGGACAAAAAACTAGTGACAACGGGAGAAAGGAGGGATGAAAGAGAACCTGTAAAGTGAGGTAAAAGGGAAGGAAGTGTGGGGAAGTGGCTAAAAAAGACAAGAGGTAATATCAAGGCTACGCAGCCTTGGTATTCGGCACGCCGACCTTGGATAGGCAGGCCGCGAGCTTCCGAGCAGAACTTTGGGCCCCGGCACTCATTGTTTTACAGATTAAGCACGGGTTACCATGAATCAGGAAAAAAGGCTGGGGGCGTAAAAACTCGTCGACGAACGGATTCTCTATTTCACTAGATACCATATTTTTTTTATATCACTTGGCCTTAATAGGAGTTCCCCACTAATTCGGCTCTTAAACGTAGCTAACTGTGGAATTGGGATTACGAATTCCTCCGAAACTATGAAGCAAAAACGTACAGAAATTGGTGCAGAGGCAACAATTCCCACATGTAATTCCCTAAAATCCCACAATCTGTAGAATTAGCTACCTCCTAAATCCGCCAAGGGGTATTGATGTCCCTGGCATCAGTAAATCCCAGAAGATAGAACTACCAGGCCAAATCCACCGAATGTATCCCTCATTTATCCCATAGTCGCTAAATCCAGTGGTGATGTCACACCTCAAGAGTGTCCTATGATTATTGCCGCACTGAAGTATTGCCTCTGGATTTAGCACTCAGCTCCAGACTATGGCCTCTGGCAGTCACGACTGTAAAATGATGGGGTACCTCGCGGATATATAAATTGGGGCCGAAAAGACTCCCCCCCCCCCCAACCTCTGCGGTTTCTTCGACTACAGTACACTCTTGACGTCGGTAGCCTTTGGACTCTTCTTTCCTGCTGGGATTTTGGGGGTGCCAAACGCCGAATTTAAGGTGTGACATTAAAAGGGCATCTCCTTTCGCGGGTTCCATAACTTCATTTGTTTTAAGTGAGTTTTGTCTTAAATCCACTTTGTTTCCTTTAGTAACAAAGGATGTCAGTGTTATGACAGGTAAGCATAAATAGAAACATATCTTTGATATAGTTCATCAGATGAAAATCACGCCCTCTGATCGCCACAATGACATATTTTAAGGGTTGTTATTCTTGAATAACAGCCCAGGCAGCAGGTGTAAATGTTGCCTCTTTCCATTGAGGGTAACATCTTTTTTCCTGCCTTATATTCGAGCAGAACTGTGTGAGAGCCTCTGACAGTGCTGCGGTATGGGCAGCTGGCTCGTTACTAAAACTGAAAAAAATATGCTTATGCTGGGAGAAGGACTTTCTTTCATAAATAAACTACATAGGTATCACGCCCTAAATATACACATATACACTACCAACTGTATGTACAACAGCGAAATCTGCATGAACACATGTTGATAACGTTGAGCAAGTACATAGTGCATTTTATTTACATTGTCCAATCAGACAAATGTATAAATGTTGGCACTTACATCATGGACTTCCTAACTCTATACGAGTCTTAATTTTGGAGAAGTGTGGCTCAATGGTTAGAGCGGCAGACCCTGATGCAGAGGTCTAGCCCTGGACCAGGGTTCAATTCCCTGCCTCGGCGGGTCTTGGGCTCAAAAAATCCATGGACCTGATAATTCTCGCCTCGGTGCCTATTCCAATCATGGAGTCCCACGCTGCAACTCTGGGCAATAGCTTGCTTAATCTCCACAACGGCCCCAACAACGCTAAGGATGCCTGGCCTCCACCTTGGGGGTGACCAGGAGTGGACACCTCACAGGGAAAGCCAGGATGGTATTCGTACAAGCGCCTTGAGACCCTTGCGGGTGAGTAGTGCGCTATACAAGTATCAATTTACATTTACATTACATTTACATTTACCTATTTCAGATGGATGAGAGGGAGAGTCAGAGCAACTTGATATGAGACCTATCAAGGGGTGGATTGGATAATTAAAAATATGTATAAAAGCAAAGCAAAGGCCGGAGTGCAGCCTACGAGCAATAATAAAAATATATCTTTCTGTTAAAGAACAAACGCGTCACATGGTGGAAACAATAACATAGTTAATCAGCGTGTGTACTTACTTGATGGGTAGTGGCCTTCCTGGGCGCCCCCATACCAGTCCGGGTTGGTCACTGCTGCCCTTAAGTTGTCCTGGTAAGACGGCAGCTCGCCGTGGCTGCTGGAGTACGTCGTGGTGCAGTAGCCCCTCATGGTGCCCTGGGGCAGGCAGTGGGCCACAGAGAAGCTGGTGGCTCCCAGAGGGGGCTGGAGGCACTGTTGGTGGTGGGAGGCATGCATCATTGGCCCAAAGCCTTCCAGGCAGGGGGTGTCCATGGCCCGAGGCGTGTCCCAGCTTCAGGGGCCCGCGGTCCGGCGTCTCCTGAGCTTCCAGCCAGGCCGAGGTGGGGAGTGCGTGTAAGAGGGGTCCCAGACGTGTGCAGGGGATCCAATGGACCGGAGCTCCTCAGCTTTCATTCTTTACACACTCTTATCAGGGGATTAGGGCCTGCAGACGCCAGGAGTAAGGGGGGAGGAGGAGCCTAAAGGCCAGGCTCCCAATACAATGGAGTGTAAATACACTGACCTCATTAATGACTCGGGCCCTCTCCGATGGGCGGCACGGGGGAGACAGAAAGAGGCAGGCAGAGACAGAGAGGCATGACAGAAAATACACTGAGAGTGACACAATCTGAGGAAAGCAGAGAGGCAGACAGACAGAAAGGCAGACTACGGAAAAATAGAGAGCGCAACAGGCCAATGCAGGAGTATAAGGAGGTGTGTGTGTGTGTGTGGGGGGGGGGGGAGACAAGCGAGACATAGCAAACACATGTAAAAAGACAGTAGGGTTGAAAGGGATCGAGTAGGGGACAGAGACGCAGAAGTTTGATAAACAGAAAGTGCGAGAGACGGAGACAGAACATTTTTAGTTGTGAGAAACAGTAGTAAGGGACATAGGGATAAATGCTGCGAAAGTGGAGAGGGCAGTAATGAAGCAAAAAACAGAGAAGAAGACTGACAGGTAAGGAGGATGCGATCGATAGAAAAAGTGGAAGAGAACGTGAGAGATGGAAAAAAGATAACGCAGAAAGAAGCACAGCAAGTGTCACAAAGAGGAAGAGAACAAGGGAGGGGGTTGTCTTCGTGAGTAGGGAGAAAGTGAAAAAGAGAGTGGAGACGGAGAAAACGAGGTGAGGAGGCACCAAGAGACAGAGGGGGGAGAGAGAGGCAAAGCCTCTGAGAAAGAAAGAAACAGGGACAAGGGAGAGAGACCGTGGCAGACGAGGAGAAAGTAAACTGTGAGAGAAGGGTAGGAGACATAAAGAGGGAGAAAGACGGGAAATATTAAAACTATGGGAGATATGAAATAAAGTTTTCGTTGAGATTGAATGTGCCCTCTTCACAAATGTTAGCCTGAAATTAACTTCTTTTTGAAGACATTTCTGACATACAAGAATTCTAGGGTTCCTCCTGTGAGTATGTGACAGTTGCAGATCCAGAAAACGAATCTGTTTTTTTTTTTAGCCAGGGCCATTTTTCTCTCATGCATACATTTTTAGGTATTCATAAATGAGGTACATGTACTATTGGGCATGCCCATTTGTGCCACACAAGTGCACTTGTACTTTTAAATGGAGCTAATCATTTCCCCATGGAAAAGCTCGTTCCTCTAACTGATACATCCCCACTGTCTACTGCTCTCTGACCATATTCAGAGTGGGAATGTGTCTGAAGTTCCTCAGGAGAAGACCAAGAATACCCACAAACTTGCAGGTCTGCTGGTATTCATTTGCTTAGGCATATAACCCCATCCACTACAAGCCACAAACTAACCATATGAGTGATTCTGGTGTAATTTTAAATGTGCTGTGGTCAACTATAGTATCATCATATGTAAGGTCATGAGCAGATGATTGTAGGAGTTGTGGCGGTGCAGCTCATCTAACTGGCACATTTCAGTTTCTTTTAGGTTTTGGTTCAGAAATGTAATTTGTGAAGTGTTGTTGAAGTTTTATGGTGTTCTATTACACACACTTTTTTGTGGTGTGCATAAACCACCATAACTTGAAGTTCATAAAGTTATTTCAGTGAATTTTTTTGGTTTACCTTTGACCACAGGATTTGGCATGTGGCCTTAAGCCAACCCCTAATCTCAGCCCATCTGCTACCAGACCTGCTTAGTGCCTGCTACAGGCTCAGGATAACAAGAGGTGCCAGTGCTGATAAACATAACTTAGGACTGTAATTAATCCTCCACAAACAGAAAGTCAAATTCCAGAAAGGGAATGCTTATTAATCGCAATTTTATTGATGAAAAATCAACAATGTTTTATAAAATTCATATTTACATTTAAGGAGAAAACAACAAGAAAAATCAGGATAAGAACGGACACAAAAGATTGCAATCACTTGAAACGATCCACCATTCACAACTACAATCATATCACATTCGCCTCGCATTCGACGCATGCAAACTTCACTCAAACATACAATATATTCATAATCTACAAGGGAAAGGAACAAGACTGGAACTGCCTTAGTTACAAAAAAATGTTCGGAGTAATTGGTTGAGAAATGGTATAAAACCAAAGATTATCGGTTTCTAACAATGATTGCGAATAAATCAATGATGCACAACAGATGACAAAAAAATGAAAAAATCTGTGGATGGGCGTGACTCCTAAGTACATGGGCAGACCAGTAAACAGGTGGGCCTACGCGTTTTGAATCCCCTTTAATTCTTCGGAGATTCTCATCAGGGCCTCAGGCAACACCAAGGTTGCTTCAGCAGAGACTAGTGGTGGTCGGGAACAAAGAAATATTGCACAGGAGCAAATCAGTCTTAATTAGTGCATTATCGACGTGTCCAAATGGCTGGAAGGAATGAGCCACAGTCGGAAGAACCGCAGTGGCCGGGGACTTGGCGTATCGGCGTATCTTATCTATCTGACAATGCAGGTTCGAGATCCTGTCTGAAGGGGTTCAGTCAAAGTATTTCAGCTCGTTTCAATCGAGTGGATCCGAGAGGCGGTGGCAGCATCAGCACAAGCAGGCACAAATCGCGTGTGCGGATAAACGAGTTCTTCTTCGTGGCAATGTTCGTCGGCGTCGCGATGAGCACTAGTCTCTCGCGCACGCGATTTGTGCCTGCTTGTGCTGATGCTGCCACCGCCTCTCGGATCCACTCGATTGAAACGAGCTGAAATACTTTGACTGAACCCCTTCAGATAGGATCTCGAACCTGCATTGTCAGATAGATAAGATACGCCGATACGCCAAGTCCCCGGCCACTGCGGTTCTTCCGACTGTGGCTCATTCCTTCCAGCCATTTGGACACGTCGATAATGCACTAATTAAGACTGATTTGCTCCTGTGCAATATTTCTTTGTTCCCGACCACCACTAGTCTCTGCTGAAGCAACCTTGGTGTTGCCTGAGGCCCTGATGAGAATCTCTGAAGAATTAAAGGGGATTCGAAACGCGTAGGCCCACCTGTTTACTGGTCTGCCCATGTACTTAGGAGTCACGCCCATCCACAGATTTTTTCATTTTTTTGTCATCTGTTGTGCATCATTGATTTATTCGCAATCATTGTTAGAAACCGATAATCTTTGGTTTTATACCATTTCTCAACCAATTACTCCGAACATTTATTTGTAACTAAGGCAGTTCCAGTCTTGTTCCTTTCCCTTGTAGATTATGAATATATTGTATGTTTGAGTGAAGTTTGCATGCGTCGAATGCGAGGCGAATGTGATATGATTGTAGTTGTGAATGGTGGATCGTTTCAAGTGATTGCAATCTTTTGTGTCCGTTCTTATCCTGATTTTTCTTGTTGTTTTCTCCTTAAATGTAAATATGAATTTTATAAAACATTGTTGATTTTTCATAAATAAAATTGCGATTAATAAGCATTCCCTTTCTGGAATTTGACTTTCTGTTTGTGGAGGATTAATTACAGTCCTAAGTTATGTTTATCAGCACTGGCACCTCTTGTTGTTATTTATGATATAGGCTCAGCCTTGCTGATTAGAGCCAGCCCCTTTTTGTTCTCCACACACAGGCTCAGCATGGCGGGTGTGGTCTTTTGTTACTTTCCACACCATGGCCCAGACTTATTAAAAAGTCACTGAAAGCAGCAAGACAACTTGCTGCTCGGTGCTGTATGAGAGGGGGAGAACAGGAATGCACCCTATATACTGATATATGATGCATTCCTGCTCTCTTTCCCAGCGCTGGTGCACAGAGTGTTGCCTAGCGCCAACACAAGTACCCTTACACCACGGTGCAAGGGTGCTAACGTTACAGGAAGGATTGCTTTTATGCAGTGAGGGACACCTTCCTGCACACAAAAAATCCTCAGATGCATTTTTCTCTTTCTATGGTGCTGCAGAATGCAGCTTGTGGAAAGAGGAAGTAATGAGGAGAAATAAACAATTACCATTTTGATGGATTCCCAGGTTTTCTATTCTTAATAGATCTGGAAATGTGCCAATGTCAATGGGTGGATGCGTGGGAGTGCCCACACTCCACCCATGGACCGCCTTCCCAAAGCAGAGTGATGAAAGGCAGCGCATCACATTACTCTATTTATTTATTTTGAAGGTTTTATATAGCGCTAGCTCCACCCAAAGGGTATCAGAGTGCTTTACATCAGCAATGGTTATCAGCAAGAAAAACAACGATAGAAGGAATGAGACAAATTATACAGGCGGTCAGGCAAAAATAAAGGGAACCCAATAAGAGTACATAGTGAGAAAGGTACATATAGGATACACAAAACCAATTGAAAGAACCAGTAACTTGTAACAAGTAATAATTTTACAGTATGATAAGAGGACTCAGTGGACAAAATAAGGAGTGGGTGGGTAAAGTAAGGGGTAGGGGGTGTGGGGGGTCAGGCGGGGGGTGATAGTGCAGGGGTAGGCGGAGTTGCCAAAAGGAGGAAGGAGGAGAATAGTCAGAAAGGAGATCCGGGTTTCAATTTCCCCAGAATTTTGTGAGCAAGTGAATTTTGAGGTTTCTTTTGAAGCTGGAATAAGAGGGGTTGCGTCGAAGGTCTATGGGGAGGGCGTTCCAGATGGTCGGGGCCTTGCCAGAGAAAGAGCGGGATTTCGAGGCGTTTTTTTTTTTAGAAGTGGTGGTATGAGGAGAAGAGTGTTGGTGCTTCTCAATGTTCGTGTACAGCCAGCTTTGTTAGGCTTAGTTGAGTGGTAAGATGGGGTCTTCTGGTAAAGGGCTTTGTGGGTAATACAGGCAATTTTATAGGAGGATCTGCCGTCAATGGGGAGCCATTTAAGGGTCTTCAAGACAGGGGAGATGTGGTCACGACGTTTACAGTTAGTTGTGAGTCTGGCTGCGAGGTTGAGGATTGATTTAATGGGGGCAAGGTGGATTTTGGGTGTACCAGAGAGAAGGGCGTTTCCATAATTGATTTTGGGTAGGACCAGAGATTGGATAATTAATTTGAATTTACTAAGCCACGCATAGCCATGCAAAGTGATTTTGGCATGGCATAGTAAATCGTACTTAAGGGCTTGTGTTGCCTTGTGGCACCTTACAAGGCAATGCAAGCCCTTAGAAAATCTGGACTCAGGTCCCCATGTACCAGAGGTTTCTAAACATGGCCATTCCGCACAGTTTGCAGGTGAGCTTGTTGGGGAGCTTAAGTGCCTTGGGCCATGCCAGGAGTATGGTGGGCTCACTCTCAAATATTATGCTCCCCAATCACAAGGTTTGAATGTGTGCTAGGATTGGGCTAGCGGTGTCTCTGCCACAGGGGATTCTGCTCCCTGACACTGGGTAAGGCAAAGAATGTTTTGAACCACCTCCCTTCTTCCCCGATGTCCTATCTTTGGTAAACCAGTGTGCAGAATGGGGAATGCCATTTTGTTAAAATCCTTCCAGGTTCCTTATCATGACCAGATGAGTGTGACCAGAGAGGGCTCAGAACCTAGGGGATTATACGTAAATGTCTCCCGCACCTTTTGATAAAATGGCAGATGGAAATTTGCAAACGTATTTATTTTTGTTTTGAGTGCCCTGATTTGTGAATCACTTGTTTGCTAATTTGAGAATCATGACATATCTTTTTTTAACAATGCTTTGGTGTACTCATCATGCTGCTACAAGATCCGCAAATAAATTAGACAATATTTTTTCCCATGTCTCTTAAATGCCAATGGAAGAAAAATATAGTTCCTATTTGCCAGTTGCATTTCAGAGGTCTGAGAATCCGCTTTTGCGATTCCCTGACCTGGCAATAGCCTAACACAGTTTCTCAGACTTCTCCAAAACTTGTAGAATTTCTCATTTAAATTTGATTCTCAAACTGATTGGTGAACTAAATTGTCAATATAGTGCCATTTCTTTTTAATTTGATATTATAAAAATGCAATAAAGAAGTACACAAAATCACAACAGGAAACTGAGCTGGACCAAACCCCGTCTTGCTGTCAAGTATGGTGTTATTCTGTTTAGTAATGTTAGGCCTGAACTTGAGCAAAAAGTTCAATGGAATTTTCAGTATGACCATAATATGCGGCCTCCTGTCCACCAAAACGTTGGTCCTGTTAATTAATTGGGGCAAAAACCATAGTGGCCCCAAGGCACATTTTAATACATTTTGAGCATATTTGTCAAACAGTGTCAAAGTTATTAGGCATCACAAATTGCTTTTCTATATAAGTGCGTCAAAGCCATAATTGCATTGCAGATATTCATTGAAAAAAGAAAAGGTTAACGAGACCTTATAGTTAGGTATAGAAACAAGACTGTAACTTACTTTAAAAAAATCCCAAGGAATCGAAAGAAAAAAGCAAAGGTTAAAGGGACGTTATAGTTAAGTGACAATATTGGTCATTATGTAACGTTTTAAATCCCAAAAACCATTTGCATTTGCCAGTTATCGTACAGCAAGCTAACTATAACTTGCGCCCCACCAACCACTGCTTATGACCTCACATATTACATCATTAATGACATGTTCAATGACTGGATTGATGACATCATCAATGACATCATCCAATAAATGTGACAGTTTGCGATTAGCTTTCCATACTGGAATGTATTCAGTTAGGTACATCTAGACCCAATTTCTTATAGCCTTTGTATTGCTAATGGGTGCATGGTTTCACAACATACTTAGGGGTCGATTACAATGTCGTTGTGAAAGCATTCTGACCAAATCGGTTTTGGAATGCTTTCCGACCGACACAGGTTCTGCAAGTCCAACTGACCGATTACGATGCTTCAGAAAATCGTTCGGTTGGACTTGCATTGACTTTAATGAGAGTCTGTTTTCCGAACTACTACACAGGCTCCCATTGAAAAAAGGGGTGGGTGTGGAAAATCGTGCACCCTGTGGCTGGCACCCCATGGTGCCTGCAACAACGTGCATGGTTGGAAGGAGGGGTCCCATGGGTACCCCCACTGGCCCCATTCAGAGGGCTCCGGGTGCAGAGAGGCCTGCTACGGGCCCCCAAATTCAGATTCTGACAGCCGATCTGTGTTGGAGCAACTGATTTGGAAAGGCTGTCCAAATCCTACATCTTAATCGTTCATTCGGAAATGCGGTCCATAGACCGCTTCGATTTGGCTCTGAACGACTCGGTTACTTCGAATGCCGTTCGGAACCGAGTTGGACAGTTCGAACGGTTTCCGAACTTCAGAATAGGTCGTTCGGAAATGTTTCAGAGTCAGTCGGAAACAGGGCTTTCGAATCGGATTCAAACAAATTGAATCCTGTTTGGAGCCTTTCTGGACGACATCGTAATCGACCCCTTAGAATTCTAATGGGTCTTGGGTGTCTGAAGGAAGAGAGCGCTCTGTAAATGGTTATGCACAGTGTGATGACCGTGCATTGCATGGACTCGATGACCCATGTCTTGTTGATTGTCCACGAGAGCTAGGCTATCTTCATAAGGTTTGCTACAGGGCACAGATTGTACATAGTTGGTGCTTGGTCTCCTAAGAGGGCCTAAGTGTCTGGAGAGACTGGGGTCTGCATGAGACATTGCATATAGGAGCGAAAACTGTGTGCCCTAGGTAGTTGCTAAAGTGTCCTTTCCTCACATCTTGCACGAAGATCATAGGAGTCCACCTCCATACAGCACCAACTCAGGCTGCTATTTTAGCACAGATGTTTGGAGTGGCCATGTGAGGAAAAGGGTTGTTGAGGAACAAACAGCTGGGAGGATGATCTAAAAAAGAAAACACGGTGTGTAAATCAGCAGTTACTATGATTGATCCCCTCTCTCTCCCAGTTTTATTTAATACTAGATGTTAACCTGAATTTAAGTAGTTTTTGATCCTCATTCCTTAATTCTTGGGGAAAACATCTCAAAGAATCCTCTGAATTTGTGCTGTCAACGACAGGTCAGAAGTGGCTGCTACGGGGCAGCTGTGGTGAGGCGGGGGGTTAAACAAAAAAAGAAAATTAAACTTACCTTACCAGCGGCCGTCTCTTCTCCGTCCTTCTTGTCACGAAGCAGGAAACAGGAAGCACACAGTCTCCCAGACTCCCTTAGCCAATCATGACGTTGCTGAGCAGCATCTTGATTGGTTTGAACACCGTGGTTCGACGCTCAGACAGGGTCGGGGGGCCTGTGCAAGTTTTCCACCCAGGGGGTGCATTACAGCTGGTGGAGAAAATGCAAAGTCCGCATGACCGTTTGGCAGGCCCAAGACAGCTGGCCAAACTTTCATGCGCACTTGGAGAGTGCCTACCACTCTTCCCCTGCTCTTTGGGAAGCCCTGCCCCACCCCACACCTACAGAACCGCTAACGAAAAATAAAATGATAATAACATGTTGTTATTATCATTTTATTTTACTTGCGGGGCGACGCTCCTCCACCTTTGTAGAGGAGCTGCTGCTGCAACAGATGCATCTTTTGATTATTTAAATTCTCTATCAAAACCTCTACATTCATTGCATGAATCATAAATAAGTAAACATAACACAGTTATTAGTTCAACAATTATCTTATCTCTCTCCTGATATATCTTAGTAGCACCAAAGTCTATCACCCTGGTTATGAGAGACAATAAAATGTGAAGCATGATTTATTTAAACAAGTCTTTGATCTCTTCAGGGAGAATCCTCTTTCTCGTCAATTATCTTTGTTTTCTTTGTCTTTCCTAAATCGTTACAAGTTAACATTATCTTAAAGTACCTCAACTTCTCTGAGCTGGGATAAGTTCTTAGGGGTGTCCTTTGACAAACAAGCTTTCTAAATATCAAAAAACAAGTGGCAAATAAGGCCCTTATTGGGGGAGCCCTGACCACTCTCCTGATTCACTACAGTTGATACTGGGATTTCCTCTTTTCTTTTCTGAGACAAGCTGGGTAGAATCTCAAGCAAGCCAAGAACTAAAAACCTGAACAAAAATGAAACAGCTGCCAAATCCTAAACAGCCACTGAGTTTTCTGATTCGAGGAGGACAATAGCCCGCGAGCTGGACAGAGAAGCTTCCACCAAGGTTTCACCGGGAATAGTGAGCAAGTGAGCTCTGGCCAAGCTTGTTTAATACATGTGTCCAGCACAAGGTGGTTGCCAAGATAGGCCATCTTAGAATTGTAGTTTTGAGTTTTTACTGAGGTTATGCATCCCGATTTAGTATACCAGAATACGTTCTACATGATGTGAGGAATCGCAATAGCATCTTAAGGTGCATTTTGCCATAGTTTAAATATTAATCAAAGTACATTTGGCCACAACAAAACCGCCATCTACTTGTCTGTGTGAGCAAGTGTACCTTAACGGGTGTGTGACAGAGCAACAAAAGCCTTTACAATGAAAGCTTCTACAACAGCAGCGAAAGAAAGACAGTACCATTACAAAGTCAGTCTATATAACGAAAGCCATTTTCACACCACCTCATAGGGTATTATTAAAACTACCATCATTATGAATGCAAATATCACCCATAGCTTCCCTATAAATAGCATGAAAATCCCAAATCCATATAAACATTATAAGTAATCTTAGTAATGTGAAATATTAAAGATATAGTTCCGAAATTATATTTCCCAAAGTTAAAGTGCAGAAAAATGTGAAAGCAGCAACCCAGGGGCATATTATCAACAAGTAGCGATATTTATCGCTAAAGAAGCTTAGCGAAATTTTTTTTATCGCCACGCATCGCCGGATTTTATCGCAGAGATAACGTGCTATTAGCAACGTTTATCTCCAATGAGATCAAATATCCGGGGATAGCAGCGAAATGCGTGAATATCGCTGGGAATCCGGCGATATTCAGGCATTATCGCTAATAGGGTCTTAACCTGAATATCCACCTCCCATTGGATATACAGGTTAAGAACTGGTCTGAGCAGGTGTTAGTTTTCAGTGATATTCGCGCTTAGCGCAATTTTTGTTATCGCTACGCCTGCCTTGCTAATAGGCGATAGCGACGTTAGCGACTGCTTTCAGTCGCTAACTGGTTGGGTATGCCCACTTTGCATGTTATTAGCGATAAATATCGCTGACATGCAAAGCGGGCCCCAAACCGCTCGCTATCACCTAAAAGCTGTCACTAACTGATGTTAGCGACAGCTTGCTAATAGGGCGATGAAATTATCGCCGCTTTGCGGCCGAAAACAGCCTCAAAAGCGGCGATAATTTCATTTTGCCTGCCTTGATAATATGCCCCCCAGTTCTGTAAATGCATTCTAGAGCAACCCATTACACTGTATTCCTACCTTTTTGTTTTATAACACAGAAAGACCCCTGGGTAAGGTGGAGGATAGCAGAGAAGTGCAGGAGTGTCCCTATTATAGGACGGTTCCCCTCACTCACCCAAAGGTAGCATGCTCCATCATAGGGTAACCTCCTCGCAATGTAAACCTGTTCACAAAGCGGGCTACAACCCCTTCACTGAGAGGCAGGAGCTCAGGGATGTTTTAAGTAGAGGATTAGAGGTATACTAAAACCTGTAGACGAGCAGAGTGGGGTGAGGGGTGTGCAAAGGTTAGTGCAAAGTGTATGCAAGTTAAAGCTAACTCTGAGGACACAAAATACTTTATTGAGGCATCTCAGGTTTAGGATTAAGAACAAGACCAATAGTAGGAGTTGATTAAGCCTGTCATAGTGTTGTGATGGTCGACATGTTTCAGCCTTATACCCTCTGTAGGGGTGTAGCAGCTTTCTTCAGGACTAATTGTGTGAGGGATGCCTCCTAGTACTTTGTAGAGACACACAAAACCATAACAAGCATTGGCATAGCCAATACATCTTGCTTTTGGGGCCTTATAAGTATTTAGGTATGCAGCACAATATCCTTGGTGCAATAATATCAACTGTTGCATGGCTAAAAAGATATAAGGTCCCAAAGGCGGGACCTATTGGCTATGCCAATGCTTGTTCCTCTTACTATTACCACAAAATACTTATCGCAGCTGACTATGATTCTCGCTACAGGCTAGACGTCTGCCTACGTATCAGGTGAATTAATTTAACCGATATTTCTTGGCATTAGTACATTATTTTAGACAGCATAGCTCAGAAACAGAAAGACGCAACCCCTGCTCACTGTTCCCTAGCTGCCCTGAGTGGAAAACAAGCTTTCAATAGAAATATAAGGTTAATTTAATTCACTTTATAAACAGGCCTGGGCTCTGCTCAGCGCAGCGCTACATGACGCGCCATTGTCTGATGGTCTTATTGGCCTCGTTATATAACTTATAAACTCTGAAAGGATGTAAGGCGAAAATGCTAATAAAGGTGGTACTACACGCCAGGGAAACCAGAATTAGCTAGACAGTGGGAAATGGACCTGTGACATTATAAAACGGGTTCCACCTCACATTGTACACTACACACAAGGGAGGCTGACAACAGTTTGCACCCCCCTGGCCGGGACCCTCCTCGGGGGCCACCCTTTGGTCTGTGCAGAGGCCTCCGCGCATCAGCTCTTTCGATGGCTAACACACACACACACAGAGGCGCTCTGTTCCCATAAACCATGCGCCGAGTACAATGACGAGGGCTTGCTGGCTCCTTGCGTCTTATCAAAAGTTAACATTTCGAAGCGTTAATAAAGTGACCTCACCAAGGTTGGCAAAGAGCCACCTGTGTCTGCAGACTGCCTGGCCTTCTAAGGGAGGGTAGCGAAAGGGGGACACGGAGAGCATGAGGAAGCAAAACATCCAATCGCTGGAAGTACCTCGATGAGGTACAAAAACACCTGAGACTGAGCGGAGAACCGCGGAAGAGCCATCTGCTCCCCTATTGTGGAGACATGCACCTCGTTTGCTGGCAAATAGCTTTGCGGCTGTATTTTCAGAATACTAATTCCCATACCCTTTGAATGATAACTTCCGGGTCACTGACACAAATACAGGCTGTACATCCGGTATGTCATATTCTAATTGACACGTCCCTTTGAAGTCTCCCTCCTGCTGGCCTTTCATGAGAAGCGGCATTCTGAGACTCTTCAGGTAAGATGCTCTTCATGATCCCCGTCTTTGACTTAGACTGGTTTGTACCGAGAAATTGTCATACATTAGAAGTTATGTCCCCCTGTAGACTCTTTACTGCCAGTCCTGAGTGAGATACGGCATTCCGAGACTCTACAGGCAAAATGTTTTTTATCGCCTCCTGTTTTTGTAAAACTGGTTCTATTGGTCATGTTGTCGGTTAGTGACTTCTTTTGTTTAGAGTCCCTTTACAAGGTACTGCAGTCCCCTTTTATCTGCCAGTAGTTTTCAGTAACATGGTGTCTGTAACTTTGAGAGATATACCTTTAGAACAAGGTCGCGCGGCAGCAGGGGAAAGGAGGGGGGCCTGCGTGATTCACTTGCGGGAGCGATAATTGCTACCATATGGTGGTGCTCGATCCCACAAGTGAATCTCCAGACGTGCACGCGTTGCCATTGAAGGCAATGGAAGGCGTGCACGGTTGTGGGTGAAAAAGGGGACCGATGGCTAAAGGTCTCCTCCTAAGTAGCGCATGCACGCTGCGTAGGTGAGACCTAAAAAGGTATACTAGACTAGTGGTTGGAGTGGATCGCCAATCAATCAGAGTACCACCTTCAAAGGCCTTTCTGTAAAACCTCCAACTGGCACATGGCACCTGACGGATCCTTTGTAGTGAGGTGTGAATTCCTCCCAGGACAGGGATAAAGGGTTGAGTAAGAGGAGGAGTTGTTCTTCCCTTGACAGATGGCCCAGAGGCTGTGTTCAGGCAGTTGGTGGACTTCAAATGAGTCCAACCCTGCCAAAGGCAGATGTAGCTCATACCTGGGCCTGCACCTCTATTGTCCTCCTAGTCAAGCTGGAACCAATCATTGCAGGGTAGAACAGTTCTGCCATGTTGGATTTAAAGGGAGAGGGCCACTGTAGGATAGCGTACAGCAAAACACACTGGAAGAGCTGAGAAATGTGTGAGATCACCTCAGGGAACATTTATCCCATTAGATAGGGAGTGGCCAGGAGTTGTTCCAATTCACAGCCTGGAACTGGACACAAATGTGGCATTCCCAGTAATCTCATCAGAACACTACAGGACCTGAGGAAGAATCAGAAGAGGACTGCCCTGCTGGGTCTGCCCTTGGGATCATTACATTCCCTATATGGCCAGTTCCTGGGGGAAATGGGAAGACCCCTGTCCCAGAGTTCCTAAGTTTGCCATCACAAAGATGGCCAACTCTGAAAAAATTGTGTCCACTTCAGTTAGCCCAGTTTGGGGGTGGTATTAGCCTGGAGGTGGGCACCCCTACCTGACTGACTAATTTTTCCTCCTGTCCAGGTGGCAAAAGGCTCTGGACAAAGGGGGTCTGCTTCCTCTCCTGTGAGAGGAGCCACATATGTATTTCAAAGGTAGAACTTCTTTGAATCTCCCCTGTCTTGGAATGCTAATCAGCAGGTCATACTGAGGGAGGGGGTGTGAACACCCTCTTCCCATGCAGGCTTCCTGAGAGTATAGGCCATCACCCTGGGAGGTTAGATATCTGTCTTGGGTGGCAGGCTGGCAGAGACCGCTCAGCCAACACACCAGAGGCTCGTAGACATTCAGGGGGCTCCTCTAAGGTGCCCTTGGTGTGCATGTACTCACAAATCCACAACTGGAATCAGGGTGGGTTTGTGAATATGAAATGTTTGATACCAGACATCCCTATTTTCAGTGAAGCCATCAAGTAGCTGGAGAACTTGTTCTCAGAAAATCTGCAAAAGTATCAATTATTTGTATGGGGTTTATAACTAGGGCCCCATCGCAACTCAATACAACTACTGTTGCAATGTGGGCCTCCTTTTGGTGGAGCTGCACTGCCTGGGGCAACGGATATTCTTGCTGGGAGGTAGATAGCAAGTTTAAATCCAGCTTCACTTTTTCAAGTTGTGGTAGGGTCAGAGAGAAGGGTTGATTGGTGTACTGTTTCATCAACGCACTCTCCTCTCCTTCCAGCCTTTACTGTTTGTCTCAAGTGTATCTGCTGAGTCTCTCATGAGGTCACTCTGTAGGACTGCTTTCCCTGCAGCCCACAGGAGCTGCACAAATATAACCGATGTCTCATTCTCCGCTCTCTACTAGATATGGCTTTAGGTGGGCAGTCAATTGACGTTTGACAGTTGACGTCTTATAATTAGATATATTTGGTCATCCGAGAAATGTGTCCCAGTTCCATGTAATTTGGAGTGGGGCGTGGTCAGACAGTACCCCATCTAGTGTTTAACAGTCTTTCAGGCGGTCAGTGTGGGATAGTTTAATAGGAATTATCAATCCTGGAGCACATATCATCCACGTGTGATAAATAGGTGTATTCCCTGTCTCTGGGTTGAGTAAGGAACCTCGAATCAACCATGCCAAAGTCTGACAAAAGATTTGTCAGAATTCCAGTCACTTTTGTTTGGTTTGTCATAGCCCCCTGTAAGGGTCTATGGGAAAGATTCCAATCTCCTCCTGCTACCAGTCTCATACAGCTAAACTCCACAGCAGGTCATGAAAGAGAAGACGGCAGCCCTGTCCATGTTGGGTGCATAGATGTAACATAGTATTAATGTTTCTCCCATTACAGTGATCTTGGCAAAGACATAACGACCACCATTGTCCACCCAAGGCTTATTAATAGTACATTGTAGGGACTTACTGATGACAATACTCTTTCAGGTATTTCACCGTGTGTCTCTACTTAACTGAGCCGAAGTCGGTGGAAGATTCATATCAGAACCAAGTCCTTGGAAAGGTCATTGTAGCCATTACCGCTGTGGCCTTTGGTGGCTTCTGGGGCCTTCTCCTCATTAGACCCAGAACCAGTCAGGTGGCATGCTCAGCCAAGGTTGGGTAGAGACTCTATGCAGGTGGGGAGCAAAAGTGCACTGTCGGGCTCAGCTTAAAGAGGCCACTGGAATACTTCTCTCACATTGTAGTTCCATTACTGCAGTACTGGACTGGCATGCTCCAGCATGTGGGCGGCTGCCACTCACAGCCTGTGTCACAATGAGGCCCAACCAGAGATCTCCCAACAGCATCTTGGCAGTATCATAGAAGATCGCCGGGGCACAGATGGGCTCTGTGAGAGGTCTCCTCTCCATCTGAGTAACACAGCACTCGATTTCCAAGTACTATGTTGACCGGAGATGAGGAAACTGTAAGTTAGGCGCCTGGGATTTGCGAGTGCCTCACCAGGAGACAGCCATCTTAGTTGTGGCTAGACTACACCCACTCTCAAAAGGAATGTGATTATTATTTGAGTTGGGCCTTCGCCCCTCTAAACTAATAACCCAACTTCTTCGAGGAGGTAAAAGTCGTTTTTCTATACCTAACTGTAATGTTTATTTGGACTTCCATGTTTCTTTTAAACATAAAGTAAGATTTTATTACCATACCTAACAATAACATCACTTTAACCATTGTTTTTCGAGGGTTTTATAACATAAGGTAAGATCTTATCACCAAACCTAACTATATTGCCACTTTAACCTTTGTGTGTTTCTTTTCAGTGCATTACTGTTTTGATCTTATTCACCCAACTCCCCAGCCGAGGACACCTTTTGGTGATGTAACCCCTCCTGGGTGGCCAACCCCGTAATAAATGTTAGAAGTAGTATCACTCAGTAGTAGTGCACCTCGTATACTAATTTAATTTTTATAGTAGATTGGTATATATGTTTAACATCCATAAACCCCTTAAAAACACTTACACTCACTTGGTGTCATCAGTAATGCAACGTTCACGCGCAGCGGACGCGCCCCATGCGCGCCGAAGGTGCGCCAAAGGTAAGCCCGTCTACGCCCGTCTGCGCCTGGACCGCGCCCAGTGCCAGACCCCCTGCCCCCCGCAACTCCCACTCCACCCGCATAACATACAACGCCGCAACCCTCTCAGCCCTTAACCCCGGCCGAATTCCAAACTGCTACCAAGCCGCCCCAGGACACACCCATGGAACCTTCACCTGCCTCTCCTGCAAGTTCGACTGCATCAGGACCTGCACCAATTCCACAAAGCCCAAACAGAGCCCCGACAACAACCACCTGAAGTGCTTCCTGCTCAACACCCGCTCGGTCCACAGACACGCCATTGAGCTCTGGAACCTTCGACACCACATCTCCGGACGTCGCCTTCCTTACAGAGACATGGATGAACGCCTCATCAGCGCCCGACATCGCCATAGCCATCCCGGACGGCTACAAGATCATCCGGAAGGACCGCACCAACCAAACAGGAGGCATTGCCATCGTCCATAAAAACACCATCCGCATCACGACCAACTCCGACGATATCCTCACTAATGCCGAACACCTTCACTTCCAGATCCACACCGACCCCAAGACCACACTCAGATGCACCCTCATCTACAGACCACCAGGACCCCGTACACAATTCAGCGAAGACATCACTGACTTCATCAGCCCACATGCCCTCCCCTCCGAGAACTACATCTTACTGGGAGACCTCAACTTTCACCTGGAAAAGAAAAACGACTGCAATACCACCAACCTTCTGGACAACCTGGCCAATCTCGGACTCAAACAACTTGTTGACACCCCCACCCACCTTGCCGGTCACACGCTCGACCCTATCTTCACATCCAGCAATCACATCTCCTTCGACCACACCACAGCTCTCCACTGGACGGACCACAGCTGCGTTCACTTCAACTACAAAAAGACCACGACCCACAACCCCCCACAACCTATTCCCCGAAGAAACTGGAACAAAATTACCACCGACCAGCTCTTCACATCGCTTCACCAAAACCCTCCTGCCAAATTATCGGACCAAAACGAAGCAGCCACCAACATCAAACATTGGATCACCCACTGCGCCGACGAACTAGTCCCCTTGAAAAACCACCAAATCAAGCAGGGTAGCAAAAAAGCCCCCTGGTTCAACGACGACCTTAAGAAATCCAAGAAACTCTGTCGTACCCTCGAGAAAGCCTGGAGAAAAAACCCAACCATTGACATCCTGGCCTCCTTCAAGAACGCCACACGCAAACACCACCAACTCATCCGATCCACCAAGAAATCAGCATTCAAAGACCGACTTGACAACAACGCCCAAAACAGCAAGGAACTATTCAACATCGTCAAAGAATTCACCAACCCCACCGCCGGCACCAACGACATCACTCCCTCCCAAGACCTCTGCGACGCTCTATCCTCATTCTTCCACGACAAAATCGCCGACATACACAACAGCTTCAAAAACCAGTCCGAAGATCAGCCCTCTTCACCCACCCCCGAACAAAAACCGCACTCCAACAACCTTTACGCCTGGAACCCAATCACCACCGAAGACACCATCCGCCTGATGAACTCCATCCACTCAGGATCGCCAACCGACCCATGTCCCCACCACATTTTCAACAAAGCAGACTCGATCACCACACCCCATCTCCGCGATGTCATCAACTGTTCCTTCAACTCCGCTACGTTCCCGGAAAGCTGGAAACATGCCGAACTCAGCGCCCTCCTGAAGAAACCCACAGCAGACCCCACTGAACTTAAGAACTACTGCCCCATCTCGCTCCTCCCATTCCCTGCCAAAGTCACTGAGAAAGCCGTCAACAGTCAGCTCGCCGCCTTCCTTGAATCCAACAAATCCCTCGACCCCTCACAATCCGGCTTCCGAGCCAAACACAGCACCGAAACCTCCCTCATCGCAGCAACAGACGACATTCGCACTCTACTGGACAACAGAGAAACAGCCGCCCTCATCCTACTTGACCTCTCCGCAGCCTTCGACACAGTCTGTCATAGCACCCTCATACAACGCCTCAGCAACGTCGGAATACAAGGAAAAGCATTGGACTGGATCATCTCGTTTCTCGCTGGAAGAACCCAGAGAGTCCGCCTTCCCCCTTTCAGATCAGAGGCCACCGAAGTCATCTGCGGCGTACCACAAGGATCATCACTCAGTCCCACCCTCTTCAACGTATACATGAGCCCCCTCGCATCCATCGCGCGCCAACACAATCTCAACATCATCTCCTACGCAGACGATACCCAGCTGATCCTCTCTCTCACCAAAGACCCAAACACCGCCAAAACCAACTTACACGAAGGAATGAAAGAAGTAGCCAAATGGATGAAGAACAGCCGTCTAAAACTGAACTCGGACAAAACGGAAGTCCTCATCTTAGGTTCATCCCCCTCTGCCTGGGACGACTCTTGGTGGCCACCGGCCCTGGGAACTGCACCCATTCCTACGGATCATGCACGTAACCTGGGCTTCATCCTGGACTCCTCCCTCTCGATGACCAGACAAGCCAACGCCGTCTCTTCATCCTGCTTCAACATCCTACGCAGGCTCAAAAAAGTCTTCCGTTGGATCCCCTCCGAAACAAGAAAGACGGTCACCCACGCACTGGTCACAAGCCGACTGGACTACGAAACACCCTTTACGCCGGAACCACAGCCAAACTGCAGAAAAAACTCCAACACATCCAAAACGCCTCAGCCAGACTCATACTGGATATCCCTCGTCAAGCTCACATTTCCGATCACCTGAAAGACCTCCACTGGCTCCCCGTCAACAAGAGAATTACGTTTCGTCTCCTCACCCACGCACACAAAGCCCTCTACAACCTAGGACCCGAATGCCTCAACACGCGACTGTCCTTCTACACCCCCACCCGCCAACTACGATTGTCCAATCAAGCCCTCGCAGCAATTCCGCGCATACACAGATCCACCATGGGGGGCAGATCCTTCTCCTACTTAGCGGAAAAGATCTGGAATTCTCTCCCCACCCACCTCCGCCTTAATCAGAACCACCTCTCCTTCAGAAAGCAACTAAAAACTTGGATATTCGATAAGTAAAAGCACCCCCCTCCCCAAGCGCCTTGAGACCCTCTGGGTGAGTAGTGCGCTATATAAATCTCTGAACTTGAACTTGAACATCAATGATGTCACTGACCATGTCATGAGTGATGTAATATGTGAGGTCATAAGCAGTGCATTGTGAGGGAGTAAGTTATAGTTATATAGTTATAGTTAGCTCAGGTAACTATAACTGCTTAACTTCTATGGTTTTCTCAGAGTGACATCTGAGCCTAACTATAACGTCCTTGTAACCTTTGGATTTTTCAGTGACTATATATATATATATATATATATATATATATATATATATATATATATATATATATATATATATATATATATATATATATATATATATATATACAGATATATTACCTACTGGCGGTCGCCAGTAGGTAGTTATAGTTAGGATTGTTTTCCATAGGGAAATCGCAACATTCTATTGGGAATAACTTTGGCGCCGGTTGAGGAATCTGCCTGAAATTTTCCTCAACTTTGCCTCGCGGCGCTCCGGTCCTTCCGTAAAAGTTTGGGGGGGATCCGTCAAGCGGGGGCCGAGATAAAAAGGGGGTCCCAAAACGTGTTTTCCCCATGTTAATTTCCATAGGGCGGTCGGACTCACTTTTAACTCGAACGGCTGAATGGATTTTCACCAAACTTGGCAAAATTGTAGGGACTGGTAGCCCGATGTGCCTTTGCTATGTCTCAAGATATGTGCTCCAGAGGATTTTGAGTAATTTATGTTCAAAAAAATATATATATCTATAGCCGCGCCCCGGTACGCGCACCGGGGAGCGCTCCGGGCGCGCCACGCGACTTGCGCACGGAAAGCTGATTGGCTCTCGTGTGTCTGTAAACATTCCAAACAGTCCGGAGCGGCCGCCATCTTGTGTCTCGGTAGGATCGAGACACAAGAGCTGGCAAAAACAAAGGGGGAAATAACCAAAAGGGGGCAGGGTAGACCGCCCCTGACCCCCTAGGTTTGATGTGGGGGCCATAAAAGGGTCCCGCGGGTGAAAATGTAATTTTTTTTTTATTTTCGCAGGGGGAGCGCCCGGTACGCGCACCGGGGAGCGTACCAGGGAGCGTACTTTGGTGAAAAATAGTGAAAATATTAGTGTAAAATAATCATTTTGAGTGATTACAGGTAGGGTAGCTCTGAAAAGAGCTTTTGGGTTCTGTGGCTGTTTTAGGTACCTACAAGTACATCCCACACACACCCACACGCACACAACCCCACACCCCCACACCCACACACTCCCCACACACAACTCACACACGCACACCTCCACCCACACCCAAACACCCCACACCGACACCTTACACATCCACACCCACACATCCCACACACCCACACTCACACACACCTCACCCCCCCCAACACACACACACACACACACGCACACACAGATACCTCACAGACACACCCCACACATCACACACACACACCTCCCCCCCATACACACACACACCTCAGAGACACACCCACACATCCTACACATACACACACATCCTACACACATACCTCCCACACCCACACACACCCCACACACACCTCACACACCCACACCCCCACCTACACCCAAACACCCCACACACCCACACCCACACACACACCTTACACACCCACATCCCCACCCACACCCACATACCCCACACACCTACACACACCTATACACCTCATCACCCCCAGACACACACACAGACACACACCTCACAGACACACCCCACACATCCCCCACACACACCTCCCCCCCCACACATGGGGAAAACTCAGTGAAACACTAAAATAATAATTTAAAGTGCTTAGAGGTAGGGTAGCTCTGAATAGAGTTGTTGTGTTGTGTGGGTGATTTAAGTACCAACATGTAGGTACCAATGCTGAGTCTTAAATTTAATGTACACCGTTTCCTCTGTAGATATCTTGCATGTTGTTACAGAAGTTATTGTGGTATATGGAATCTATATCATAGTCTGTCAGGAAAGCAGAAAGAACATGGAGGCAGGAGATGAAAAAGAGATGTCAAATACACATTGGAGATAATATAGTGGGAGAAAGGAAGTAACTATGAGCAAAATTACTATGTAACATAAAAAAGTTGCACAGTATACTATAACTCTGAATTTACATTATAATCAATTTGGTACTAGTTTATGAATTACATATAAAAATGAATAATGTCTCGAACAATTTTTGATTATTAAATATACATTTATTTTTCTGATTCTTTTTCCAAATTTAACAGAACTTCTAACAACACATTGCCTGAAATGTCCTCATTTTCAATCAGCGAATCTACTGCTTCTACACATTGAACTAATTCATAGTCCCGTGATTCATCCATGAAATCTAAGTCTTCATTATCTTCAAAAAAAATTTCAGCGTTGTTTTCCAGAACAATTTTGAAGGAAATATTCTGCTCTCCTTCCATTTTCTTGCTGTAATTTGCATAAAAAATAAATATATCAGTAGAGATAGGGCACTGTTGGGTTTAAGTTCAGACAGGTAGTTTTGATTTTTTAACAGTGAAGTTATCTTTGGGCAGTGTATGGTATCAGGCTGGAAGTAGAAATATAAAATAGTGTATATCATAAAGCCTAAGTAAATTCATAATTATACAAGACAAGCCTAATTCCATCCATAACTATAACAGAGAAGCCTATCTCAATCTATAACTATTACAGAGGGATAGTATATAACTATCTGAAAATGTTTTCCAAATGAACTTAAAGTGCACAACATACTTCAGTTTTCAAAATAACATCTTACCTTTGAAAAAGAAGTATAAGTTTTCAGTGAAAATCCTTTTGAAATGTACTTCAGGAAGTAGTAGTCAAAATGGCCGTGTTTCCCTCTCATTTTTCATTTATATTCATGTACATAACCAATCAAATGTCATGAAATAATAGTAGAAAATGAAAGTAACATTTTAATTGGATGTAAATTCTAACACTTCAGATGTGTTTTTGTCAAGTAATTCACCTCAGGATATTTAGAGAGGGCTACAGGCCAAATGGCTCAATGGAATTCCACCAAATTTGGGGAAATGGTAGGGACTGGTATGTAGTATGGTATATTCTATATTTGGTGAAAGTTAAAAATAAAAAAATAAAAGAAAAAATTTAACATAATTATACAATATAAAATTTGTTTTAAAATTTATTATTTTTTATACCTATAAAGATTTGCTATTAAAAAACCTTTGAAATTCACTGAAAAAACAAAGGTTTCACATCAGTTATAGTTAGGAATTAGCATGAAAAAAACCTATTAAATTCACTGAAAAAAACATAGGTTTCACACCAGTTATAGTTAGCTGGAAGTTTTACTCGCATAAAACCATTGAAATTCCCACGTTATAGTTAGTTAGACTCACTATAACGTGCGCGTGCAATGCACTGCTGATGACGTCACATATTACATCACTCATGACATGGTCAGTGACATCACTCATGACATCACTGATGACATCTCAAATGACATCACTGATGACATCATCCAGTGAATGTGTGTCTTTCTGAAAAATAAATATTTTTATATATGTATATCTAAACCTTGATGGAAAAATAAATGGGTAAATAAGTGTCTAAATGGATGTTTTTTTTTGTAAAATTGATTGTATAACTGACTTATTAAGTGTATCTTAGTGAATACATGTATTAGCGAGTAATGTTTAAATATTTAAATATCTGTATCAGTGTCTCACTTTGTGTATAAGTGGCTGCATGGGTTGGTGAGTAGCTACATGAGTGTGTATATGGGTTATTAGTTGGTTTTTGAGTATCAGTATGAGTGTCTGTATGTTTCGGTGGGGGATATTAGCGCATAGATGCATGAATGAGTGACTCACTGTATGTGTTTTGAAGACAGCATGTGTGCAGGACTGTATGGGTGGATGAGTGTAGGGGTGTGTTAGTGAGTGAATGACTGTCTCAATAGTGTCTTTACGAGTAAGTACATATGTTTTAAACTAGTATATGTGAGTATTTATGTATATAAGTGAGTATATATGAGAGTGAGAGATTGGAAAAGTTCCTGTATAAATAAGTATGTGTTTCTATAAGTGTTTGTTTAAGAGAGTAAGTATGTGTACGTTTCTGTAGAAGTATGTGTAGTGGTGTGTGTATAGCTGTATATGCAAGTAAATAGATGTTTGATAGTTTATTTGCATGTGTGAATATGTGTGTGAGTAACTCTATGTATGAGTGTAGGTGTGTAACAGGATGTATAGGTGTATGAGTACATATGATGAGTGAGTATATGTATGAGTGACTATATAGAACTGTTGGTGAATGAGTGGATGTGTATGTAGATTTTGGAATTACTGAATAGGTTGTTCTAACTGGTATTGGTATCTCCATTGTTTTGAACATTTTAGTTTCTATTTTACAATGTGTGTATCAAAGGTAATATTAGAGTGAGAGGAGGTCTGCCGCTCTTTCACAAGGACGATGTCATCAGTGATGTCATTTGAGATGTCATGAGTGATGTCACTGACCATGTCATGAGTGATGTAATATGTGACGTCATCAGCAGTGGATTGCGGGTGCGCGAGTTATAGTTAGCTGAACTAACTATAACTGGGGAATTTCAATAGTTTTATATGAGTGAAATGTCCAGCTAACTATAACATGTGTGAAACCTATGGTTTTTTCAGTGAATTTCTAAGGTTTTTCAAATGCTAATTCCTAACTATAACGTGGCTGAAACCTATGTTTTTTTCAGTGAATATGCAAGGTTTTTTTTTTATGCTAATTCCTAACAATAAGTGCCTAAAACCTATGGCTTTTTCAGTGAATTTGCAAGGGTTTTTAAATGCTAATTCCTAACTATATCAGGCCTGAAACCTATGGTTTATTCAGTGAATTTCAAAGGTTTTTTAAATGCTAATTCCTATCTATATCAGGCCTGAAGTCTATGTTTTTTTCAGTGAATTTTGAAGGTTTTGTAAATGACAATTTTTAAATGCATTAATTGTGATATTTATTTTGTTGATACTGATTTACTACATTTTTTAAACTATTTATTTTTAGATATTTTATTTTTTAAATTACATTATATTTACATGATACATTACATTACAAAATATACTTTCTCAGAATTAAATACTTTAGTTTAAATACTTTGCAAATAGGCAATAGACTTTTAAGTACATTAGGTACAGTTGTTGCAATGGCCAACACAATTTCAAACACAATGCAACATTGTGAATTTCTATTTAAATGCAATTAGTTACTTTATGGATTACTTTTCTAACCACAGGACTGGATCCTAGATTCAGGCCTTGGACATCTCCTGTAAACGGTTGAGTAAAAGCGTTTTAGTTACAGTAATGATTTTTAAGGAATATTGTTGTATTTTAAAAGTTGACACTTAGAAATGTTTTCACATAGAATCACCAACGTTATCCTATAGCAGGAAATTCCTTTAGCAGGTAAGTAGTGCTATCGTCACTTTTTCTTGCTCAGTGGTGGATCCTTGATGCAGCACTGGTGCATCCCCTGTAAACAGTTGAAAGAATGTATTTAAGTGATACAGGCAATTATTTAGGAATATTTTTAGTTTGTGAAAATAGACACTTAGAAACTTTTCTGGTGAAAACCAGACAATGGATTCCTAAGAAGGAAATACAAGTTACTGGTAAGTATGGTTAGAATTACTTTTCAGGGCCAGTTCTGGGCTAAAAGATGCAGCACTGGGTTCTCTCCTGATAACAGGTTAGTAAATCGGAATTCGTTGTTCAGATGCTTTTAGGTGAATATTTTAAAGTTCTAAAACTCCACACTTAGAAGGATTTCCAAGTCAAACCAGTCAGTGTTAGCCTATGGAAGGAAATTCAAGTTACTGATAAGTATGGTTAGAATTACTTTTCATGATTAGTACTTGGCTCAAAGATACAGCATTGATGTCTCTCCTGATAACAGGTGAGTAAATCGGAATTCGTAGTTCTGATGATTTTATAGAAATATTTTAAAGTTCCAAAACTCCACACTTAGGAGAATTTCCAAGTGAAACCAGTCAATGTTACCCTACGGAAGGAAATTCACTTACCAAGTAAGTAGTGTTATCGTCACCTTTTTTTACTCAGTGGTGGATGCTGGATCCAGCACTGCGTATTGGTATATAATAAATTCTTACACACCACAGTTATTATTCATGGTACATATATTCAGCGCAATGAAAGTATAGTATGCAGTATTCAAGGAATTGTATTTATTCCATATTGGTACAGTACTTGTGCTTCTAACTGCATACCATTATTCATACGTTATCTACATTACGTTCATGTAATTTAACAGTCATTACACAATTGTTGCTCTCAGTGAAAATAGGAAAGAAGGGAGGTGATAGGTAAGTGAGGGACGTGGTAAAGGTGGTGTGACAGTGTTACATCACATTGGAATAAAAACGCCTTTACAATTGAGGTACTAGCAATGTTCCCAAAATACATCGCACATAGGATAGAAAAAATTGTTAATTTGTTCCTATTGCGTGTAGGGTACGGCGTGGTCAACGTTTCGACCCCGAGTGTATAGAAGGGTTATTCTTCCCTCATGTGGGGGTCTTCATCAGGACAAGGTGGAGAGCCTAAAAAAACAGGACATTGCCTATTATAAACTATAGTGGTGGGCTGGCGTATGACATGTAGGCTAACCTTCACGTTACCTACATGGTGTGGGGCGGACGTCATGTCTGGCGTCTCGTCTTGGGCTTGGAATAGCTCCTGTAGATTACGAAATCTGAAATACATTATAAAAGCGAATGGGGGAGGAGTAGGACCAAGGAAGCTATTCACTTAATGAGTCATACAGGAGAAACCAGTGTACATAGACTTACTTTAGTCCGGCGTCTTAGATGTAGTAAAAGGGGTCTTCATGTGGTATACTTCAAAAAGTGCAGACCATCATTCTGGAAAGGTCATGAAACAGAAATAACGAATAAGTCTCTGTTCAGCATACAGTGGGCATAGGAAACAGTTGGAATGGGGTAATTCACCCGACTGTTCCGGATTAAACAACCATTACAGCCGCAATGTGGCTGTCAAGTCAAAGGGAATAGCACGTAAGGTGAGTTGTATCCCCTGCTGTTCACATGATGTATTAACTGTTCAATTAATAGATTGAGAGGTATTAGAACAGAGTTGGCGAATAGATTACTGTTCTACACACTGGGCAATCAAAATAAAAAATAAATAAATAAACAAATAGACTTGGAAGGTTGTTGTTCCACAGAAAGATCCACAATTTTAGACTCTATAGGGCGCCCATTACAGCCGTCATGTGGCATTTCAGTCAAAATTAACAAGGAGCGAGAGAAGTTTCTTCCTCAACTATATGAACGTTCGGGTAGGAGTTCAGTTAAAAGATCAGGAGGCCGGGGAATGAGAGCGTGAACCTACGGACGGTCCCTCGCGAATGCGAGTCAGACGTCCCGGCCTTTCCAATTGTAGGCAGTTGATTGGCTACCAACGCCGAGCCCTTTTTCCACTTCAGCACTCAGCGGCTGCACCGCGAGGAGCCACAAACACGGGCAAGCCGAGGCACTCCGGTCGCTGTAGCTGTACACGAGAGAAGGTAGGCCCTATAGAGTCTAAAATTGTAGATCTTTCTGTGCCCCCTACCTTCACCACTGTGCAAACGCGCCCCGTAATGCGTTCTAAGTTGGGGGATTAGGTCCCCTTGCATACTGGGGGTCCCTGGGGGCCAACTAGTCCACCAGGTACCTCCAGGGGGCTGCGTTGCAGAGAGTTGTAAAAAGGGGCGTGGCCTCATTACACCTCTCTGCAATGCAGCTCCCTGGCGCGTTTGCAGACGGGGAACTAATTCCCCTTGAATACTGGGGTCCCTGGGGGCCAACTAACCCACCCGGAACCTCCAGTATGCGCCAGGGGGCTGTGTTGCAGAGAGGTGTAATGAGGCCACGCCCCTTTTTACACCTCTCTGCAAAGCAGCCCCCTGGTGCATACTGGAGGTTCCTGGTGGGCTAGTTGGCCCCCAGGGACCCCCAGTATTCAAGGGGAAAAGTTCCCCCTCTGCAAAAGCACCAGGAGCGCGTTTGCAGAGAGGTGCAATGAGGGGGCATGGCCTCCTCCACAATCCCTTTTTTTAAATTTATTTTTAAGAAGGGGGGCTGTGTAGCCCCCCTTCTTTTTCTTTTTTTTGGCCCTGGGGACCCCATCCCCCAGGGACTGCCCCAAATTTTTTTTTTTTTTTAATTTGGGAAGGGGGCCCCGTGTCCTCCCTCCCGAGGCCTTTTTCAGCCCTTGTGGAGCCCATCTTCCGGGCTATGGACTTTTTTTTTTAAAGAAATTATCTTTTCGAGGTGGGCTGTCTTGCCCCCTTCCTGTGGCCTCTTATGGCCCCGGGGACCCCATCCCTCTGGGCCATTTTTAAATAAAAAAAATATATATTTTGTTGTGGGGGCCGTGTGGTCCCCCTCCCGTGCCACTACTAGCCCCGGGGACCCCATCCCCCAGGGCTGGCCTTCCTTGTTGGGGGCCGTGGGGGGTCCCCAATCCCCCCACGGTCTCAGCCAGCTCCCCGCATCCTGCAGGAGCCGGCATTGCTTTTCCACATGGGGAGCAGCTAACATGCTGCTCCCCATGGGGAAAAGCAATCTGCTTTCCTATTTGGAAGAGAGAGCAGGTTTCCTGCTCTCTCTTCCAAACAGGAAAGCAGTTTGCAATGACAGGGGGGAGCCGCGAGGCTCCCGCCATGTCATTACAAATGGCAGTGTCCCGGGGGAGTGGGCACCCCGGGACACTGTAGGAGCCGGCCCTGGGTGTTGGCGTTCCCCAGGACCTACAAAAGGCTCCAGGAGGGGGGGCGTGCCCCCCACATCAATTTCAAGCCCCAGGGGGTGGCGGTCCCCGGGGCTGGGGGGACCTCAGAGCCCCCAAACCCAAATTAAAGTAGCCCCAGGGGTGGTGGTTCCCAGAGCTGGGGGGGCCTGAGAGCCCCCCACCCAATTTCATTAAGCCCCGGGGGGTGGCGGTCACCGGGGCCCGGGGGCCTCAGAGCCCCCCCTTACATAATTATGCAATTGGGCCTCCAATATAATTTATTATTTGCCCCCGAGATTTGGCCCCCCTGGCATCCTCCTGTTTTAAAAAAAAAATTGGGGGGCCTTGGGGGTCCTTGTGGGACCCCCTGAGCAGGCCTAGGGGATCAGGGTGTTTCTACCCTGCCCCCTTCTCGTGTTTTGCGAGGTTTTATTTTAGGTTTCTTGTGCCTCGGTTCTGCCGAGACACAAGATGGTTGCCAATACTTCCTGGTTTGGAGTGTTCACAGACAATTGACAGCCAATTAGCATGCAGCTCGTGCTCGTAAGGGTACGCGCATAATCCTCGGAGGATATGCGTACCCTACTTCGTCCAAAGATATATCTATGATTTTACTTTTGATTTTGTCAGGAACTACTGCACGGATTTACACCATTTAACAAAATGTGTGATCTGCGAACCAAACTCTACCTTTTTGCCAAATTTGGTGTAATTCCGTTCCGCAGTTCGGGCTGGAGTCGCGCTTAAAGGTCCCTATGGAAAATTGCCTGGGGAAATACGTTTTGGGACCCCCTGCTTTTTCTTGGTCCCCCCCCTTGACGAATCACCCCAAAACGTTCAGGATAGGAGCGGAGCGTTCGCTGGCCATCTTTGTGGAGAATTTCGTGAAGATTCGTCAACCGGCGCCAAAGTTATTCCAAATAGAATGTTGCAGATTTCCTCTGGAAACTAGGTCCTAACTATAGCTACCTACTGGCGACCGCCAGTAGGTAATACATATATATATTATATACTCATTTATGATTGCAAACACTTATATGTACATTATCTTCACAATGACCTAATTTATAATACTTAACATCAACTTTTAGCTTAATAGATAGTAACATACATTTATGAAATAAAAAACTCTCACACTTTTATAAATCATCATTTTGAATAAATCTTAAAGATACATTCATTTTATTACTTATAAATGGCATGTTAAACATACAAATTAAACATAAAAAATCATATTTAATAATACAATAAAATATGCAATTATACAATATAATTTTTACATCTTTTATACACCAGGTATTTAATAAATATTAAAATGTTGATTGATTTCTACAGTACAAAAGAAAAGCTTGTATTGTTATAAAATTGTATTAAAAAAATACATATTGGAAATGTAAATTGAAACAAGTAAATATTTTCAAATTGGAACCAAATTTTATGATCAACTTTAAAAAAACTTAAACATTTACATTAAAAAGAATGATTTTTTTAAAATTGAAAAAATATATATCTTCAGAAATTCCAAATATTATTAAGTTACGCACACACAAAAGTACATAAATGTACATTTTTAAAAAACACAGTACACATAATTGATATAAATAAAAAAATGTTATATCACATTTGAAAAATTTGAATTGAAATATTACTTATAACTAAAAAACAAAATCATACATTTAAAATAATAATAATATATTTTATAACATTTGGCATACTACCAAATTAATATTCACATATTTTAATGATCTCCCCACCCTTTTCCCTAAAAAAAGCAACATCCCTCTCCTATAACATAATTACATTCACATTAATTATAAATATAAATCAAATCTATAATAAAATACTTTTGTAAATTGTTAAAATAACTAACATAATTTACAAACCATGCAAACACAACAATTATCAAGTAACTAAAAATACATCACAAAATAAGTATGGATTTACGCCCATAAAAATGACATACTGTGCTACTTAAGTGTGCAAATGTCTTTCAGAACTGTGACCATAGACAGCATCCTTAGAATGGTACACAAGAATATTCAGACTCTGCAGTCTCGGAGCCAGTTGGGTATTCCCAGCATAGTTCTATGTGTAAGTAATTATTACCAAAGGACTACCAGTGGTATGAAGTATAATTTTGAAAGGGTATTTAATGGTAATCCTTGTTTTGGTCCCCATAAAGGAGACTTTTTCATACTGTGGATTAGATACTAGATGTATGCCTGTCTAAAGATAGTCTTGGGTCTGAGTGTGCTAGTGTGCTGCTCCAGGGATCTAAGGTACCTCAGGCAGACACTGTCACTTTCACAAACGAACACACTTCAAATACTCATATCACAATAACACAAACGCTAATCAAATTTTACTAGGGCAAGAGTTATTAGCCTTAGGGGTATCTCAGGCCGAAATAGCTTCTAAACCTTGCATTCCTTTAGGAAAGTGACTTGTAAAGCAAGCTGCAAGAACAGGTGTTAGAGATCTCATAAATAGAGTCTGCCTTAAGGAAACCAACTAATAAGCTGTAGGCACTCAACAAGGAAATAAGTGAATGGATAAAAACAGTCCCCCGTGGAGCATTGCAGTTGCTGCAAAAAGTCATAGGAAAATAAATAACAATGTGCAGCAACTCAGCTGCCCAGAGATAATCAGAATTTGTGAAAGCACTGCGATCAGGATAGTAAATGTTCTTCTTAGTAAAGCAGCCAATGCAGTCATGTAAGTGTTACATGGTGATCCTGTTAGGCAATCTTATGGTAGTGGTAGGCATCTTAGCAACTTCAGTGTTCAGTCTAACAGGGCAGGCCACCTTAGCCAAGGTACACAAACGTGGCATTGTATACCTGATGGGAATCATAAGGCGTGCAATGTCAGCCATCTTTGAAGGTCATCAGTTTTCCCTCGTGAACTGCACCCCTAATAAAATAACTGGACAACTAATGCAATACCTGTCTGTTTGTTATATTAGCTCCGCCCAACCCAGGACCTACTTAATACAGGCCGCAGCATGAACACAAAGCGGAGTTGCTCATCGGGCATTCTGCTGGTGCACCAATGGCAAGCCTGTCCATGCCTGGACTGCACCCAGCACCACAACTCCTGGCCCTCCCACCCCCCATTCCACGATGCACCATTGCCGATCTCTACACCCTAGACCATGGACACCGCAACAAACCCTGCTACCGACCGAAAAATGCACCATGGCAGGACCTTTCACCTGCACTCACTGCCACTTCACCTGCCACTTTATTATCTAAACACAAAGGTAACCCTACTCAAAAAGAACCAGGGCTTTAAATCATCATGATCATAAAGGTACAGAGAGAAAAAGACATTAAAATATACATACAAAATTCAATTTGGCAAAATGCAATTTTACAGACTACAAAACCATGGTTTTAAAAATAACTTACTTGAGTTCATATCATTTTTTGCTTAGGATGGCCATCTTAAGAAAACAACAGACATTAAAATACATTTCTGAACTATTTAACAATTGGAGATAAATAAGGGCCATTCTACATTGTCAGAGAGTAGACCTAATCAATAAGGGTTTACGACATAACTGAAAGACTTTACGATAAAATACACAGAAAAAACATAAAATGCGGTAAGGACTGATCCTACTTGTCAACGCAGGGACAGGAGGGGAGTACCGTGCTCCACATACCTTCACCACCATAGAAGCAAACGAAATGCCAAATCATCCCTAACCTAAATCTGAATAAAAGAGATCTTTCCCACTGAATTAACTCTAATGTTAGGTCCAGGGCAGTATCATGTGTTGCAAACATAATATAATATTAGCAGATGGTATGCTTACTGGCAGCCTCCTGAAACCTCAGAGCAGTGATAATTTCCAGAAATCTATGGGGCATATTAGCAAGGACCATATCGCCGCTTTAGCTGGACTTTTTCCCGCTAAAGCGACAATATTTTTATCGCCCTATTAGCAAGCTGTTGCTGACAGCAGTTAGGGACAGCTTATAGGCGATAGCTACAGGTTTTGTGCCCGCTTTGCATGTTAGCGATATTTATCGCTAATGACATGCAAAGTGGGCGTACCAAAACTGTTAGCGACTGAAAACAGTCGCTAACACAGCTATCGCCTATTGGCAAAGCCCGCTAGAATCTTATGCCTGCTAAAAAGTTGACTTACCTGTATAGTCAATGGGGGGTGTATTATTAGATTAAGCCCCCATTGGCGTTAATGCGACAATATAGCTGGATTTCCAGCGATTGTCTCGCATTGAGCCGCTATCGCCGTATATTTTATCGCATTGGAGATAAACATTGCTAATAGCACGTTATCTCTGCGATAATATCCGGCGATAGGCAGCGATTAAAAAAAAGTATGCCAACCGCATTTAACAATAATTATCGCTACTCCTTGCTAATATGCCCCTATATTTTACCACTTTTTTGTTAGAGTTGTTAATCAGATCAGGGGTGGAAAACACTTCTGGCAAGTCGATATCACCCGAAATTTTATATCTGTAACTCAGCCACGGTATGATAGATCCCCTATCCAATTTCAGACAGTCTTCAATAACTTCCCCATTCAGGCTAGCCTCCTTGTTGCTCCAAACACTAACCAATAACAGAAGAGGATCTAGTTTAGAAACATATATAATATTGTATAGAATATAATTTCTAAAACATAGACATTTATTAAATGTCCCATGAAAAACAGAAACGACAATTACAAAGAAAATTGTTATTAAATCAACAGTGCACAATAGTAAACAAACAAAAATCAGAAAAATGGTTTCCAAAATAAAAAAAACGACCTCAAATTACTTACATATAAAACTCAATCCAAACCTTCCATTATTAAAAGGTTTAGGTTACGAGGTTCAATTGGTATTGTTGACGACGTTCGAACGCACTAGTGGATAAGGGGTCTCATCAGTATCACTCAATGTAGAGGACACATAATAAAAGAGTACAGAAAATATTGATTGATTGGTTGATCTCAGTGATTCTTTTTTGCAGTCATAAATCAGCGATGCAACGAGCGCAAGGTAAGTGGTTTTATTTTGTTTTAATTTAATTTGGTCTATCCCGTTGTCTGTTGACTTCCCCGTTCCGCCGCACCTCTCTTACCTGTGCAAGCCGCCACTGACCGTCTGTTCTATTCCACCGGGCATTTCCCTAGTGGGCTGGACCCTCGGGAGGCCAGTTTTAAGGGCGAGACCGCTAGTCCTCCCTTGCTTTCGCCATTTCCACATGTAAGAACAGCAGGCATGGGTGGGGGCTTCAGGAGAGGAAGAGGGAAACAGAAAGAGGAGGAAGGGAGCACAGCTGGTATGAATTTTTTTTGTCAGGGCTGATTTTGGTTCCCGGTCTAGCCCTGTATGTAACTCTACCCACCCTCAAGGGGGGGGGGGGGGGGTGTTGGAGTTCTACATACCAGTGAGATAGCTTACGGCCGTGCACCTGCTCAGGAACATGCAGATTGCAGGTTTATCCTGTGGCAGGACAGACTCGCTTGTCCGCTTTCTCTTAGCTCGATAAAACGACTGAGCTCGTGATTGGACCCAGTACTCGGGCACACGCAGAAAAATCAAGCAGCTGTGTGACACATAAGAGACTTCTCGTAATACCTCATCACCTCCCACAGACACTAATTAAACCCACCGCCCTGCCGCCAGCTCTGCATGACTAGTTGGGCCCCTTATAAGGACACTTATTAACAGCACCGCATTTCGCACAGAGCTGCAATTATACGTGCTGTTCTGTTGTAATAGGTCGTTTAAAAAAAAAAAATAAGAATATTTGTTTTAAATTTAAAAGCCATGATGGTAAAAAGGATTTGTGACCCCTGGTTTGGCGAAGGCACGTTTTTGTCTCGTAAAGGCCAGTGTTGCCGCCCTCTTCCCATTCTGCCTTTGGGAATAGCAACATCTTTCAATACCTCATGAAGAGGCGGCCTCACAAAGTCCCCCACCCAGGCCTGAATGCTAGAAAACAAGTCAATAACCAATTATTTGCCACCCATTCACGAAATCGGGTATGTGGCAGGGACGGGGCCCTCTCTTCTTTCGGAATCCTCGCTGAATGGCGCTGCTCAATACTGGCTTTGTCGGGGTGGTTGTTTACGTGGAAAGGGGGGCTATTTGCTGTAAGGCTTTTTACCTTGCTCTTTGTTTTCCTGTGTGAATTTTTTTCTTGTCGTGCTTCATCCTGGCGTTTGGAGTTGAATCTATTTCCTAAAAGTTTCTTGCTGTCCATGGTTCAGAGGGATCACTCCAAAGTGAATGAATAAAGAGTTGCAGTTTAGCATGCCTTGACGCACAGTCGGAATGGGAGAGAATATTGGCTTGGGCACTATAATAAAAGTTTCCCCCATTAGTGAAACAGCTAGGCATATAAGTGCCCCCCATTAGTGAATCAGATAGTTATAAAAGTGGCCCCCATTAGTGAATCAGCTGCTAGACATAAAAGGGCTAGGCATAAAAGTGGCCCCATTAGTGAATCAGCTAGGCATATAAGTGCCCCCCATTAGTAAATCAGCTAGGCAAATAAGTGGCCCCTGTTAGTAAATCAGCTAGGCATAAAAGTGTTCCCCATTAGTGAATCAGATAGTTATAAAAGTGGCCCCCATTAGTGAATCAGCTGCTAGACATAAAAGGGCTAGGCATAAAAGTGGCCCCCATTAGTGAATCAGCTAGGCATATAAGTGCCCCCCATTAGTAAATCAGCTAGGCATATAAGTGTCCCCCATTAGTGAATCAGCGAGGTTTAAAAATACCCCCCATTGGTGAATCAGCTAGGCATAAAAGTGGCCTCCATTAGTGAATCAGCTAGTTATAAAATTGGCCCCCATTCGTGTTGCAGCTAGGCATAAAAGTAGCCCCCATTATTGAATCAGCTAGGCATAAAAGTGCCCCCCATTAATAAATCAGCTAGGCATAAAAGTGGCAACCCATTAGTAAATCAGCTAGGTATAAAAGTGGCCCCCATTAGTGAATCAGCTAGGTATAAAAGTAGCCCCCATTAGTGAATCAGCTAGGTATAAAAGTAGCCCCCATTAGTGAATCAGCTAGGTATAAAAGTAGCCCCCATTAGTGAATCAGCTAGGTATAAAAGTAGCCCCCATTAGTGAATCAGCTAGGTATAAAAGTGGCCCACATTTGCAAACAGGGCTGAATTGAACTTGTAAAGACATGCTATAAGGATGTTTTTTTGCAAAATTATGGGAGACTGTGTACATGTGCGCTTTCCACAAGCAACGTTTGTGGTAAAGTCAAAAGTAAAAACTGGCCTACAGACCATATAACAGTCCCACCAACAGCTAAAGAAACGACCCACACACTGACCTGTCAAACCATCTCTTCTGGCACTGTCAGATTGTCCTATGGGCCAGTCCGACCCTACCTTGACACAGGCACGAGATGCGTTCCCACCGGTTGAATGTTGTTACAACGCATTCTGTTGCAACGCATGCCTTTTCCACGCATGTGTTAAAACGGAATGCTTTTTCAATGCATAACCTTTACCACAAATATTCCTCTACCACGCATACCTTTACAACGATTTTCGTTGTAAATGTATGTATGGTAAGGGAATACTCTTTGAAAAAGTTATACCCCTTACGTGACTCCCCATCCCCAATCCTTCTTATATTTACCCCTGCCCTTAACCCTCAATACTTTTATATATATTTTTTTATAATACTAAAATTCTCCTTACCACTTCATGTCTTCTCCTCTCCATCTTCCGTGGTGACGTCTTACGTCGTAAAGAGGAACCGGAAGTTTCTTTCCGTTTCCTCTTAAACAACGCCGATTGCCTGTACTTCTCGACGTGACTTCAGGTGACTTTTTATTTTTGGGGGGGAGACCCCACCAAGCCCCCTTTTTCTAATTTTTCCCTTTACCACACATGCCTTTACTACGTATCTCTTAGTAAAGGTATGCATGGTAAAGGCTTTCGTGGTAACCACGCATACGTTGTAATGCATGCGTGGTTAAGGCTTTAGGGGAAACAGCTGCGTTGCAGTGACCGTTTCCTGTTCCTGTCATGCCCAAGCATGCTCCTATAATGGACACATTGTTGACGTTGTTGTAGAAACATTTGGGGAGATGTCCTAAATTCGTGTCTTATTGGTTCAGTTCAGCACCAGATCAAAGAGGGGCTTTTCTACTGCTAGATGCAAGACTCGATTTTGGTCATGGTTGTGCATCACAATTGTGGCAAACTTTAAGTCGTTTTGTAAGTGTTTTTTGCATCGCAATTTGGCATCAAATTAAATGAACAGATTTGCTATGGCTTTAGGCCGAAAAGTGAAGCATTAGTATTTACCTTTCAGTGCAAAAGGTGCCCTTCTCTGGGTGCAGAAACCACTTTGCACTGTTTTGCATCACTTTGTCCCAAGTGGGTACTACTTCGATGTTACTTGTCAGACATGCACGAACACCCATAGCTTTTGGTCCAAAGCCCGATCTACAAAAATATCCAGACTGGGATATATATATATATATATATATATATATATATATATATATATATATATATATATATATATATATATATATATATATATATATATATATATATATATATATATATATATATATATATATATATCTATATATATATATTGTGTTCATTTCTATAAAAAAATAAAAACTCACTCATTGCATGTGTGCTGAAGTCCACAGTAAAAATCCAGATTGTGAAATCCTAGTCAGTTTGTCTAGGTTTGGGAATTTGTACAGGAAGGGCATGCTCCCAGTACGGGTACTATGCCAGACACCACACACTCACCTCTGCACCGTGGTGGGAGGCTGTGCACCCTCTAAGGCAGCCCTATTACAGCACCGGCATATGGGATGACAGAAGGCCTTTCTTTGTATATATGATTTATCTCCGTTTTTAGCCCTTGTGCTACACAGCATAGCAAATGTGGTTGCTGTGTTGCACTGCATGAAAACCGAATAAATAAAAAATGTGTGTGCATCTGTGTCGAATCTCGATCTCTTTGTCAGATCCATTTAGCTGATAAGCATGGGACCTCAAAATATATGTTCAGTGCCAGGAACAATGCATATATATCTTGGATCCATACTTCTGTCTTTATGACAACTATGATCCTTCATACAAGTGGCAATCATAGTAGAGGTCCTGCTGTCTACAGGTAAAATCAATATATATCTTTACGTATACAAAAGAGCAGCATCCATAACAGCTAAGTATGGAAACATATATAACACTCGCATGGGGCAGTATGTGAAAATGTCATATTCTTTTAAAACTTTACCACGAAAAATAATTAAGAAAGAAACAACCCCAGATTATGGGGACAATGAGGAGCATTTTATGCTCCAAGGAATGCGAAGCTCTTGAGGAGGGTTTGAGTGTTTCCCACCCAAATTAAAGAAGTGGTGACAAACAGAACTGAAAAAAACATGATAATGGTTTCCTGTTAAAGGGGTTCTAACTCCCATCAGCACACACAGTCTGACCCTGACACTTAGGAATGAAGTTGTTGGTCAGTTACTCTGTTTCGCACCTGGAGTGAGAAATGTACCTTCCCTTCAGGCTGTAGGAGGTTCTTTTACCTTCCCCAGTTTGTCCTAAACAGCAGTGTGATTTAAAGGCAGTTCAAATACTCTATCGTTAAATATCCTAATATGTTAATAGTAAGCAAAATAATGGTCATCCTTCACTGGTAGACTATGGGCCCGATTCACAGAACTAAGTTAAGACAAAATCCTAAACTTACTACCATTTTGGTATTCACAGAAGGCACTTACTCATTTTGGTATTCACAGAAGGCACTTACTCATTTCGGTATTCACAGAAGTTAGGAGTCCTAACTTTAGGACTCCTAATTGCCTTCTGTGAATACCGAAAGTCTTAAAGTTAGGATTTTTCTCAGTTTAGGAGTAGTAAAGTTAGGACTCCTAACTTTAGGACTCATTATCTGATAGGCAAAATTTTTATTTTTTGGCGGGAGTATAATAAACATGTTGTAAAAATTTATAATGTATGACCTTGAACCTACCGCTAGCCGATACACATTCTGTGACAGTACAACAATATTCCCACTGACCATCAGTTATCTCTCAGTCTAAATTTTCACTCCAGTGAATGCGAGCTTTGGTATCCACCCCAGGTCGGTGCGCCCGTATGGTACGATACAGACCTGATACCAGGTGTTTCTCATCGGGAGAACTTAGTATAAAGTGTAAGGGAGCAAAAACCTCCAGTTCACAGGGAAAGTTCGGAAGTAGTGTCTTCAGTCCCTGCCTCAGCCTCAGCCTCACATATAGAAAAATCTCCAGCGGGGTGGGGTGTGCGTCCCGGAACAAGTGTTCCAGCGTCCTCAACGTCCCCTCATGAAACAAATCTCCCCATGTGACAACCCTGCCTCCTGCAATAGAGCTAAGTTCGGATGGTACGTGAGCGGGAGTCGTGGAGAATTTAGGAGCTGTGAGTCCAAGAGACGCGTCATACATCCCCAGGTGTCCATCGTACAGGTAACCGTTGTGTATGGCTTCTCTATAGCAGTAAGGGGGCAATGTATGAGTCCATTAAGGGGGAGAGGACGTGCCAGCCAATCCGCAGCGGTTATCTGGGGCATATAAGGTGATGGATGGTAATGTTGGGCATGGGTTACTTCTATGTGGGTGGAAGATGGGAAGCAGGGAATGGTGAATAGCCATGCATGTATCCTTATTTATGATAATATATGATTACATCAGAGATAAGGCTTGTAAGATACTGGTCCTGCATTAAGGTGCTGGAGCATACAAAAAAACATATTTTTGGTGAAAAAAAAAAATCCTCCAGAAACGGACATATTTCCAGAAGGTTGTTGGCCCTTTTACATGGAACGTTCTCCTCCCAAACCTCCTGACTCCATAGGGAAGAACCTTTAGCCAATCGGTGGGAGCTGAGGCATAGTGAAGCATGGCTGTTTAGATTATGTGTATCAAATCCTAGGCAACAACATAACAGTAAAAGGGACAAGGTTTCAAAGTAGAATAACATATAATCAAACAGTCTGTCATTAAAGGGGTTCTTATTTATTAAACAAACATAGTAAAACCGACAGATCATATATCACATAATATTCATCAATGAATGTATTCTTTAATTTAAAAATATAAAGTGGTTTACAAACAATTCAAAATAACAACCATAATAATAAAAAGAAAAAGGCAATTAATGAACTCGACGCGCGTTTCGGCGTTAAAAGAACGCCTTCCTCAGGAGACACAAAGTAATCTGAAATACATGATAGAAACACAAAAGGAATAATAAATATACAATATTTAATTAAAATCTTTAAATTCATAAAAAGGACATACAAGTTATCAATTCTTTTTCATCAAAGATCAACTACCTAAGAAAATCTTATTTTTGGATAACAGAACAACATGAGCTACAATTTATACAAAGAACTCTTATAAAATGAAATATCTGAGTGATCACAAATGAAAAAATGTGTTCCACAAGTAAAAAAGTTTAATATGTAAATAATCAGAATGTTTTATTAAGTGACAACCCAATGATAAACAGATAATGTAGTGAAACAGGAAGAAAGAAATTATTATTAAATTGGAATGGGATTACCAAAGAAATTCTTACCAAATAAAACATAAATAATGAGGTGATACCAAGTATGATACAAGCTCACCTTTCTAGAAATCTTTAATGGTCAATAAATGATGGGTTCCAATGATATATAGCGAGGCGATAACTCTGACGATATTTTTGGAAAAATATTTCTTAAAATAATGCCCTTATGATATCTGAAAGGGAGAACAACATATAGTACAATGTATCTGTCCTAATATATGTACATGAGTTAAGGAGAGTATTGCGAAGGCCTGATATGCTCACCTTGTTTATAAAAACGAACGACTACTCCAAAGAGTTCAAATGTGATTAATGCCGACACGATAAGTCGAAAGATAATAGCAAACATGCAACCTCAAATGGCATGTATATTATATCTAAAAAGAATAGAAATCCCCCCAAAAAATTAGACTATAGACATATAGGAATATAGCAAGTTTTTTAGATACGCCTAACTAATGCCACCGTTTAGCTGAAACTACCTCTTACCTAAAATCGAAAAAGCATTTGAAGCAATGGGATTCTGCCACAGCGACTAAAGTAAGAACGCCCAGGTGCGTGTGTAGCGGGTGATGAATTCACACACTTCCTCATGTGTTACGATTCAAATCCAGATGTAAAAGACCCAAATGATGCAAGTCTAAAAACAAAAATAGCTGTTTAGAGACTTGTGGACTAGGAAAAGTGTTTGAAACTGAGATCTCCATTGTCATAGTCACTTAAATGCTAGTCAAGCAGCATGATTCTGAACTCAATAGGTTCTATTTACAAATGCACTTTCAGCTGTAACCATATGTTTTTGGCCAACCATACTGCCATTTGTGGAACATTTAATGTTGGCAGGAATTCGCAAAAGGGTTCCTGGCAGGCATAAATGTATTTACCACTACGGATTTCTCTGCTACCAGTATAGAGAATAGTCGGGTAGCAAATCCCACTCAATGGATTGGAAGGGGGGAGTTTCAATGTAGGGTTTGCTTTAGAAGTTTGGGATTGTTTAGAAAAGGTATTTTAATGGGCATGTCCATTCCGACACTTTTATTCTGTGGACATGGTCATAAAGTTATTCCAGCCAAAGTGCTGGAGTAACTCTCATTACAAGGTGTGATCATAACAGATCATAACCATGTTTGGAGTAGGTGTAGGTGAAGGTGTTTCTCCATATGAAAAGATATTTAATCTGTGGAGAAAAAAAGAAAGAAAAAATGTGTGTTGGTCTCTATTCCCACTGAGTGGAATTCTAAGTTATTTAAAAAATAAGCTATTTAGAATTCAACACAGGAGAAAAAGCATTCCATGGGATGTGCCACATGACATTCCCAGAAGTATACCTGGAAAACTGTGCCCCAGTTAGCTTTCCAGGCATACTTCTGTGAATGTTTGTGAATGGAAAAACCGATATACTTATACTGTGCTTAGGTAGGGAAATATTTCCCCCACAAATACTTTAGCAGGTATGTTTCATGCATTGTCCCTTTTTAATTTTGTACAGGCCTTTTCAATAGTCAGAGCAAGATATTAATGATAGAATAAATGCAATTCATTAGGGGACCAAGAGAAGAGGGTGTATAGCACACATGCGGAATAAGTGAAGAAGCACAGTGCAGGTGGCAGCGTTCATTTGGTGGCATACGGTAGTTCTGTTTCTCACAGGACTTATAAGTTATGGAACTTGGTTGTTAAGCCACACAAGAGATGGGTTTGTGGTTCCCAAGAAACTTTAATTTTCAGAGGGTAAGAGATAATCCTGGGCATAGTTTGCGAAGTAGGGCTACGCATAGCTACCTGGAGTGCACTTCGCACTACGCGAGCTATGCGTAGCTACGCGAACTGCTTAGTGCACTGTGCAAAATACTATTCGCACTGATTCCACAGTGCCAGATGCTTGTCTGCACTGTGCAATCAGTGCAAACTGCATCTCACACAGTGCAAGCGGTCGTTTTCTGCCGCTCGAGTAGATTTCCATTCGAGCGGCATCTTTCTCAATGCGGACTGGTAGTTTCTCATTGTGAGCAGTCACAAGCATACGCGACCACTCGCAATGAGAAACCTGACCTCCCGGCGTTGAGAATATTGTCGGGAGGTTTATTTTCCATGCTTGCAATCGGCAACTTGATTTTGCTGATCGCGAACGAGGAAAAAGTCACGCCGGATGTAATTTTGCTTGCTCGCAGTCGCCTACTTGACGTTGAGGACCGCGTGCAAGCAAAAAAAGACCCCTGTGCTACACTACGCGTGTTTGCACTGTGCTACGTGCAATTCATGTAGTGCTAAATATGGCAAACTTCGCAAACTACGCGAGCGTAGCCTAGTGCTTTGCCCAGGGTTAGTAATAGAGAATAATAGTTTATGTTTGAACCCTCACCAGCAGCAGACACACCCAGGTATTGGTATTTTCCAATAAAAGGCTATTTATTATGTACAATCAATACATTAACCTTCATTAACTGAATGATAATATATTTTGCAATTTCAGCAGTCATTATAAGAAACAAAATGAACAATAGAAAAGCCCAGACGTTTCACACCATACATCCCTACTATCTGTAAGTAAGTAGTCTAGTCCCTCCCTAACAAATATTTATAGGTTTTTAGCCTCATTGTTGTTATATTGGCAGTAAAATGAATACCCCTATTTTATGACAAGCCATGTTACAATTCACAAATACCACAGAGCTGTAATGTCAGCGGTCAGATACTGCCACTCTTCAAGCAATCAGTCTTTGTGTCCCCCTTCCCAAATCCCTGGTACCTTTATATCCATCTCCTCAATGATTTTCAATTGGAAGAGAGAGAGGGGCCTTCTTTCCAGCTTTTTTGGCAGCACTGTGAAGCTCGGACAATGGCTCTGTCAAAGACACGTTCAAAAGGAAAGCAACTGTAACCATTTTTATTTCTTACTTCATTCCAAACTTGTTTAATCCGAGGACCCATGGCCTTTTAGTCTTAATCACTAGTCTCATTTCTCCAGATAGCAGAATGTTAGAGCTAATAATGTCAACCAGGCATTTTTGTAGTATCCAGGTCTGCAATTGTTGCAAGCAGAGCACTTTTGCAACTCATTTTTATCGCCCAATTTTAAATGAATCTGTGTGTATGTCTTATTAATGAATGTTTTCTAGAGGTTTCAGAGTTCGTATTTCACACAAAAGAGGTCTGTGATTTATTTCCCGTAATTCACAAAGCTGAATTCATTTGCAGGACGTTTGTCTTTTCAAAACCAATAGAAAAGTTAAATGGAAAATACTTTCACAATGACAGTGCTGCCCTGAGAGCATTAATCAGCCCACCTGAAAGGCTCGCCCTTGTAGGCCCATCCTTGATAAAAGCATCTACCAATGAATCCTGCCCAGTGTTTGAAAATGAAGTTTGTAAAATAAGAAGGCTGTCAGCAAAAAGTCCCATTGTGCAACGTAGCACTTTATTGTATTTTTTTGCATATGTTTTATGAACCTACATTATAGTGTCAAATTTGATACAAAAGAAGAGCACGTTTTAGAATGTATTATTTTTTTTTATTTTTTTTTTTATTTTATTTATTTGAGTTTTATATTGTACTAGCTAGACCCGAGGGTATCCGAGATCTTTACTTGTCATGTGATTATGATTACAAGAGGTATATGAGAGGATTCATAAGGATTAAAGTTAAAGAAACAAATCAGCATTAAGTGGTTACAAATTTACAAAAGTATATCGCAAAGACGTATTGCGGAATGGCATCGAAAACAAAATAGGAGACTGAAAGAGTCATGTGACCGTCTTGAAGGAACCAGTCAATGAGGGAAAAGTAGAACAGCTTGTGCATGGGTTGAAGTAGTTGTTGAGCAGTAGAAATTGAAGGTTCTGTTTGAAGGAAGGAAAGGAGGGATTGCAGCTGAGATCCTTGGGGAGTAAGTTCCAGATCTTAGGAGCATTTCCAGAGAAGATTTCTTCTTTAGGTTAGGAGGAACAAGAAGCAGAGAGTTGGAGTTCTCGGTGCCTGGACTCTTCCTGCTCTTGAAATTTTAGTTTCTAAGTATTTGGGATTTTTTGTATGAAGTGCTTTGTGGGTGATACAGGCTGTCTTGAAGATGTATCTTTCTTCAAAAGGGAGGCCAGTAAACACTCTTGAGGGCAGAAGAGATGTGATAAAATCTTGTTAATTCCTATGAGGAGTCTGGCATCCATGTTGAGAACTGCTGTAACGGGAGCAAGGTGATATTTCGGAGTTCCAGTGAGGAGGACATTGCCGTAGTTAAGCTTTGAGATGGCAAGTGATTGCACTACCATCTTAAGGTAGTCTGGGGGAATAAACAGTTTTATTCTCTTGAGATGTCTGAGTGTGCAGAGCGCTCTTTTGGCTGAGATGTTGATGTGCTCCTTTGTCAACAAGTTTTTGTCTAGGCTGATGCCCAAGGACTTAATGGAGTTGCAAAGAGAAAGAGAGCAGTTAAGAGTCTCAACATTCTTGATCCATTCTTGGACAGGTAAAGGATTGTTTTGGGGGAGAAGAGTAGTCGTTCTGACTTTTGAGGTTCAATTTAAGGTGGTTGTTTTTTAGCCATGATTGTATCTTAATTAGTGTGGGGTTCAGCTGTCAAGGGTCACAGCATAATTTTATTTTGCAGTAGAGTTGTATGTCATCAGCATATAGGTGATATTTGGCCCCTGCGTGGTTCGAAATGGCAGTGAAGGGTTCTATGAAGAGGTTAAAAAGTTCTGAGAAGAGGATTGAACCTTGAGGTCCACCTTGTGTAAGTAGAGCAGGATTACAGAGACAGTTGTTGATTTTTAATTGTGACCGCTATGTTGCAGTTAGACGAGAACCATTTCAGGGATGTGTGGCTTTTGATAGTCTTGAGTAAAGCTGGAGTATTTACTGTATTAAAGGCCGCCAACAGATCAAGTAGGATTAGGAGGATGGCGTCGCCTTCTTCTAAGGGTCTGTGAATGTCATCGGAAATATTGAGCATAGTGGTTTAGATGCTACAGCCATTTCTGAATGCTGATTGGAAAGTGTTGTGAAGGTTGAATTCCTCTATGTGGACACGATTCTCCAGCATTTTGACTTGGAAGGGAAGGTCGGTGATAAGTAGGAGGTTATTGAGGTAATTGGGGTCCGCTCCTAGTTTCTTCAGAATGGGTGTGATTTGGCCTATTCGGAGGGGTTTTAACTTCTTACATTTCTTTAAACATTGACAGACATATCTGTAGTCTCAGGCAAACAATGTATGTTAAACAAATGACACTCACATTCTCAAATCTTTTTAAAGAACACTAAAATCAATTAATAAATCATTTAATATAAAAAATATGTAACACATTACATGTTTTTTTTTAGAGTTTTATATAGCGCTAACTAGACCCAAGGATATCAGGTATCAGAGCGCTTTACATGAGTACCAGTTTTGTTACAGATGGACACTTTCATTTTTGTTAGGCACGGGGAGATTAAGTGATTTTCCCATAATCACAGGATGTTGAGCGTCGTTGCCGAGACATGGACCCAGTTCCCCAGCTTCAAGGTCAACCGCTCTAGCCATAAGGCTACATCTTCTCCCCTAATGTGTAATATGATCTTACCTTGCCATTTCAGGGTTAAGGTGACATTTATAAACAACCCAGTCTTCAGCCTTGTGGTTCCTAAATGTCACCAGAACCCCTTGATGGCAATATAGACCCACATGACATAGTTGCATACATATATATGTTAGTTCACTGAAAAATACAGTTCTTTTTCTGGCTCAAATAACACAAAAAACACTGAATTTCACCACTTCTGTTTATGAGGTCCTCACATGTCAGGGTACCACTGATCACTGTCATTTTTTTTTAAAATTTATAATGTACAACAGATACCAAAAAAGGGTTTCCCGGCGCAGAAAGCCAATCCAAGACGTAGATAAAAAACATATTGGCAAGTTATTTGTCAAAAAAACACGTCTTTAAGGATTTGCGAAATTGAACATAGTCAGTTTTGTTGCGTAATGCTGTGGGCAATGCATTCCACAGTAAGGGACCAAGATAGGAAAAGGACCTTCCGCCCATCTGAGCTAGTTTGATTTTAGGAACAATAAACTTCCCCTGAGCGGAGGAACGAAGGTTTTGAGAAGGAAAATAGGGGCATAACAGGGATTTAAGATATTGCGGAGAATTACCTGTTTTGAGTTTGTGCATGTATCTCAGGGCCTTATACTTTACTCGATTTTCCACCCTGAGCCTATGAACGTTTCGTCGATGGACGGAAATGGAAGTGGCCCTTGGGACCCTGCACAGGAGCCTGACGGCTGAATTTTGCACCATCTCTAGTCTGTGGTCTACGGCTTTGTTTGAGCCCAAATACAGCACATTTCCGTAGTCCAGCCTTGATGTGATTAAGGCATTGACCACGGTTTTGTGGGTGGACTCTGGTAACATCCAGCAGTTTTTTTAACCCTTTGAGAATGGCAAAACATGTCGTTGCTACTTTAACTGTTTGGGAATGCATGTTAAGTGAATTTTCAATAGTAATGCCCAGATTTTGGACTTGGGGGGAAGGTAAGGGGAGGGCACCCATTTCACAAGGCCAATGTTGGGGGCCCCAAAGATCCTTGTTTTTTACCAAATACAAGGACCTCAGTTTTCTCTCCATTTAATTTGAGAAAATTTAGTAGCATCCAAGATGCGATTTTGTTTAGACCCATTTGGAGAGAGGAAGAATCCGTAGTATTTTGCGAGGAAAGAGAGAAAATGATTTGGTTACCTTTGGGGTTGGCTCCCCAGGTTATGGCAAAAAATTCCATGGTGCAAAATTCAAGGGCTGAAGCCGTCTTACGAGATTCAAGATGGCCGAAAAAATCTTTTGTCCCTAATGCAGCCAATCATATTGTGTAAAAAATGTGATTGAAATAATTCACAAGTCTGGCCGCCTCACAAGTTGAAATGGCAGAGATACACAAAAGTATTAACCCTTTAAATCCTGCTTTGCACCTTTGTTAAATGCTAATATTTCAAAACAACTGAACAGATATATGTCAAAAACTATATGCTTTCTGAGTAAAGGTCTACGTTCAAGCCAAGTTTGGTGTAAATACGTTCAGCTACTTTGCCATATTTTTCAGCAACATTTTCTATGTGAGCTCAAACAAACCTTGGCATGCTGACACATAGATGACTTCACTGATTGCCAAGTTTCATGCAAATGCATCCACTTGATCAATAGTTATAGGCAAATCAATGGAAACACCATCTCAAACAACTAAAGCCACTCTGTAACGCCCTTGCCTCCGCAGCCTACATACCACTCATAGACCTAAACTTCCACCTGGACAACCACAATGACCCTAACAACATTGCCCTCCTGAAGAAACTCACCAACATAGGACTGAAGCAACTGGTCACCGCCCCCACACACACAGCCGGACACACACTTGACCCAGTCTTCCAGAAGGAAACAACATCTCCTACAGTCACACCAAAGAACTCCTCTGGACAGACCACAACTGTATCTACTTCTCCTTCAGAAAACCCACAATACACAAACACGTCCACCACCGACCCTGTAGAAGCTAGAACAAAGTCTCAGAAGACCACCTCACCTTCGCCCTCACTAGCACCCCACCACTGACAACATTAGACGATAACACCGCAGCACGCAATCTCCACCACTGGATCATGAACTGCACTGACCCCCTCGCCCCCCTCAAGAAAGCCACAGGGCAACACATCAAGAAAGCAAGCTGGTTCACCCCTGCATCCAAGAATCCAAGAGCTCCTGCTGATGACAAGGAGAAACAGCAAAACCTAGAAACACACACCGCCTACAGTGCAGCCACCACAGCACCTCACTGTCAGACAGAGGAAGGTTAACCACTAACCTTTAAAGCTGGATACAGCAGGAACGATGGTAGAAGCTAGTTAATTCCTAGCCCGAAATGGAGACATCTATAAGTATCTATATATATAACACTCCACAGATAACTCCCCTTCAGTGGAAGGGAAAAAAGGGACAAAAGAAACAATAACGTAGCCGCTGTCTGACTCAGAATAGGACTGTCCTTAGAAGATGAAGACCTCGCTCTTCTATAGTCCACCCCTGAAGCCCTGTAAGTGAAACACAGAAACATACACACAATATTACCCTTTGCTTATGCGTAGCATCCTTATATACCATGACCACCTATGTGTATGTACTTACATTTAAAAAATCAGTGCTTCTCTCAAGAGAAAAAGGCACAAAAGAGAAAAAATAAAGCAAAACAAAAGAAAAATATAGGGGCATATTATCAAGGGATTTATCTACGCTTTTTTGGCTTTAAAAGCCAAGAAAGCGGAGATAAAATTATCTCCCTATCAGCAACAGGGTGCTAACACGCAAATTCGCATGTTAGCACCCTTTTTCTCTACTCTTCCCCTTAAAGGGGGCGTTCCAGAGAAAAATAATAGGAGAAATGTTGTTAAGCGACATTTCTCCTATTATCAAGGATTTCGCTAACCTGGTTAGCACTGCTTTTTTTACACCTGGTATTTTCCTGACTTAGCCATGATATCCTATGGAAGGTGGATATCATGGCTAAGTTTGTGAGCCTCTATCATCAAGCTAACGCCAAACTTTGACAGATTATCGTTGGTTTTCCAGCGATAATCTCTCATTTGGCAGTTAGCGCGAGGATTTTTATCACTTCTGAGATAAACCTTGCTAATAGCAAGTTATCACTGCGATAATTTCCGGCGATGCTTAGCGTTAAAAAATTCGTTGCTAAGCATCGTTAGCGATAAATATCGCTACATGTTGGTAATATGCCCCATAGTTCTTTGTCACCAAAAGGGAGATACTTATCTTTATGCAGATAATCCTCTTTCCATGGGTAACGTCCGTCTTTTAGGGCTGATCTCAACCTCCTGGTACTATTGCACATAGTTCTGCTTTTCCAATTGTAACCAGAGAGTTGTACCACTCACAATTCAATATGCGCCTACCAGCGCGGCAATAACCTCACTCGGGAGGTTTACAAAAGCTATAACAAAAAAAAGGTATTCCGCACTTTCACGCTCTCCTGAGCACTGTTCTTCTTTACTTTGCGAGCCCTCCAGCAAGACTCTATCTCCAGAACGGAGGATTTATTCTAGAGACTACACAAAGGTAGGTGAATTCAATTCCCTACCAGCACAGAACCACAGCGCGGCCGAGGGAATCACAAGGTGAGCACGAGGCGCTCTGAAAGGAAACAAAATGTGTCCGTTGGCTTGAAGCCGATCAAGCAAGACACGAACACGCCTTCATTAACTTCATGAGGCGTTTCAACAAGGGTTGAGGATCGCTGCACCACAGCGCTCCGAACGCCGTCTCTCCTCATAAAATCCAAGTGTCAGTCAGACACGCAAATGCAGCTTACGATCAGCTGCTTTCAGGAAACTGCTAATCACCCATTACAGGGGCGATATCCGAAGGCTGCAAACTCTCGTAGCTTCTGCTCTAGAAGAAGTTTCTCCGAGTGACGAGCCCTGATTGTAGAAAGGGCGGGGTTTAAATAACCATATCCTAGTAATATCCCCGTCCCTCCTCTGGGGATTGTGGGAATTGTAGTCTGCGTAATTCATTTGTGCAATGTAGTGTATTCAGCCCCTTAACGCTATCTCTGCCTAGCCATGGCACTCACCACCTCATCAAAGCCACAAAAAGAATTTCCTCCAAGACAGAATCCTCACCAACTCCCACAACTCCAAAGAACTCTTCTCCGTGATCAAGGCATTCACCAAACCTGGAAGCAAAACAACAGACGTTCCACCCTCCCAAGACCTCTGCAACCAACTTTGCACATTCTTCCACCTCAAGATTAAGACGATCTCTGATAACTTCAACAACTAAGACCTATGTACCGCCCCAGCTCCACCCCCAGCGACACCACCCAACAGACCCTAATCACATGGACCCTGCTCACGACAGAAGACACCTTAATGACCATGAATAGCATCCATTCTGGAGCACCCTCAGACCCCTGCCCAGCCCACATCTTCTACAAAGCCACCATGGCCATCATACCCAAACTACACTTGACAATCAACTGCTCCCTCAAAACTGCCACCTTCCCTGACAACTGAAAACATGCCAAAGTCAACCCCCTCCTGAAGAAACCCTCTGCAGAGCTGACGGACCTCAAGACCTTCAGGTACAACTCCCTGCTCCCATTCACCGTTAAAGTAATTGAAAAGGCCGTCAATACCCAGCTAGCAAACTTCATTGAAGCCAACAATGTCCTGGACATCTCCCGATCCGGATTTCTCAGCAACCACTGCACCGAGACTGCCATACTCACTGCCACCAACCACACCCACCCCCTCCTTGACCAGGGGCAAACGAAAACCCTCATCCTCCTGGACTTCTCAGCTACCTTTGACACCAACTCCCACCGCTCACTAGCCACTGGACTACATGATGCCAGCATCGGCGAAAAGGCCCTCGACTGGATATGTTCTTTTCTCGCAGGAAGAACTCAGCGAGTCAAACACCTGCCATTTCCTCTGAGAACGGATGTATGACGTTACAAAGCAGGCTATTACAACGCCTGCCTTTACAACACGGTTTTTACATCGCAAACCTTTACAACGCATAGTGCTTTTAGGCGCTGGATAGTGATTTATTTAATTTACTATTCCAACTCCAGTCCCCGTGGATAGTAGGGAAGGTATTGGATAGTAAATTAAATATATTCCCTATCCTAGAGCGCCCCCCAGCGCAATTCGTTGTAATGGTTTGCGTTGTAATGACCGCGTGGTAATGGTAGTGCGTTGTAAAAGTTTCGTTGTAAGTGATGTTTACCTCTGAGAACCAACAGAGACCTGATGTGGAGTGTCCCAGGGAACCTCCCTCAGCCCCACCCTCTTCAACAACTACATGGCCCCCCTCGCAACCTTCAGCAGATACCACAGGCTCAACATAGTCTCCTACACCAACAACACCCAGCTCATCCTCTCCTTCACCAAAGAACCCAATAAAATGATAATAAAACAACTTTATTATCATTTTTTCATTGATTTGGACGCGTTTGCTGAGTCCTCCGAGTCTGGTGCAGGATGGGCCCAGGTCGCAGCAACACCAGCAGGGAAGGAGGAGTAGTGGGCATTGAATGTGTCCATGTTGGTTTGGCCAGCCATCCATGGCTGGCCAAACCGACATGCACACTTGAATATCTCCAGTCTAATCCTTGGAGATATCTGCAAGGCTCAGGAGAACAGGCTCCCAGTCACTGCTGGAGCGTGAAACCGTCCTGCTCCACCCAATCTCAGGGCTTCTCTCATGCTGGAAGCAATAGCATAACAAAAGCTTTGGGACTGTGTGGTGGGCTGGGAGCCTGGGCTCATGGGTGCTGTAGTGCCGGGAGCAGAGCAGTGAGACGCAGCACGGAAGCAGAAGGTAAGTGCAGATTTATTTATTTATTATTTATTTTTACCAGTGCTGCCTCGGCACTGTCCCACCATGTAGAATGGGAAGCTGCCACGACTGCAATGCAGGTGTCCTTTGAGGGGAATCAGTAGGTCATATCAAGCTGCCTTGCTCGGTACTCATCATGCTCTTCCTCTGTGGTCTTTTCTTGTTCTTCCTGACCCTCCTCAGGCACAATCTCCTTGACTATTCTACTTTGCCTGGAGTGAGCTACTCCCAGCAACTTCTACTGTAATGCAGATATCTCCAGAATTGTGCCTTGCACCTCAGGTGGTATAGTGAGCAGGTGAGGGAGGAGGACTCTATGGTGATACTGGGAATGATGCCAGTCCTGGCAGGTTCTTGACAGAGCCAATGTAGTTGACCCTCTTCTTTTTGTCAGGGTACCAACTAGAGGTGGACGTAACTCACATAATTCTGTGTAGTGGAATCACGCGTATGTACCCCAAAATTATGCAATATTACACAGAATTAAGTTAGAAGAGTAATTCTGCATTTAGCGTAATTTCTTAGCGCTAAAATGCATCCAGAATGAACAAATGGATGCATTTTTCAGTAAGAAGTAGCAATAAATGTGACAGAACATGACTAGCAAGTGCATTAAGTCATTCATGCTCGCTAAATGTGCACTTACGGTAGGATTTCCCCACGACTTAATCCTGGCATTTCGCTTTATTTTCTTAGCTCATAATGCACCCCATGTCCAAAATGGACGAGGGGATGCATTTTGCGCTAAGAAATAGCTCTAAATGTAACAGAACACCAATAGCGAGTGCAAACAGCCACTCACGCTTACTAAATGTGCTAATGCTGTTGGATTATTCCCCCCAAAGTACTCTTAATTATGCGAGCGGGTCGAATTGCATTTTTATCAGTAATTCCAAATCAAAGAGTAACACAGAATTAATAAAATGACTCTGATTACTTCGACGTAATTGACATTTCACCCAGGCTTAGTACCAACATGTCCATCGTGCGCCTTCTCCTCTTGACTCCATTTAAGCATCAAAGCAGATATGTTGCATTTGCTACATGCATCGTAGGACTGGGTGGAGTTTGCAGTGTTACACAATGGGGAACTCCGTAAAGTGACCCAAAAACTCAGCAGCGATACGCGAAGATTCGAAAGCGGCAAGGGTGCATGTTTTCGCGCTGATTTCTAGTGTTTGTCCTGCGCTGCAAAATCAGTGCAAACTGCACCACGCTCAGTGCAAGAGGTCGCTGCTTCTTTCCGCAGCTCGAGTAGATGTTCTACTTGCGCGGCCGCTTCCTCAATATGATCGGAAGCGGATGGTCGCTACCGCTCACTTTGAGAAATCTTGTGGAAAGGTAGTCTGGAGTAAGATTTTCCTCGCTTGCCAAACTAATGTTGGTGAGCACGGGCGAGCAGGGCCGGACTGGGAACCAAAACCGGCCCTGGCAAAGTGCTCGGCCGTCCCCCCACAGAGGTTGTGGGAGCCGCCGATCTCTTTGCCGGGGCCGGTTTTTGGCCGATTTTGTTACAGGGCCGATTTTGCAGTTGCAAAAACGGCCCTGTAACAAAAGCGGCCCCCACCGGTGCGGCAGTGATTGCCCGGTGCCTGCTACGGCCAGTCCGGGCCTGCGAGCGAGGAAAAAATTCCGCTCCATGCTCTACTAGGTTGCGCAGTGTGGGAAAAACTGCAAACTCCGCGAGCAGCAGAATTTCACTCCCAGCAGCGCAGATGTGCATCTTTGTCGCTGACACTGCACATGCACTCACATTCACATTTGACTCTCCGGAAAACAAGTCCAGGGTCGCTGTAACTACACTTCTCTGCAGGGTTGTACTTTGACAAGACAGTCAGGACACTAGGGCAGTGCAGTTGTAGTTCAATAGAGCAATATCTGCCTTTTTCAAAAGTGGGGCAGTCAAATCATTTTTCAAAGAGTGCTGCTGCCTTTTAATAGGAAGGTTTCAAAACTTCATGCATCACAACTATACTTAAGGGGACAATTCTGATAATTCTTTGCAGTCTCAGTAAAGAGACCAATTTTTGAATGGCCTTTATATTTCCCCTTTTACACTCCGGATCACACCAGAAGGCATCACATTATGATGTGCACAAGTTGGCATCGATGCATGCCTCTCAGATAAAGAACACGTACAGCTAAGGTAGCAGTAGTTTAAGCTGCTCTCGTGCAAAGAAAATGTGTGGTAATCGTATCAACAGTGCTCCCTTATCCGTCCTCAAGAAGACGTGCAGGACAGTAATAGACGTACAAGCATGTTTCACTCACAATAAAAGCTGAGCAGCACGTGCAGCAGCTCTAAATCCTGACATGCACGCACGCAGATCAAACATAGCATGGCAGCAGCAGTGAGGCCCTCTTCACTTTTAGAACAGATATAGCCAGCTTTGCCTGATTTTTTGGGGAAAAACAAGCAATGCAGAAGCACTTGCAGGGCCCTCTTGCCTGTTCCTCCATTAATCCAATGTGCAAAAAACACGAGTTTTTTAAGTATTAAAATTAATCTAGACGAGGGAAAGAACAGCCTCTGGCGCCATCTAGTGGTTTGGCCAAAGAAGCTGCCTCAATATTGAGGTAGACCGTGTTTCATTTCTTTTACTGATCAAGATAAAAACACATCTCCAATTTTGCTCAAGCAAAGCAGGGCCCTGGAAGAGCTGGGCCTGGGACACCCCTTCCTCTTGGCAGTCCTGGTTAAAACAATGGCAGCTGCGCAGCAGTAGGCTCTCATGGAAAGGAGAGAGCGATATATGAAAGGACGAAAACGAGAGAGCTATAAGAGAGTGAAAATAAAGGGCTAGAGTCGCATCCGCCCTAATATTGCTCAGTGACGCCAGTGCAACAATACGACAAGTGCACAGATCACAAAATTTTGGACACCCTTCACTCCTTGCCTTACTTCCCGGAGCAATGGGATGTGGATGTGTATTGGTTTTTGAACACATAATGCCCCGTACTTTCATTTTTTATTTCTTCATTTACTTTCAACATGCATGTGTGTTTAGCAGTGCACTGTGTGCCTTCAAAACAAGTAGGGTGACCAACTGGCAAGAGTGCAAATTCAGGATGGTGAGTGTAAAAATTCAGGACAAAGGGTCAAAGTTCAGGACAAAAATTCAGGACAGAAGGTCATAATTCAGGAAAAAAAATCTGGACAAAAGGTACGTTTTAGAGACACATCAGGGGAGGTGGTGCAACGTTGCCACTGGATTCAAGCTAGCCTAGCTGATGAGCAGGGCCGGCCTGGCCATAGCGGGCACCGGGCATTTCCCCGGTGGGCCGCTAGGGTGGGGTCCGGTTTTAGGCTACAGGGGGGCTGTTTTTGTTACCGGGGGTTGGCAATATCGGCCCCCTGTAACAAAATCGTCCGAAAACAGCCCTCACAAACTGCTTGGCTGCACTCCCCCTCGCCCCAGGGGGGGGCCTGCTGAGCAGTTTGCCAGGGCCGGTTTCTGTTCCTAGTCCGGCCCTGCTGATGAGGCGTGATGCCCTGTAACTGGTCCAAGGATACTTGTTGCTGGTCCAGGGAGGACCTGGCTTGGCATTTCAGACTGGACTGTTCCCATGAGGAGCAGGGCCAAGAAGGATTTGCATATGGCTGGATCCAAACTGAGGTGGCGTAGTGAGCAAAGAACAATGGAGTTACCCCAGACTTCTTGACTGGGGGTGAATGTTTCAGTATTCCGTTCATGGTTTCTTGCCGCAGAACCTTTATTGTTTGCAGCAAGATCCAGAACACGACCTCGTAATCTCAAGAATCTCTCAGGAAGGCAGTGAAGGTCTGTTGGTCATTTTCAAAAGATCTGCACTAGCCTTGCGTATGCCTCAATCTAGCAGCGAAAAGAGGCGCAGGAAGCTGTCAAGACTTGATCGGAGAGGTACTATAAATTGAGAAGTGTTCGAGGAAGACCTTAATTTCGGCAAGCAATGCCATCGATATTTCCCTGCAGCAAGTGGCTCCGAATTTTTCCTGGAGCTAGTAAGTCATCTTACCTCAAGGATGTTCTGGGATGCCATCTCCGGGGGCAGGAGCTCTGCATATGGATGATGAGTTGTCCCAGAGTTACAGAAACAATCTGCTTTCCATTAGAGGAGATATTTAAAGATCTGGTCATTGTGCTGGTTACCAGGACATCATTACTTCTTATGGCAGGGGTTTAAAGCAGGATCATTTAATTAGAAATATTCCTAATGCACAGGAACTAGTTTTAAAGATAGCATCTTGGGAACTGTGAAGCAACAATAAACGCTGAAAGGAGGCGCGGGACGAATGTAGGGATGAGGCTCTCATGAAAGTAACACATAAAGAAGGGACTTCTGCAGGACATACGCTCTGTGAATCTGTGCTTTTGTGCCATAAGCCAGTTGCATAGGTAATTCACCGACAAAGAGGCATGCAACAGAAAAAAAGAAAAATATTTGCATACCTATAGACACTTAGGGGCAGATTTATGAAGGCCTTGCGTCAGTTATCATGACGCATCGGTGTTTTTTTTTTTGCGCAAAATTTATAAGGTGACGCATCCATGACTATGCGTCAAGTAACCTGAGATGCGACGAAATCGAACAGCGCCAAATTTGGCTGCGTCGCGTAAGAATAAATATATGCAAGGTAGGCGTTCCCACTCAAAAAGTCACGCATTTCCGTCGCACCCATATTTACGTCACTCCGTCATGTTGACGCATCTACAAAATGCGTCACGCAAATGTGAAAAAACGCTCGCAAGCCTACGCCTCAGAAACCCACGTGCAGGAAATAACGCAAGTCCGTCTGAACGACTCAAAAAGTGTTGCAGAGTATTTTTGACTACTTTGAAGAAATATGGATCTATTAATTTTGCAGTTGGGAGTTGCACAACCACCTCCACAAGTAGTTCCACAACCTCATCTTCCAGCATTACTCCAAAGGCAGCGCAGGAGAAAGGAGCGCATTTTCCGTGCAAGGACCACACTGACTGGATTACGGAATGAACAAATCATCAAACTGTACCGCCTCAAAAAAGTCTCCATTTTGACCCTCTTGCGGCAGATCAAACCACAGTTGCAGTCAGAAAATGAAAGGGGTAACAACATCCCACCAATGACAAAGCTACTGGCAGTTTTGCACATGTTGGCATCAGGGTCATTCCAAACAACAGCAGCTTTATTGGCAGGGGTCTCACAAGCTTCTTTCTCTGCCTTCCTCCCATCAGTCTTGGATGCGATTATTGAACTAACACCACACTACATCCATTTCCCAAGCACCCAGCAGCAGCAGATGCACATCAAACAGGGCTTCTATGCCATTGCTGGACTTCCACTTGTGCTTGGAGCAATAGACTGCACACATGTACAGTTTGTTCCACCTGCAGCAACAGAACACCTATATAGAAATCGGAAGCATACACACTCCATTAATGTCCAAGCCATTGTGGACCATTGTGGACTATATATTAATGTACTGGCAAAATATCCAGGGAGTGTCCATGATGCGTACATATTCAGAAACTGCATTATCAATGACCGTTTCTAAAATGGACAATATGGCAATGGACTCCTTGTAGGTAAGCACAAATAATTGTACATACAAGTATACTATGCATTAATAGTTCGCACTCTGCCACATCACATGTTGGCATTTCAACATGATGTAATAAGTCAATGGGGGGGAGGGGGATTGCGCAGGGATGCCCCCTAAAAATGGCTGATTGAATTCCACAGGATTTCATGTACCAACTTTACTGCGCATGTTGGGTCAAACCCTGTGCCTGCTTGAAGCAGGTGTAAGGATTGATGCAGCATTGTAAAAACCGTGCCCCCCAGAGCATTTTTTTGTGCTATGTTGCACTTGCAATGAAATTCCAGCAATGTACCACCTTCATGGCACACATTCGTCAGACTTCTGTCAAGTTATTCCATCATGGTGTGCTGCATTGTAAATGCTGTGCATTCATTGTGGTGGAAGTGCGGTGCTGAATAACTGGTCCATCCTTGCTGGTATGCAGGGATGCGCAAGTCAATGTCAAAATGTCCCATGGCAACTAATACAAATTAACTATAGAAAGGTGTAGTGCTTTGTAATCAATGTATGTTAAAAAAATTGGGTTACACATATTATTTGGGTTGCAGGATACATATTACTGCACTTCATGGGCCAGATTTACAATTATTGGATCATCCCTGCTAATTATCAGGGTTGTGCCTGTAAATGTGCACAGCAGCTCCACCACCCATGATGTGCTGCATTTACAATGTGATGCACCATGGTCCCAAAAGGACACAGATGCGTCACGCATCTGGGCTGTAAAAGTGGGGCTTTGCTGAAGTTGTGTTGCAAGCGTGACGCAGCTCCAGCAATGCTCTGTGGTGGACCCATTGTATCAATGCTGCCCCAAGCTGTACGCCTGCTTCAAGCAGGCACAGGGTTTTGATGCAGCATGGGCCTAAAAGAGAATGACTGAAATTTTGTAGATTTTCCTCAGCCACTCTTAGGATAAGTTCCAGTGCAGGAACGGCCCCCTGCGCAGGAACGTCTCCTTATGGCGCAGGGATTTACAACGTGACGCATCTCCCAGATGCGTCACGTTGTTAATACCCCACACCCTGGATTTGGATTATCGGTGGCGCTGCGTCACAATAGTGATGCAACCATGCCTTAAATGAGCCGCAAGGGGCTTGCAAATCTCACACCAAATGTTGCTTGAATGTTATGACATCCATACACATACATTTTATTGCAGATCACATCACAGGTGCCCATATTGTTGCAGTTCAGATGACCACTATGTAATACATTTATATTGACTAAAACAGTTTAATTTGCATTTTCCACTATGTAATACAATACAGGATGTTGGGACATATTCTGAGATAGAGAGCTCAATCATATATATACATATATATACATCATAACATGTCAAGATTTGTATTGAAACATATAGGTTACACAACCATCTAGGGGACAAATACTCTCCAAAAGTAATCAATGTACCCCAGTCTGCTAATAGCAACCCACATCTGTCCCATCCATGCATACCCTCCTTTAATATACCACACATAAATATACCTCCCTATAAACGATGAACAATCAACTTGTCTGCTACATTCCTATGAATGAGGCAAGGAGTCACTGAAATAATACTGCATATGTGTCCCTAGGCTTGGGGGGGCAGAGGAGGAAGGACCAGTGAGGCGGCAAGACAGTCAGGGGTGAGAAGGTGGGGGGGTGAAGGCCTAGGTCAGGTTTGGTAATGTAAACACCCCATCACCTCTTTGGTCCACAAATGTAATTCCCCATCCAGTTTGAGTTGCTGTCCATAACATAGCCCCATGCCGATGTGGGTAACTCAACCGGTAGATATAGGGCTGCATCTACATCTTCTCCTACTCCTACCAGTTCCTTAAATTGTCCCTACACCTGAGCCCAATACAACGCAATTGGTTTCCTCTGCAAACCCCTATATTCTACTTGGGCCAGTGCCTCCTCCTCTGTCACCACCCATCTAATGACCTACTCCCTCCAGATGCACTCTTGTGGTGCCCTGCATGAATGTAGTCGCTGTGTCATCATATTCTGTTTGCTAGCATCACAGCCAGCAAAGTGCCACACCAGTTTTGCTTACTTTGGGAGGGGGGAGAAGACCCAATAAACACACTTCCATGGCATCGCAAACATTGTGCTCAGTCAATGTGGAGAATCCACCGACAACTTCAGACCAAATCACCCCCAGGACAGGTGCATGACAATAACATATGTGTGACATCTGAAGGATCCCGTGGACATCTTGGGCAGCAGCCAAGGGGTCCATGAATTGTATAGCCTGCTTAGTAACATACGTCCTATGTAGTATCAGTAGTTGAATGGACTCTAGGTGGAAAATATGCAACACCCGACAGGTGTGCTCCAGGGCGGCATCCCAGTCCCTGTACTCCAGTTCCTGTGTCAGTGCCAACTCACACTTAAGACACAGTGTCAGCAGTGGTAACTTCTGGTGTTAACTCAAAGTGCACCAGGTGCTGAGCATGGGCCATGATGTGCATCAACAGCAACAACTGAAATGTTGGGTGTTCTGTCTGCGTTGCCAACCAATATTCCTGGACATATTCTACAAACGATGCATGTGTGATAAAAAGAGTCTCTTGTACTGCTCTAGTACGAGCACATTTGCTATGAGAATTCAGTGCACCATTGTATAGAAAAACTTCAACTGTGATTGTGTCCGCACATATCCAGTCCTGGACCTGGCCAGCTGACAAGACACTGCGCCGGGTAGGGGATGAACAAAGAGGGAAATTTGGAGCATAGGTGTGTCCAATTTTAGACGATAAATGTGCCTGCTTCCAGTAGTGGATTGCGGTGGACAACAGTAAGTGAGGGTCACGCAGTCTGTCAGCTCCAGGACATAGCAGCTCATGCATCTTTCTGCAACGAAAAAGTGCCGGTGTGTAAACAATTTCAAATGCACCTGGGAGTAGCGGTGCACTCGTTCACATTACAGTAAGTATGAACAGTGTTGGCCAATGTAGCACAAAACACACGATCCACTAGTGTTGCTGGCTGCAGACGCCATGTATGGATATGCGTTGGTACCTGTTGTACAGGGACTTTGTCCCTTTTCTCTTATCTATATATTTCCTTGTTGCTCTGTTGATGCCAATGTAATAATTCCTAGTGACATCATAGAATGTTGTAGTTAGACCTGAGACTACTGTCAGTTGGAGGCAGGCTGAGTGACAAGGCAGTCACTCCTGGTGGGGTCTGTTAATTACCATCATAAGAACTGGACCTGTAACTACCTTGAATAAAGGAATCATAAATATACCTATGACTCAAGGACATCTTTTATATACAACAGTACCCCCACCCACTTCAGCCACACTCATATTGTATAATGGGTGGAGATAGTTTTGCCCAGGAACGTATTGTGTTGTATGGCAGGGGATAGATGAGTGGTAGAGTGGAAATTATCTAACCGGGTATGTATGTTGGGTGGGTGGGAGAAGAAAGATTATTCATGTATATGTCTGTGTTGGGAGTTCAAGATGTGTAAGGTTTCATCCCTGTGCCCACCTCGTTAAGTCAGCAGCATGATGTATAGCATTGGTGTTCTTAAAATGAAGGGTGTGAGTGGTCCAAGGTCATGGACAACTCCTCTGCATCTGAGCAAGCAGCTCCATTGCATGCCACCTTTGTGATGTCATTAATCTCTCCCTTGAGACCATGACTTTTCAAAACAACTGGAAAAATGCTAACATGAAGGCCTGACTCTAAAAACTCAAGAGAGACAACCAAAAATTCAAAACCATCACTCTGCTCACCTTCGTGGCCAAGGTCATAGGGGAAATTTTAATCACACAGCTAACCCGGTAACTCAAAGAGAACAGAATCCAGGAACATTCTCAGTCAGGGTTCCATAGCAACCACAGCACTGAGACCGCCCTCATTGCTGCCACCAACATTATCAGGACCCTGCTAGGTAAGGTCAAGACTGCAGCACTCATCCTCCTACACATCTCTGTCTCCTTCGACACCGTTTGTCACTGCACAAAATGTGCATGCGTCCATGCTGCAGGAAGCAAAGACAAGGCTCTGTTTTGAACCACCTCCTTCTTCCCCATCACAACCCAGAGCATCTGCCTAGCGTGTTCCCAAGTCTGCTGCCAGCGAGTGTGTAGTCAGGAAGCAGCAAGGAGGTAGGAGTCACGCACCCAATCTGGTCAGCACACAGGCTCCCGGGTGTCCCCACCGGGACAAGGAGCGGAGGACCAATCCTGGCCCTTGCGCATTAGGGTCTGCCGCTTGTGAGGACAACAGCCAACGCACCATGGCAGGACACTCCGGTGCAGCAGAAACCACCAGGCCAATTCCAGACCATGAGCGTAGGTGTGTCATAACACCGACGCGTTGGAGCAATCAAGCCCTCCTGCACAAACACACTCCAGCAAAAGTTAGCTGGACAGCCACGCCATACTCGGGTACGAGTTCACATTGCTCCAGCCTTATTAATGCCCGGGGGACAGGATGTATGGTCGGATTGCAGCAGGCCCAGCATGGAGCAAAGTGCCTATGCAAACTCCATCTTAGGCTGCAGGTCCAGCCCCCCCCCATGCACTACATAATATCATAGGCAGTGACACCCTGTTGACTACATTACAACCCGCATTACTCAGTCTTAATGCCTACTCCAGTTTCCATCAATTTCAGGACCAACAGCCTCCCCAGTACCCCACACACAATACTGGCCCCCTCCCTAACCCAAACCATAAACCAAAAGTTGATCCGCTGTATTACAGTCTGCTCCGCTGTGAGACTCATCTTAGGGTCAATATGGGGAATGCTCTGCTACTATGACTTAGGTTGAGGTGACCCCAATGTGACATTGCAGCTCTTATTTCCAAGGACCAACACTGTTACCAAGGAATAATGGGCCACAGCCACTCCACAGGCACCAAGTCCCTATGCATGCCATTACACCCAATGCAACTCTCTCTTGTGAACTTTGCCTCCTAGGGGGAGAATGCAAGGTGCGCAGGGAAATGTAAAAGCCACAACAGTCACAGCAGCAACCACCCACCCACAGCAAGAACAAAGCAACAAAGTAACCACCCACAACAACACCAAAGTAAGCATCAACAAAGGACAGTGCTGTGTGTAAATGATCCAAATTAACAAGGATTTAAAAATCCACCCAGGGGGTCTCTGTCAGTACATACTAATATGGTGCACTGCATTGCACTGAAAGTGTGTCACAAAAAAACAAGTAGTGTCAGGGGCATGCAAAGCTGATCAGCAACCTCAAACACAATATGCAATTGACCACAAATTAATCCACCATTACAAACTTGACAAATAATTTTTTTGCAACACATGCTATGTATACAGATTTAACACTAAAGTAAGAAATTTATATTTACTTCCAGCTGATCAAGGATATGGTCTACATACGTGGGTGATGACTCCCTTTGGAAACCCACAGACGGAACCTCAAAAGGCATACAACCATGCCCATTGTAAGACACGGAACATCGTAGAGAGAAGCTTTGGAATGCTGAAATCCCGGTTCCGTTGCCTTGATCTATCTAGTGGAAGGCTACTGTATTCTCCAGAAACTGTGTGTAAAATCATATTAGTATGTGCAAAACTACACAACATATGTGTATAAACAAATGTACCCTGGGACGAAGAGGACCAACATCCTGAGCAAATGGATGATGGTGATGGAGGTCAAGCAGGAGGACAAAACATCTGCAACACTGCAGCAGGAATAAGACGCCGCACACACATTGTGACACAATTTTTTTCATGAATGATCATACTCAAGTATGTAATAATGGTAAATAAATTTAAGTCTGAAAATTAAAGTAGGTCCATCATCTTTTATTCAAAGAACTGTACAGGCCATATGACTATCAAATATGTGTGTGGAAGTTTGTGTTTCCATCTCCTGGAGGGGTGCAAGGGTGTATTCATCAAGGACCGGTATGGTTAAAATACACAATAAAGTAAATGCTGCACAGGGAACATCCGTAGTCACATGTGAATGACCGGGTGCATTTAAGGTTCATTATCTATTGTTTAACAGAGTTTTGCAACACTCTTCACAAAACTCACAATATAGACAGAATTGCCCTCTGTGGAGGTTGAAGTCTTCCATGATTTCTTGGAAAGTCTGTACTTGGCCTTGTAAATGAAAATAACGGCTTTATAAGTGCCTCCTGGCAAGTCGCAGGCAATACACCGTTGTTCCAATATTCCCTGTAAATAGCTTGCAAATGTGGGGCAAATATTTATGCATATGCTGCGTAAAACTTGATTGGTTAACTGTCTGCACCAGGGGTTTTACGTCGATACATATGTTTGATCGCTGTACGAATCTCACACTCTGTCATCTCTCCTCCTAAGCTATCTGCCAGTTCATGATCTATGTGTGACAGTTGAGCAGCGGCTAGGAAATCATCAAGGTCCACAGGTATGTCTGGTTTTGTGCTCCTATAGAGGGGGTCATAGTAAGCAAAGAATTGCTCATTATCTTCTTTATGGCAATATACCAAACGGCCCTCCACAGTACACAGGGACAGAATTGCGGGCGGCAGGAATACCCAACCAGGCCAACAGGGAGCCCACCTTATCATGCTCAGCGTGAGCCAAAATTAGGTATTCCTTATGATCAAAACAGCAGAGTCTCTCCATTAGTATTGCGACCTCTTCACGTGCAGCCAAAGCCGCCTCGTGATACACTGAATCTGCATGGCTGGCCCGCTCTACATGACGTAACCGATCCTCGCTCTTCGCAAGATCCTGCTGCAGAGTCTTGTGAGCACCAGCTGTGGAGGAGATACAAACTCCACAAATAACCGCCTCGAAGGCATCCCATTCAAGGGCCCTTGCACGATGCCGTCACCTCATTATGGTCAAAGTAACGCACCACACCTTCATGCACTACCGCTTATAAAAATAAGTCCTACAATGCCAGCGCGTTCAAATGCCAGGTGGGAATCGCCTGCCGCTGCCCAGTCCATTGGACCAACACCAAACAGGGATAATGGTCAGAGATCATTCTCGCAAGCTACTCACTATGGGGTGCAAAAACATTTACATCTGGTGAGCACAACATACTGTGTAGCCGGACATGTAGGCCAGGTGGAGTACAATAAAATAAATAGTCTCTCTCAGCAGGATGGTGCATCTGCCACGTGGCAACTAGACCCCACGTATCTTGCCAATCTTGTCTCCCCTTTGCTATTTTACGAACAGCGCACTGAGCCAGTGGTGGGTGTGATTTGTCCAGCTCAAAAACAACAACAGAGTTAAAGTCCCCCCAAGTAGGATAGTGCCTGCCAAGACCATTGGCATTTTGAAAGCTAAGTGCACAAAAAAGGCAGCCTGCTCTACATTTGGTGCGTATACACTACATAGTGTCAAGTCACTCCCATGTAGTTGGCCCAGCACTGCTACAAACCTCCCTTCGGGATCCACTGTTGTAGTCAGGTCCCCCAGGGGGGCATCTGTTGCCTTTTGAGCTGGTGCCAGCAAATCTAGCGTAGCTTCGGCCTGTGTGACTCGGTCTACCTACTTCATGTGGTCTGCTCACAAGAGTCCCAATCCCGTGGACACCTGGGCAAAGTCATGGTGTAAAGCCTCCCTCGTGTCGGCAATGGTGATGAGGATCTGAGCCATCTGGCGCTGCTGTAGTCCCGCTGTGGGGTCTCCGGACAGGCCAAGGTCCTGGTCTCCGGGCAGGTCTGCTGCAGGGTCAGGGGGAACTTGGCCCGCTTCCGGCTCACTTTCCCCATTGTGAACGCGTTCATTCAGTGCACTGACCCTGTGTTTGCGAAGGTTCCACCAAGACATGTTCACCAGTAGCACCCTCCAATAGTAGTAGCTGGTACCTCTGATCACGGAGGTGATAGGACGTCTACCTTCAGCAGATTCCCCGCTGCCTCGCCGGATGACCTTCAGGGCTCCAAGGTGTCCATATCAGGTCCCACTCGGTGGGCGTCCCGGGAAAGCTATGGACTACTCCATGCTCCGGACGACTCGCAGAGCACTCAGAAGTACAATCAAAGATGACCCAGATGTGCCGTTGATTGTGCCAATCTTAGTCCATCAGCTAGGCCACAGTTCGGAAGCGATGGTTAGCTACAGTCCACCCACCATCTGCGCAGGTGGGCCTCCGTTATTCTGTTGGGGCACCAGCACTTGCAACTCCAATGTCCGCCTGGTCGCAGGGCCTAGAAACTGAACCACCTCAATATTGGCCCCGGCCAAAAGAGGTGGAGCTCTGTCATCACCCTTGGGTCCCTTGCTGCTGGTTTGTGGCCTCTTAAGGTCTTCCAATAGAGTGCCCTACTCCTTAACCGTAGCCACAGGGATCAGGACTGGGGTAATGGGGTGGAACGTGTGTCTCCCGCATGTGGTGCCCGCTGGCACCCTGGGTCAGCATGTAGGACTGCGTCCAGTCGGGGCAGCCAAGCAATTCTGCCAGTTGGTCCCTTGCGTGTTCCCGGCCAGGGCCGAGGCTGAATGTTGTAGCACGTGGAAGTGCGCTGTGCTGTACCACAAAGGTATCCATGGGGGACCTCTGCAATACAGCCGGTCTTCTCCACCACACCGCTTGCTCCGGACACACAGGCCAATGTGCCCCTGGAGGTATCCACAACCGTCGGGGACCAGCAGACCGCACTGTCAACCTCACCTTGAGTTCCGAGCATCACAAGAATGCTGCCCATCTTTAGCCCAACCAGGCCACAACAGGGCACTGCTGGGATTTTCAGCTACTCCGAGGTCCCTATCTCCTCCGGTGTCTTTGCTCTAAATTTCCAATGGTGCACCGGCTCACGCTGTAAGCTGGGGCCGGATCACCCGCACTCTGGCCCACCTAACTCCTTACTTTTGGCCGGGGATTAGCCCCATCGAGTGGGCTGCAAAAAGAGGATGCTGTAGTTCCTGGTACATCTTAACACAGAAGCACTGATTTATACTGACAATTTTTAAATGAGTCACTCCAATTTGGAAAGAGTCACTAAATTTGAACATTCACTCAAATTTGAAAAGAGTCCCTCAAATTTAAGATAAGTGTTGCATCTTTCCATGAAATGACTCAATTAAACAAATGTGTTGCATCACCAAATGCAACTAATATCAAGGTACATTAAAAGTGTTGCATCTACCAGTAAATTGCCACACAGCCACAAAAACGTGTCGCATCTACACAAAAAGCATCGCACTATAAAAAAATGTCCCGCTTCATAATTGTAAATGCATGTTAACGTACGATGCGACACTTAAAATAAAAAAGCGTCACGCATGTACAGGATTAGATTAGCTAGCAATTGAAATAATAACACATCGTAAAAAGTGTGTTGCAAATCATAAAAACGTGCAGCAACTCCGGCAGGAAGTGATGTCATCATTCTAGAATCTTCCAAACCAGGGAGGCCATGTTTTTTTCACTGTCACTCTCTTTGGGTCTGTGCTTGGTGGAGGAGGTGTTTGAGAGAGTTCTGTTTGAGAGTAGTGTTTCCCTGTGTTTTTTGTGAGTTTTTTGTGCCTTTTGCTGTTCTTTGGTCTGTCTATTGTTTGTCTTGTGTGTGCTATTTGTATTGTCTATTTAGGGGTGTTTGTCCATAGGGGTAGTTATTGTTAGTGTTATTATAAGGGTTTGGTTTTTATTTCATTCCATATTTTGTTTGGTTAAGTTTCCTTTATATTTACAATCCAGTTTAATTTTAAACTACTTCACATTGATCAAAATGTCTGGCAGGTCAAAGAACCTAACAGACAGGGAGTTTGGTGGGCTCCTGTGGCTCATATTCCATTACCTCCCGAGAATGATGAGCATGGGTGGGCGTGTCAGCCAAGGATACGCCACCGTTGAGCGAAGAGGACGATGGATACTGGTGCAGCAACATCTGGCTCAATTATTCAAGGTGGAGCGCACAGTACACCAGATCAAGCACCGCTGGCAGTACACCGTCAGCCGCGAGGGTGATGTGCTGGACCATCTTGGCCTGGATGTCGGTGGGACAACCAGTGAGTACATTTGTAATCTTACTCATGTTGTCATTCTCACTAATGTACAGATATGTTAAAGTTTGCTATGTTCAAAAACATACAAAAGATGTCTATGATTTACGTCAAACTAACGCAAGTCATTTTTCAGCGCCGTGCTGCCTTACTTTTGAAAGCACAGAGATGCAACATATTTACAAGAATATGTGGTGTGTCTGTGCATCACCCTGCGCGGATGCACAAACTCCAACCATGCACTGGCGCAGGCACCCTTGCACCATGGTGCAAGGATGCCTGCGCCATGGGGAGATTGTTTTTGTGTAGTAAGGGCCAAAATCCTGTGCATAAACTATTGTAAGACACTTTTTCCTCTTTCAATGCGTGCTGGAAAATACAGCATGCATTGAAAGTGGAACAAACAAGGATAAATAGAAACATTTATCATTGTGCCTCGCTACGCCACCTCTAGGGTGGCGTAGCATTTACACGCATCTCCAGCTTAACAACTTTTCTGTAAATCTGTAGATGTGTCTCACTCCATAGGTGTTGCCTGTGAACATCCACAGCAACACTCATGAAACACCCCTTCCACGCACAGTGCTGCGTGTGAAGGGGCAGAATTTACAAGGAGAGGACAAGTCACGCAGGGTGGGTTTTCCTCTCCTTGTAAATTTGTAGGACCACCCTGCGCCACCAGTACGTCACGAAAAGTGACGTAGTGGTGGCGCAGGGGGCTTGTTCATTGGCTCTAATGCCATTTTGTGTTGATAAATGTGTCCTGAAGCATTTTTTTAAATCTGCAGGGATGCACCATCACACATGCGACACACATTTACCTCCCAGGCCCACCACAATTGTGTAGCATTTTCTATGCTGCACCCCGGGGCTAAATTATTGTGCAATGTGTGTTAAATACTGTGATGTAATGGTGGGGCATTGGTGGACTTGTGTTACAAATGCAACTTGGATGACGCAATGCTGAAGGCCACGCTATGTCTAATATGTTGTCCCACCCCTCACGCCTGCTGTAAGTACACACAGGGTTGTGATGTATCACGGACGTGAAGGGGCAGACCTACAATTATTGGCGCATCCCTGCATATCAGCAGGGATGTACCACTTATCTAGCGCGGCTGCTCACCCACCATTGGTGCGCAGCATTTACAATGCAGCGCACCATGGATGAACAAATGCAGTGATGTGTAGTTTTTTGTTGAAATTTTCATTTTCAAATCTGTCTATTGGCTTTTTAATTTTATCAACAGTATAATGCACATAAATATCCTTCAGAAACATGAATCTGCGAACTTTTCAACAGTCACTTATCCAATACGTATTATGTCTATCATGGCCTGCATTGTATTGTGTAAACATTCACGCAGGTATCAGATGTGGCCGAGAGTATACGTGATGTAAAAGACCCTGAGCGACCCAGCCCCAGGTCCAGAAATGAGTTATATTCCTAAACAGTATACTCTTCACTTCACTAAGTTAAACAAGTCCTCCCTGATCCTCTCCTGCGTTGGTCCCGTGTCACCCGCCGCCTGCTGATGCTGCTTTGGCTTGTCCCTTAACCTCCCCATCGCTAGCTGCTGCGCCGTTGGAATCAATGTGTAGGATTGGCATGCCCGTCTGTACATAGGGGCTCCCCACAAGTCCCCTTTTTGCTGCCTCTGTCGCCAAGGGGAATCCACTCAGGGTAGGCCACCTCCACCACTTGTTCAGCTCTGGTTGATTGCTGCGTGTCATACATCCGGTCCATCACATTTGGTGCTATCCTGTGCTCCCCCACCGTTGTTCAAGGCCGGTTTGTAGGCACTCCTGTGTGCACGACTCGTGCCTTCTGCCCAGTCCGTGCCTAGCGCTGTACCAAGACGTCCCCATCACAAGCTTCAAAGTCAGTCCTGGAGTAGGGGAGTGTGGTGGTCCCTTGCAGCTCTGGACTTGTGTTGCATGTGGGTCAGCGCAGGTCAGAAATGTTCACAAGGCACTGTGTGAGGCCTGTCCAGATGGATTTGACAGCTGCTGCTCAAGCTATGCCTGTGCCTACTGGCTCATCCATTGCTTAACTGGCTCTGGCCCACAATGCCCTCTGTATGTGCAGCCACTCCGATGTGGTACAGATGTGTGTTTCATGTTTTCCATTAAGCCTGCGCATTGCAGGATTTGTGTTGCAAGTGTCACACAGCACCTAGAAATTTTGGGGTGGCCCTAACTGTACAATGCAGCGTCAATCCTTACACCTGCTCCAAGCAGGTGCGGGCGTTTGACACAGCATGTTTACAAAAGTGACTGAGTGACATCTGGTACATTTCACTTAGCCACCTGTAGGAGGCATTCCTGTGCCACAATGTACCCCTCGCACTGAAACACCTCCTTCTGGTGCAAGGCTTAACTATGTCACACTTCTCCCAGATGCGTCACGATGTGTATACCCTGCACCATGGCACATCTTTTGTGCCAATGCTGCATCCACAGGCGTTGGCAAGGGGGGGCACTTGCCCCCACCCCTCACAGTGCACCCAGTGACCATCATGCTATTTTAAATGGTACCATTGTTCCAGGTGGCAGCCGCATCCATATTTTGGGCAGGGAACAAGGGTGTGGCCCAGAAGGGTGCAAGGCCAAAGGCTGCAAGGCATAGAGGAGAAGGGTGCAAGGCAGACGGTGGAGAATGCAGCAAGGTACAAAAGGTTGCAAGCTGGAGTAGAGTACAAGGGGGAGATGGAGAAGGATGCAAGGGGTATGGCGAGAAGGGTGCTAGTCAGAGGTGAGAAGAGTGCAAGGGGGATGGTGAGGAAGTGACAGATTCCCACCCGCTTGGAAAAATTTCTGCAGTTGGCCATGGCTGCGTCACAAAAGTGACACAAAGGTCTTGAAAATGTGGATGAGGGTAGATGTTTCAATATTCTCGAGTTGGCGCATGATGTCGTCTGTGGCGGCAATGAGGGCTGTCTCTGTGCTGTTGTTTTGTCAGAATCCGGAGTGGGACGGGTCAAAGATGTTGTTGTCTTGCAGGTGGCGGACCAATAGCCATTTGACAATTTTCTCAATGACTTTTAGCGTGAACGTGAGCAGTGAGATGGTTCGGAAGTTTTTGAGGTCCTTGGGGTTGGGCTTACCCTTCTTGAGGAGGGCGCAGAGTTGGGTGTGCTTCCAGCTTTCCAGTAATGTTGTTGTTTTGAAGGAGATGTTGACGACCTTCTGTAGTTGGTGTTCAATGGCTTGCATCTGCTTTGTCGAATATGTGGTGTGGGCACGGGTCTGACAGCAAATCTGAGTGGATGTAGATCATGACCTTGTGTGTCTCATCGGCATTCACATTGGACCAGGAGGTGAGGCGGATGGTGCAGGTGGTGTTCATAGAGAAGTTTGAGTCCAGCGTAGTCGGGGGGGTTGTGGTGTTGAAGCTGTCGTTGATGTCAGCAATCTGCCATTGGAAGAAGATAGCAATTGAGTGGCACAGTTCTTGTGAGGGCTGGATGTCACTGGCGTTGACGCAGGGGTTGGAGAGTTCCTTTACGATGTTGAAGATCTCTTTGCTTTTGTGTGTTGTTGGGCAAGCACTCTTTGAACGACTATCTCTTGACTAATCTGATGAGGTGGAGATGTCTGCAGATGTCATCCTTGTGGGCTGGCTGGTTGTCCACTGTGCGTTAGGGGAGGCATGTTGCCAACAGTTGTCGGCATACACATTTGGAGGTCTGGAGTTTGTTTGAGAACCCGGTGGGTCTCATGCTGGTGTGGCTGTTGGAGGGTTGATTGAGTGATGCAAGGGTGTTGGCGCAGTCATCCATCCACTGTCTGACGTTGCGGGCTGCCGCGTATGGATTGGTGGGGTTGGTGTGTGGGTTTTGGTTGAGGGTGGGGATCAGCCGGTTTTCGGTGACTATGATCCAGCAGCAAAGAGGCAGCTGTTGGGTGCGGTGGTACGTGGTTGGATTTTTGAAGGTGAAAATAATGCAGTGGTGGTTGGTCCACTAAAGTTTGGTGGTGGTGTTAAAGGCAACATTGGTGCCTGTGGAGAAGACGTGGTCCAGCGTGTGGCTGGGGGTGTGGATGGGTGTTGTGAGGAGTTGTTTGAGGCCAAGGTTTGGTAGGTTGTTGATCAGGGTGGCAGGGTTGGCGTTGTTATTGTTCTTGAGGTGGAAGATCAAGTCCACGAGGATGATGTAATCCGTGGAGGCAAGTGCATGGGTGCTGGCAAGGTTGGCGATGGAGTCACTACATTAAGCCTGGGTTCCAGGGGGTGTGTAGATGAGTGTTCCTCTGAGGGAGAGGTTGTTGTTGTTGTTGATCTGGAAGTGCATGTGTTTGCCAGTGTGGAGGGTGTTGTCTACATGGGTAACGAACTTCAGGTTGTACTTCTTTACGATGGCTATTCCTCCTCTGTTTCCATTGGCACAATCCGTGCGGGTGATCTGGTATACGTCCGGGATGGCTCTAGCAATGTAGTTGGCCAAGGAGTTGTTCCACCAGGTGTTAGTCTTGAAGGCCACATCTGGGGCAGAGGTGTTGGGCAGATCTCAGAGCAGAACGGCATGTAAGGGAGCAGAGCAGGTGTTGTGGAGTATGCAGCGGAGGTGTGTGTGTTCAGTCATTGGATATTTGGTGGACCAGTCACAGGTGAAGCTGCATGTGCGGCCTGAGCAAGGTCCGTGGGTCCGTTTCAGGGTGTCCTTGAAGCTGTTGTGCTTCTTTCCTGACATGAGTATGTGGAGGCTGCTGGCATTGTAGTCGATTCTGCTGTTGTGACGTTTGCGGGGTCCAGGGTTTCTGGTGCTGGGCAACGTCCAGACATGCTCAGACGGGCTTGCCTTAGGCGCGCCTTCGGCCGCCCACCTACTGCCATATGAATGGGAGCTGGGAGGGAGAAGCAGCTGGGATGCGGGAGGCAGGGGATGTTGAATAGGGGCAAGTGGGCAGGACCACAGGGGTATTTGCAGCAGGAGGGGAGCAGTGTGCACGGGGGGTGAGTTGAAAAACATGGTCAAACATTGTACACTCATTTTGAGTTCATCGTGCATTTGCAGTGTCCATGTATATTTCCATACAAATATTTGTTGTCAAAGTGAAAGTGTACTCATGGACTAGAAATTACATGCATGTGTTACACTACAATCTTCATGCTAAAATGTTATCAATTTAGGAAGGATGTCATGCATAAATGTACATATATGTCCATGTTTTGTAGGAGGTCCAGCACCATACACACAGGGGGAGATCGACAGTTTCGAAGACCCCGATGCAACCAGTGAGTATATGGATCAATTCCTTGTGATTTAAGTGATGTTTGAGGAGTCAAGCGGTACTCTGTATGTTGACAACTATGGCATGATCACTACAGCCAGTTGTATTTAATCTTTGCAGACACCTTCAAAGTTAAAATAACATTTTGTAAGTCGTTGTGAATGTTGTGGAGTCATGCATGGACTAACAATAAGCCACATAAGTGTCAGACAGGCAATTCTCCTATGAACAAAGTAACAGTAAATGCCCATTTCATTTTACACTGAGGAAGCAGAATCAAACTGGATATGACAAAATCATTAAGCTGACATCTGTAGAGTAAGCCATGCTGCACACAGTGCTCACTACATGTGGTTAGTGAATGTGTTGAGGCCAAACTTTTTTACAGGTTGTGGTCCAAGGGTTGCAGTGTGTGTGTAAGCTCACAATCAGCTTAACTGAGGAAGTACATGGCTTTCTAGGTTTGTTAACAATCACTGTATTAGAAGACACGTACAACAACGAATCACTAAGTGCCCATACTCAGTGTCCATGAATGGCATGTATGTATCCACGTAATTCCACTCATCAATAGTGAACATGTATGGTAATCTGACTATTTTTGTGACACATACCTGGAGTTGCGTTGCTAGCGCAACGCAGCTCCAGCAAGGCTCGGGGGTGCCTTATCTGTCATAAGCCGCGTCAAGCCTTACGCCTGCTTCAAGCAGTCACAGGGTTTTGATGTAGCATTGGACTAAAAGTGAGTGAGTGAGTGAAATCTTGAACATTTCACTCAGCCACTTTTAGGAGACATTCCTGCGCAGGAATGCCCCATCCCCTATGGACAAACACATCCTTATGGTGCAGGGCTCGACAACGTTACGCATCTCCCAGATGCGTCACGTTGTGAATACCCCGTACCATGGCACATCTTTGGCGCACCTGCTGCGTAACAAAAGTGACGCAATGGCGGCGTAAATGAGGCACAAGGGGCTTGTAGATCTGCCCCTAAATTTTAAAATTTTGACAAGAAATAGTTACATAAATCTCGAGTATTTGTCTTCAATCCATCACAGCATGTCAAAGTGATAAATTATGTTCCTTGTGGTCCACAGGCAATCACATATCTTCACGGTGATTCTGTTATGGAACCCTCCTCCACATTGTGTATGATGCCCTCCAAGCGGTAGACCTAGTCAAAACCTGTCTCATAATCCTTCTTCATCTCTCCTCCTCCTTTCCTATGGTGATCCACTTAAATAATGTTATTAATTTGTAAAATATATTTTTAATATTTTGAACCACAACTAGCATACAAGAAGACCAATCACAATTACACAAGTGCGTAGTCTCGTCAGGGCACAGGCTGCTATAACTTGACTCGCTACAGTGTAATCAAAGCAGGACATTCAAACAATCGTTAAGAGCTTGTCCAAAGCACACATCTTTCCATATGAACAAGAGGAAAATCATGTGTATGATGTACATTGCTATCATGACACGAAAATGAAGGTCCAAGGGGACCACGAAACAGCCCAGACGGACGACCGGCGTACAGACGGATAGAGCGGTGCACCCTGTACCTGAGCTGGTGCCAGGTGAGGTGGGGTTGTTCCCTTCCTTCGAATGGGAGGATGCGCATATATCGCACTTTTCAGGTGATATTTTTCAACGTTTTTATACAGCAGTAGCACTAATGGTCCTGAAGAAGAGGCTGGAGACTGTGTAGCTCCGAGTGACCGCAGAAACATGTCGACCTAATAACTTTGTTGGTAGTCATTTGTTACACTACCACTTGCACTGTTTTTATTGATTTGGGAGTGAAGGGTGCATAATAAAGTTCTTTTCCCCTATCACTATCCAATTTTAGACATAACTTTTGTATTTTTCACTTTATCACTTTCACTTTCTTGAGCACTGCTTTCCCGTTCCCTGCAAGACACACTTTGTTTCACATCTGAGTGTTTGTTTCTGGTACACCCTTAAATTGGTTTGTTACGTCTGCCGGTTTATTGGGGGTATCATTACTCTTGATGTACAAGAGATCCCAGATGATGAAGGGCGGTCTCGAAGGTGGACTGATGGGAACTCGTTCACGTTGAGTGGTTCTTTCATAAGATTTCTTGTTTGTTCATCAACACACTGTTGTTGTAGGTTAGATGCATAATTGAGTTAGTCCTTTGACTTACTGCTATTTTTGTTGGTGTAAATGATGTACATTGCACCATAAGGCCTCAGCATAATTGGGTAAACCTGCACTACCCCCCCTCCCCCATCCCATCTCGACAGCGTGTCACTCAAGTGTACTCAGTGCAACAATTCGTTACAATGAAATAACTGAACATTGTCATGGTACCAATGCTGCAGTCATACGTATTCTTGAGACTATAGTAGAAGTGGGTGGAAAGCTTTTCCATGTCTTTCAACATTACTCTTGCAGGACCGTTACACTACAATCCGTCATTCCCCACAGGTGCACTCATCTCCAAATCAGCGTCCATCCCATCCATTCCTAGTTCTGCAACCCAAACTTACCATGCCCACGCTGCATCTAGTGCCTTATCATTGTGTGATTTTTGTGCCTGCTGCATCTGCATCACACTCTCACTCCCCGCACCTGTAAGCAGAGCAGCCCTCCATCTAATGACACGAGCCCCCGGGATCAACCGATGGAATGTAATTTATCTCTTGGCCAACACCAACCCCAAGTCCAGGAACTTACTTGTCACTTTGTCCTGCTAGTGTGGGGAAACAAATGTAAGAGACATGTTCCTTTATCCGGATTAATCTGTTGTTCTGTAATATCCTTTAATACTGTGACAATGTCCTCACAATAAGTGAACAACTGCATACAATCCCACACCATGTGCAGAAGGCCCACATCCCTCAACCTGCTGCGGGGACAGTGCGCAGTATGTACCCCAAAGTATAGACTAATCTTTTCTGGAGTAAGGTAAGCCCTATGCAGTACAAATAAATGAACCATATTGGAATATGGTCTCCACGACCTGGGCCCCAAGTACCTCAACGACCGCATGACCTTCTACAAGCCCACCCGACAGCTACGATTGACCAGCCACGCCCTCGCCACCGTTCCACGCATCCGCAGAACCACCGCCGGAGGAAGATCCTTCTCCTACCTGGCAGCCAAGACCTGGAACTCCCTCCCCACCCACCTTCGGCGAACCCAAGACCACCTCTCCTCCAGAAAGCAGCACAAGACCTGGCTGTTCGAGCAGTAACACACCCCCTCCCCCAGCGCCTTGAGACCCTCCCGGGTGAGTAGCGCGCTTTACAAATGCCGTGATTGATTGATTGATTGATGTCATGCTCATGTCCATCGTGTACTGCTTGCCTTACACATGTTTCCCTCTTTTCATACAGTTAACATGAATGCAGAGGAAGAGAGAAGTTTCCGCATAAGAAAAGCCAGATATGGCCATATCTTGGCAGTGGCCAAGGGGTTTAGGTGGACCTCTCGACAGTATGAAAAACAGAAGTTGGCAAAAACCTGGATGATTAAATCACCTACTAGGCAAAGTTCAGCTGGTGGACAAAAACATGTTGTTAACGATACCACAAGTCATGCAGGAGGAGCTGCTGGACCCCAACCCTCCACATCATATCAAACCACTGCAGCAAGTGTGGAGAACAGTGTTATTGAAGGGATGCAGAAGAAGATAGACATTTTGGAGGACAAAATCAACACTTTGGACCATTAACTGGACAAGGTTCAGCAAACCTTGGATTACATTATCACCCTGATATGAGGGGTGTAAGGACAGTATTTTGAAATGATAATATTTGTGACTTAATTTTAATTTATTTATTCCATTTTGTATTATATATTATTCAACATAGTTAGTTTAGTCAGTTAGTTAGGTTTTCTTTTTATATATCTTTATACTTTTTTCTTATTCTTGCCTTTTAACTTTACATTTAGGGTGGGTGTGTTTTCTTATATGTGTTATATGTGTTTAGCTTTTTAGAAAAAAAAATAATAATAAAAAAATATATATTTGTTTTTCCATCACATTACTATGTAGTTTATGTTTAGGATAAGTATGTGTATGTCAATTGTACATTTATGTGTTAAGGGGGGTGGGGGCTGATGTTTAGTTGTCCTGCGTGAACATAGTTTAGTTTAGGATAAGTAAGTTAGGGATAAGTAAGTTAAGTTAGTTAGGTTAAGACTAGATAGGTTAGGTTAAGATTAGTTAGTCTAGATAGTTTTAGATAGTTTTCTAATTTTTTTAAATAATATTTTTTATGTACATATTAAACAATGTGTGTATGGAAATTACTTTTTATTAAACTTTATACTTACATACTTTGGAGTATCTATTTTTATGTAGAGCATTTATTATGTTGTAAGCGTGAGTAAGTGGACACATTGAATGGAGACAGTTTCATATTGTAGTGCATGTAATTATTACAATTTAAGTATGTTGATGCGCCATCTGTGACTACACGTGATGGCAAACCCTCGGATGTCAAATCCGGTCCAAGATGGCAGGCAGGTTTGTGCATACATTTGAACTTCAAGCAGGTGGCCCGAAACCATGTTTTTTGGGTCTCTCCCCTCCTTACCGGGAACAGACTCTACCGCGTTGCCAGTGTTGACAATCTCCCCCGGAACACATCTGGTGCCTGTGAGCGGATTTCCCAGGAGTGTTCTCATCCGCTGTCAATCACCAGGGCAGCAAGTGTATTAGGCCAGGGTATATGGGTGCGTCACTTGGCTCAGTGCTTCAATTTTTGAGGGGGGATTGTCAGCTCATGTATGCCACCTGGTCACACCGCTCCGCCAAGGGGAGAGAGGAATGTCCAGCAGTCAGCCTCTAGTTATTCAGTATTGTGCAGTGGGGTGGAGCTCAGCTACATTACAAATAACGCACCCCTTCCAGGGCAAACTCTGCATCCATAAAAAACATCAAGAGATTATCAGCATAGGGGGCGTGGCCAGCCGGGCATCATGGCTTTTATTGGAGTGGGATGCACATAAGGCGACCATACGGGTGCACTGCATAGGGACCACGTGGAACATCCGCGTGCGGCTATCCACATCCCTAACCCACATAGAATCTGAACTGCAGCAGTATGAACAGAAGGGGGAGGGTACGTGTAGGCATGTGCTTGAACTGGAGGGATTAAGGAATGAGCATGCGGTCCTCATCGAACGATTGCGGTGCGACAACTATGCGGCGCGCACGTCCCGGACGCACGCGAAAGCAGACAGAGCCGGGCACTTGCTTGCCTGGCTGATACAGGCCACGGAGCGCAGGGTGACAACAGGAGCCATTCGGTTGGACAATGGCACTGTGGTATACACGCAGCGCGACATACACAGGGCGTTCATGGAGTACTACCGAGATCTTTACAAAGCCCGGGGCTCTGGCCGGGAGGGCGCGGTGGCTGACTTCTTGGGGACTGTCACACTGCCCACGGTTGCTGCCGCACAGAGGGAGGAACTAGGTGCCCCGCTCACGCTGGAGGAGGTGGGTGACGCAATTCAGGCGTTAGCAACAGGGAAAAGGCCGGGGCCCGATGGCCTACCGGCGGAATATTACAAAGCAAACAGAGACATCTTAGCGCCGAGGCTGCTCCAGATGTATCATGAGGCGATGGCTGAGGGCCGAATACCGTCCTCGCTGCGGGAAGCATTTTTGGTGTCCCTGCCCAAGCCGAATAGGGACCCGTTGTACTTTTGCTCCTATCGCCCATTGGCGATGATCAACACGGACTAAAAAATATTGGCCAAGATACTCGCAGAGCGCCTGGCGCCGCTGGTCTCCCACCTGGTCCACCCGGACCAAAATGGTTTTGTGCCGGCACGGTCAACGTCTCAGAACCTCAGGAGATACTTCCGAGTAGCGGCAGAGGTGATGACGGCCTGGCCCAGGGCGGGATGCCTGATACTGGATCTGGAAAAGGCCTTCGATAGCCTTGAGTGAGGATACCTCCGGGCGGTGTTGGAGGCGTTTGACCTGGACAGGGAATTCCTAGAGATGGTGGGGCTCCTGTACCGGAACCCTGTGGTCTGCTTTCGTTCGGGGCCATATATCTCGGAGGAGGTGCCGATAGGCAGAGTCACCCGAGAGGGATGTCCCCTGTTGCCGCTACTCTTCGCACTGGCCATTGAGCCTCTAGTGGCGGCTATGAGGCAACTACTGGCCGATGGGATCCCGCTAGGAGATGGAACACATCAGGTGTCCCTGTACGCAGACGATCTCCTGATATTTGTCATGGACGTGCACAACATGCCGGAACAGCTTGCCCCACTCTTAAGTCAATTTGCTGACCTCTCGGGGCTCCGAGTTAACGTGTGCAAGTCCTGCCTCTTCGCCTTCAATAGCGAGACGTAAGACCCGGAGTACACACTTCATGGTGTATGGGTGAGGTGGTGTCCGGACATGTTGAAATACTTGGGGATCCAGGTATATCGACAATCGGCTGACCTGATGGACGGGAACCTAGGCAGGGCGGTCACCGCGCTCAGGGCGCAGGTAGGCTTTTGGTCCACGCTTCCTCTGATGACCACGGGCAGGGTCGCCCTGGCCAAGATGGTGATGCTCCCTCGCCTCCTTTACTACTTCACAAATCTCCCGCTGTTCGTGCCCGCGACCTTTTTCTCCAGGCTCAACGGGATCCTGTGCGATTTTGTGCGTCCCGACACCGGCTGGCCTTAGGGAAGCTATTTCTCCCCATAGACAGGGGCGGCCTGGCTGCCCCCTGCTTTGAGCACTACTACATGGCAGCGCAGCTCCAGTGGATTGCACGCTGGCTGGCAGACAGGGGGAGAGAGGACACTGCCACGGATGAGCCACCTTACGCCCTGGAGCGAATCACCGCGCTGTTCCACCCACTGGCGGACAAGGCCAAACCTGCCCCGCTACTATTGTGGGTGGCGTATCGGTGCTTCCGTAGGGCACTATATCTCATGATGAAGGTGCTCCCATACGCGCCCACAGTGCCGTTGGAGGGCTTACCGGGAGGCGGAGGGGTCCTTACGCACCGTATGCTCAAGCACTGGCAGGAGGCAGAGGTACAGACGCTGGGAGACCTCTACCAAGATGGAGCCCTGATCCCCTTCGAGTCGCTAGTTGCAGAAGCCGGGCTTCCCCCTGGGGGATTCCTAATGCATAGATTGCTCATAGCCCGGATGGCGATGAGGTGGGGTGACATGGCGGAGGAGCCAGCGCAGCATCTGGTGATCCAGTACCTCACGTCATGGGCAAGGACAAACACCTCATTAAGTGGTTTGCCGCGTCTCTGCGTCTACACACAGAAATAGACCTTGCCCCCCTCAGAGGGAAATTGGAGCGAGACATGGGGAGGCCGTTGGCGGACAGAGAATGGGAGCGGATACTCAAAAGCCTGGTGCGCATACCCAGAAACTTGCACTTTCGCAAGATCCAAGTCTAAATAGTCCACAGGGCCTACCTCACCCCGGATTTAATTAACAAATACTTTCACAGGGCGGACGCAGCCTGCCCCAGATGCGGCGAGATTGCTGCAGACCTCCTTCACCTCCTGTGGCGCTGTCCGAGGATTGGTGACTACTGGGGAGAGATATACGCCTGGCTTGTGCAATGCACTGGTCGCGACGTCCCATGCGACTGGCCAGTGTTTCTCTTGCACCATTTCAAACGGCCCCCTACTGCCAAAGCGTCGTCCAGATTCCTGGACCTGGGTATGATCACGGCGGTGCGACTCTTGACAAAAAGATGGAAGGCAAGGGAACCGCCCAGTGTACGGGCGTGGACCCTATCTCTCCTTTCGTGGGGCCGGGCAGAATGGACTGCCATTAGGAGGGAGGAAACGTTGGGATTGCGCAAGGTGCCCATGGCGGAAATTTGGGAAAGTATGCTTAATGCACTCCAGGTGGCAGAGACGGAGGTGGCCGCGGAAGAGGTTGAGGGAATGGAGGGTGGAGTAGAGCACCATGGAGAGGGAGGCACAGCGACCACCATTGACAGCAGCAGCGGCAGCGGCGGCATAGACACCAACGCGCAGGCAGGAGCCCATAGTAGGGATGATGGGAGGGTGTAGCATATGGAGGGTACACACGGGAGGCTGCGGAAGGTATCGGAGGAGGGAGGGGCGCGAAGGGCTGCCCAGACAAACCGGGAGTTGCAACCCACATTCACGGAGGGGGGGGAAGGGGAGGGGGGCCTTTGGTGGAAGCAAGGGGGACTGATCTGTAATGTGTATAGGTGTTACGACTGCATCTTGTTTCTCTTTACTGTTTATTCGCTACAAATGTGGTGGTTACCACTGAACAGGGTTTATATGAACTGGCAACTCAGGTGGAGTGATGGCGCAAAGGCACACATGTACTGTGGACATACACGAAGGACTGGAGCTCAGCTGCTCCTTGCATATAGCATAACGAACCAATGTCTTTGTAGCGATAGATGTCGCCAGTATACTGATAATGGAGCACTGGGATGCTTGTAACTATTAGTGTAAACACGGCCTTTAGGAGTGCCCATTGTGATTTTTGGGAATTGTTTGTTACAAAATGCCAATAAAAAAAGTTGACAAAAAGACAAAGATCATCAGCATACGGTGATATAATATGCATGGTGCCAACATTTCTATGGCAAGAGCAAATAACAGCGGGGACAAGGGACAACCCTGCCAAGTACCCTGCCCCACTGGTTATGACAAAGAGACCACCGTCCTGACCCGCACCCTAGTGCTTGCCTATGAATACAACATCTCTTTCCATCACACATAACCCTCCACAAGTCCAAAGGCCCTCATAATTAAGAACAGATAAGGCCACTCAAGGCTTCTGCAACATCCACTGAGAGGATCACCGCCATCCTCTCCTCATCATACGTCTCTCCCAGAAATTGTAGCAAGCGGCGTACATTACCAGCAGTATTACGGGTGGAAATAAATCTGGCCTGATCTGGATGAATCTAACGCCCAATATGCGAGAGGATTTGAGTGGGCAATATAGGGCTGAATATTTCGTAATCCGTCATGAGCATGGACAATGTGCGATATGGTGAGGGGTCCTCATGGGCCATCCCCAGCTTAAGTAGGGGTAAGATCACCGCCTCTCTAGCACAGGCTTGCAAAACACACAAATCCCTGACCTCACAAAAGATCAACAGCAGTCTAGGGGCTAGGACATCAATAATGGTCAAATAAAATAGATGGCCAAACCGTCCATACACGGCGTATTTTACGCGCCATCTGCTTGATAGCACACATACTCTCAGATGGCGTGATATCCTGCCCAAGGGAGTCAGCTTGTTCCACATCTATCCTCGGCGTCCACGAAACCGGAAATTTATATGTTTGGTGCAGAGCTGCAGGCTCACACCTCATCCGCAATCGATTCCGATACCACACCCACAAACATGTAATTTGTCACATTAGGTTATGTGTATTCTCTTACTGAGCACAGCAGCACCAGCAATGGCATGTAGCAGCACTGATTGGACAGAGACCAGGAGGCATGTCACAGAATGAGTCCATTCATTGTGATAAAAAGGTGGATCTTGAATGCCTTACACAAAATATTTACAAAGTGTATCAATGATGCATTTGTGTGTCTAAAATGTGTTTGATAGTTTGGATGGTAGTGTGCTGAAGGAACGGCCACCAGCTGACCACATCCTTACCCGGTTTAAAAGGTTCATCTGATGACCTATTAAGCAAAGTTGGCATGTGGTTGTGTATTGTGAAGGCATTTTGGTCATGATAGCAGGAGAGGATGAATTGGACACCTTAGAATTAAACATAGAATTTGGCACTTTGAACACCTGGCCATCAGTAACCACTAAAGCAGACACCTGGTACTGGTATTTGAGGGGGGGGTTTAGGGAGAACAAGAGGACTTGTGTCAGCTGCGTAAGAGACCCTCTGTGTGCTCACGATCACAGACGTCTTTGCCCCCAGCTGCAAGAAGGTGCCATAATACAGTCTGAATAAAAGAGAGTCCTTGAATGAAACCTGACTGATGCATAGATTGACAAAGAAAAACACACAGCTGTGTGAGGCCATGTAGTATCCCAAGACATATTCCTAGCATGTTCTTCATTTGTGCATGGAGAAGGAGAGGCGAGTTTTGTTAGAAATCCAAAGGTCTTTAACAACACATTTCTGTGTGGGCTCATTACCAAGAGATGGAGGCCACCAGCATTCAATCCACTGCTCAAAACATTTAACCACCTAAAACACCTTAGACTTACTAGCATTGAGCTGGGGCAGTTGGCAGTCACCCACCCAGCACCAGCTGCTAAAATAATCCTGAGCTTATGTGCATCTTGCACCCAGTGGTTTCAGAGTGCAGCTAACAACTGGGTGTGATAGTACTTTCTGCCATCACATCCTGGACATTGTAGCTAAAGTTTTTCAATATGATTTAAATGTTGTTGTTATGAGAATTGCACCCTGTTACACAACCAGTTTATTATTGGGAACCATGGAGGTGGAAGAGTATGTGCATTACATGAAAGGTTGTGTCCGGAAAGAAACAGTTGGACCAGTCCAGTGCTGTGTCCGCTATGCCTGCCTAGTTCAACTTTGGCAGTGTAATGTGTTTGATGGATGTGTCATACACAGAACAGATATCGACTGGGACCACTGCCAACATACATCCCTCAACCAATGCTGCCCTTGTCAGTCCAGCATTTTCTTAGCAACATTGTATTTGTGAATGTATCATTCCATGTGAGTTACTGTGTGTGTTGACTCCTCTGAACCCAGGCAGTAGACAGATAGCAAGCTTTACAAAAAACTCTTCATCCTGCTAAACCATCTGCATGCTACAGTACACTAGGGGTTACAGAGAGTGGCACATTGATAAACTTTGCCTACTACACATTTCAGTGTGTAAGAGGTTGTGCTACAGTGTACAGCATGTTTTGCTTTGGAGAACAGTCAGTTGTGACATTTCTTGTGTGGGGATGGTAACCATTCATGTACAACTATTATTCCAGGAATGACTCAAGCTTCCCTGAGGAATGCCACAATGGTGCCTACACAGGCGCATGACCGATGTTGTGGCACAAGCACAGGGTAGAGCACAGGAATGCAAGATGTACTTGAATATGTGGCCATTTATGTGTTTGAAAAAGAGTTTTTGCGATGCACTGCTGTAGATTCCTAAGAAACTGTTATTTATGTCAACATATGTCACCATAAAGTTTCACTTTAGCAGATTCTTTTCATACTGACCACCCTTGACCACGTCATTAGCCTCTCTTCCACGTGTGTCTACATTTCTCAGCAGACAGTGTACCCAGTGCTATAGTTGAATGTTAGAAACATGACACAAGTGTACATTGTTTTAGACACACAGGTGGTGATGAGGAACTTGTTCACAAGTTTGACTGTGTTAGTACAATGATATTTTATTTCAGGAATATCATTGACACTTATACATTGTTTTTTTCACAATGTGTATTAGTTTAGTCTTTCATGCCAACAATTTTGTTGTGCTACACTTTTGTTGAAACAGGTGTTGGATGTCAGACCTTGTTCCCCTCTTTGAAAATTGTTAGTGTGTTGTCCAATGACACCTGTGTGAAAATGTAATTTACTGACCACTCTTCCTTTGTATTTTTATAGTAAAATCTTCCTCAGAGTCTTCACTTTGTTGAGTAGGTGCAGGGCATGTTCCGCTACTACTACCACCAGCAGTGGCAGAGGATGTTTGAGGGTACCCATGTTCCATCGAGTTGAAGTTAGCCCTTTGTTCATTCATCATTATTTGCTGGTTTTTTATGACGGTCATCAAGTCTGCATGAAAGGCTGTCATGGCTGACAGGAAGAGGTCTTGCCGTTGCTGCATGTCTCTCATTCGGATAACAATATCTTTGAGGTGCTGGGCTATATCCCTGTTGGCATTTTGTGGTGGCATTTGGACATGCCTCTCACTCATGATATTGGAAATGTTTTCCAGAGATTGAGCCAATCCTGGTGTTTGTGTGGAGGTGGCTTCTTCAGTGGCAATGTTTGCCAAATCTGGATTGATGCTTTGAAGTATGGATCGCAGGATGGCAGCGATACTTGGCAATGCCACATGTACCTCACTAAGGAGTTCACGCTGTACAGTTACAGCAGTTCTTTGGAACTCACGTTGTGTGTTCTGCCACTCGTTCATCATGTTTGTTGAGGAAGGTACTGGTGGTGGTGGTGGTTGAGTTTCAACTTCAGCATCAACCACATCGTTGTCACACTGTGGAGGGGGTGTGGGTGACCGTATGGTGGCTCTTTGCACCTCGAGAGTGTCAGTGGTGGGAGGATTATCATCCATATCATCCAAAACATTGTTGTCATCCAGTTGTTGTGCAGTTGATGCAGCATCCACTGTTAAAAAAAGTGCAAATCTGTTAGTAGTGTTGGCAGGTTTAATTGTAGAAATGTTTAATCAGTGCCATGACGTGTGCACTTTTTGTCCAACACTGCAATTGTAAAATGTTGTGTGATTACATGGTGTTCGGCTCCTTTGAAAACAAACAATTGAGATGTATCATTGTATAATTTTTGAACATTACGGCCCATGGGTACATGTACTCACTCAAAGTATCACACACCCTATTTATCTGAAGTTTGTTGTGTGCCAGCCTATCACCGGCAAAGGACACACTGTTTGTGACGTTGTCTGATTATTTTCTGACAAGACAGGATTTACAGTTGTCTGCAATTAGGAGTGACAGACACACTGCTTTGTATAAATTGTTGTTTACATTGGAGTCAAGCAATGACTGAAAACAATACACATTTGCAACAAATTGAATGACATTTTTTAACACAATCTCTTATGTCAAACCCATTTTGTGAATGATCGTAGGAGTCAACCTACAATGATGCCAAGGTAACTGACATTGGTTATTGTGCTGAATGGACTACCTAGGCCCCAACACCTCACCAAGCAACAGTTACCACAGATCCCCCAAATGCCATGCCCATACAGACACAAAGTCAAAAAAAAGATATCTGTTCTACACTACTGACATGCTCTTTGATGATCAATAGCAGTGTGCATGTCATATCATTGTACACTCTTACTACACAATGGCATACCAAACATTGTTGGCACTGACAATTTCACAACTCGGGGAGGCAAAGCTGGTCTGCCATTTTTAATCCAACAAGGGATGCTGTGTTGCAGTGTTATTGCTGGGATGTGCTGTGAGACATTGATGTACACCCAAACATGGTGTTGTTTTTGTGGATGTTACATGTTGTATGGAGTGAATACCTAGGGATAAACACATTGCATACCATGCTGCAAGAGTACATCATTGTGCTACACCAAACAGGTTTGCAATGGTGGCCTACACATATCTGCATCCTGTCCAACAGGGTGGGATACTGGCATACGCTGTGGAGGGTGTTGTCCCTGAGATGATTATCACTCAAGTTGCACTGCCACTCAAACAACACACATTAGGGATGCATGTTGCATCTCCTTCATGTAATTGCCCAGCTGTCTTGGCAGGGAATGCTGTACCCAAGACTCTTTCAGTAAACCTAGCTGTATCTCATGCTGGCAGATTAACCAACTTTGTGAGGATGCATCACATCGCACCACTGTGTGGTTGTCCATTTAAGTGGAAGGGGTGATGTGTAGTGGAGGATGCCCATGGAAATGTGGTGCACAGTTGTTAATATTTGATTTTGCAGCAGCATTTGGACCATAAATTTGATAAATCGTTAGTCGTTGAAACAAATTCCATGATGGTGATTGATCTATGTGGTGGTGAGATTTTTCGTAGTTTTGTAGTATAGTCATTGGGACTTCTGTACTTTAGATGTGGGCCAGGAATCAGTGATATGCCTACTTAAGTGTACAATGTCTATTCCTTTGTGCTCTCAGTCTGGCCAAATCAGCCAGGTGCAGTTTCATGTTCACAATGCAGCCAACACTGAAGCATGTATGGAGTACATGGCCACCCATCAGGCCTCTGCCAGAACACACTGCCCCTGCATGCTTGACAATTGCAACACCACATTGCAGGCCTTGAGTCACTTGTATGAGGGAGCCTGGCTGCTTAATATCCCTTGGAGCAGACTCATAGTCAAAGGTGTACACATGAGGCTTTTCCAGACCTTGTTTGATCTTTAAAATCTGTAATGTGATGTCAAACAATCTGTGACACACACTCAAAACAACCCTGACTCTTACAGTATATTTCCAGGATTTATCCTCCAGCCATCTGTCCAGTGCACCTACATAATTTCTCACTTCAAGAAGGTGTGCATGCAAGCGCAGCAGGAAGACCAGTTATAGCTAATATTATGATACAGTTTGTTGTCCGACATACCATTGCATTGCCATTGCTTTTACATATGATGCTTACCACTAGGTCTCTTATTACAAGAGTGTAGTTAGAGCTGGATAGGATAGCATTGTGCATTACATTTCCCATCATCAAATGTCCTACCCAAAAAGGAACATTTATGACACATTACAACCACAGTTACATGAGATTCATATGACTCCTCAAAAAGGACACTAGCGGGTCGATTCACATTAACTGGCGCATCCCTGCATATCAGCAGGGATGCAGCAGTTATTGTGCGTCACGGCAACACCTCTTTCCCCAACATTGCACCACACCATGGTGCAAGACTAGACGGCTATGTGACGCATCTGCTGGCGTAAAGGAGCCACATTGTTAGGGTCACGTTGCAAGCGCAACGCAGCTCCAGCAAAGCTTGGGGCACAAAAGTGACACAACAGTGGCGCTAATGTGGCATACGGGCATGTGAATCTGACCATAGATATCACAACAAAAGTGACTCTGATTTTATATGTATCCCACCAAAAAACCCTAATATAATAATTTGTCCCAGACAACACCCTATTTACAAATTTTGACTCAGAATACACCCTAATGTAATCATTTGCAGACAAGACAATATCAAAATGGCGTATTTATCAACATTAACACACACTTTTGTGATTTTTCAAAAAGAAATGTACTGATAATTATTACATTTGAGACCATAGTAGTTTCAAATGTACTCCCCTAAGGGAGTCCTGTTTTGTTTGTAGACACTTAAAAAAGAAATTAGACTAATGTACATTATTTATGAACAGAACAGCCAATCTAATATTTGTTGACAATGGAAATCAATTACTTTGCTATCTCACAGGTGAACACATTACCTAAGCATGAACTACTGTAACTGCACTAGTTGCATCACAATGCATTCATATCACATACAATGTGATAGCAAATGGCTGCCTGTGGTTACTTGTAATTGACATTTAAATGTGATACGTGTGTTGTTGTGTACATGTGGCATGACGTCCAGAACCATGATTGAAAGCATATACAGGCATTTGCATCAGGAACACACTTATCAGTCAAGACCATGACTCTTTCACACTCCTCCAATGCAACACATGCATACAGAACATCCACTGTGTACACAAACACTAACTAGACATCTTGCAAGGCTGTATGCTTATCTTGCACCCCGCACAAGTCTAATCTCAGGGAAGAAATGCTTCCACATCAGGGCAATAGTGCCTTGTGCCACCCAGCAAAAGTACACTGCACACAACCCGCTCAAGGCCATCCTCCACAATGTGCATGCACTACACGTGCACACCACATAAACGTGACACTACATTGCTGTTCACTCTTCATTTCTCACCTACTTAACAGACACATACATTTGTTGCGGATCTATGTTCAACATCACCCTCAGTGACAGCTACTTAATTTCCCACACAGCCCACATTAAGGGTGAGTAAATGCCATATCCGACAGGTTAGGAGGACACTCTGTCTAAACATGCAATTGAATGACCCATCAGTGACCATGGTGCTACACAACTTACATAGACAGGCCAGGCAGGACAACATCCACTTTGGTCCATTTATTTTCATGCCCCCATGGGCAAGCAGAACACATATTCTCATACAATTGTAGCCACCATTGCACACCATGCTTACACCCCCCAAATCAATGAGTACATCATGACCTTGGTCCTCAAACTGCAAAAGACACACCACCATGTAGAGGACACCATTACCTCCTTGGTGATATTTGTGACATTTAAATAAGAGTGCTCTTGTGAACACAAAGACACATCACAGGAGACATAGACAGGCACTTATCCTCCACAGTAGTGACATCCAACAGCACACCCCCACCCCTATTTACATGATCCAGCCTTCATGGTGACTGTCACTGATTCACCATGCCCACAAAACACCACCACCATCATGTATCCACTTCACAAATGTATACTGGACAGCTAAAGACTTGTCATGGAGTGCCTTGTCGTCATCACTTTGCCTACACTTACATACATGACCCCGCTGCACATGTCCTCCACCCATTATTCCCTAACTACCCAGGCACACTGGCACACCACAAGGACAGGCAGACAGTATGTGGCACCACTTGCACCTTATTGGCAACGTCACGCATGACATCCAGACATCCAGTTTTGAGTTTTGGTCTCTAGGTTATGCATGTAGGCATATGGATGGTCCTGTGCACATGTTTTAAGTGGTCCTTGCACCATTAGCTCTTCAGTTTGTACTTCCACAACAGTATAATTGTGGTGGTGCAAGAGCCTGCATACATGAAGGCCATTTTGTGTGCTCAAGGAGGGATGGACATATGATGGAATTTGTGACATTAATAAATCTAGATATAAATATGTGTCTGACTTACGATTCAACTCATTGTGATTGTGGACAAATACAAGGACTATTATGGCACAGAGAAATGTTTAGGTGCTATGACCACCATAACCCATTACAGAGATATGCGCACTTATTTGTACTTACCTGTTGTGTGCTCTGCCGTTTCTCTGGCAGCACTGTCCTGACCGGAGATTCCTATAACGATTTCCTCTGGTATGACTTGTGCCACCTGCTCCTCTAGTTCATCCAGGACCTCCTGGTCTGCTGGGCTGCCTCCTCCAGTTCCAAGGGCTGCCTTGCGGTTTGCCGCAAGTTTTTCTTTTGTGCGGCGCTTGCAATCATATCACCTTTTTTTGCAGTCAAGGACAGTCCTCTTGGCCTGGGCTACACTATTGATTTTCATTACAATTTGCTTCCATATTGCCTCTTTTTTACCATGGGGCAGCTTTGCATTTATAAACAGCTGATGCTGGTACTTGGTGACCTCTGCCACCAGGATTTCATTTTCCTCATGGCTGAAGTTTGACTTCCGTTTGCGTTTCGCCTCAGTCTGTACATCTGGCCTTCTGCTAGCAGGATTTGCCTGAGGGTCCTTGCTGCTGGTATGTGCTTCTTCCATTTTTGTTTGTCTTCTGTGGTCCACAGCTATCGCAATCGATATTTGCGTCACTTATCCTGCAACCTTTTAACGCTTCCCGCACTTTCCAGTGTTGCGCCGGCGCCGCAATGGCGTTACGTGTCGCAAACGACCTTACGTGACTTTTCGGCACGTTGCGTCAGGCTGACTTGCAGCACTTTTGCGGCACCTACGTCAGTTTGTCTGACGCAGATTGCCATGATGCGCCACGCTCCGTCACCTCATAGATTTGGCGCTTCAGCATTGACTTGCGTCATCGCAGCGGCGATGCAAGCATTTTCACACATCTCTGCGTTGCGGCAGAGTTGCGTCACTCTTCATAAATCTGCCCCTTACTTACCAGTCATGCAAAAATGACAAGGGCTGGTTCCACTCTAGCATGTTTTGATTGGCAAAAACTATTACCTGGAGGAGTGGGTTGTAAGGTATGCATGAAAGGCAGTGTCAATTCACATGAGACGAGCATGCTCATGTCTTTGCCTTTGGTGACTATAACTTTGCCACCATTTCTAATGCTGTCATCAATGAGGCACTGTTTCCCAGTGACAGGAGCCCCTAAACAAAAGCAGGGTACCCTGCCCCTGGGTCTGGCAGGAGGAGGCCCAGCAAATGCGGTCACATCACAGAGAGGCCCATTATCATTCTGTATGTGATAAATAGGCCGACATACAGAATGAAAATGGGTCGATAACAATCTGTGCCAGGTCAGGGAGGGGCTGCTGCAGGCCATTAAGATCACAGTAGGAACGCAAGCAGGCCCCTGCGGTGAGAATGTCCGAAATTACCGACAAATGGCGCCGGGAAAGAATTCCTCACGGACAAGAGGCCCTAGTAATGGACGGTCTGTGAAATTTACAGATGGTTGGTCACCCTAAAAACAAGCCGTTTTGCAGAATGAAGCAAACACCTCCTTTAAACGGAGTATGACGCAATGTATATAGTGCATATAATGTATGTATATATATATATGTGTGTGTATATATATATATATATATATATATATATATATATATCACTCCAAAAAAAGTTCCCAACCTTCATTGCCTTTCTGATCTACCGACAATCATATGTATGCAGCTTTCTTTTTGTAAGGTACACACCTGAACACAGAAGTGGGTGATGGGTAGATTATTAACACGGGCATTCTTACCGGAGGCAGGCTGACTTGGCAGACTAGCAGGGTCGGATTAGGAACAAAATTAGGCCCATGCACCAAAATAAAAAGTGCCCCACATCTGTGGATAATGACCTTTCATAAAACATTGCTTAGTATAGGGAGTCATTTTAGGAGAAATCTCTGATAAATTAACTATTCTAAACTCGTCGGGTCTTTAGCATTGTCCAAGACTAGACAAACCCTTATTCCATGGCAACTCACCCACAGGCCTCCTAACCTAATCTTCAGGACCATACATTTCTCTATTTTGGGTGCCTGAATTTGTTAGACACCTATTGGTCCCTTTGTCGGTGCCCCCCAGCCCAAAGATCCTGGAATATCCTGTAATATATAAGGCCATGAGTCAGAGAACCATGTGCATCCTTCGAGTCTGGAGGCTTCTGTTCATCCTCAAGGAACCAGGGTTTTTCCTCTTTAGGTTGTCACTCAGGAGCCTCTCTGCAAGCGAAATCTTTGGGGATTGCATACAACTTCGTACTTGATGTGTTTTGCCTATTACTTTTTGCTCCTTCCTCTAGTTCTTTCTTTTTCTCTCATATTCTACTTATTTTCCTCTCCTTGGTGTCTCTCATTCTTCCTATGTGGTACACTCACCCTCTCACATGTCCCTTCTTTATTTTCCTATCTTTCTATCTGTCCATAAATTCCACCCCTGTCTACCCAGTGGGCTCTTTCTTCAGTTATTTCTATATCTCTCATGCCCTTATGCCTCCTGTCATTTTGTATCTCTCCTTGAAGTTTTATGTATTTCTCTGTCTTGCAAACCTTCCCTTTTTCTCCTGTCTTGTTCTCTCCTGTCAGCCTCTTTCTATTCCTTCTGTCCGTTGAATTTCTTTGTACTATACCTAATGTCATATTCTTATGTATCCCCTTTATTGCTTTGCTGTAGATAGTAACGGAAAGTCAGTTTAAACCAAATGAGAATCCACAGGTGGAATTTCCTTCACAATTCCATCTTTCTGATTAAGTAAATTCCACTGGTGGATTGTCATTAACTTTAGCATTATCTCCTGGACTGCCCACAACCTCTAAACTAAGCCCTAGACTGCAGGATAGAATTAGAATAGTTCAGGTAAGGTAATAACAATCCTTCCTTTTTTCACAAAGGGGCATGATAGATTTCTTTCTCTCCGCCCCCAGGTCCTTCATGGAACTCATATAGGTACAGTATCTCTATCGAGTCTATTAAGATGGATTTAAGAATGAGTGACATTATTATTTTTGTTAATCAACGACACTGACGAATTTTATTGCTAGTGCCGTTGACATATTCTTTGTTATTGGCCATTCTGACATTTTCTTTTTCCTTTTTTGTGGTATATCTATTTTATTTTTAGGTATTACCCTTACGTTATATTTCATTGTGAATATTACTAGCCCGTGGACGTTAACACGTTGCTCGCTACTCTGACATTTTTCATTAGAAGCTGCCTGCTTCTGCGCAGGAAGCGAGTGTTAGGGACTCACTTTGAATTTATATTATATTTCTTATATTGCCAGTCTCGATCACTTGGCAATATTACCATTTTGAACAGGTTCATTTTAGAGATGCGTGTAATCCTCCCCTAAACCTTTTTCATGGCATTCCTACAGATACTATGTATTCTCGAGTCTCATTTCTATTTTTACGAGCCGAACACTGGGACCCGATCATGTGACCTCCAAAGGCACTGACATCATGGCGGATGCACCCATTTAAAGGCGGGCCTTCATCCGGCCTTTGCTTTCTGTGAACCAACACGTCCATTGTGACCCGGAAAATATTGATGTTCCAGCCTGCCTCCACACGCGGCTCCGTATTTTATTGCAGGTACGCTTGAATAACGTTTCACATACTTCGGGTTCTTCAATGACTGATGGTAAACCGTCGCCGCAATTTTTAGATTGTCTATGCGGCCCTACTTTATTTAGCAATTTTTTAATTTTGCAGGATTGGTTCCTGTATGTTTTATCTTTTGCTACACGGAATTGGGCCATCCTCAGCCGTAACGAATAACCATCCACTCGGAGGTATGTTCTTCACATCAGTTCGTCCACATTGCATAATGTTGTGAAATCTGGTGTAAAGAAGTATTAAATGTATGACTCGGTCGTCTCTAAAATAAACCTTTTTTATTCTTTAGTACCGATCATTGTATCCTTGATCGTCATGTATACACATGAGGTTTAGAAACGGTGGAGGCGAGGCACACTTGTCGGAAGATTAGGTACAGTCTCTTACTTTCCTCCATGTTGCATGTTCTATCGTGGACTTCGTTCAGTTTTATTCAATGAATTACATCAGTTTCTATTATATTCTTTATAGATTTTCTTTCTTATTAAGGAGCGCGAAGAAGAATCCTGTAATACACTTTGTATTCACCTGCAATTAAAGCTGAATACACAGGAATCATTTATTGAGGTAGGCGCTGACATAGGGCCGTTTATACGAATAACAGTGTAGACTAATTTATGCTATCTCTGTTTGCCACATAGTGAGGTGTTTATCTTTGCACCCTTTAGCATTTTAGGACTCTCGAAAAGAAATTCGAAACATCGATATGTGCGAAATTAGTTGAAGTTGTATTCGTTTGATACACAGAATAAGACTGCATATGTAAGTCTCTGTTTCTTTCATTTTTCTTCTCTTTCTTTTTTCCTTGTAGATCACGTTATGTGTTAAATATCTATCCTGTATTTTAGGGCCCTTAAACTTGTTGCCTTACAGACACGATTAATTGTACCCATCTACACTTTTTATATCCTCCCCTATATAAAGACTGATCCCCATGCGCAGTTATGCGCTTTAAATACAGAATGCAGCCAGGGCTTTGTGTATTTGTAGCCTCTCCCTTGCCTAGCACCATCCTTTTTTTCTGTTATTTAATTCGTGATATGTTATCTTACTGTTTTCTCATAGAGCTTTTCCTCATTGTGGGATCTGTATCTAATGAAAGTGATTTTCAAGTGAATACCATTCACCACCATTTTCATTTTAAGTAAGTAAAGTGTGTACAGTTTATCTTGCATATTTTGAGTTGGCGGTAAGTTACCAGGACTCATATACCCTAGTGCTGGTGCGAGTAGCGTACTAAGTACACATTTGGTCTTGGCATTGGCACCTATATGTCCTTGTGAATATTAGAAATGCCCTCTCTCTCTTATGGACACTTTACCATTTGTACCCTTTTCTGTGCCAGGGTTGAAGTGTAGTATTTACAAAGATCGTCTTAATTTTATATGGCTATAGAGAGCTGTGATACACAAATGAATTAGGTATGTTGTGTTTCTTCCGCATAATTTATGTGTTCTCCCGATCCTGATTATCACAGTATGTATCCTTCTTATTCTGAGCTATGCTTATTTCTATTTCCATAAATTCTATATTTCTTTTTTGAAATGAGCACTGAGGTTCACTGTTAATACCCTCATCAATTGGGTTTTCCTTGTTTTATATGAGGGCCCGGCCCCACCCTTCCGTTAGTTCTTAGAGACAGCATATATGAAGTTTAATTATCAGATCGTGAGTTGTTTATATATTGTATTGAATTATGATTATTTTATGGTGTTTTTTGTAACCAAAGATGTATTCCTTGATTGGTAATTATGTTTTACATTTAGGTCTTTGAGTATTTTGTCCTGAAGAAGGCGCTGGTCGCCGAAACGCGCGTCGACGAGACACTCATTATTTTTACCTTGTGATTATTGTATAGTTTTAATGAAATTGTGTTGTTGGTGTATAATTTACTTCATTGTCATTTTTCCCATTGTTTGTTTGACTATGCATGTAATCCATGCTTTTTAAAGTTTTGTTGTTATTTTGCTCCCCCCCCTTTTTTTAATACTGTTAAATAAAAACTGTCTTCTTCTCTTACGGAAGTGGTGCCGTGTCTTATCACTATTATGTGGACAAGTCCCCATTATTCACCTGGGTTGTTATTCTCACAGTGGATACTTTATTAAACCGGACCAAGACTCAGCACCTTACTAGTGCACGTCTGTCAGGATATGAGTTGACACTTTTGGCTAGCCATGTTCACATCAAAAGATGTAATGTGTTGAATCCAGCTACGTTGTTGATGATTTCTGTAGAGACAGATGTTCAGGAACAGCATGATTGTGTTCTCCGGACAGAGGCGGAAACAAAAGCTAGAGTTTACCTAAAATATACTCCTCTTGAGAATGTTGATGGTACTTTATGGGTAGATGGTTCGTGTTTCAAGCTTCCAAATGGTGAAACGACTGCAGCATATGCCGTCACAACTTTACATACAGTTGTTGAGACAGCACGCATAGCACGGAATTCTGCACAAGCAGCAGAGTTGATTGCATTGACACAAGCGTGTGTATTGTCAGAGGGAAAGCGAATGAATGTTTATACCGATAGCCAGTATGCGTTTGGTGTTGCCCATAGTTTTGGACGTTTGTGGAGAGAAAGAGGGTTTCTTACTTCCCATGGCACAAAAATTCAGCATGGGCAGTTAGTGAATGAACTTTTGGAATCTCTTGCTCTCCCAAAGCAGATTGCAATTGTGAAGTGTAGTGCGCATAAGAAAGTTGTGGATGATGTAGGTCGAGGGAATGCGTTTGCGGATGAAGTTGCGAAGGAAACGGCGAGAGACATGATGAGCCGTATGTATGTGGCAGGTCCTGCAAGATGGGTTGTGGAAAGTGGAATGTGTGAAGACACAATAGAAAGTGTGAAGATGATTCAGGCTGAAGCTACAGAGAAAGAAGTGAGTACGTGGAGAGAGAGTACGGGTATGTTGGATTCGAAGGGTTGTTGGGTTGAGTTGTCAGAACACCAGCGATGGTTGTTGCCTGATGCGTGCGTGCTCCCAGTGGTTACTATGGCGCATGGAATGGCTCACATCAGTTCGAAAGGGATATGTAAGTTGTTGGTTCAAGTATGGCAGAATGCTGGAATTCCTAAATGTGCTGAGAATGTTGTGAAGCATTGTATGGTTTGTCTGAAGTATAATCCTGGCAAGGGAACTCCAACTCCAGCTGGTCATTTTGCTCCTCCGACGTATCCATTTGAAGTGATACAGCTAGATTACATTCACATGGAGAGATGCAACAATCTGAAGTATGTCCTTGTGGTTGTTTGCGCCTTTTCCAGATGGATAGAGGCCTACCCCCTAAAGGATAATACTGCCTTGTCTACAGCTAAGGTTTTGCTCAAAGAGTATTTCCCTAGATTTGGTTTGCAGAGAATTGTATGGTCGGACAATGGGAGTGAATTTGTGGGTCGAGTCATGAAGAAAGTGTGTATTGGATTAGGGATAAATCAGAAGTTCCACGCTGCGAATCACCCCCAGTCAGCAGGTCTTGTTGAATGCTATAACGGCACATTAAAGCTGAAACTCGCTAAGATTCAAGCGAGCACTGGTCTTACATGGCCGGATGCCTTGCCGTTGGCTCATTTGTCAACAAGGATGACAGTGCATTCTCGTGTGGGACTTAGCCCATAGCGAATGTTTGGGGTGTGCCTCGTCCTAAAAAATATACAGTGACCTTGAGTATCCTATGTTGGTGGATTACTTACATGACTTGACTGCTAAATTACGTGTTCTCCACCAACAGGTCTATGACAGTTTGCCGACAGCTACTGCAGATCCAGGGCACACGATCCAACCTGGTGATTTTATCTTGACGAAGAATTTTCAGCGATCCAAGAATTTGGAGCCGAGATGGACTGGTCCCTATTTGGTATTGCTGGTCACTAGAACTGCTGTTAGAGTAGCTGGTAAAAAGAACTGGGTGCATGCCACCCATACGAAAAAAGTTCCGTTGCCCTTACCGTATGATAAGTGGGTGAGGGATGGAATAGCTGACTCAGAGTGTGAAAGGGTTCCTAGATTCGTACCTTTTAGTGATGCACATTTGACATGGACTCAGTTGGAACGCGAGGATGATGATGTTCTGCAAGCTGCTGTGCCTCCGTCTCCGAGACTTGACACGACGAATCCGGAACTCCTCTTTAAGGATCAGACTGTGCCTGGCAAAGAGCGCTACAATCTGAGATCGAAAAAGGACGTTTGAAATGGACAAATAAATCTGATTTTTTTTATATAGTGAATTACACCTTGTCAGATCAAGAGACTTTTTTACTTTTTCTTTTTCGAGTCACCATCCGGACTCAGCTGCAGGGTCACGGTATAAGTTCTTAAGGGGTGAGCCGCGTATTGACACAAGGTCTGTGGTTTAGGGTCGTTAGTACGATCTTGACGCACACTTAAGTGAAGAAGGAAAATTGCCGTGAGCAGCACGTTAGAGGATGGAGTCTTTTGAGTCCGACAAGGGTATTAAAAGAGTTGATTTCAGAGTGCAAATGTGTAAATTGGTTTGTAGCAAATGTTTTTTTAATGTGTTTTCTTATGCTTTTGAACATTACGTTGGTTTGTGTGGGTTGGATTTTCTATGCATCACATCAGACGCTTGCATCTACCTCCAACCTACGCTTTCTTTTTCTACTGTTTCCCCACATGAGTTTCATACGTTGCCTGAACATGAACAGACATGATTAGAATTTGTGAATACTTTGTTTATACAGATGTTACATCAGCATCAGCTGGTTGTAAATACCACGAATTGTTGGGTGTGTGGTCTTATGCCGCATACGACAGATAAGGGAATGCCATATTTGGTTTTGCCTTTTTCGCCTAATGGGTCAGTATGGGCACTCCAGTCAATGTTTATCTATGCGAATGAAGCATCTCCTGTACGTTCCGTCAAAGATAGTGCGAATAATAATGCCTTGATACAGGGAATAGTAGATATGGTCAGAGATATTGATGCATATAATGCTATCCCTAAAGATGAGGTAAGAGCATATGTTGGTTGGAACAAGACGAGATATAGTATTAGTCTGACAGAGAAAGAGAGACAGAAAAGGTCTCCTCCTATTTGGATTGTACCCCACCGAGGTCGTCTTTGTCTGCAAGGTAATGGTCAGAATCCGAGAGCTCAGTTTGGTAAGAGTGTGTGTGTTCACACCTATGTCTATACGTCCCAGAAATCTCCACCGTTCGTGCCAGCCAAAGGCACGTATTTTGCTTGTTACGACAGAGCATATACATGGTTGCCTTCTGATTTTTCAGGCACATGTTATGTGGCATTTTTGCTTCCCCCTACGTATACAGCTGCTTTCAACTACCATAAAACAAGATATGGTAGAGGTGTTATCGATGCGAAAGATACTGTCGCACAAGAAGCTGGAGACTTCTTTAAGGGTTTCCTGCCCTTTTGGGGTCCTATGGCTAATGGTAGGACTATTTGTCAGCTTACGAGAGTGGTCGAAGCCAGTATAAATGAGAATGCAGGTGCCCTTAGCAATATTACAGCTGAGCTTCAAGCGGATCGCATTATGACATTACAGAACCGCTTTGCTTTAGACATTATACTTGGAGATAGAGGTGGAGTATGTAAATTGATCGGGTCTAGTTGCTGCGTTTTCATACCAGATAACGCCCCGACAGTGTACCAAGCCATCTTGAGGTTACATAAGTCCGCTGAGTCTATACATGTAGATGAAGGGAACTGGTCATTGATAGAATGGTTTTGGGAACTGCTGTCCAAATGGGGATGGAAGAGTCTGATGTTTCTTGGTAGGGCTTTAGCTATCCTTTTCTCGTGTTGCTTATGCATCCAGTGTGGTCCCGCCATTTGTTGCCTTTGTGCTACAATCTGTGTGAGAAGACCCGTCCCGAGAGAAGTGAAGGATATGAAGATGATGTTACAGCAACACCTTGATGACCTGATGAGAACAGATATAGACCTGGATTCAGATTGACGGGAGTTTAGGTCATTGCCTACGTAATGTCAAAAGGAGGGTCTGAGGTTCAGTGGTTTTCGGGACCAGACTCCATTTTGTTTGCGTTGTTCATAACGCCATTTTGGGTTGCCCTCACGTAGGCCGTGGAGGTAACCGAACGAACAAAGTTGCATGGGCCTCATTGTTCATGTATGCATTAAACAGGCCCTTTTCTGACTTGTGAGTGAACTGCAGGACGCTGACCTCTTCACCTGAAACTGACCCTTCACGAAGCCAATTTCTCTGGCTGATCGTTGTCTGAGATTGCCAATCAATGTTCAGGACCTCGTTAACCTGTAGTTTCCTTGCACATATCTTATCCTAATCAGCATCTGAATTGTTTCTTTCCTTACGACTTTTCATTACATGGGTAGTGCTTTCAATTATGGGTTTGTCCGGCTTGTGGAAATTGAATTTGGGACATTCCTAATAATTAACTTTTGGGTTGGGTTACTGTAAATTGGGTTTTTGTTAATGTGATACTCTGCTAGAAAATGTGTCCTATTGGTCAGAATTTTGCGCAGTGGGTGTACATTTATAATGAGAATATTGTGTATAAAAGGTGATGTCTTGCTCTATGAAATTTGAACAGTTTCTTGAGTTGTACACCGTGTTGTATTGCTGAGATTACTGTTACTAGCTTCAGCTAATAAATCTGATCTCGGACGCCACCTAGAAGTATTCCGTGTCTCTGTTTGCCAAGACAGGAGAACCCGAAGACTTTGGGCGTGTCCCTGGCGCCGCTGGGTTCTAAAACCCGGTTCTTCAGTCCTGACCCGGTCAGTTACTCTGTAAGCCTTGTGCTTCACAGGTAAGCGGTCTTCTGTATCCACATCTTGGGTGCACCAATCTGTGATACTAGGAACCAGAGAGAAAAGATCAGAAAACTGTCCCAGCAACTGGCGGCAGTCATTCTGTTGCTCAGGGGTCAGGGTGGGAGAGAGGTTAACTTCATCCACTGACCCATCTTGCTCTGTGGCGGCCAGGAGGTCAGGAAGAGGCTCAGTCTCCTCCTATATTCCAGTATCTGTTGCCAAGAGCATGCCCACTTCAGACCTCTCCAAGTGGGGCGTAAGGCGGTTGACATGCAGGACCCTCAAGGGGTTCCTGGGAGACCGCAAGTCCACCAAATAGGTAACAGGACTCTTGCGCTCCACAACCTCAAAGGGGCCGTTCCACATATCCTGGAGCGCACAAGGCTCCACGGGGGCCAAGACCCACACCTTCTGTCCAGGCTGAAGCTCTACCAGAGTGGCATTCTGGTCGTACCACCGCTTCATCTCCTCCTGGCTGGCTTCCAGATTTGCCTTAGCAAGTTGCCTGAAATGCCTAGTCTGGTTCATGAAGGCCAGCATGTAGCTATATACATTCAGGGGAGGTTTCCTGGGAGATTCCGGGCTCGACAAATCCGAAAAATGGTACTAGTCCTGCAGGTCTAGTACCATGGAAAATCCCCTCGACCTGACTCCAACCCACTTGACCTCCCTCTCTGAAAACGGAGCAAAAGTGACAAGATAACAAGATTTACAGGCATCTTTATTGCTCATTCCCTTTGTGAGCAATAAAAATGCCTTTAAATCGTGTTATCTTGTCACTTTTGCTCTGTTTTTAAAGACAGAGGACAAAAGCTAGTTTGACTTCCTACTCGCCAGAAAGGGCGAGTAGGACCTAAAAATAGCTCGTCCTCATCCATTCTCCCTCGCAAATGCGAGCGGGCGAGTGGATTTGTAGAGCCCTGAGATTGCTCTCAGCCTTCCTTGACCAGACTTAGAGGTCCTCTCACTGGGTGGCCATACAGGAGTTCAAAGGGGCTGAACCCTAGAGACTTCTGTGGCACCTCACGGTAAGCAAAGAGAAGGCATGGTAAGAGGACGTCCCACTTACGCCTCATGGGTTCATCCAGACCCATTATCATGCCTTTGAGGGTCCGGTTGAATCTCTTAACCAGCCCATTTCCTTGGGGGTGGTAAGGTGTGGTAAACTTGTAGGTTACACCACACTCTTGCCAAAGGGATTTCATATACTTGGATATGAAATAGGTATCCCAGTCAGACACCACCTCTAGAGGGAATCCCCCTCTGGAGAAAATTCCCATCAGTGCACGTCCCACCACGGGGGCCGTCACTGTCCTCAGAGGGATGGCTTCCGGGTACCGGGTGGCATGGTCCACCAGGACCAGGATAAACCTGTTGCCCATGGCTGTCCTGGGGTCCAGTGGCCCCACAATGTCAATCCCCACTCGCTGGAATGGGGTACTGACCACAGGGAATGGCTGGAGAGGAGCCTTCTGCTTCCTCCCACTCTTTCCACTTGCCTGGCAAGTCTGACAGGTCCTGCAACGAACGTCTGAGCTCTTGCGCATTTGAGGCCAATAAAAGTGGGTGACAAGCCTTTCAAAGGTCTTGTCCTGCCCCAAATGTCCTGCCAATGGCACATCGTGAGCCAGCCTAAGTAGGAAGGCTCTGAAGTTCTGGAGTACCACCAGCGCACAGGCTTACCCAGGCTCAGCAACCTTAGGCTCTGAATGCAGGAGGTTATTCTCCCAATAAATGAAATGTGTTCCAGACTTATCACCATTGGCCTGGTCTGCAGCCTGCTGCCGCAGACTCACGAGAGAAGGACATTCTTTCTGCGCTCTGCAGAATTCCTCCCTGGAGGGGCTTCCTTCCTGCTGCCAATGGGTCAGCTCAGGCAGGTCCCCCAGTTCAGCTATCTGTTCCCCTGTAGGTTGCAGGGCATCCCCCTCAAGGTCTGCTTCCTCCTGGACCGTGGGAACTACAGGGGCAGGTTTCCCGCGCCTCCTGTGTCTTCTCTCTAAGGCCGGTCCCTGGGCCTCTCTCTCAGGCTCCAGGACCTCTTGACCACCCCTACTGGCTGCCATTTACCTGGTGGTAACGCACGCCCAGTCAGGCAGACCCACCATCCTCAGGTGAGTACTCTTCTCCCAAGGTGAGCTCTCCAAATCGTTTCCTAACAAACAGTCTAACCCCCACTCAAAGGGAACCTGAGCCATTGGACACTGACTCTCAGTGTTGTCGGCGTTCACGACTCGGCAGAATGCATGTGGGACAACCTGCTCTTGAGACACCAGGTGATGCTTGACAGCAGTCACACTGGCTCCTGTATCTCTAAGAGCGCCCACCTTTTTGCCATTGATGGTCACCCACTGCTCATATTTTCTAGTGTTACTGGGCAGTTGGCTCTCTTGGACCCTATAACAGTCTCCTAATGAGACAAGGGACATCTCTGCGGGACCTCCCCCTCCTTGGACAACCCATTCCTCACCCAGGGCTACACTAGCCATCTGCCGGGGGCTTCACTCGGGATGCAGGTTTACCAAACTGGCGACACTTTGGATCATTGGCAAAATGACCCAGTTCACCACACTTGTAACACCTTGGGGGCCCTCTTTGAACAGGGGGACCTGTTGGGGCCCCAGTCGGTTTCTGGGGTGGGGGAGGCTGAGAACCTTTCCCTTGGTGCCCTTGGGGATTACTTTGGGGCCTTCTTTGGAACTCCCTCTGGTTACCCTTGTCCCCCCCACTCTTCTGCTGGGGACCCTGCCCTCCCTTGGAGGAGTCCCCCACTTGACACTTGTGGACCCTGGTACTGACCCAGCGGTCCGCCTCCTCAGCAAGCTTCCTAGGGTTAGTCAGCTTACTATCAATCAGGTGCTGGCGTAGCTCAGGAAAACAATTACTGGACAAGTGCTCCCATGCAACTAAATCAAGAAGCCCTTGAAAATCATCAACTTTGCTACCCTTCACCCAAACATCCAGTGCTCTGCAGAAAAAAGTTACATACTCAACATACGTACTACCAGGAATCTTTGTGCAACACCTGAACCTCTGTCTGTAGAACTCAGGAGTTAACACATATCTGGTCATCAAAGCATCCTTCATGTGTGGATAGGAATTATGAACATCTGAGGGCAAATCTAGCAGTGTGTCCCTCCCTTCACTCGGGACCGCCCTCACAACCCCGCTCCTCAATCTTTCTCAGTGACCCGGTGGCCTCATAGGCCTTGAAACACTGCCCTATGTCTTCATTTAAAAAAAATTCTTTAACCACATTCTTTGGTATGTACACCCTTGATTCTACCTGCACTGGCGGTGTGCTGCCACCAGAGGGAGTAAGCTCTAAACTTTTAGCCTTCAGCTCCATCTCCCTCAAATTGCTTCATGCTCCGTTTGGATTCTTCTCTCTTCCAGAGCCAGCTATTTGCTTTCCAGCTCCAGTTGCTCGTTCAATTTAAGTTTTGCCATCTTCATTTCATGTGCTCGGGTTTCTTTCCTGTCTGCCAATTCCTCTGGCGACAGAACTCTACCAAAACCATTGATGCCTTCTGCCTGCTCAATCTCCACCACATCCTCAGGGTCTTTCCTTGACTCAATCCAGGCTCTCAGTGCCTTTTGGTAGTCTGACTTGACTCTGAATCCAGCATGGGAAACTTTGAACTTTCTGCAGAAGCCCTTCAGCTGTTGTAGAGTGTAGCTCTCTAGTCTCTCTTCTTTCCAGTAAATTTCACCTCCATCAGAGACTATAGATGCTGGTTTCTCCACAATGACTGAACTAGGCATGACTTTTTTTTAAAATGGAGATCTCTTTAGCAAAACAAGAATCAAAAAAAGTATGTGGCTGCGTTATGGTCTGAACTCACTAAGTAGTGTTCATCAATCACTGTACATGAATCACAAATGCAAATTCGGGATCCCACCGCTGCCACCAATGTTAGATTTGGGGGTCTCTGGTTGGCACAGGTAATTACTTGTGACAAGCAGGGACCCTCTCTTCTAGTCAGGATAAGGGGATCACCATCTTGAAATAACCCCTGCTCACCCTCTAGATAGCTTGGCGAGAGCAGACAAGACCTATTTTCAGAGGAGTTATAGGTTAAGCATTTGTGAACACATACAGTAACTCAGGGACACACCACAAATGGACACCACACTAGGGTTGTATCAAAAATAATTATCTTTTATGTATAGGCTTAGCACAAGACCAAAAAAACGTCAAAATATACCACAATACTGTTAGCAATAGAGTTCTTGTTAAAAATGCGTAGTTATGGCGAGCTATGGCTCGTAGGGACCCAGAGTCGCGTTACTGGAGGGGACGGTGACTTGTGTGGTGCGGTTGCTGTTCGTTGCGGCGTACACGCCGTACCTTGAGAGCGGGCGCCTTTGTAATCCTTTGAGCGCGGTGCGAGGCGGACAGTATGCTGCGGTCGTGCGAGTCGTACCCAGCTGCTCTACGCCCTGTAACCTTTCAACATCAGCGGCAGGGTGCGTGCTGAGCAATGCGGTTCGTTGGGGGAAAGCGAGGTGCAGTGCGGAGTCCTTCCTTCACGTTGCGAGCTACGGCTCGTGGGGGGCCACAAAGTTGCGTTGTTCGGGCCGGACAGGTCCTTCATTCACATTGCGAGCTATGGCTCGGGGTGCCACAAAGTTGCGTTGTTCGGGCTGGACTGGTCCTTCCTTCACGTTGCGAGCTACGGCTCGTGGGGGCCACAAAGTCGCATTGTTTGGGGCGGACAGCTTGGCACAGGGCTTTCCAGTGTACGAGGTGATCTTCACGAGACACACACGGCTCCCTGCTTCAGTGTTACGGGGAAAATGGCGTTCTCAGCAGCTCTTCTCAAGGTTGTTGAAGTCTTCTGGTCCTGGGACTTCGTTCAGGGGCAAGCTCACACACAAGCCCTTGGAGATCTTTCAGCACAAGTTGAAGCAAAGTCTTTTTAGTCTTTTTCTCCCCTCCTTTAGCAGCAAGGCAACCACTGCAGGCCAATCCCCCATGTCAGGGACAGTACTCCTCCTTAGAGCTTTCCCAGTTCCTTCTCATCAGGCAGATGTTTCTTCTTGGTAAATCTGGATCTGATTTCTTGGGCTCAGGGTCCCAATACTTATACCCCAATTCTTTTGTTCTTTCAGGCCAGGGGGCCTTTGCCTAGTTCAGCCCAGGTCTGGAGTACTTTGTTTACAAGACTATGGCTTCCCTATTCAGTGTGCAGGGCAGAGACATCAGATGCTCCCCAGGGGGTGGAGCCAGCATTGTGGTGGAAAGGCACAGCCCTATTCAGAGTCCAGGTGCACTCCTCCCACCCATCTGGATGTAAATCTCTCTATTCACCACCTGGCGGCCCCAGCCTGTGTCCTGGAATTCCCCAGCCCTGTCACTCACAGAAACCAGACAGCAGATACACATCCTAGCAGAGGCAGGCTGAAAGGGTTAGGCAAGCAAATACCTACTCTCTAAAAGTGGTATTTGCAAACACAGAATATTAAAATAAACTTTACTAAAAGATGTACTTTATTATTCTGAGTTCAGGCATACTAAACTCGAATTTCTACCATGTTCCTTGAGTCTGTTAGGATCATAGAATGTAACAATTCCAACAGCCCATTCTGGCCTATGAGAACAGGTAGCCTTGCAATAGTGAAAAACGAAAATGGGTGTAATTCACTATTAGGACATGTCACACACATCAGGGCTTGTCCTACCTTACACTTACAATGCCCTTGGGCCTACCATAGGGGTGACTGATATGAAGTAAAGCGAAGGTTTAGGGACTGGCAAGTGGGTGCACTTGCCTAGTCAGCATGACAGTACCAGACTGCACGCAGGTTCTGCAATGGCAGACCTTAGAAACATTTTACCGGGCCGCTTCTGTGGGTGGCACAACCAGTGCTGCAAGCCCACTAGCAGCATTTGGATTTACAAGCCCTGGGCACTCCTAGTGCACTGTACTGGGGTCTGATAGTAAACCAAATAAGCCAATCATGGAACCCAATCAATACATACATTTTATACAGGTACCACATGCACTGTGGCACTGATGGACAGTGGCACAGTGCTCTGAGCAGCTAACACGAGAAAAACACATGAGGCACAGTAACAGAAAGTGGAAGGGAGACCCACGCCAAGGTGCCAGGTCTAACACATAGTCTTTAGTGTGGGACATAATAGTGGGCATCTATATGGCATCTAAAGCAAAGCTATTCTGTTCAAAAGGGCACACCTAAATACAATGTCAACACATGACTTTAGCTCCAGTTAATGAGTACCTCAAAGCTGGAAGGACGTCCATATTCTGAAAGAATTAGGGCACCACAGAAAGTGTACCTAACTGCTGTAATACATGCACATATCATTAGTATATTGTGGTAACTTGCAAGTCTGCTGAAGTCTTTTAACAACTGAAGGAAAATAAGGTAATCAGGAAAAGATGTTCGTAGAAACCTCAGGCAATTTAAACTCATGGAGAAGGAAGGACTAAAATATGTACTGGCAGAATAATAGGTTGACACATAAGCAAATCAAGCAACTTTTATTGGTGTCCCACAATCAGATTACTGTTCTCAGGAATGTAATCTATTCCGGTACAGTTCCCATGAAGCTCAAATACCCATGATAAAACATCTCTGGCAACTGCTCAGCATAATGACAGCAAGAACATATGGACACAGACACTGATAAATGCTACAGGTACACAAGCTTCAGTGATCCTAGGATAAGAAATGCTTCTGTTATGTGCTTCAAAGGCTCATCGTGTTTGGTACAGCCAACCCCAGAGACAGGGAGCAAAGCTTGCATAGTTTGCTTTGTTCATTGGACAAACTGTTCCATTCTGCCCTGAAGTACCAAATTTACGGTTGGCACGCATCTTTGCTGTACTAGATTCCTAAATCAAAAACAAAGATTATCATATGAAGCAAATCAAATAAACCCATAAATAAATACCCAATTGCCTGATGAAAAAAAGCCTAATCACAGCAATATATAAGTTACTGAGCCCATGTGGTGGGAGCCTATGTGGTACTCAGCTCATTTGGTGGCATAGTATAAAGCTATGTGAACTCTGCAACCCTGGCCTCAAGTTTAATCATCTACCAAGGAGAGCCATGAGAAAGCTGAAAATCATGGCCCGAGCCATAACAAAGAACATTTAATGCACCACCACACCAAAAGGAAATAAAGGTCTCAGGGGCATTTCTCTGTCACATTTCGCAAGATGGGGGCATCCATTCTTTTGGCCTCAATGCAAAGCACAACTTACTTTAAATTACCATGAACCCCGTAGCTCCCACAACATGAGCCACAGTAAATCCAGAAATTATAATGAGCGAGTCAAGATTACTCTTGTGTAATAAATATGTAACAGCCTTAAGAAAAAACTGACAAGAGACAACCACCTTTATGGTCTGAGCACTCTTCGATCAGGGTTGCTGGTAAATCTAGTAACCTAATGCATAAATGTTAACTCATACGGAGACCCATTTTACTGTTCCTTTAGCAGAGAGTCACATTAGATTTACAACTATAAAAAAGGCCAAATATCTTACTTAAAATTTGAACATCTACCACAACTTGACATGTCCTTAGTCCACGGCAATTTCTGACTGGTTGGGTGACTATTCTGGCAGAACCTGCAAAAGGTGTAACCATAACATATAACAACTCAAATGGGTATCTGGATGTCTCTCTGTGCTTAATGACAAAGCTACTGAGAAGCAGCTCGCTAATGGGCAATTCAAATCTAGCTTAACAGAACTGACCTTTTTTTATGGAATGGCTTAAACCTACAGGTGGGTAAAATAAACCAGGCAACCCTTTATTGCCCTAGTAATGACACCCTCAAGCATAGCGCTCACTTTCTGGAAGGCAGTTGCCACCAATATTGTCAATTGTGACTGTGGAGCAGGAAAGATCAGCGTTATGACACTCCAATGACACTTTGTATGTTATGTGGAGGCAGCAGTGTTAGGTCATGATTGTGACATCTCTTTACAAGCCAGGGTCAAGCTAAAAACGGAAAAGCTGTTGATCAGTGTCAAGCCCTTCTTTGATGCGAGTGAGGTTCCTTTCAACAGGAACCAATGTCCACATCCATTCCATGTCCACATTTATTCTTGAGCAGTTAGATACTTTGATCTACAGGCCTTCAGGCATTTTCCACACATTACCTAGGAGAAGATAAGACACTAGCTTGTGCACATTTTCTATGGAAAAGATGATAAGCCGCCACACTTTAGACAGCAGAGCTCTCCTATATGTTTTACAAGCTAGAAGGTGTCACATAACATACTATTGCTGAGGTCAGTCATCTGCCACTAACACTGCAGTCCCTGGTATCAAACAGATGGCAAAAGATTGTGCTTCAGCAACAGAGCTATTACTCCTTACACAGTCTTAATGAAATGTGCTCAGCTAAAGTTATGTAGGAGTTAACGTGAACATCTAGTACATTCTCTGCATACTGCATACTGCGACAATGCTTCTCACTGGAACTTCTGGACTGCATATGAACACTGTTGAATGTTTAGTGGAGTCTTCTACATTTCCATCAGACAGCTCATAGCGCTGGCGGCAATGCTGCCACTTGTGGCTGGTTTGTATTCACTTTCCATCAAAACAATGATCGTAAAGTGTGCTTCGAGCCGGTGTCTTGTGAAAAAGTCAAATGAACTTAAAGAAGTATAATAGATTAGTAGTCTGCCCCATAGAGGATATGATTCAATTGTGTAACCCCCATACACCCATTTTCCACCACTGATTGTTGAAGTACATGAATGTCTTCCATCCACTCTGGAATGCACCCTCCAAACTCAGTATGGTGAATATATTGCTCCTTAAGTCCCAAAATGTGCAGACTGCATCAGCTGACCTCAGAAAAGGTTAGGAGTTACAGAAAGTCTAGACTAAAGACAATTTATATTCCAGGGAGATAGAGTAGGAAGCAGGATAAAAGCTTATTTTTCATAAAGGTCCAGAGGGTAGTGCTCGCCATAGATCTTAAGATGCCGAAAGAGAGACTCCTGCTGCTTCTGGATGTGAGAAGGCATTGTGGCGTACACATCTGAGAACATGAGTTCCGGCTTCGGTTTCAACTTCCGCTCCGCTTGTTCAAAGGCCTCCATAACCTGGAAATAGAGTTCAGGATGAGCGACAAATATTAAATTATAGCTCCACTTGTAGGGAGTACAATACAGCCGATGGAGGGTCAAGGTGTTTCAAAAGGATTGACTTACTCAATGACATTTGGTATTCTTTTATCAACCTCACGAAGATGAAAGACTAAGTGAATTCGCCTGTGATTCAACATAGGATCTGGAGGTTTCAAAGTGGTCTACCAAAGAAGCATTACCCTACTGAACCATCCAATCGGCTAATGTGGTGAAGCCTTAGACATCAGAAGCACCTAAAATTCTTTCACACAAAAAAACAAAAAACTACTGGTAATACAAGTTTTCTTTCATGGGATTGTTCAATAAATTCAGAAACGCTGTATAGTTCAACCCATGTGAAGGATTCAGGAAGACATGAAACAGAGAAGAGAATATAATATAAAGCAAATATGCCCTTGTATAGGCAGCACATCCTTTCTATTCATGTCATTGAAAACACTTCATTATAAAATATGTATATATTACACAAAAAGTCATAATTGCTTATCTGCCGTATTGCCATTTTCATTTTTAAAAAGAGAAATGACAGGAAACTTGTCAGTATTTAGACGATAACTCTCTCTCCCAGCTCAATTAAAATAATCGTACAAAGACTGACCTGCCTTTTCAACTGTTTTCCACACAAATTCCGCTAGTTTTTTGTGTTTCATTCACCTCTTATGTTATGGTTCATAAATTAATTTCTGAAACATAAGTGCTGCAATGTATCGGTAGTATGCTCGCAGTTGAATTTCTGTAGAAATGAAAACATGCTGAGGGAAAGGTTTAAGGGCTCAGGTATTCACACCAATATTATGGCACAATGCAATGAATGTGACTGGAGCAGTTATGCTGTTATCTTAGGGTCAGATTTAGAGTTTGGTAGAGCAGGTATTCGATCACCTTTGCAATGGAGTACCCTCGCTGCCAAACTCTTGGTGAACCCGGACGATTTAAGGCTAGGCCGACCAACAGTATGTCGTCGACAGGTCCTACTCTTGCTCCATTGCCGACATACTCCTCTGATGGCCCAGTAGAGTACAGGATGTTGGAGGTAACTCATCCAACTGTCTGTCCAATTTACAGTGGGCAGTCGGGTGGCTTTCTTTTTTTGCTGTCCATCACCGGCAAGTAAACCTGCTGGTGAGGGACAGTAAAAATAAAATAATTACCTCCACAAACTCCTATAGTGTGGGGACATTAGTTCTACATTTTTCTAACAAACTGTTCAGGGAGTATGCTTTTAAAAGAAAGTAAATCTTTTAATTTTGGTGTGAATGTCCATCACCAAAGAGAGGTGCACATCAGCCTTTTCAATGGTTATACATGAATCGATGTGATGGACGATAATACAAATCATAGCATTCAAGGGTGGGTCGGCGGTGAACTCTTAATTTGGCAGAAAGAGTAAAGAAGGGCGGTGGATGTAAAGTCCTCTGCCACCCTGACTGCCTTTACTCCATCTGCCAAATTCTAAGTTGGGCCCTTGTGCCCTCCAAAGCACACATCCGATGGAGGCTTGGTCGGCACTGCATAGCCTGCATTTAGTGAGAGAGCCTCAATACTGATGGAGGAACAAAGCCCAATCAAGAGATTCTCGAGCAAAGACAGTCCTAAATCATGACAGAGTACTACCCTTGAATCTCTCAGGATCCTGTAGGACGCCATGATTAGTCAATGTTGAATACAAACAATGATTCTGCAAAATAGAACAGTATGTTAAAGTGGGAAAGCAAGCTATTAGTTGAGAGTTTTAAATAAAATTTATTAGGCTTTTCTTGGGAAGATATTTCATGAACACTCATAACAATAATCGGCTAATAATCTTTAAATATTTGATCAGGACTTTTTGTGTGTAGGTGGGAGTGAAGCGGGAGTTGGATTTTGTTTAACAAAATGATTTTACTTCCAACTCCTACTACTGTTCACCACCACCAATCCGCATAGGTTCTGGTGCACAATCCACTCCTAACTCCACACCACCTCCACGTAACGGAGCCTATCCACCACTGGTTTTGCATCCTACAATTTCTCCAAAATCATACATATAAGAAAAAAGCTAACACTCTCACCACTCTACACTCACACTTGTGGACACTTCCACATCCTCCTCTAAATTCTGACCAACTTCATGTTTCTCCTACAACTTCCAAGGAGCTCACACCCAAACTGAAGTTAGCGGACATGTGCTACCGCTCCCTTCAATAGACCCCTTCTTTGCATAAATCAGGAAGTCGCTGGCCCTCTTTTGCAAAGTCCTATTGTGCTTTACTACCTATTGTGCCTCTCCACTCAAAGTTTGTCTGCAGTAGTCACACCACTACTCTAAAAAGCACCACTATAGGCTTTTATCACTTTGCCTGCACATTCTCTTTCATAACTAAAGTATGGTATTTCAACAAACTGTGTCCAATGGACTTCTTCAGTAGCTCTATACTTACAATCTGTTCATTTTTCTTCTATCATATGTTTATGGGAGTTCCTCTTCTAAAAATTGCTTTGACACATATATTAAACTTCATTACATCTACCAATGACAAACACCTCTCTTCTATCCTTGTTCTCCATCACCTCTCAATGGCATTCAACTAAGCCTATCATCATTGGTAGAGGAAATTCTTGCCTTAACCTGCGCAGCAATGAATTCTTATATTACCACGTAAATCATTCTTTTAGTTTGTTTGAGTGGTTTGCCCTTGGCTAGGGCTGATTTTGGAAAAGAAAATTCACGGTCTAAAGGCTTTTTAGGAGACTGCCACTTGAGCTGCTAAATACAGTGATTGCTGCATATCATGGCTTCCTCGTCTTCATTTCACCCCATGCCTCTTTCTTCCCAATACTAAACATCCTAACTTTATCAATTTTTTTAACGTTTTTTTCCATCTCTGCTTTCTCTCGCTAGCTACATTCCTTTCTCTTCCTCAACTTTAATCCATTTTTCACTCTCTAGCTCTGAGTCAAAGTCTGATGATGAAAGGAAAATGCTACGTACTCAGTATGCATCTGTTATTGGCATATAAAACTGTAGATTCATATGCATTATCATAAATCGCCATCTGGTGTGAGACCCAGATGTTTGCACTTTGTTTTTCTTCAGAGAAGTTTTTGTAGTCACGAGGTAGTGACTCCTCCATTTGGTGATAGCGCATGGGCATCAACTCCATCCCCAGATTGCACAATTAGAAAGACAAAATGCGGCTGACCAAAGATCAACATCTCGGTTTCTAAGTAAACAAATTATTAAATTGTCTATGCAACTACATCCGGAGTTCGCCGCACATTTACTCCACTGGAAACCAAATAGAAAGATTCATAAAAAGAAGGACGGTGCACCATGACGAAGTCAGAGAATTCCAAATGTATTCCAAAATATATCCTTTACTAAATTTACAATTTAAACTTTGGACATCAGCCAACGCGTTTGGTTCCGAATGGAACTTCGTCAGGGCAGAAGCATCTTTATCTTGGCTCACTCAATCAGTATCCGACAGTCAATAGGTTCCGAAATGTAATAGTATTCGATAGAGGCCTGGATTCGAAAATCATAAACAAGTTTTAGCGTCCCACAGACTTCCAAGTAGACCAATTTGTCTAGAGGGTATAAACCCGGGTCCTCCGTATTCACCTTCACCGATTCACATTACATTTTAAAAAAGGGTCCGAGGGCCAGGGTAACGGCCAATAGTCCTGGTCAATGTTGACACTCAAGGTAGTAGTCCCTCATCCGGACTTTCAAAAAAAAGAAAGTCTGGATGAGGGACTGCTACCGTGAGCACGAGTGAACCAAGATAAAGATGCTTCTGCCCTGACGAAGTTCTATTCTGAACGAAACGCGTTAGGATGAAGTCAGGATGAATTCTCCGACTTCATCCTAGTGTACCGTCCTTTTTATGAATCCATCCCCAGATTGTTTTGCCCTGAAGGTTGATGATTTGATGGAGCTAGTAAGAGTTGAAAAAGTCCATGTATAGTGTATCTACGCAAGATAATACTGCAACAGATAAAGGTACCTGGGGAGCCGGGGGGTGCATATGAATCTACACTTTATATGCCAAGAACAGATTCATACTGGGTAAGTAGCATTTTCCTTTTGAGGCATATGAGCTGTAGATCATATGCGTTAGCATAGACTATACAGCAGTTATCTTCCCAGCGGTGGCTAACCTGCATCTGTTGCAGTGGTTTGAAATAGTGTTCTTAAAACTGCCTGGCCCACACTGACTTGTGGTTTTGCTAACACATCTACACAATAGTGGAACAAAAACCAAATGCACACCAATATACAGTACAGAAAGAGATGTCTCAATGGGCATAAATTAGTACAAGTAACAAAGTTCAGAACAAAAAGGGGAAGCGAAGTAGTGCGATTCCTCTTTAATTGTATGGATGGCCAGCCGACACGTGTTTCGTCGTCAAGCGGTAACAATGCTTGCACGACTCATCAGGGCTGTAGCGCGAAGGATTTGGACCATAGGTCGCTAAGCCGGTGATACTTCCGACCCGGCCCCTGCTCGAGACCAGGTAGACGCTCGTCGGTGGTTGTGGCTCCAGAATCCAATGGTCATGTAGTTTGAGCGATGCTTTATGTTGAACAAACAGTGCTCCAGGCGATTCTAGTATGTGAATGCCACAAATGAAATAAAATAAAGCCTCTGCTTTCGTGGTGCTTGAGTAGCTGAGTCGGACAATCCGTAGTGATTGTTAAGGTTCTTGTGATCACACATAGATGTGTGTTCAGTAGTTAAGGCAAGATGCTGATGGCAAGACCTGCGAGATGAGTACCTCCTCGCAGCGGTTCCCCGCACCAGGATAAAGGATAAAGATATATCTTTTGAGGTATGGCCCATCTCAATATGCTTTGAGATAGGTGTAAAAGCTGTAGAGAGTGTGCCCCCCCCCTTATTTTTGTATGTAGTACATTGCTCTCATATTGTCTGTACAGACTAGGACAGCCTTGCCTACTATGCCGAGTTGAAAAGCTTTCAATGCTAGAAAAATTGCTAGCAGCTCTAGATGGTTTATGTGGAGTTGCTTTTGTTGTAGTGTCCATATGCCGTGAATGGTATATTGTTGAAGATGAGCTCCTTAACCAGCGAGGAATGCATATGCTGTGAGTACTATCTATGGAAATGGGTCGAGGAATGGCCACTCTTTGGAAAGGTTTGTGTGTGCCACCACTGCAGAGAGCGATGAGTGCGCCCATCCATCAACGCCCGATCGGTTAACTGACCTTGAGCCAGGTTCCCCTACGTGCTATGCATTCCTGCAGGGGACGCATTTGGAGTCTTGCGTAAGGAACAATTAGAATGCAAGACACCATCATTCCGATTAACTGCATAAACACTTGGGCTAGTAGTGTGTGTTGCAGTTGAAATTGTGATATTAGTGTTTGCATGTTGCGTATTCTGACTGGGTTGGGGTACGCTAGAGCTCTGATGGTGTCTATTGTAGCTCCTAGGTACTGTTGCGTGTTGGAGAGATGCAAATGAGATTTGGTGAGGTTTACAATGAATCCCAAGTCGTGAAGTAGTTGAACTGTTTTGTGAGTGTGGTGTAGGCAGCTGTGTTGCGACTTGGCTTTTATTAGCTAGTCATCTAAGGGACAACGTGAATATGTTGTCTTCTTAAATGAGCTGCTACTACTGCTAGGCACATGGTGAATACTCTTAGTGCTGTAGTGACCCCGAATGGGAACTTTGAATTGGTAGTGTTGTGCATCTACCACAAACCTGAGATATTTCCTGCGAGCAGAGTGAATGGGAATTTGAAAATAGGCGTTCTTTAAATCTAGAGTGGAAAGAAAGTTACCTTGTTGAAGCAGTGGGAGCACTTGTTGTAGGGTGACCATGTGGAAGTGGTAGGATTGAATGTAGAGGTTTAGCTGTCTGAGGTCCTGAAAGAGCCATCCTTTTGGGGAATTAGAAAGTATAGGGAGTACACTCCTGGTCCTTGGTGTGTTCTATGGCGTTTTAGGATTCGAGCGAAATTTCTCGATTCTACAATTTACATTGCCCTAATATAGGCATAGAAATCATACCCATATTTAGACATAGCCCATGCAGTCCAAATACAGGCATGGCTACATCCACCCGTACCAAAAAGCCACAACGATTTCTTGGAAAATCGGCTTAAGCAGTCAGGGACATCCCCTTGCTTGAATATTGATTTGTCCAAGAGCTCATCTAGTTTACAAAGAACTACCATTCCCTTGGGGTTCTTTACTGACCTTATTATGCCCGACTTTACGTCAAACTAGGCACTTTCAAGGTATAAATATGCCTTCACTTGCTCTAGCAAACACACGGTGGTTCGGAGCAGCTCAACTATCTACTTGCCCGACGCAGCTCGCTACAGCAAGTGCCAAAGGAAGCCGACCCTCCAGCTGACGCACTGATCGAGAGGCTGCATTTCTCTCGGCGAGAATCCAGCTCCAGTGTTTCCAAGCTCCCATCGCGGGGTGTTGGGAAATCGAGTCCCGAGACAGAGATACCAGACCTCCTTCATTCTAAACTAAGGTGTGGAGCTGATTAGACCCTAAAGAGAAGTCTTGGATAGATTCTTGGCAAAGAAACTAAACCTATGCTACACCATACTTACTTCTTCCCGCGTACTAGAGTTAGGTTAGGTACATCGGGGTAGGCGTATTTTAGAAGCACCAGTTGAGTACTTTTAGCCTTTGTTATTTATGTATGTATTTATCTATGGTTTCGAAACCGTACAATGCTTTTACAGTATTATTTTATAATACTCTTCACGCTGAACGCGTTCTACTTTGCAGCCTGTACTACGATTGTAGCAGTTCACTTTACTTGCATGAGAAAGAAGACTGTTCAATAAATCCCTTTTATTGAAAACGCCCGTCTCTCTATTTCTCTGCACCTCTGATGAAATGAAGCATGCACGATTGACTGAGTAAAATATCTATCTATTGTTTCCACGACTCTTAGGATACGTTTATTCTTGGGGAAACAAAGTTGTCATGTTTATTCGGTTGTCAGAAATGAATCCCTTCTTGTTTATTCGAGAAAGTTTCTAGTGACCTCTGAGCCAGCTGGCACTCACAATTAAGTCTAATATATTCGAAAGAGACCTAGTAGACATAAGTCCTACGTCAAATCTATAGGATATATTATTCCAATGCGCAGAGCCTATTGGGAATATCGGAACTACACTACAGGTGGTGTAAGGGGACTGGTTCTATTGCATGTTTGTGTAAGAGAGAGAGAGGACCTCTTGTTTTAAGAGGGTGAGATGTTCTGGTGACATTGCCCGCTCTCTTAGAAGGATTGTTGGTGGAGTGCTGGTAAGTTCCAGGCAACAGCCATTTTGGATAATTTGTATTACCCACTTGTCTGACTTGATTGAAATCCAGACAGGGAGGAACTGTGAGAGACGTCCCCCGACGGGAGTGGAATGGCTAGGGGGTAGTGGGGGGAAGTCACTGTGTGTTGGCAGGGAAAGTGCAGGTGGAGTTGTCTCTTCCTCTGCCCTTGTTATCGTTTCCTCTGTAACTTTCGCGAAAATAGCCTCTGGAGGGGCTAGATTGGTTGTTCCCCTTGTAAGATGAGGAGGGATTTTCTGATATTGTTTTTGAGCCACCCCTGTAGAAGGAGCAACGAAAGGAGCCCCTGCTAGAAGGTAATTGTAGGGCTCCTATGGATTTTGCAGGGTCAGTATCTTTCTTCATTTTTTTTTTATGAAGTATTCACTGTTGGCCCGAAAAGATGTTCTTTATCGTAGGGCTGATTAAGTTTGGAGAATTGAACCTCCTACTTAAATCCAGATATTCAAATCCAAGCGTGTCTCCGCAGGAGTATGCTAGTGTTAACAGCACGCAAAGCTGTGTCTGGAGTATCTAGGGAGCATTTTATGGAAGTGTTTGTGATGAGCTACCCTTCCTGAATGAGGTCGTTAGCTCTAATTCGTCAGAATGTGCCCTGTGGTAACGTGCCAATAGAGCTTGAGCATTGGCAATAAGCCATGAGTTGGCAGACTGGGAAGCTACCCTTTTGCCCGATGCAGCGATACGTTTTGACGCCTTATCAGGAGGAGGAGCGTAACCAGTTGTTTGAGAGTTAGCTCTCTTGCGGGCATTAGACACAACAAGAGAGTCTAGCGGTAACTGACCTCTTATGTATACAGGGTCTGAAGGAGCGGCCCTGTATTTTTTATCTACCCGAGGTATTAGTATTCGGGCTCTAACTGGATCCTTGAATACATTGTTAGTATGTTTTAACATGCCTTTTAGCATGGGTGGAGTGTTGATAGACCTGAGAATGTGTGAACGCTTCTACAAGAAAATGCTCTTCTAGAGGGTCAATATGCAATTCCACCCCGTGATATTGGGAAGCCCTGTTGAAGAGTTGCGCAAAGCCAATGTTGTCATCAGGTGGAGAAGGCCTAGAGGGATATAGATCAGGGTCATTTGGTATATCTGGATCCTTATCGTAATCATCCCATGGGTCAGTGTTGTGTGGCAACTCTGGGTCTTGCAGGATATGATGATCATCATCATCCCCAATACCATCCCCATCCCCATCATCGAAATTGTCATCCTGCAAGTCTGGTGAAATTGGAGGTGGTGAATTTGATGGTGTGATGATTGGAATAAGAGGAGGAGATGGAGGTATATAAGGGGGAGAAGGGTTGGTACCCATGTCTCTTTTTTACTTAAGAGGTATAGGGGCCTCTTGCGGGAGGTGTAACTTCAGTTTCTTGGGGAGAGTAGCCATACGATATCCAGTTTTGGGATCAATACGGAGTTTTTTCTGTTTTGGATCCAGAGGTGGTTCTTCAGATGGAGGTTCTTTGGAAGGAGTCTCTGTTCCTTTTGAAGTGGATTTCGGCATCAAAGATTTTTGTTCAGAGTCTTTGGGTGCCAAGTGTTTGGAATCTAGTTCTTTAGTTTTAGCTGGTTTGGGCTATGTAGTTTTCGGAGTGGTTTGTTTCAGCTCCAAACTTTTCGGCGCAGAGGTTGTCAGGTCCGAGCTTTTAGGTGTGGAGCGTTTCAGCTCCGAGGATTTTGGCTTGGACGACTTCGTTTGTGGCTCTTTTGGCTTGGAGGGTTTTGGCTCCGAGGCTTTTGGTGCCGAAGATGTCCTCGGTACAGACGACATGGGAGGAGTCGCGCTGAACAAAAGAGATGGAAGCTGTTCCTCTAGGTTTGGTGCCAACCACCACTAATTTGCTGGTGGTTGGCACCAAACCTAGAGGAACAGCTTCCATCTCTTTTGTTCAGCCTGACTCAGGTGGGCACGGATCCTGGACCTCTTTAAAAAGCCCCCCTCTATTCTCCCACTTTTGTTGAGACATGGGAGGAGTCCCATGTTTGTCCTTATGTTTTGGTGCCGAAGGTGTTGGTTCGGCACCGGTCTGGGATTGGCCCGAGCCAGAAGACTTATTTTTGTGTTTAATAGCCGGACCGGAGGGCGGGGCATCTGAAACTTTAGCACGCTGTCGATCGGAGCCAGAGGGCGAGGGTGATATCGGAGCCTTTCCCTTAGGTTGAGTGAGCACCTGGGGGTCTGTACTCACGGTTCGTTGAGCCGGAGTGACGCTCAGGTTTTCTTACATGTCAGAGTCGGCTTCGGACACAGAGACCAGTTCTTCTTCTTCTGGTGCAGGACTGTGTTGTGTTTCATCACCGAAGATGTTCGGTACGGAGCCGCTGCCGCGTTGCATCTCGTGGCGTCAAGCCCGACGATCACAGATGTCCTTTTTCGATTGGAATGATCGACACACTTCGCAGGATGATTCTTCATGTTCCGGGGATAGGCACAGGTTGCAGACTTCGTGCAGGTCGGTGCATGGAAATTTAGCACAACACCCGGGACACAACGGAGTCTGTTCCATCGACTGTTGGCGTGGTTGGCACGGGTAGGCTCGATGGCCCGCCGCGAAGCTCCAGATCAAAGGTTTCACAGTTTGAACTATACGCGATGAATGGGAAAGCGCGATTGAAGACAATACTGTTGAGGGTAGAGGATTGCGCGTCGAACAGGTTCGAGAACGATACTGAACCGGAGAGAAGCAATACACATCCAAATCCAATGGCAGAAAAAAACTATCTGGGGATGGAGTCGATGCTCATGCGCACTATCACCAAATGGAGGAGTCACCTACATCGTGACTACAAAGACTTCTCTGAAGAAAAACAAAGTGCAAACATCCAGGCCCAACACCAGATGGTTAACTATCCCAACGCATATGATCTGCAGCTCATATGCCTCAAACATAAAGCTTTGATCAGCAAAAATGAGTTCCAGTGGCCACCACTTACAATCACCAGCACAAAAGAAGCACTGGTCCTTCCCTGTGAACCGCTACGGGTAACCATAACCCGTAACAAAGTTATGGCTCTCCTCCTCCTCTTTTCTTTACACACCTCTTCGCTTCAGCACTTCCTTTCATCCACACATTAAAGAGTAATAAATTATCTTTTGCTACCACTGTTTCTTCTGTCCCAGTAAGACTCAAATGTGCGGTTCTCTCACAACCATTTGACACTGTATAACCCTCCACCCACTCATGCTAAATTTTTCAGAGCCTGAGATTACCTATATATTTCTATTCACTTCTCCAGACATCCTGTCCCACTTCAACCTGTTCCGCTCACTCCCCGATTTAAAACCTCTCCTCCCCTTGCACACTACTTAAGCTCATCATGCATCTGGAGTCATTCATCTTCACCACCACACAAGAAAGGTTCCGCATAGAGTTACAATTGTTTGACTTACCATTCCGGACATAAGCCCCTCATTAACAACATGGTAACCAATGTATGTGGCTATTTACGAGTGCTCTTTTTGAACTATGATGACACTGACTCTTACTTTTGGATAAGGTAATTAGCTTTCCTCCTAGAACTATGCCCGCCTACCTACCCTTAAGGAAGTCTGCCAAAAATAGGACATTGCAGAAATTCCTCACCTTGGTTTTTAAGGCTGCTCACTGCACTTCGCATCCACACCACTCCCAAACCCTTATCGCAACAACCATTCATGAGCTCTGTGTTGGTAACAACCTTGGAGTTACCACACCACGCTGCGCTTCCTCACATTTCACACTCTTGATTATATACTTTGTCTCTTCTACTAAGGACACTCTGAAGCGAACATAAGCAACTACCTTTCTCCCTGCATTGTAGATCATTCTTAAAGTACACCTCCTCTAGGTTGAGGCACAGCAGAGCTAAGGTCGAAGAGATCCCCGTCCACTCCCTCAAAACATCTCACACATGGCACGCTAAGTTACAGGCCATAAAAGCATGCAGTTATTGTTGCCTCATCCCCCACCCCTGGTGGCGCATCATCAGCAATAAACTTACTCAAGCAAGAGTGCTGAGGTTCCAATGCACCGTGTAATGCTCTACCCATTATTGCTGTTACAAATGTTGCTGCTCTTAAAAAGTGAAATCTTCAATTCCTAAAGTCACAATGCCAATCAGAAACAATCTTTGCCCCAGTCTCCGATAATCCATACTGCAATCCCAAAAGGGTCATATCTAATGACTCATTACTCGTCATCTCATTCTCAAACAGTCATTATCTCAGTTCCCGACAGGCCATATTTCAATCCCAATAACTCAGTCCAGTCTCTATTCAAACATTTCCTATGGGCAAGAATACATTTCCAGACTGATCATTTTAATTCAATATGTGCAAGAGTTTTCTTTATAGTACCTGTTAGAAGGTGGTTCTGACACTCTGGGCCGCCCAGATTTTTCGCTTTTTGAGCACCTATTTGTTGAGCATTTACTGTGGGAGAGCCTCATAAGTTGTGACTCACCCACAGTGAACTCATGATGAAAGAGACTGCATGTGGATTTTCCTGGTGTCCCCCTAGCTTGACTAGGCCGCTGCACAGCAGCGGGAGTAAGTGGCACCGGGCTGGTTACATGCAGACACATGTGTACATGTGTGTGCACGCGTTTACGGGCTGCAAAGGGGAGATTCCTGGCGTGCGCAGCCCAGGAACTAATACAAGTGAATGGAGTGGCAGGACTTATGCAGAATTGGGTGGTGGCATGGAAGCACAAGTTACTACTTGTGTAACAATATATTTCTAAGAGACATTAGTTAGTGATAGATTCCTTACCTTAGAATATCCCCAGGCATCAGACTGGATGCGGAAAGTTTTTTGTCAGCAGTACCCCAGCGCGTCGGAAAGTGGCGTTGTGCGGCTCCGCGTCCGTCGCTGGCATCGTATGTGGCGAGATGACGTCACAGAGACTACTTAGGCACCCCCCATGCGCTGACGTCAGTACTGTACACAACATTTCGCACCAGGAACGCAGAGCCATGCAAGAAACTGACAACTGGTGCCATGAAACTAGGGCCCTGAAAAGGACGACCTTAACCCTAGAAATCAGTTCACAGAACGGAGAGGATGGGTGGGGCGGTAAGGAATCTATCACCAACTAATTTCTCTTACAGATATATCGTTACACAAGCAGTAACTTGTGCATCTAAAAGAGACACATTAGTGATAGATTTCTTACCTTAGAATAGATACCCCAGCAATACCAACCCAGTGGTGGGTCTGTGAACAAGATTACACCAGAAAGTCACGGAGAACGGAACGCCCAAAGAAGCAGTCTCTCTGGACTTGACTGTCAAGACAGTAATGCTTTGTAAATGTGTGCAGCGAGGCCCACGTAGCTGCCTGACAAATGTCCTGAAGGGAACGCCGCGTCCCAAGGCAGTAGTGGCTGCCGTTGCCCTGGTAGAATGGGCATGCAGCCCCACAGGAGGCTCCTTCTTAGAAAACGAGTAACATGCTTTGAGGCACAGAACGACCCACCGAGAAATAGATAGTGTGTTCCGGCCCAAACCTTTTTTGGCTCCTATGTAGCCAAAAAAGAGCTGGTCATTCAATCCGGAACTGTTGTGTGCGCTTCAGACAGAACGAGAGCGAACGTTTTGGGTCTTGAAGGTGGAGCCCCTCTTCCGGTTTCAAAGGATGTGGAGGCAGAAAGAAGGTGGGCAAAGAGATGGTCTGCCCGATGTGGAAGGGCGTGACAATCTTTGGCAGGAAAGAAGGATGGGTCCTTAAAACTACCTTGTCCGGATGCACAGAAAGGAAAGGAGGTTTAGAAGAAAGAGCCTGGAGCTCACTCACTCTTCTGGCGGAGGTATTAGCTACCAGGAAAGCCGTCTTGAGAGTGAGAAGACGTAATGGACAGTTATGAAGGGGCTCAAAGGGAGCGCACATCAGAAAGGTCAAGACAAGATCTAAGGCCCACTGAGGCATTATGAAAGGCACGGGAGAAAACGAGCGTGTAATGCCTTTGAGGAAGCGATTAACAACCGGGGACTTAAAAAGAGAAGGTTGATCTGGAAGCCGTAGAAAGGCGGAGATGGCCGAAAGTTAACCTTTGATAGTGCCCAGAGCAGAGCCCTGCTGGGCCAAAGAGAGAAGGAATAGAAGTACCTCGGAAAGAGGGGCAGAAAGGGGATCCACAGTCTTTGCTGTGCACCATGCCACAAATTTGTTCCACCTGCAGGCTTATACCGTTTTAGTGGTGGAGGGACGCCTGGCTGCCAGAATGACATCACAGACTTCAGGAGGAAGATCGAAAGCTGTCAACTGTCGCCACTCAATCTCCACACATGGAGGTGGAGGCTGGACAGGTTCGGGTGGAGGACCGTCCCCTGCTGCTGTGACAGAAGATCCTACCAAAGAGGCAGTCGGATCGGGGGATCGATCGCTATGCTGAGTAGCTCGGGATACCAGTATCGTCGTGCCCAAACCGGAGCCACAAGGATGACTTGCGCCCGATCGCGCCAAATCTTCTTCAACACTGGGCAGAAGTGGTATAGGCGGAAAGGCGTAGAACAGACCGCAGCTCCACTCGCGACAAAAGGCGTCGCTGAGCGAGTGCCGCCCTGGAAAATCCAACGCGCAGAACTGATGACATTGCGCGTTCTCTTCGGTGGTGAATAGATCTAACCAAGGCTCTCCTCACTGCAGAAAGAGACCTTGCGCCACGTCCGAGTTCAGATGCCATTCGTGATCCATCATGCACCTGTGGCTAAGTTTGTCCGCCCTGGTGTTCAGAGAACCTGCCAGGTGTTGAACCACCAAGGTAATGCCTTGATGTTCCAGCCATGTCCAGAGGCACAGAGCCTTCTGACATAGGGTCCACGACCCCACCCCGCCCTGTTTGTTGCAATACCACATGACGGTGGTGTTGTCTGTCAACACCTGCACCACACTTCCCCAGACAGAGGGAAGGAATGCCTTTAGTGCAAGTCGAATCGCGAAAAAGCTCAAACAGGTTGATATAGAGCTGGGACTCTGCCAGAGACCTCTGATCTCCGCCTCTCCCAAGTGGCCGCCCCATCCCAGGAGGGACGCCTCCGTCCCCACTATGTGCTCCGGTTTGGGGAAGGGAGAGGGATCTGCCATTGACCCAATCACGATTAGTGAGCCACCACTGCAATTGTTGTGCAGTACCCTCCGAGATCTGGAAATGATCGGACAGGTTGCCCTGATGCTGTGCCCACTGGAACTTCAGGTCCCACTGCAGAGCCCGCATATGCCATCTGGCATGTTGCACTAACAGAATGCAGGAGGTCATCAGGCCCAGGAGCCGGAGGTTCATCCTGACTGAAACTCGGGATAGAGGCTGAAAGATCAGAATCATAACCTGAATATCCCAGACACGCTGCTCGGGAGGATAAACTCGAAACTGCGTCGAATCCAGAACCCCTCCGATGAAGGGGAGCTGCTGAGATAACCCCAGAAAATGCAGGAGGAGGGCCGTAGTCTGGAGGTGGGAGACGACTGCCTTGGGCGAGCCCGCCTTCAACAACCAGTCGCCGAGATAGGGTAAGACTGGAACACCTGATCTGCGCAGATGAGCTGCGACCATCGCCATCATTTTTTTGAACCCCCGAGGGGCACTGGTAAGGCTGAAGGGGAGCACGACAAACTGAAAATGCTCTTGGCCTACCGTAAACCGCAGGTAACGCCGTTGGACCGGTAGAACGGGGATATGAAAATATGCATCCTGCAAGTACAATGCTACCATCCAGTCTCCAGGGTCGAGGGCAGCCAAGACCTGAGCCAGAGTCAACATCTTGAACTTCTCCTTCCAGAGGAAGCGATTGACGTTCCCGAGGTCCAAGATGGGGCGCAAGTCCCCTTTCTCCTTCCTGGGGACCAGAAAATAGTGGGAACAACAACCATGTCCTACGTCTGCCCCAGGAGCGCGCTTGATGGCCCCCTTGGCCAAGAGGGCCGTGACTTCCAGTTGGAGAAGCACAAAGTGATCCCCCGACATGCAGTGGAACTGAGGTGGCATGGCTGGGGGGGGCAGACTCGAAGGGGAGGGAGTAGTCCCTTCGGACGATTTGCAGCACCCACCTGTCCAAGGTGATAGAAAGCCAGTGGGGGAGGTGATGTCGAATTCTGCCGCCAACCGTCGTTGGGTGCACCCCAAAGCGACGACTAGGAAGGCTTTGTGGGGGATGCTGTGGGAGCAGAGGTGGACTGACGCGCACGCTGGCCCCCTGGCCACCTCGGCCGCACCAGCGATGAGGTTGGTTCTGCGCAGGCTTCTGGTTGAATGAACATGTAGGGGTGCCCCTTCCGTGACCACGAAAGAAACAAAAAGCAGACGTGGTTGGGCACATGGTGGAGAGATCCTAGGACTTGGCCGTAGCCTGAGAGTCCTTAAAACGCTCCAGCGCACTGTCTGCCTTATCGCCAAACAGGCGAGTACCATCAAAGGGCATGTCCATGAGGGAACTCTGAACATCCCCTGAAAACACTGTGGACCGCAACCAGGCGTGGCGACGGAAGGCCACTGTTGTGGAGATCACCCTACCCAGTGAGTCCGCTGTGTCCAGCCCACACCGGATGGCGAACTTTGCTGCATCTTTCCCATCAGCAACAGCTTGGGAAGTACTGCCCGAACCTCCTCCGGACACTGAGGCAGCGTCTGCGCCACCGTGTCCCACACTGCATGAGAGTAGCGGCCCAAGAGGCATGCGGTGTTCACTGACCGCAGCCCCAAACTGGCAGAGGAAAACAATTTCTTGCCAAACTGCTCCAGCTTCTTTGATTCCTTATCCGGCAGTTCGGGCTGGACTGTTCCCATGAGGCACAGGGTCAGACTGATTTGCATATAGCCATGTCTGAACTGGGGTGGCAGAGTGGGCTAAAAAACGGTGATGGATTAAACCCAGATCTTTTGACTGGGTGTGAGTGTTTGATTGGTTCAGATGCTCCGTCCATCACCACCCCCTTTTGTACCGCTTTGGCCGCCATAAGTGTGGCAGGGTATGCTCAGACGTGAGTCCCTTGCTCACTTTGCCACTGGATTCAAGCAAGCCGGGCTGAAGACGGCTGTAATGCCAGAAACCGGTCCTCGGAAGCTTGTTTCCGTTCCAGGGAAGGCATGGCTTGGCAGTTCGGGCTGGACTGTTCCCATGAGGCACAGGGTCAGACTGATTTGCATATAGCCATGTCTGAACTGGGGTGGCAGAGTGGGCTAAAGAACGGTGATGGATCAAACCCAGATCTTTTGACTGGGTGTGAGTGTTTGATTGGTTCAGATGCTCCGTCCATCACCGCCCCCTTTTGTACTCCTTCTCCGGCGGGGTAGTAGGGAATGCGCTCTGTGAGGTGGAGGGCTGGATGACCAGGCTCTCTGGAGTTGGGTGGGTTGTTAAAAAGGCAGGGTCACCCGGTGCCGGGCGGTGACGCCTGGCCACGTTCTTATCCACAGGAACCCCTGTGGCTGGTCTAGACCAGGTGCCCATCAACACATCCGTTAAGGCCTCATTGAACGGAAGCAGAGGCTCCATAGAGCTTGCCGCCGGCTGAAGAACTTCAGTGAGGAGGTAGATTTTGAGAGTGACAGTAGGCAGACCAAGGTCAAGGGCCTTAGCTGCTCTACAGAGCACCACAGTATATGTGGCGCCCTCCTCCATGGCCACAGCAGGAGGAGACTGAAAACCAGGCTCAGAGGAGAGGACAAAGCCACTTGCATCCTCCAACTCTTCCGCCCACTCCTGTTCAGACTCACACTGCCATGCAAGAGGGTCCTCAGACCCCTCCCAGTCGCCCCCCTCCTCCACTGCCTGTGGCACAGGCGGTGGGGGAGGGACAGGGGAATACAAATGGTCCAACGGCGCCGGGAACGGCACCGGTCGGCGCCGAACCGCCTCCATGTCCCAATTAGGGTCCCAACCTGGAGCAAAATTGCCCGGAAACCCAGGCAAGGGCGGACCGAATGGAACCCATTGCTATGCCGGAGGACCTTGCGGTGCCGGATCCAGCGGCGGAGGACCTTGCGGCGCCGGGGCGGGAACCGACGGCAGTGCCGGTAGCGGAGCCGGCGGCAAGGAAGGGCCCTCAGCTGGGACCGCGGGGCCGAAAGTGAGCCAGCGGGTGCCCGAGGCCTGAAAAGGCAGTCCATGGCAGCAAGAAAATCTTGCACCTGGGCCGGAGTTACCGATGGACCCAGATAAGGTGGTAGGACGCGGGACTCTCAGGCTCCAACGGAGCCGCGGGGGAGGTACCCCTGGCCCCCTTGTCCGCGTCCAGAGAATGACAGGGGGACGTCGGAGAGCGCAAACGTTTCTTCGACTTTTTCTTATGAAGTCTCTTACCCGATTACGAGTGTGAAGACTTCGACTCTGAGGAGCGATGGTGATGGCTCGGCGGTTGATCCCTTGATCGACCCCTGGACCTCGAACGTCGTGGAGATGACTGCCGGGCTGCCAGTAGCTTTCGGGACCACTCCAGCAAAGCCTTCGGAGAAATGGCCAGACAGTCGGAACATGACCGGGAGTCAGTTCCGACTGTCTGGCCATGGCTCCGACGCCATAGGGGTAGGCCACCGACATCGTAAGGCGACAGTCCGTGCAGGATTTAAACCCAGGCATCCCTATGTGGCACAAACTCAAAGACTCAAAATAAGTAGAGAAAAAAGTTTTAAATAAGTTAGTCAAAAAGTGACTAGGGTACGTGGTCTAACCGGATCTGCGCTTGCTGGCGCGGAAAAAGAAAGAACTGACATCAGCGCGCATGGTTGGCGCCTAAATAGTCTCTGTGACGTCATCTCGGCGCATACGACGCCAGTGACGGACGCGGAGCCGCACAACGCCACCTTCCGACAGCAGGGGTACTGCTGACAAAAAACTTTCCAGACGCCTGGGGATATTCTAAGGTAAGGAATCCATCAATAACGTGTCTCTTTCAGATTAGGCTTTACACGCTGGAAAGAAACATGCCAAGGAAAGTCAGTGTGTTTTACTGTTTTATCCAATGGGGATGAGGAGCCCATGGGCTAGTGAAACTTTCCTACGACCTACAAGTTCCAGACACGCACTAAAGTCCACTGTAACTTGTGTGAGAAGAAGTATTCTGTAGAGTCCAAAGTCATATTTGTACTGCTTTTGGGGCATCCAGAAATGTTATATTTCTTGGAGTCAGCTCATAACCAGGGCCTGGCTGGGGGCTAACTCGGCCAGGCTGATTTAATGACCTTCCTCTCCAAGCCGGGGCCTCAGAGGCCCAAACCAGCACAACAAGCATTCCAAGGGCGAGGGCCTCTACTCCAAGAGGAGAAGATGGGTTGAGCTACAGGTTCATCCATCAGTAGCTGACATCTGGTGCCAGGTACCAGGCCGCTCTGGAGGGAAGGCAGCGAGGGGGTAAGGGGCTCTCAGAGACCATGTGGCAGGAGACCCTGGACGACGCCATCATGAACCAACCCAGAAGCCTGCGCTTGAAGGAGGGAGCAGGGGCAGTAAAGTGATGTGTCGCTGTGTGATAGGGCAAACAGAGACTTCCTGCCAGCCCCTCCCCAAATCTTTAAAAAGAACTTGCACAGGAAGAGGAGCTCTCTCTGAGGTGTGGTCTGCTGAGGCAGAGAATGCAGGAGCCTGGCGCAATGGGCAGTTGGAAGGAGGAACCCCCTGACTGTCCCAGGATCCTGAACTGCGCCAGGAGAAGAGTCCAGGACAAGTGCACAGAAGCAGGGGCCTCTGCACAGGGAGAAGAGAGGCCCAGGAGGAGAGCCTGGCGAAAGACTGGTGCAGGGAGCCAGTGAAGACCGCTCCCTGCTGAATCAACCCTCCGTGTGACTAGGAGGGCAAAGGAAAGTGCTCCCAGTGGCAGGGGTGCACCATTAGGAGCAAGAAGAGGCCAAGATCACCAAAATTGGACCCCTGGGGGCTGAGATATGCCCCCAGAAGGTAGGCGACCTTTGACCTCTGCCATGACCGACAACGAAGCGTGTGGGGCTCTACCACCAGTCCAAGATGGGCCCTTGGGGTGGGTCAGGTCCCGGGGCTGCCCCCAAGTGAAGATAAGTCGGGGAGCGCCATCACACTCCCCGTGAAGGTGCCCCCGCGGGGTGCCAGGAGCCCACCCTGGCCCCCGCTGAAAATGAAGCCGGGGAGCGCCGGTGCACTCCCCGTGAAAGAATTGCAGAGGGAGGGGCCTGGGATCCCAACCTCCAGGTCCTGTGTGAGGAAGGAGGCGGGGGCGCCTCGTCGCGCCCCGCAAAGATGAAAGTCAGGGAGCGCAGTAGCGCTGCGATCCCTGTGAAAATGTGCCCTCTTTGGGGCCCAGGAATGGGCCCCGAAGAGAGAGGGGAGACCGGGGTAGTGCCGCATCACTCCCCCGTGGAAGGAGGAAGGCGGGGGAGTGCCGTCGCACTTCCCCGAGGACCGGATGGACCCTTAGGAACTCTCGTGTCTGCCCGCAGGAGCGGGCAGACCAGAAGAGATGTGCCGGCTCCCGCGGCAGCACGTGTGGGTGCTGGCCGGGCGGGGAGCCGGCGGGGCAGCCGGGGGTGGGCTACCCGCCGGGCTGCCCTCCAATGTGGAGGTCCTGCGGGGCAGGAGCGACTGGAAGTGGGCTCCCTGAGCCGTATCACTTACCTGGGGGTCCGGGAGGGACCGGACCCTCCAACGGATGTCAAAAGCAGTCGGTGGCCCACATCGCGGCTCTCCGCGATGCAGCGGGAGAGCTGCTGCTGTAATATGCGGAGGGAATGGAGGAAGCGCCCCATAATGCTCTGCAGGCCCGGACCAGCCTGCAAGGAAGAGTCAGCTTTTCTCTGCTTGTGGTGGCCCCAGGAGAACGTGGTCACCACCATATGTGCGCAAAGGTGCAGGAGGAGCTGCAGGAACAACACAGTCTCCCCCAGCACAACCCTGGATGTCCCCCCCTAAGTCTCATTGGGACTTGAAACGAATAACCCCTCAAGGGCTCATCTTGCATGTCAACACCTTTTGGGCTGGAACTTTGGTCTACAGCTGGGGGTGTTATGAGACGTGCATCAAGTGGTGAAGGACTGAGCTGGGGATGTCTGGAGAAGGGCATCCCCTGGAGGTGACGAGGTGTAATTGTACCAGTAGTGAATTTACTGATGTTATTTCTTTCAGAGGGACTGAAGGTCACAAGTGTAATGTGAAGTACCTGTGTAAGGTGATGTCATAAGAAAAGTGGGGTTATGTTGCCAGTCATTCCTGCTAGGGTGTCTGGTTGTATATGCTTAATCCTGTGATTTCATCTGTGATGTCTTTAGGGGCTGTAATTGTAATGCATTCCAATGACCAACAAATGTCATGAGTACTGTCATTCTAAAGTGATGCTTAAACATGTATTCTTGCTGCTGCGCCTAGGTTAAGAACCCAGACTCTTAGCCCTTAAGACGTAGGGGTGTATACTTCATGGTCAGTAGGAAATGCTCAGTCAGGGTTGTGTGTCACCAGGGCAGGTGTACCTATTTGAAATGCTTGTTGAGGTAACGGGGTGGGTCGCCGCTGGGATAATGCCTGTGCGCAGGGCCCTTGCTCCAGGTTAGGTTCAACTAACTGCTAGTTAGCCACTTCTACTGGCCCCAGATGAACCAAAAGGTGAAGGAGTTTGTGAGCTCCTGTGTTACCTGTCAGGCCAGCGGCAAGATAGGTGGCAAACCAAAGGCCTCCCTGATACCACTGCCAGCGGTGGGGGTACCCTTTGAAAGGGTAGGTGTGGACATTGTGGGTCCACTTGTAGCTCCCACAGCCTCAGGGAACAAATTAATTCTAGTAGTAGTGGATCATGCTACTAGGTACCCTGAAGCATTTCCCCATAGGGTTACTATAGCTCCTGCAGTAGCCAAGGCCTTCCTGGGTGTCTTCACCAGGGTAGGGTTTCCTAAGGTGGTGGTTTCAGACAGAGGTTCCAACTTCATGTCTGCTTACCTAAAACACATGTGGAAGGAGTGTGGTGTGCAGTACAAGTTCACTACCCTATACCACCCACAAACCAATGGTCTTGATGAAAGGTTCAACAAGACATTGAAAGGTATGATCATGGGACTCCCTGAAAAACTCAAAAGGAGATGGGATGTCCTGTTGCCATGCCTGCTTTTCGCTTATTGGGAAGTGTCTCAAAAAGAAGTGGGGTTTTCACCCTTTGAGCTTCTGTTTGGTCATCCTGTAAGGGGACCATTTTGTCTTGTGAAAGAAGGTTGGGAGAGGCATCTCCAAGAACCCAAACAAGACATTGTGGACTATGTGCTTGGCCTAAGGTCCAGAATGGCTGAGTATATAGACAAGGCATCCAAAAATCTTGAGGCCAGCCAGGAGCTGCAGAAGCACTGGTATGACCAAAAAGCTGCCATGGTTGAATTTCAACATGGACAACAGGTGTGGGTTTTGGAGCCAGTGGCACCAAGGGCTCTCCAAGACAGTGGAGTGGCCCTTACCCTCTCCTGGAGAAAAAGAGTGAGGTCACTTACTTAGTGGACCTGGGCACCAGCAGGATACCCAAAAGGGTTATCCATCGCCTTAAACTCTACAATGACAGGGCTGACCTCACCATGCTGATGGTGACTGATGAGGAACAGAAAGCAGAGAGTGAACCTCTTCTGATCTCCTCTCTTCCAGCCCAAAAGATGGGTCAGTGGATGGAGTGGTCTTTTCAGACACCCTCTCTCTCCAACAGCAGACTGACTGCAAGCAAGTCTTGCAACAGTTTGCTATTCTCTTTTCCTTGACCCCTGGTCTGACCAGCTGGTGTACCCATGATGTGGACACTGGTGACAGTAACCCTGTCAAAAACAAAATCTATTGACAAGTCAAACTCGAGCGGGACACCACACCTACCCGCTAGGCTGCATCAGTCGTCCCTGGGCCCCTGACGCTGTTGGTCACCCTCCCGCCGGTACCAACATCCCGCGGCCGCTGAGGGGGAGACCACCGCTCCCAGGCAGCACTGCGACTGCCCCGCCCACTGGCACGCATCTCGCGCGCCCGGAGGCGCTTAAACAGCGGCGGCTCCGACTAATAGCGGGGAGAAGGAAACTAGAGCGGGACACCACACCTACCCGCTAGGCTGCATCAGTCGTCCCTGGGCCCCGACGCTGTTGGTCACCCTCCCGCCACTACCAACATCCCGCGGCCGCTGAGGGGGAGACCACAGCTCCCAGGCAGCACTGCGACTGCCCCGCCCACTGCCACGCATCTCGCGCACCCGGAGGCGCTTAAACAGCGGAGGCTCCTCCGGCGTCGCGGGACGCGCGCGGGCGGCGCCGGGCAGAGGGCGGGCCGTCCGGGGCAGGACGAGGCAGGGCAGGGTCACATCCCTGACATCTACTCTCCGAGAAACCGACTGGCGAGTGCCTTCACATTTATTTCCGGGCTCATACCCCCATCTGCTGTATAATATGGGGAAGAATGGTGCAATAGCTACTGCGACTAATTTAAATGCCATTGACACTGCATTGGAGCATGCTATGACCTTGGTAAGCAATGAAATTCAGATGGCAAAGAGAAGATTGTCCGTGGGTCCTAAACAATTAGGCATAGACCTACATGATACCTCTGACATTAGCACTTCCCAATCATTGTCCCGCACAGTAACTGTACATGCACCCCAGACAGTAATGGGAGACACACCCTTGGACCTGGAAGGCCCTGATCTGACCAGCCCGGATATGCATGTTGAAGTTGACCTAAGCCAAACTGAGGATTTACCAATAGTGAATGTACCCACTACGCCTGACCAAGAAATATGTGGAACCAAAAAGAAGAGGAAGGCATCAAAACAGCCCTGTCCAAAACCTAAAAGAAAGCAGCCATCTCGCTTGAAACCCCAATGTGCAACCTTAAATAGATGGCTTGAGAGTAATTCTACTATCATTGATCCTACTATTGATTCCGATCCTTCCACAGATCCTATTCCAACTGACAATACATGTACTGATAGTACTACTCCAATCATTGTACTTGAGGAGGACATACAATACAATTCCAAGGAATCACAATCTACACAAACCGGTTTTTCAGACTATACATTGGGGGATACTGCAATCGACATTATTGTTGATACAGTTTGCAATCGTATTAAAGGGTTTATAGATTCAAGCTTTGAGAGGTTGTGGAAACGATTAGACCGATTGGAAAGTTTAACCCTGAAACCTCCACTGCCACAAAAGGTAAATAATATACATACCAATCCTGTTAACATCTCGAGAACCCATATGCCTGGAAAGCAACTATCTATCCCTCCACCCTTAGTATTCAAAATTGTAGCACCCAAGCCACCAGAGGCGTCAACGCCTCCCCCTGCACCCTTAGCAATTCAAACTGTAAAATCTTTGTCAGTTACGACTGATCATAATAAACCAACATGCCCTGGATTGACATGCAATCCCAGCCCAAATCTTTCTTACAGCAGGTCGGTAGATAGTGCCAGTACAACTGTGGATGCGGTTAAAGGGCCTGACGAACCCAACAAAGATATTTTAAATTTGCCACCTCCATCATGCCCATACGTTCTAGTTCTTGCAGGGGTCCCTCCTCTACAGAAAAATAAATCTGAGTCTGGGGTCCAGCTTAGAAACAAATGTATGGATTGGTTGGCCAAACACAAGAGGTTTAAAAGGCCCGACATGAGTGAGATATTAATGATTCGTAGGGTGGGCTGGGTAGGACCGACACCAAAAACAATCAATCTTGCCCAAACTAACATCTGTGCCTTACCCCTTGGGTTTTTCTATAAACGTTTACCAACACAATCCTCAGTCTCCCCTGCTCCCGAGCTTACTAACCAATATCAGCCCCTCTCTGATTTGGATACACTTGATTGACCCCCTGAGTTACCTATAACTAATAGTTTATCGGTGTATGGGAATGAGGATGTGACTGCCTCTGTTAACCCCAAAGCGCCACCTAACTGTAAAACAGATACTCCTGACTCTACATTGAATGTTCTTAGTTGGAATGTGGCAGGTTTAGCTCTAAAGTTCGAATCAGTAGATTGGGTGAACATGATTAGAGAATATGATGTTCTCTTGTTTCAAGAGACCTGGGCCCCTAAAGAGCTATACCTTGAGGGATACGAATGTTTTAATACCATCCCCGCCACTCCGAGTTACGGTAGACCGATAGGGGGATAATCAATTTGGATTAAGATCGCTGCAGGAGGTAGAACAAAATTAATTCCCACCGGTCATACCAACTTCCAAGCTCTGATTTACACACGGGGTCCTTCTATTTGTTTTATTAACTTTTATAATAATGATTTTTTAAGAACCCCAAATCCCAATTTTGTTAAACTTTTTGATTTTATTATGGATCAAGATAACCTATTAGGGAAATATAATTTGACGGGTATCTTTTTGGGGGGTGATTTTAATGCAAAGATTGGAAGAGGCGTCAATGGACTCCCTTCCGATCGTAATACCATTATCCATGTAAAAGGGGGTACGAATTAATAGATCATCTAGTAAACACCAGCCTCCTGAATGTAATGGACATTGCCCCAATTAATACTAATGGGAATTTAATACCCACCTACAGAGGATCAGGACGAGGGTCAGTTATTGATTATGTGTTCTTATCACCCTCACTACAAAGTTATCTCCTCAGGGCAGAGGTAAAGCGGTCTACCTTTGGAGACCATAACCCCATAGTTGTTTTGTTAAAGGTGGCTCGTCCTGTTAATATTAGGAAAGAACCTGGTGCCAGCAATCAGCAGCTCTCCACCGACACCTTGAGAGTCAAATGGAGAGGTTTGGATTATAGGGAGATCTTTGAGAAAATGGTAAAAACATATCCAAGCTTATGGGAGACATGTCTGGTCTTGGCAGACCCCAATCCTGCGGTCGTCACAGCATTTATCGAACTATGCGCAGGCATAAAAACTCTGATTTCTAGACCAGTGGGTACATGCAACTCTGACCCCAAATGGTTCGATAAAACTTGCTCAAAGGCTAACAGGGAGCTGAGAGCGGCTTCATCTGCAAACACCAGAGATCCCATGCTTATCCGCACACTAAGGTCTAATTATAAGAGGGTCCTGAGAACCAGGCGCGACACCGTTCTGAAAGAACACTGGGATAATTTGGATTGTGCAGTTAACACTAAAAGCACAACTGCCTTTTGGTCTGCAACCAAATCTTTAAGAACTTTCAGGAATCCCTCTACACCCCTTGATTGCAATATCTCCAGTGAAGCATGGGTTGCTCATTTTTCTAAAATATACACCCCCCCCCTTTACATTGTGATAATTCTGTGTCTAATATGTGCCCAACTAAAATCACAATAACTATAGGTGAGGTCGGAGAGGCAATATCGCAGAGTTTGGGCAATAAAGCACCTGGACCTGATGGTCTACCGATAGACCTTATAAAAGTGGTACATGAATTTTGGGCCCCCATATTATTAAATGTTTTTAATAATCTAATTACTACCGACATTCCTAGTACATGGTCAACCTCTATAATTGTACCAATTTTTAACAAGCATTTACAATGCAATAGGTCTCGCAGCATTAAAGTTTGAGTTATTGGCATTGTGTATAACAATGCCAATAGTTATAACTTTCGCAAATGTGACACCTATTGCATTTGTACTGCAATATGTGTTGAGAGTGAGTGAGTGAGTGAGTCAGTGAGTGAGAGAGAGTGGGTGAGTCGGTCAGTGAGAGTCTGGACAGTGAGTGAGAGAGTTAGTGAGTGGGAGAGTCAGCCAGTGAGAGTCTGGTAGTGACAGTGAGTGAGTGAGTGAGAGAGTGGGAGAGTCTGTCAGTGAGAGTGAGAGAATCAGTGAGAGTTAGAGAATCAGTGCGAGTGAGAGAATCAGTGCGAGTGAGAGTCAGTGTGCGTGAGAGTCAGTGTGAGTAAGAGAGTTAGTGTGAGTAAGAGAGTTAGTGTGAGTGAGTCAGTGTCAAAGTGTTGCAACTAGTGAATTGTCAAAGTGTGACAACTGGAAGGAACAAGGCACGTTTATTTCAAACTTTTGACTCCTTCGAAATCCACTAGAGCAATAATAAAACATCACAAGAGAAATACATTTTTGCAACAATAAATAACATAGATGTGGTAACTAGGGAATTGTCCAAGTGTGGCAACAGACAACAGTAAATAGGGCTTAAAAACCTGCCTGTTGCTGTCGCACCGGTGGTCTATCCAGAGTTTGCAGCCACTACCCTGACTACACCTCATTGACATCAAGGAGTACTTTATTTAATATACGACGTTGCCAAGCTCAATGAACATTATATATTGTGAATTATTGCATCGTGATAGCCTGCACATTTTGTTTTATCTGTAGGCACCTGTGTATTAGGCATCATTATTTTGGGACATAATTAATTCTATCGATTTGGGTAGGTTAAAATCCACAGTTTTCTCTGCACAGAATAAAACTATTGACGTGCAGTGGCACCCCGCTCTCCTCGATGAGCGCTCTACCCACCGAGCTATCTTCCAGTTCCCAGGCGTGGAAGGCTGCCTTCCCTGGAGGGGAGGGGCACTGGTGGGTGGGGTGCAGAGAGCAGGGGTGCCGTCATATTTTTTCCCAGTCCCTGCGCTCTCTGCGATTTTCGCATGGGTGGCTCCCTCCCTGCTGCTCGCCTAACGAGCGAGGTGTTCAGAACCAGGATGGCGTGGCATTTAAAGCACATACTAAAAAGTAAAGCTGCGTTTTAATGCATGCAGTACAACTACATCGGTGATTCCAATGTTGCGGACCGGTGAAGGCGGCCGGGGACGGGTTCGCGGCTTCCCTGCTGGGCACGGCTCGTACCAACCTCAGAGATCAAGGCTGAGGAGGGGGCTCTGTGAGCAAGGCGGACGGTCCGGGGCTCACGCTACTTTGGGGCACTCACACGGTGCGGTGTCGGAGCCGATCCTCTCGGATGACGCTGTGGGGCGGTTAGGGGGTCGGGAGGCACAGAGCGGCCGGTACAGGTGGCAAAAAGTGGTTATTATTATTACCCAAGTGGCAAAAAGCGCTAGTGCGGTCCGGGTGTACGGACCGTACGGGGACTCGCGCTGGTTTTGGGCCGGTTGTCTCTGGGGGCGGGGAAAGGCAGTACATTCCGAGCACGCCTCTCTGCAGACGCCCCCTGCATTCCAGAGAGGCGCGAAACGCGATCCGCTCTGCTCTATTCTGGGGAGAGAACCGGTCTGCCATGCCATGCCATGCTGTGAGACAAGACCTGGCAGCGCGCACAACGTTATCCTATGGGAAAACGCTGCGCGCGACCAGGTCTTGTCTCCCTTCGGCGTTCTCAGAATGCTGAGACGCCGACTATAGTTCTCTGGCGAGAACGCGCTTTCAGCGCGTTACTAGCCGAGACCTAAAAAGGGATCGAGATCGGACCCTAGTTGTTATAGGCCGATCTCATTAATCGACAATACCCTCAAAATTTTAGGACGAGTTTTATTTAATAAAATCAGGGCATGGGAAGAAAATATCTTAAATAAATGCCAGTTGGGTTTCCGGAGCCATCTGGGTACAGTGGAACAGTGTCTGAATTTGAACCTAATTATAGGTAAATATACCATAGCTCGACACAGTCCACTGTGTCTGGCTTTTATGGACCTTTCGTCCGCTTTCGATTTTGTCAACAGGTCGAAGCTCTGGCAACGCCTTCTGCACTACGGTCTGGATAATAACCTGGTATACTTCCTGGCATATCTGCATAGAGATCTAAAAGCGAGAGTGAGGTTAAGCATGGATGGAGCAGTGTCAGGAGACATAACGGTTGGCAGGGGCGTAAGACAAGGGTGCGTCCTTGCCCCTCTTATTTATTTTATATATCAACGAACTTCATAACGCCCTGTCTAATTTAACTTCCCCATAATAAATGACTCTAAACTCCCCTCCCTACTCTATGCAGATGATGCAGTTTTAATGGGTCGCACACCGAATGCCCTGCGGATTTTAGTGAGGGGATTTGTAGATTTTATGTATAGACTTGACCTTTGCACTAATTTAAAAAAATCATTTTTAATGTGCTGTGGCCCTAAAAACCACCACATTAATAGGATTGTTTTAGAACAGGGATCGCTGCTATGCACTCGCACTTTTCCATACCTGGGCTTACAATTTGCCGATAATGGCTCATGGACCTCCCATTTGGCTTATGGTCGGTCTAAGTTCATCAAGGCCATAAATTCGGTATTGTCCCTTCCGAAGCCTAAGAGATTTATGGTGGTCCAGTCTTTATTAAAAATATATAAGACACAATGTGTCCCTGTTATGACTTATGGGGCCGAAATCTGGGGATACTCAAACTTAGACAATGCCCAGGCAGAAGAGAACAGATTTTGCAGAAGGCTTCTGGGTCTACCAATTTCATCCTCCACTTTTATAAGCCACAATGAATTAAAATTGTTTTACCTGGAGGATTACATCAAGGCACGCCCCGTTTTATTCTGGATTAAAGTTTGGAAAAACCCAGAAGCATCATTAACAAGGGAAATTTTATAAAATGTGATCAGGGTCTTAAAATCCCATGGCTAGCCCAAGTTCGGGAAAGCCTGGCAGCAATCAATCTCGAACAAATATTTGACAATCCAAATAGATTAGAGGGGATTAATGAGAAGTTAATACGGAATACCCTCTATAGGCATTATGGGGAGTCCAGACACAATGTTGAGACGGTATAAAAGGGGGTGGTGATGGACGGAGCATCTGAACCAATCAAACACTCACACCCAGTCAAAAGATCTGGGTTTAATCCATCACCGTTCTTTAGCCCACTCTGCCACCCCAGTTCAGACATGGCTATATGCAAATCAGTCTGACCCTGTGCCTCATGGGAACAGTCCAGCCCGAACTGCCAAGCCATGCCTTCCTTGGACCGGAAACAAGCTTCCGAGGACCGGTTTCCGGCATTACAGCCGTCTTCAGCCCGGCTTGCTTGAATCCAGTGGCAAAGTGAGCAAGGGACTCACGTCTGAGCATACCCTGCCACACTTATGGCGTCCAAAAACGGTACAAAAGGGGGTGGTGATGGACGGAGCATCTGAACCAATCAAAACGCTCCGTCCATCATCCCCTTTTGTATCGCTTTGTTCGCCCTAAGTGTGGCAGGGTATGCTCAGACGTGAGTCCCTTGCTCACTTGGCCACTGGATTCAAGATAGCCTGGCTGAGGAGGATTATGAATCCGAAACCGGTCCCAGGATGCTTGTTTCCAGTCCAGGGAAGACATGGCTTGGCAGTTCGGGCTGGACTGTTCCCATGAGGCACAGGGTCAGACTGATTTGCATATAGCCATGTCTGAACTTGGGCGGCTGAGTGAGCTAAAGAATGGTGATGGAATAAACCCAGATCAGTTGACTGGGGGTGAGTTTGATTTGCTCAAACGCTCCGTCCATCATCCCCTTTTGTATCACAATGTTGAGACAGCAAAATCCTCTGTGAAAGGGTACATTCAAATAGAAGGCGGAACTGTATTTACTACGCCCACACCAGCTAGCTACCTCCTCAAAGAAATTACTTGGTGGGAGCGCAGCCTTCTGTTTCGCCTACGAGCAGGATCCATAAAGTATTTACTGTGTTTTCCCCTAGGCTACCACTGTAATATTGAGTATCTGGTTTGCCCATGTCAGAATTCTGGGAAGCAAACAACAATGCACTTTTTATTCTTTTGCTCTTACTATCATACATATAGTAAGTTCCTTTTGATACCATTTTTTAGAGCTAAAGGCATAAAAGATTTTAATGTTGCATTTAAATCCATTTTACAGCTTAATGATAATGAATTAATGTATCGTGTGTGTACTTTTTAAAAAATGGCCACCCGTTCTCGTATTTCTATGAACTAATATCTATTCTAATGCACTATGTCACCTAAATAGATCGGAAGAAGGCCTTTTTGTATTTTGCACATTTGCACTTTAAATTTATGCTGCTATTTGTAAATGTGTGAATTACCTTCTCTTTGTCTGTAATTTGGTAAATACAGAGACATAGATATCAGTTCACTCCATGATTTATGGCTGCTACTACACAATGCACTTTATCCAGATAGTCTAAGAATTTGGACATATGCCTTATGCACTTTAGAAATTTATGATTAAAATAATGCTTCTAACCGCCTGCTTTATGTAGATTCTGCTGCTAACTTAACATTGATTTTTGCACATGTATATTTATTAGATTGAGTTTTTAGAAATAGATAAGAATTGATGAATAGATGCCCTGTACTTTTTATTGTTATTGCTTTTATCTAGGAAAATGTAGTACAGTTATTTCAAATTTGACCATGTACGTAATTATGTGTATACTTTTATGGATAATGCAATATCCGAATAAAGGTTATTTTGATTTGATTGACAAGTCAAGGAAAGCATCAAAGCTGAAGTCAGCAAGATGCTGGAGCTAGGGCTGATTAAACCCTCTGAGATCACCTGGGCTAGCCCAGTGCTTCTGGTCCCCAAACCTCATCAACAGGGTGGAAAGAGAGAGCTGAGGTTCTGTGTGGACTATAGAGGACTCAACTCTGTCACCAAGACAGATGCTCACCCCATTCCAAAAGCAGATGAGTTGATAGACAAGCTAGGGGCAGCCCAATTCCTCGGTACCTTTGACTTAACTGCAGGGTACTGGCAGATTGGCATGGCCCCAGTAGCCAGAGAGAAAACAGCATTCTCCACCCCTGATGGGCACTATCAGTTTACTGTAATGCCTTTTGGGTTAAAGAATGCCCCTGCCACCTTCCAGAGGTTGGTGAATCAAATCCTGACTGGATTGGAGTCCTTTAGTGCAGCTTATCTTGATGATATTGCTGTCTTTAGCTCCACCTGGCAGGATCACCTGATCCACCTTGGGAAGGTTCTACAAGCCCTGCAATCTGCAGGACTGGCTATCAAGGCATCCAAATGCCAGATAGGGCAGGGCACTGCGGTGTACTTGGGCCACTTTGTTGGTGGAGGCAAGGGCCAACCCTTACAGCCCAAGATCCAGAGTATCATGGACTGGGCAGCTCCAACCACCCAGACCCAAGTCAGGGCATTCCTTAGCTTGACTGGATACTACAGGAAGTTTGTGAAGGGATATGGGTCCATTGTGACTCCCCTCACAGAACTCACATCCAATAAAATGCCCAAGAAAGTAAACTGGACTGTTAGCTGCCGAAAGGCTTCTGACACCCTGAAAGAAGCAACGTGCTCAGCACCCATTCTAAAAGCACCAGACTACTCCAAGCAGTTCATAGTGCAGACCGATGCCTCGGAGCTGGGGATAGGAGCAGTCCTCTCCCAGATCAATGAGGAAGGCCAAGACCAACCTGTTGCTTTTATAAGCAGGAGGCTACTCCCCAGAGAGCAGTGTTGATGTGCCATTGAGAGGGAGGTTTTTGCTGTGGTTTGGTCCCTCAAGAAGTTGAGGCCCTACTTGTTTGGAACTTACTTCCTGGTTCAAACTGACCACAGACCTCTCAGATGGCTAATGCAGATGAAAGGGGAAAATCCAAAACTACTGAGATGGTCCATCTCCCTACAGGGTATGGACTTTGAAGTGCAACACTGACCAGGGACTGCTTATGCCAATGCAGATGGACTTTCCAGGTTCTTCCACTTAGACAATGACGACTCCCTAGGGCAAGGTTAGTCTCATCACCTTTCGTTGGGGGGGGGGGGGGGGGGGGGGGGGGGTTGTGTGAGAAAGTGCCGTCTTTCTGCATTGGTATGCGCCCACTTTTTAGGTCTCGCCTTTTCCATTCCGAAGGAATGGGAAATGGAGAGGATTCAAGTGCTCAAAATCCTCGTGAAACCAAGGGCTTTTTGGTGCGGTTTTCTTTGAGTTCACGTGAATCACGTGACCAAACAAGCACGCGCATCAGCCTCCCTCCCTCCCTCCTAATTGCATTTTGTTCACGGCCGCCACCACATCAAAGGGCTTCTCCCAGCGTGTGCTCTGCGGCTTCTCCTCCCCTAATTATTCATGGCTGGCCGGCCGTACTTTCAGTTTCCCGGCCGCTCTTTATTGAACGCTTTTTGCCTATCTCGCTGTCTATCCTCGATCACTCTGCTGCTCTCTAGCTATGCTCGTTATTTATTCCTTTTCGTGTCCGTCTGTTCTCCATGTTACTCTCGGTTTCGGCTGCCTCTCTGCTGCCCTCTTCTGTGGCTCACCCCCTTATCTATTCTCCTCTGTGCCTCTTTCTCATGTGTGCTTCTCGTTCTGCCCCATCTCTCCCCCACTGTATCTGTCACTCCTGTCTGTCTATCCTCGGCCCCTGTGTCTCCTCTCCACTGCTGTCCCCCCCTATCGTTTCTCCTCGTGTCCGTCTGTTCTCCATGTTACTCTTGGCTTCGGCTGCCTCTCTGCTGCCCTCTTCTGTGACTCACCCCCTTATCTATTCTCCTCTGTGCCTCTTTCTCATGTGTGCTTCTCGTTCTGCCCCATCTCTCCCCCACTGTATCTGTCACTCCTGTCTGTCTATCCTCGATCACTCCGCTGCTCTCTAGCTATGCTTGTTATTTATTCCTTTTCGTGTCCGTCTGTTCTCCATGTTACTCTCGGCTTCGGATGCCTCTCTGATGCCCTCTTCTGTGGCTGTCTATCCTCGATCACTCCGCTGCTCTCTAGCTATGCTTGTTATTTATTCCTTTTCGTGTCCGTCTGTTCTCCATGTTACTCTCGGCTTCCTCTCTGCTGCCCTCTTCTGTGGCTCACCCCCTATCTTTTCTCCTCTGTGCCTCTTTCTCATGTGTGCTTCTCGTTCTGTCCCATCTCTCCCCCACTGTATCTGTCACTCCTGTCTGTCTATCCTCGGCCCCTGTGTCTCCTCTCCACTGCTGTCCCCCCCTATCGTTTCTCCTCGTGTCCGTCTGTTCTCCATGTTACTCTCGGCTTCGGCTGCCTCTCTGCTGCCCTCTTCTGTGGTTCACCCCCTTATCTATTCTCCTCTGTGCCTCTTTCTCATGTGTGCTTCTCGTTCTGCCCCGTCTCTCCCCCACTGTATCTGTCACTCGTGTCTGTCTATCCTGGATCACTCCGCTGCTCTCTAGCTATGCTTGTTATTTATTCCTTTTCGTGTCCGTCTGTTCTCCATGTTACTCTCGGCTTCGGATGCCTCTCTGCTGCCCTCTTCTGTGGCTGTCTATCCTCGATCACTCCGCTGCTCTCTAGCTATGCTTGTTATTTATTCCTTTTCGTGTCCGTCTGTTCTCCATGTTACTCTCGGCTTCGGCTGCCTCTCTGCTGCCCGCTTCTGTGGCTCACCCCCTTATCTATTCTCCTCTGTGCCTCTTTCTCATGTGTGCTTCTCGTTCTGCCCCATCTCTCCCCCACTGTATCTGTCACTCCTGTCTGTCTATCCTCGGCCCCTGTGTCTCCTCTCCACTGCTGTCCCCCCCTATCGTTTCTCCTCTCTCTGTGCAGCCGCTCCTCTGTGCCTGTCTCTCTTCTGTGCCTGTCTGTCTCTCATTTGTGCCTGCCTGCCTGTCTCTCCTCAGTTCTGCTCCTCACACTGTTACCCTGCATGCTTCGAGTGCAGCACTCAGCACGCCGCTCGCTTCCTCATTCCTCCGACAGAGTTTACCAGAAAGGTGCTGAGGAGAGGGTGTCTCAAGAACTTGTACGACATCAGCGTTCTCTCTATTTCTCACACTTCCATCTTCTTGCCTTTCCACCTTTCCCTCCCTTTTCACCTCTCCTTTTTAGGTTTTGCCTTAGCCATGCGTACGAAGTACGCATGCGCTAGCAAAACCTCTTGAGTTCTATCTGGGGTGATGACCCGCCTCTGCCTATCATTGGCTAGCTCCATAAATGGAGGCTAGCCATTGGGAGGCAGAGGCTGTCAATCGCGCTTTCTCCTGAAAACGCGATTCGGGGGCGTTTCTGGTGCTTTTTTTAAGCCCCGCCCCTTTGTCCCGGGCCGCGCTGCCATTGGCTGCCGGCCCGGGACACCCCCGTGACGTCATTCCCGGGCCGCGCTCTGATTGGCTGGCCGGCCCGGGACCTGACTTGTTTTTAAATGTTTTGTGGTTTCTTGTTTATTTAATGAATGTGCTTGGGCGCCGCGATGCCTACCACAGTGCCCAGTTTTAATATTTGTATGTTAACGTAACCTCATACTCTCCCCGCACCTTTACATCTCCCCGGAAACCACATGACAGACTCTGCTCTTTTGCAAGCCCCCTCTCCGGACTGCGATATAGCCCTTCCTCGCAAAACATAAATCTGAAACCACATCCTCCTTCGTGTACACATGTGCCCCTCCTCCCGCTGCAGCCCCTACGCGGAAACAGCCCTGCTTACATGTATTATCAGTCCGTAATTAGCTCAATTTAGATCACCAGCCAGTTGTGCCCCCCAACCATTTTGCCAGTCAGCAGACAGAAGGCGGTTCTAAGGCAATGTTTACATACCATAGAAGCACGTGCGGCATGAAGAACCAATGAGCGCTTCCATATATTGTGCAGCGTACTAGGATTGGACGAAGTGTCGCCAGCGTTCCAATCCCAGGTCACCGTACATATTACCAGCCCCTCCGATTTCCAGAACACGATCAGGCATGGCATTGGCTATTATGCGACCCGGAAGTGCTGTCTTTACGGACAACGGACATTGTGCTGAATGTACGTGCGGTCCGTGTTAGTGGTGGCCATGTGGTTATCTTAGTGAAAAACACCAGTCCATTTGGATAGAAGGAATATTTCAGCGGAGCCAAAATGAAGCTGGTCAGCAAGGACATCGAGAAAGACAATACCGGGTGAGGGATTTTGTCCATAGAACCCTTAAAGATGCAAATGTCGAAAGTGTTGTCAGTCTCTTTCTCGACTGGAGTGCAGTTTGGTACCGTGAATGGTGTTAGTCGATTACTATACTTCCAGCACGTCTGCCAGACTTCCTATCAGAGGCGTTCTCATTACTGGCATGATGTGCACAGCTGCCACGTTGTCTTGATTTCAGTGTGCTCATATATGGCATTTCAGTGTCTGATGCTTAGGTATAGCTGCCACGTTTCGAGTTTGCTTATGTGTGACATTTTCATATTTTCACTCTGCCAGTGAGCGACATATCCTGGCCTATGTGTGACACTTTGTAGTTAACTCAGTTTTTACATCCAACATAACAAGCATTTGTAATGCAATCAGTCTCGCATTTCTGAATGTTAGAGCTATTGGCGTTGTAAATTATTTATATATTTTTACTTATGTTTGTTGTTTGTAGTTGAGTGTATGCCTGTTGTTTGTAGTGGAATTGTGTGGTTTTAATTGGAATTATTAGTTGTTGAATTGTGTGAGGTGGGATTGTAGTGTATTTGCGTAGTGGAATTGTGTGGTGAAAAGATGGTGAGAGCTGTAAAGAATAGACAGGAAAATTGAGAGGAAACCTAGTTTATGCATTAAGTAGTGAATGGCCCCCAGATAGATTAGCCGAAACAGTGTTTGGGGAAGAGAAAGAGGAGGAGAGAATGTTATAGAATCATAAAGAGGCTGCACTTGTGTACGCAGAAGACACAGAAAGAAGAGGAGTAGAGTGTGTGTTCAAGGTGTGGGAGATCTCCTGGGAAGGGCACCTGGGCGGGGAGGTTTTGGGTGGACCTGTACCCAGGACCAGGATGTACAGGAAGATCGCATGTGTGAGCACGCAGTTTAGAGATGAGACATTGAGTGTAAGAAGGGATGTGATGGGGCAATGGAATTGTGAAATGAAAGGTGGTAGTGTGAGGGAGAGGTGAGAAAGTCTGTTGTGTGTGTGTGTGTGTGTGTGTGTGTGTGTGTGTGTGTGTGTCGGGGAGATGATAGGGATTGTTGAAGTGTGATGTAGAGATGGGTTGTGTTGGTATTTGATGTTGTGGAATTGCATGATGTGTGGTGTGGAGTTGTGCAGTGGAAATAAGTTGCATGGGTTGCTGTGGAATTAAGTGCATAGTAATTAAATGGTATGAACTGTAGTGGAATCATGTAGAGTGGGATAGTATATAATCGATTTAAATACTTGGAACGGTATTTGTTGGTGAATTGTGTTTTGAGCCTCCAAATTGTATTGCAGTCCTCCTTAAATCACAAGGTTATAAAATGAAATGTAATCTGGAATAAATGCTTGGACTTCAAAGTTGATATCACTTCTAGGCACTATCAAAATAACTTATAATTAATAGCCCACAGACACATAACATCCATGGTATGAGTTTATATTTTTGAGAGGCTAGAGGAAATTAAATGCTGTCAGAACTAGGATATAAAGCAAACAACTGCTAATAATGTTTTTAATCTGTAAAAAAGAATATAAACATTACCATATGTTAAAGTGACACTTAAATTGATGTTTTCTACTTTGGATTCTCCCAGCTCTGCTCAGAAGACAAACATTTTCTTTTCAAACTGATTTGCCAATGCTGTTCTATTCACTTTAATTCTAAATGGGAAAATTGTGCTTGCATACAATAATGTTGTACATGTGCAAAAATGGATGTGTTCCTAAAAAGAAGGGTATAAATAAATGTCCTTTTAAGTCCTAAATAAATGTCATTTTAAGTCCTTCATTAAGGATAAAAGCATATTTGGGAATTCATTTGCAAGATTACCTACCTATGTCAACAAGGGATGCCTTGAGGACAAATGGCAATACTTTTAGGAAAGTTATCCAAGACGTGACTCGCTGGTGATATGAATGTGTTTCCGATAAGTGCTTTAATTTTTATACCCTACTTTTTAGAAACTCATCAATTTAGTGTTGGTTTCACTATAACATAGGGTCATTCAATGTTTAGGGCCCCTTTACTGTGGAGACTGTTATAGCACATGATAAGATATCTGCAGACTAAAGAGCCAGCTAGGCAACCTGCTTCCTTTCCACATTGTCACTTTGATGTGCACAATTCTCGATTGAGGCTATGAATCTATGTGTCAAGTACTCTTCTTAGTTCACTTCTTTTTACAACTATGGACATGTGAAAGGCAGCGTGTCTTTCCGTTCTTATGTATATTTTTAATTTGCAAGAGTTTATGTTTACATTATGAGGCACAACATGGAGAAACAAGCATTTACAATGCAACGGTTTCGCCTTTGGAAAAGTTTGAGCTATTGGCATTGTAAATGACAAAATTTGTATTTATGTGTTGGTTTTGAAAAAAGATAAATAAATGGCATTGTCATTTACATTGCCAATAGCTCTAACTTTTCCAAAGGCAAAACCGTTGCATTGTAAATGCTTGTTTAGGTTTTGCCTTAGCCATGCGTACGAAGTACGCATGCGCTAGCAAAACCTCTTGAGTTCTATCTGGGGTGATGACCCGCCTCTGCCTTTCATTGGCTAGCTCCATAAATGGAGGCTAGCCATTGGGAGGCAGAGGCTGTCAATCGCGCTTTCTCCTGAAAACGCGATTCGGGGGCGTTTCTGGTGCTTTTTTTAAGCCCCGCCCCTTTGTCCCGGGCCGCGCTGCCATTGGCTGCCGGCCCGGGACACCCCCGTGACGTCATTCCCGGGCCGCGCTCTGATTGGCTGGCCGGCCCGGGACCTGACTTGTTTTTAAATGTTTCGTGGTTTCTTGTTTATTTAATGAATGTGCTTGGGCGCCGCGATGCCTACCACAGTGCCCAGTTTTAATATTTGTATGTTAACGTAACCTCATACTCTCCCCGCACCTTTACATCTCCCCGGAAACCACATGACAGACTCTGCTCTTTTGCAAGCCCCCTCTCCGGACTGCGATATAGCCCTCCCTCGCAAAACATAAATCTGAAACCACATCCTCCTTCGTGTACACGTGCCCCTCCTCCCGCTGCAGCCCCTACGCGGAAACAGCCCTGCTTACATGTATTATCAGTCCGTAATTAGCTCAATTTAGATCACCAGCCAGTTGTGCCCCCCAACCATTTTGCCAGTCAGCAGACAGAAGGCGGTTCTAAGGCAATGTTTACATACCATAGAAGCACGTGCGGCATGAAGAACCAATGAGCGCTTCCATATATTGTGCAGCGTACTAGGATTGGACGAAGTGTCGCCAGCGTTCCAATCCCAGGTCACCGTACATATTACCAGCCCCTCCGATTTCCAGAACACGATCAGGCATGGCATTGGCTATTATGCGACCCGGAAGTGCTGTCTTTACGGACAACGGACATTGTGCTGAATGTACGTGCGGTCCGTGTTAGTGGTGGCCATGTGGTTATCTTAGTGAAAAACACCAGTCCATTTGGATAGAAGGAATATTTCAGCGGAGCCAAAATGAAGCTGGTCAGCAAGGACATCGAGAAAGACAATACCGGGTGAGGGATTTTGTCCATAGAACCCTTAAAGATGCAAATGTCGAAAGTGTTGTCAGTCTCTTTCTCGACTGGAGTGCAGTTTGGTACCGTGAATGGTGTTAGTCGATTACTATACTTCCAGCACGTCTGCCAGACTTCCTATCAGAGGCGTTCTCATTACTGGCATGATGTGCACAGCTGCCACGTTGTCTTGATTTCAGTGTGCTCATATATGGCATTTCAGTGTCTGATGCTTAGGTATAGCTGCCACGTTTCGAGTTTGCTTATGTGTGACATTTTCATATTTTCACTCTGCCAGTGAGCGACATATCCTGGCCTATGTGTGACACTTTGTAGTTAACTCAGTTTTTACATCCAACATAACAAGCATTTGTAATGCAATCAGTCTCGCATTTCTGAATGTTAGAGCTATTGGCGTTGTAAATTATATATATATTTTTACTTATGTTTGTTGTTTGTAGTTGAGTGTATGCCTGTTGTTTGTAGTGGAATTGTGTGGTTTTAATTGGAATTATTAGTTGTTGAATTGTGTGAGGTGGGATTGTAGTGTATTTGCGTAGTGGAATTGTGTGGTGAAAAGATGGTGAGAGCTGTAAAGAATAGACAGGAAAATTGAGAGGAAACCTAGTTTATGCATTAAGTGGTGAATGGCCCCCAGATAGATTAGCCGAAACAGTGTTTGGGGAAGAGAAAGAGGAGGAGAGAATGTTATAGAATCATAAAGAGGCTGCACTTGTGTACGCAGAAGACACAGAAAGAAGAGGAGTAGAGTGTGTGTTCAAGGTGTGGGAGATCTCCTGGGAAGGGCACCTGGGCGGGGAGGTTTTGGGTGGACCTGTACCCAGGACCAGGATGTACAGGAAGATCGCATGTGTGAGCACGCAGTTTAGAGATGAGACATTGAGTGTAAGAAGGGATGTGATGGGGCAATGGAATTGTGAAATGAAAGGTGGTAGTGTGAGGGAGAGGTGAGAAAGTCTGTTGTGTGTGTGTGTGTGTGTGTGTCGGGGAGATGATAGGGATTGTTGAAGTGTGATGTAGAGATGGGTTGTGTTGGTATTTGATGTTGTGGAATTGCATGATGTGTGGTGTGGAGTTGTGCAGTGGAAATAAGTTGCATGGGTTGCTGTGGAATTAAGTGCATAGTAATTAAATGGTATGAACTGTAGTGGAATCATGTAGAGTGGGATAGTATATAATCGATTTAAATACTTGGAACGGTATTTGTTGGTGAATTGTGTTTTGAGCCTCCAAATTGTATTGCAGTCCTCCTTAAATCACAAGGTTATAAAATGAAATGTAATCTGGAATAAATGCTTGGACTTCAAAGTTGATATCACTTCTAGGCACTATCAAAATAACTTATAATTAATAGCCCACAGACACATAACATCCATGGTATGAGTTTATATTTTTGAGAGGCTAGAGGAAATTAAATGCTGTCAGAACTAGGATATAAAGCAAACAACTGCTAATAATGTTTTTAATCTGTAAAAAAGAATATAAACATTACCATATGTTAAAGTGACACTTAAATTGATGTTTTCTACTTTGGATTCTCCCAGCTCTGCTCAGAAGACAAACATTTTCTTTTCAAACTGATTTGCCAATGCTGTTCTATTCACTTTAATTCTAAATGGGAAAATTGTGCTTGCATACAATAATGTTGTACATGTGCAAAAATGGATGTGTTCCTAAAAAGAAGGGTATAAATAAATGTCCTTTTAAGTCCTAAATAAATGTCATTTTAAGTCCTTCATTAAGGATAAAAGCATATTTGGGAATTCATTTGCAAGATTACCTACCTATGTCAACAAGGGATGCCTTGAGGACAAATGGCAATACTTTTAGGGAAGTTATCCAAGACGTGACTCGCTGGTGATATGAATGTGTTTCCGATAAGTGCTTTAATTTTTATACCCTACTTTTTAGAAACTCATCAATTTAGTGTTGGTTTCACTATAACATATGGTCATTCAATGTTTAGGGCCCCTTTACTGTGGAGACTGTTATAGCACATGATAAGATATCTGCAGACTAAAGAGCCAGCTAGGCAACCTGCTTCCTTTCCACATTGTCACTTTGATGTGCACAATTCTCGATTGAGGCTATGAATCTATGTGTCAAGTACTCTTCTTAGTTCACTTCTTTTTACAACTATGGACATGTGAAAGGCAGCGTGTCTTTCCGTTCTTATGTATATTTTTAATTTGCAAGAGTTTATGTTTACATTATAAGGCACAACATGGAGAAACAAGCATTTACAATGCAACGGTTTCGCCTTTGGAAAAGTTTGAGCTATTGGCATTGTAAATGTCAAAATTTGTATTTATGTGTTGGTTTTGAAAAAAGATAAATAAATGGCATTGTCATTTACATTGCCAATAGCTCTAACTTTTCCAAAGGCGAAACCGTTGCATTGTAAATGCTTGTTTCTTCTTCCTTTTTCCCCCTCCATCTGTTTCTTTATTTTTCTGTTTATTTAATTCTTTTTTGTTTCCTACTCCTATTTCTTTGGCTTGTGTTTCTTTCTCTTCGTCCCCTATTACTTTCTTCCTTCTTCTCTATTTCTTCCTATCACATCTATCTACCTTCTTCTGTTCCCCCCCTTCCCTTCTTTTGTGTAGCACACTTTTACAATGTATTTTTTCCTTGTTTTGTGCCAGGGCTCTCTTTGTGTAGGGGTCGCCCTCAATAAGCAGCATTCCACCCATTTGATTAAAGTGAGGTGCACTATGAGTGAAGTTTTAAAGAGGAGAGGGAGGTGGCTACTTAGAACTCGCTAGATTTCTACAAACGCAACAGAGCAAAGAGACTGAAAGATTCAAACCTGGATGTGGTGCCACGCAGCTTGGGAGTGGATAGTTAACAAGATTAACAAGCATTGGCATAGCCAATAGGTCAAGCATTTGGGACCTTATAAGTGTTTAGCTATGCAACAGTTGGTGTTGTTGCACCAAGGATATTCTGCTGCATAACTAAATACTTATAGGGTCCAAAAAGCGAGACCTATTGGCTATATTTATACAGGCACGCGCTTTTGGGCCATAAACTTTCACGGCCATCTGTTCCCCAGCTCCAGCACCTCCCCTCTCTCTCCCCGTGCACAGCCTTACTTGCATTTCTCCTCCCCCTCCCCAGCCAGCTTCCCCCAGGCCGTGTTCCCTCCCACCTTTCCTCCTCTCTCCCTGCTGGCATCCCCCCTCCCTTCTCGCCCAGTCCTTCTTGTTTGAGTCTGTCTTGCCCTTTGCCCTCTTCCTTCCTCCTCCATTTGTCCTGGCGCCTCCATTTCTCACCCCGCTTGGCTGCACCTCTTGACACCTCCTGGCTCCTGCTCATATCTCTGCTGTAACGCATTAGACCCACGATGGGTATTCGCCGATTCATCGCTTTCCTGCCTCTTAGACTTCCAGTTCCAGCGCTTAAAAGCCTCTTTTCCCCCCAACACCGTCTTGTCAGGCCTCCATCGCGTTCTTTCTATTGTCACTGTTATGACTCCATGGCGTCTTTCCACATAGGTGTCCTTTCAGTCAGAATCTCTGCCTCCAGTTTTCCCCATCCTCAGAGTCTATTTTACGTTTTTGTTGTCTTTTTGCCGATCTCAATTCATCCCCCGTAGCCCGTCTCCAACCATCTGTTTACTTCCATTCCTCTTCCTGTAGTCCCTTCACTTCCATCTGCCGTGGCTCCCCCTCGTCTCTTTTCACATCGTTTGCTCTCCCTTGTGCTTTTCTATCCTTTTCTTTGTCCACTTCCATCCCACCCCCGGTTACTCATCTAAACCCAATTCTTCCGTTATGTTTAATCCCCTTCTATCTCGCCGAAATTTCCTATGTCTTCACCTTTACTCGCATTCCGTTCACGTCAGACTAAATTCTCCCCTCATGCTGATCTAGAAGTCCTATCTCCGCCATCTAGGTTTCAGTTCTATCGCCACCCTCGTTCACTGACTAATATCTCTCCCAGGAGTTGAGTTCCTTGAAGTAAGTGGGCGGTTATGTGGGCGCTATCTGCCAGCACCAAATGTGCACACCAGGGGCCGTGGATGCTAAAACACCACAGTGAAATGAAGTCTCCACAGTACCCCCGTGAGCCTTCTGCCTCCTCCCGCCTGCACGACCTGACCTGCCGGTGACTCACGCACCACACACTCCCTGAACCTCGGCCGGTCACACTCTGAGCCGAGACGCGCGCCTTTATTCCCTCATTCTACCCGAGCTGCGCTGTCTTCACAGCCGGGTGATTGACGTTGTAAGGACTTCCCCAAGGAGAATGCCTTTGAGTGCCCCAACCGATCACCGCCGCCTCTGGGGGTGTCTAGTTACACTGGGCTGTACACGCCGCTCAGCTGCCTCATTGTATTGGTGACCCTTCTTTAGTTCAAGGCCTCTGTTTGGTGCATGAACGAAGCAGGCACTAATATTTCTTTAGGTGTTTTTTAAAGCACCTTTTGTAGATTTATACAGTTTAAGTGCCAGGTCGTTCATAACAATACATCTTGGCTTTGGGGATAGATGCTCCACTGTGGAGGTGCACGTGTGTTCTTTTACATCTAAACCAGCGTACGGTGTACATTTCTCAGCAATCCCCATACAGACAAGCATTTGCAATGCAATAGGTCTCGCATTCACGAGAGTTTGAGCTATTACAATTGCAAATAACAATGCCTTTTATTTTTGTTTTCATTTTAAAAACATAAAGGGCTTGGTCATTTACAAAACCAATAGCTCCAACTTTCCTACTGCGAGACCTATTGGCAACGCCAGTGCTTGTTTCTGACTGCTGATGTGCTTTGACTGAGTGTGCCCTGGGCTCCTGCCAACCAGGTACCCAGGGCCTGTGTTCCTTCCCTAAAACTGTGTTGAAACTAAAACCCAATTGGCATCTCTGGCCACCTGTCAGCCCCTAGTAAATGGCACCCTAGGTACCCAGGGCATGGTGACCATAGAAGACCCCTAAGGACTGCAGCACTTATTGTGCCACCCTTAGGGGCCCTGTGCCCTGGCACCCACACACTGCCTTTGCAGACTGAGTGCCTAAGTACAGAACTAAACAAAGAGTCAATATGGCACACATCCCTGTGTGCCATGCCCACAAACCCACTGCCCTGACATACATCAGTCACCCCTCTAGCTGGGTGCCCTATGCCAGTGGTGTGGGCACAGGGGCATGATCTCTGTGCCCCTACAGTAGCCAGGGCCATTCCTGGGTACTGTAAGTGCAGTGATGCCATTAAGAATATATGGTGCTGGGAGGTCGACATTACGAACTCCACAGCACCATAATGGCTACACTGAAGACTGACAAGTTTGGTAACAAACTTCTCAGCACATTAAATCCACACTGATGCCAGTGTGGGATTTAATGAACAATGCACCACAGAGGGCATCTTAGAGATGCCCCCTGAAACCTAACCAACTCTCAGTGACCTGACTGCGTGGCTACAGAGGCTGCCACCACCAGACAGGGTTCTGGACCCCTGGGTCGAGAGCTTGCTACTCTCGGGGGCCTGAAACAATGCACATCCTGGGAGGAGGTGCCAAGCCTCCTCCCCCAGGATGGGCAGGGGAAGCTTCAAAGGCATGCCGCCTTTTGTGAGCTTCCCCAGGCCAAGTGCTGTACTCAGCAACTGGCCCCCACCGATTCTGACCCCCACTCTAGCGGGAAGGCAGGCGGGAAACGCTAAGTGAGGAAAGGGGGTGTGCCAGCCTCAGCCAACCCCACCCCTCAGGTGGGAAAGGCGAGGTGAAGCACAACTCTGGGCTCCGGCCATCTTGAGGATGTGGAGCCCTGCCCAATCAGAGACAGGCTCCTGCCCCCCTCCCACAGGAGAGGAGCAGGATAGGGGACCTATTGGTCCCTGCCCTTACCCTAGCTGTAACGCCCCTAAATTTAGTATTTAGGGGCACCCTGAACCTTCCTTCCTCAGATCCCGAAACAAGCAAGAAGATCAAGAAACAAGAAGACCTGCTGTGCAACTGCTAAGAAGCAGCCAACTGACTTGGCCCCAGCCCTACAGGCCTGTCAACCCTCAAACCTGCTCCTGCTAAACCCCACGCCTTCAGTGGTCAGCAACCTCAAAAACCCCAGAGGACCGGACTGCCTTGTGACTCTACCAAGACGGGGACTCCCACGAGCAGTGGTTCTGCTCAAACAAGCAACACCCCTGGTGCCAGCCAGGAACCGTGAATCCAGCACACTCTGCACCCGCCGAGCCCGGCGTGTGCCTGAGTGGACAAAGACCACGAGGACGTCCCCCCGGCGATTGTGACCATGAGTCCAGTGCCCAAGGACTCTCCTGGGCGACCCTGACGACGCCTGCAGTCTCACAACAAGGGACCCCTCCAACCGCGACCAGCTGAGGGTAAGATTTCCCAACGTCAAAAGACACCCCTGCATCCGGCGCCCCACGGCCCCCTGTGCCCAACTCCTGGGTGTCTACCTATCCTCCAAGATCCCAACTTACCTCTCGAAGTGGTGGTCGCACCTGAAGAATCTCCGTCCCCGAGCCTGCAGCCTTTGTTCAACTTCCACCTTTCCCATTGAATAACATTGAGCGCACGACGGCTCAAAAGCACCCCGCACCCAGCTGCCCGAGTGCCCCTGGGAGTGCAACCTCCGTCTTAATCTACTTCCCCATTTGCCCTGAGCAAGTGACCAGGAGGCCAGCGCCCACACTCGCGTGGCCTGCTTGCCAGCAGGTACCAACCAAAGGACCCCTGCCTCCCATAGGCTAACCTTGGGCCTAACTCTCTCTGCACCCGGCTGCCCCAGTGCCGCTGAGGGTGTAACAACTGTACCTACCTGACCCTGGGAGACCCCCCTGAGTCTATGCCCAGAACCTTAACTCTGCCAGTCGAGTACTTGCCCATAAGCCGATAACTCACTTTTCTTCCATAGGGTAACATTGACTGGTTTCACTTGGAAATTCTTGTGGAGTTTTGAAAATTTAAAATATTCATCTAAAAATCAGCCGAATCACGAAAACGAAAATAATCACCTGTTATCAGGGGAGATCCCAGTGCTGGATCTTGGTGCCCAGCACTGACCCTGACAAGTAATTATAACTGTACTTACGGGTAACTTGAATTTCCTTCCATAGGATAACATTGCCTGGTTTTTGTTGAAAAAGTTTCTAAGTTTCGATTTTTGAAACTTGCAAATATTAGTTAAATCTCGCCTGTATGACAAACACATTCTTTCAATTGTTTACAGGAGATGCACCAGTGCTGGATCCAGGATGCCACACTGAGTAAGAAAAAGTAAAGATAACACTACTTACCTGCTAAGTGAATTTCCCCCATAGGATAACATTGGTGATTCTATGTGAAAAAGTTTCTGTCAACTTTTAAAATACAATAATATTCCTTAAAAATCACAACTGTAACCAAAAGTTTTTACTCAACTGTTTACAGGAGATGTCCCAGGACTGAATCTAGGATCCAGTCCTGTGGTTAGAAAAGTAATCTATAAAGTAATTGCATTTAACTAGAAATTCCCATTGAGCTCAAGGTCATATTGTGTCTGAAATTGTGTTGCCTATTGCAACAACTATAACTATTGTACTCAAAAGTATATTGCCTATTTGAAAAGTATTTAACTAAAGCAACTCATTGTGAGAAAGTATATTTTGATACCTATTGTTGGTTCTAAAAACAACTATATATTTTTTATACAAACCATTGGCCTAGAGTTCAGTTCTTGAGTGTGTGAGACCATATGCTGACTGAGTGTTTACAACAAATGCTTTACACTGTCCTCTGATACTGCCTTACTGTTCGACCAAGCTACCACTTTAGAGAGTAAGGTTATATCTAACTTTAGCCTCTGCCATACCTCTGGGGACTGTGGACTCTGTGCACACTGTACCTTACTTTGGTCCAGTATATACAGAGCCACTTTCTTACAGACCTCTAAGACTCTGAGTACTTAATGCATTCCCCGCTCCTCAGAGTGGACGCCCTGTGACAAGGTTGCCAAGTATATGGCCAGTAGACTGAGGAAACCTCTTGATCAGGAAGTACAAAACTGCCTTTGGGTGGAATGCCCCCACCCAGCCGTGGACCAGAAGGCAGCTTTCACGCCCGATATTGATGCACAAATGGGCACGTTCTGGCCAAATATAAGAAAGACCCTAAAAAGGGTATTGACTGCTCTTGGTGGTCATGTCAGGATAAACACCTGGATGTCACAAGACCGCTGGTGAAGATTTTTGATATAGTGGAGTCTGCAAACACTTCCGGGCCCTAATTCCCCTTATGTGCTCTCTAGCTGGGCCCAGCAGGCCATCATATTTCCTGGTTACGTTAAATGCGCCATTTCAACTGAAATGTGCAGGTCCCTGCTTGTCAAAATCGATCCCAGGCTGGAAGAGTTAGTCACCTCAGAAGTGGGACAGGTAGAGCAAGGTAGAGCAATCCGTTTGTTAAGGAACTTAGTAAATTTGTACCTACATTTAAGTCGCTGGCAAAGCACAATCTACTGTTAGGCACATTTTCAATGTGCGTGTTTTCTCTGGGGCCGGCCATGGTAGGGGGTGCTCGGCTGGCCGTTCCCAGTACTCCTCCAGAAGAGGACAGTCTTCCCAACGTGGACAGTGGCAAGACTCCTCTCACTTGGGAGGTTCTACCCCAACAAAGGGCGCTCGCGCCCTGAGGTTGTGGAGGTGCAGCCTCCAACACTCACGGTGAGTCTTTCTTTTACTTGTACTCAGTTGGGGGAGGGAATCGCTCGGCATTGTTCGCAGACAACTGGCGGACGCTTACGTTAGAGGCTTGGTGGCTCCAAACCTGTCAGGTGTTTCACATTGAGTTCTACGGGTCCCCCTTCAAAACGATACCCCCATCCCATCCTTTTCTCAGAGCAAGAGGTGGCCTCGATTCAGGAGTTACAGGCCAAAGGGGCAATTTGTCCTACCAACCCCCATCCTGCAGGCTTTATAAACAATCTGCTCCTCGTTCAAAAGCAGGATGGTGGTCAGCGCCCAGTGATCAACCTACGGGAGTTAAACGAGTGGTTAGTTTACCGCAACTATAAGATGAATGGCATACACCTCCTGTGCGATCTTCTCCGAACTGACGACTGGATGGTGCGCCTGGAACTCAAAAAAGATTATCTCACAGTGCCCATTTTCCCCCCACATCAGAGTTTCCTCCAATTCCAGTGGTGGGGCAAGACTTCCAAGTTCACCTCTCTACTCTTTGGCCTGTCGTCGGCCCCCTTGGTGCTTCGCCATGGTTCTGACCGGTGATAGAACTCCTGAGGGTGTCAAGTATACGGATGATAGTCTACCTAGAGGATATGCTCCTAATGGATGAATGCCCAAGGGTCCTATCAAGCCACCTCCAACTGGCAGTCCATCTCTAGAAGTCCTTCCGCTTCTTAGTCAACCAAGCGAAGTAGAGTTTAATCCCTTCGCTTACCACCACCTTCGTGGGGTTCATGATCGACTCGAGGACGGCCACCCTGAGCCTCCCGTTAAGGAAGATAGCCAAAATTCGACACAAGGTACGGAAAACATTACCTAAAGAGAGGACCTCTCTAGCAATAGTGGTATGCCGGTTGTCCTCTTCAAATCAGACCATTTCCCCCTGCCTCTCCACTCTGAGCCCTGCAGCGTTTGAAGCGTTTGCACCTTTGTTGCAGCCTTACATACTCCTAATGCATTCCGCTCTTGGACGAGGCCAGGGAGGAGCTCCAGCGGTAGCTCTCCCACAGGGAGGCGTGGCCATCTTCGGGTTCCTTCTGGATCTTGTAATCGAGTCAGATGCCAGCAGCTTGGGTTGGGGGCCTCATTGCTGTCAAATCACCACAGACGGCGTGTGGTCTGCCGCAGAGCAATTCCTACACATCAACTGCCTGGAACTGATAGCAGGATCCTTTGCGCTGAAGTGCTAGACCAGGGACCGCAGGCAGTCCTGCGTGCTTCTGAAGATGGACAACGTGACGGCAGCCCGCTATATCAATCACTTAGGGGGGCACATGTTTCAAGGCCATCTCGGATCTGGCCAAGAATTTTTTTGGAAAACTGCCCTGAGCACCATGTTTCGGTCATGGCAGAACACCTACCTGGATCGGCAAGTCAGGTGGCGGTTTGGCACTCCCCACCTTCGAGATGCAAGTCTCGGGACGTTATTCCTGGTGGTGCTTCAGGGCTTTCTGGACTCGGAGGGCTGTTTATGACCGACTTATTTGCGCCCCGCCTGGACCATGAGCTTCCCCAGTACTTCAGTTGGGAGACAGGATCCGGGAGCCGTTGCCACCAATGGGTTCCTACAGGATTGGTCCCTGGAGCAGGTATATTTCTTTTCCCCTGTACGCAATGATCATTTTTGAAGAAGACACTATTTCAGAACACATGCTCCTCAGATGTGGTGTCCCCTTGGGGTCTTCCCTGAGCCCCACTCTATTTAATGTCTATATGGGCCCTTTGGCAGAGATAGTGTAGCCTTTTGGAGACCAGATTGTCACCTATGCCGATGATACACAACTTGTTTCTCTCAACAATCTCGACAACACGTCGCCCGCTCTAGACCTGTGCTTGGAGAAGGTAGCAATCTAGATGAAGCGCTCACATTTGAAATTGAATGGGTCTAAGACGGAGCTGATGCTCCTTGGCAAATCTCCTTCTTTTAATGTGGGATCATTGTGGCCAATCTGCCTCGGTCCTGCGTCTATTCCCAAGGACCAGACTAAGAGTCTGGGTATTTGGCTTGACAGCACTCTTGACTATAAGGAGCAGGCATGGAAGGTAGCAGCTAGTTGCAATAGAATCCGCAGGATGCTGCGAAAAGTTCTTTCTCTTCACCCATTTCCAGCCAGAAGACTTACGGTCCAGGCACCGATTATTCCTCGGCTGACTATGCCAATGCCCTCTACTTAGGAGCTCCACGCGATACCATTTCTAAATTACTGATTGTTCAAAACTGTGCAGCATGTATGCTCCCGAGTATTCTCAACAGCCAATCGACAAAGCCTGCTCTCGCTACTCTCCACAGGCTTCCTATACAGGAGAGAATCAAGTTTAAGGCTCTGTGTATTGTACACAAAACGTTAGCAGGGAAGAGACCGCCCATTAATCGATCTATTATTCTGCCTTATTGTTCGCACAGGGGCCTACGCGCGGATAATCATCTGGCCACAGTCCCTAGAATGAGAAAGTCAAGAAGTGGATGCCGTCTTTTTTCCTATAATGCCTCTAGGTTATGGAATTCTCTCTCCCTTCATGTCCGCCTTGAGGCTAACCATCTGACTTTCCGGAAATCGCTTAAAACCGTACTTTTTTCCTAATGCTGCTCGGAGTTCTTTGAATGTACTGCTTTCAGCACGGGGATGCCCTTGGGTAGATAGGCGCTTAATAAAGGTTTCATTCATTATTCATTCATTCATTCATCATGCGACTGAAAACTCAGGTACGCAGACAGAAGGTGGATGTGGTGTTGATCACCCAGATATGGCAGTTGCAAGCATGGTTTCCATTTCTGATGGAACTTTTTTAAGCTTCTCCAAACTGCCTACCCAGTTTGGCGATTCAGCAGGGAACCCTCATCACCTGGTGATGAACTGCAACATTTGGTTGATAGCCTGAAAGATTACAGGGCAAAACGGCAGGTTCCAGCCTATTGAGACATGCTGTGGACCTCCTCTCTCGAGCCTGGGCTAGCAGCACCGTCAAGAAATATCACTCGGACTGGTCTCGGTGTGTGTGTTGGTGTCTGCAGCAGAGTCTGGATCCCATGGGGACCGACATTGTGCACATCCTGAACTCCTTAGCCTCTTTAGCAGTCGAGGGAAAGGCCTACAGATCAGTAAATACTTTTAGATCCGCGATCTCTGTGGGCCATGGAGTGATTGGGGGCTCCCTGGTGGGGGAACACCTACTGGACAGGAATCTGCTCCCGGGCATTAGGTTATCTTTGCCCCCACAGCCTAGGTACTCCACCCTCTGGGACTTGAATAAAGTTCACAGCCTCTTGTCTACATGGTCAAGCAATCCATACCTTTCCCTGAAACAGTTATAAGCCAAACTAACCATTCTGTTGAGCTTGATTTCATGCAGGAGGGTAGCAGCTGTTAGAGCCCTGGATATTACAGGGAGGTCCTTTACTCCGGACGGAGTTACCTCCCATATTTCAAGATTGAATAAGACTCAGTTTGGAGTGATTTCCTATCCAGCATTCCCAGAGGTCTCCAAGCTGTGCATGGTGCGGAGCGGTGCATCAAAGCCTATGAGGCAATGACAGTGGAGCTGCGCCCTCACAGGGAGAGGCAGCTGTTGATTGCATTAAAGAAGCCTTTCCGGGCTGTCTCCTCACTGACTATAGCAAGATGGTGAGGTGGATCATGCAGGAGGCAGGCATTGACACTAAGGTCTTTGGTGCACACTCCGTTGAGAGTTGGCCTCCAAAGCTTTTACATTAGGTGCCGCTTGGAGAATATTCTAAATGCAGTGGACTGGTCCTCAGATTCGACCTTTAATAGGTTTTATTTCAAATCAGTCTCCACCATTGCGGCCCTGGTGGTGGATATGCTTTGAATTAGCATAATCCTCCCCTCCAGGGGCTGACATAGAATGAAATATTTCCTATCTATGGTAATGGAACGTTTAAATTCTATTAAGGACTCGGAGGCGAGGATTGGTCCACCCTCTCATGACTGATAACCCACCAAGGTTATGGAAATTGTGTATGCGAGTCAGTAAAGTGTTTCCTGGTTTGTATGCAGTAGATGTCATACCTCATGCACTGCCACAGATTATACTGTATTTTAATGGCACTTGTATAGCAGAGAGTGGTTTCACAGGTTAATCAGTGCTCTTCGAATTGCAGGAATGGACTGACAAACAGGAGTGAGCAACTTCCACGGGCAGACTGATTGTGGAAGAAAGAGGGCAACTGACAGGGTATTGGGGGGGTTATGTTCTGCGCTGACACCTGATTGGATGTGGATGGTTTCTCTTTTGTGACTTCATGATTTCCCAGGGGTTATGCGAAATTAAGTTTGTTATTTTGTTAATGTTAAACTGGCATGGCTGCTGAAGAAAGATGACCATAATCCTCGCCTCCGAGTCCTTAATAGAATTGAAACGTTCCGTTACTATAGCTAGGAAACTTTTATTCCACACAGATCACATCAAGTAATGCGGATAGTGTTTTTGTGTTTTCACTTAGATCATAAATGTGGAAAAGGGACTTAATGGAATTGACTCCACTTTCATAACTGAGCGACAGGTGTACTGCACTTTTGTAGTTCAGCCTTGTTTGTGTCACCAAGATACTTCTTTCTCAAAAGAGGGTTCAGCATCATGGCTGTCTGCAATATTGCAGTGCGTCTAACAAAATACAGCAGATATTTGAGAGGTGACCTGAGCCATACCAGTATTGTAAGATGTGCTCCAAATAAAGATGAAATCCAATATTTACATAATATTTGTGATTGTAAGACACTTTTAAAAAACCCTCAAAATTAGACAGTATTTCATGTATGTCTGCAGCAGGTGCAAGTGCAGTATGCACAAAAATCTATAAAGCCTGCTCGCACTGAAAAACTCCACTTTCACCCTACACTATGAAATGTGACTTAGCAAATAAAATACTTTATGGTGTAATCATTGGCCATTGGATTAGTGAAATGGCACTTCTTATATAGGGGTTGGTTGGCAGAGACCAGGTTGATGCATTCAGAGGCTTAAAAAGAAAGATTGAATTGATTTAACGTGAAGCCTCAGCTGCATACAGCAACTAAGAAGGAAAAGGTTACTTGGGGCAGTCAAAACCGGCACCCTTTCACCAATGTTCTAGGGTGCTGTCCTATTCCTTCTCTTCTGGTCCTGGATCCCAAAGTTTGATGAGCCCAATTCATCAATTGCACGCTTAGGTTTGTCTCCCTAGGCCCCAATGATGAAGCAGCCCGTACGTGCAATGTTAGTTTTAAACTGACAGGACAGTAAAACTGCTATGCAAATCTCAAAGTTAGTGAATTTTAGCAAGTCACCACTTAATAGCATACGTGGATAAGCAAAGCTAACCATTTCTATTCTTACTTAAACATGTAATATTTTCTGCAAATAAACCAGACACTGTAAAATGTTTCCTGAAAAGTTGTGAACAACCTACTGCATTGTGTCATCTGTGCAGAAAGGAAATCAGAGAGTGATTCCTGTGAGTGATATTACTTGTGACAAATTACAGAAGGATGAGCTTACCATTTTCCTGGATTTTTTCCTCCAGGTCTTCTCTTGGTCCTCGTCCCACCAGCCCCGGTTGAGCATGTAGAATCGGATGCGGCCGATTGGGTGGTCCTGCTTATCCCAGTAGTTGACCTCATCCACAGAGCGGTAGGCTGAGCTGTCATCACTTGTGCTATGGTGTCCAATTCTATATAAGACAAAATACATACATGCACGTAAACCAAATTTTTCTCGCAAACACAGATTTTTTTAATGCATTTTTATGAATATGCCACATACCAGGGAAAAGGTGGCTTGATGTAATGGACTTTGAGATGTTGAAAGTTTGCATTAACATGATGGGTCTTCTCAATAGCTAGGACCAGTTGAGCCAACCTGGCACTGAAACGTTTAAAATGATGCTCACCATTTATTGTCTTTTAACCCTATATTAGAATGTTGACTTGTTCCAGTCAAATGTGCAGAGTAGAATAAGTCTAATAGAGAAACCATGTTGATGTTTCAATAGTTGCATTTGCTCCCTGATCAGATATAAGCATGTTGCATCCCTTTAGAGGGGCGGTTCCTTGCTCCAATATTCTTACTTTGCCCTGGGCTGTGACCTTATTCTATGTTTTTGCTGGGGACAGTTGTAACAACAAAGTAATGGCATATCCAACAGATCTCGACAGTGAGCCTATTGTCTTATCTAATGATTTTTTATATTTTTCTTCAAACAAATTTGAAAACGCATTCATAGATTCCATCCATGGATGCACACTTATCCACTGGTCATGTGAAATGGCAGGAAAAGAGAAGCATGCAGGTGATTTGGCAATAAGAGACCCACATCTGGGCAGATCTTTGGCTTCTTAGGACGAACACAGCAAACACAAGATGATGGATGGTGTGCTGAAACTTTTCAAACACTCACCCCCAGTCATAGATCTGGGTTTAGTCTATCGTTCTTTTGCTTACTATGCCTCCTGTGACCAGTCTGTGATTTTTCTTTGGATATGTAAAAGTACATTTAACACACACAACTTAATACTATGCCGTAATTTACAATACGTATACATCTGGTGGAAATACCTCTGGCAACATTACATTTGACCCCTAAATTGTCAGGACACCAGAAATTCACAGTACACCCTCTACAGGTACAATACAGCTTGTAACAATATAAGGGGTGTCTGTTTCCATTAGGTCCATGTTGTCCAATTTCAAGACTAGAATCGCATGTTATGGAAATACTTCATTCTATTACTGACTTTCGTAACCATAATCCCTCTGCCTTTATCAAAGAATAGCCAAACATTGCAATCATGTGCCCACACCATTATTAATAAAACATAGCAGCCTCTTAGTAATTTGGATTACTGGCAGCATTAACAACCCTTTAAGTAAGGCATTGTTGACATATTTGAATAGAGACTTGCCTATACTCATGGTCCTCGCTCCCCCATTCTTTGGTGCTTTCGGGGGCTAGAGCTGGGGTCCTGGGCCCACACCCTTTCCACAAACTGGCTTTGAGATTGGTGTCTCCAGGCCTCCTGAGATCTGGGGAAGGGGCCCCATGCACACCTCCTACAAATGTAACCCATTTCGCGCAGCGACCCCCCCAGGCCCTGCCCTACCAGGGGTATTCAACAATCTTCTAGTGGAGCTCTATGTGCTCCTCCGTAATTGTGCTTATTTGACCATTGTCCTTCTGTATCTCTGGCTCCTTTTGGCTGTTTTGCATGTTTCTGGGCTCTTTTTGCCCCTGATGAGAGTCCTAGCCACCCGCAGCACTTTTTCTAGGCCTCCTGGCCTTCAAGGTGACAACCTTTGCAGGGAGCTGGTTCCACTGGCTCCCTGCGCCAACCTTTCTTCTCTTTCTCCTCTTGTGCTTCTCTCCTCCTTGGCACAGAACTCCAAAACTTCCCCCAATTAGTTGTAAGGGAGTGTAAAGGGACAAACTTTCCTGGTCCTAAGAACAGCCCCATTGGTCCCCGGGCCACTCTAGTCAGAGTCCTTAGTCCAGATGGGTATCAGGTGTTTCCTCCTTACAGTTGTCCATGCCTGCCACCTTCAGTCTAAGTGTCCAACGAAAAACACAACCAAGAGAGCTCCCACCGTTGTTCCGGACATTTTAAGCAGGCGGACGGTTATAGAAACAAGGCACGTTTGGCCTATACTGGGGGAGGGAGGCACATCACATCTCCACCCCTGCCCCAACCCTCCTGCACAGCATGCTGGAACAATTCGAAATGGCGTCACTCAGGGGTCCTTGGTCACATCTCCTCTGGAGGATTCAGCTCCACTACTCATTGAAATCACTACCAGGGCCTTTCCCACCAAATCTTCGAAGGGGAGCCCCTACTGTGTTGACTCCAGAGATCTGGGCTCCCTCCTTTGCTCAGTGGGCTTGGGCTGGCACATCCCTGGTACAGTGTAACCCCTGATTGAGTGTTGTAGATCATTCATTCCAACACCATTCCTCCTCAGGAGCAGAGTGAAGCACTGTTTAATTGCTCAATTTGTGTGGGGAGGGTTTTGTCCCTGCTGATGGCTATACATTTAATTAACTTGACTACCCAGTTAGGTTGTAGGCGGCTTGCTGTGTATTACACTACATGAACTGGGCGCATCGTGGGCCCTTTCACCTGCCTGTATTATCATGGGAGATCCGTGTCACTTACAGCATGAGCCGTTGTTCCTGTTGTGATATTTTCTTGCAATAAATAAAAAGATTTAATACTAATTAACTTGAGTAGAAGGGTTACAAGGCCTGGGCTCTGATCCTGAGCTGGGTGCAGAATAATAGGACAATTCTGTCTGGCCCATAAGGTGCACAGATATCGTCTTGGAATTCTCATCTAGGTTTGGCATACAGGTTCCGCCCCATTACAATATGTCACTGGTCCCTGTAGGACAAAGGGAAGCAAAACTGCACTCTAAGGCTGTCTTCTGCATAAGTGTATAATAGAGTGTCACTTCAGACAAGCCAGTAAACAACACTGACTTTCCCTATCAGTGTGAACTAACATTATGAGGCCTACCCAGATCAATATCCAATCCTGCAGAGTCCCGTCTGTGCCAGACTACCTGTGTGCAGTTGCTGGGTTGTGCACAACAGGATTTCACGTGTGCAGCCCTCAAGTGTGCACACATATTCATGTGTAACCAGGAAAGCGCCCTTTACTCTTGCTGTATTGCAGCTGCCTTTTCTTAAAAAGTAGACAAGGACAGTAAACTAGTAGTTCATTTACCTTGAGTCACCAGTTGCAAGGCTCACCCACAGTAAAAAGGTCAAATACCAGGAGATCAAAAAACAAAAAATTCGGGTAGATTTGATGGGGGAGACCCATCGCCTCACAGCCAGGATTCCTGGAGGTGAGGAAAACAAGTGTGTGTCTGCGCTTTTGTGGGTGTGTGCTGAATGAATATACACGGGAGTGCTGTTACAAAATGGCTTCTCATCATAGGATTCTTAGATAACTTTCCTAAAACTTTATCAGACACAGAAATGCTCTGTTGGGTGTGCAGAACCTTTCTAGTCTAGCTAGGCCTGCATTTTATTAATAAAACAGTACAGAGAGAAAATTGTACTTCCCTGTTTATGTTTCCTGGTCTGATTTGCATGCTCAACTCTACAAGCTTACTGATTTGTGGATGCATGAAGAAAATTAAGAAATGAAAATTAAAACGTTTTCCTGCACTACACATGAAAGGGGGCCTCCAGTTAGCATAATCGTGTCGAGAAGTCCATCAGGACCTTCACAGATTTGTATATGTTTCAACAGCATTTAGAGACTTGCTTTAGGTAACCTATATCAAAATGTGTTAATATATAACAATGTTGCAGGAGAGACACCATTAGTTGGAGGGATAGCAGTACTTGCATACATAACAATGAGAACCGTTTCCTGTATGGAGAAAGTCAGCCTGTATCTTAAAACTTGAGACATTCATTTTGTCTGATAATATATATTATCTCCACACAGTCGGGTCATTCGGAGACCCAGCCCTTCGCCAGGTGATGCATGATGCCGGTTATACCCGAAAACTAGCAATTTCCATATATCCGGTTCCTTTCCAGTAAATGCACACTCAGAGTTCCAGATATACACAGAAGCTGTTTATTGATTGCTCATTACGCGTTTCGTCAACAGACTTGATCGTGTGATCAAGCTTCTGTGTATACCTGCAACTCCGAGTGTGCATTTACTGGAAAGGAATGAGAGTAATTTATATATATATATATATATATATATATATAGGTCAGAAGCCTTTATTCTCCTAACAGCATGCTTCTATAGCTAGGAGACACAGGAAAAAAGTCCATAATATCCTGATTCGTCTTGTGCATCCTGACGCGTTTCGAAGGCTCCAGCCTTCTTCTTCAGAGGACGACGAACTGATTGCAGGAAGGAGGCAGGATACAACTTCCTTTTAATTAGATGACACGCCTCTAGATAGGCTGGACTGTCGCCGCAGTGCCTAGTGGAACTTGTAGTCCTGCCCTGGATTTATCGCATATTGCGTCTTTTTTCTTTGAGTCCTCCGCTGTAGTTGAAAGGCAAATGGCTCTAATCCCCTCGCCAGCGTCGCGGTGATGGAGCAGGGGACGGATATATATCCACACTCCCAACGAGCTGAATGCTTGCCGTTTGTAGATATGTAGTTATAGCTACTTTGGCGCCGTTTGACGAATCTTTACGACATTTTCAAAACTAGTGGGGCGCTCCGGTCAGCTCCTTTCTTAACAGTTTCAGGGTGATTTGTCAAGCGGGGGCCAAGAAAAAAGGGGTGTCTCAAAACGTGTTTCCGTCATTTAATTTTTCATAGGAAACTTTAGAAAAAGCTACAGCCCGAACTGCTGAACGGAATTACACCAAATCTGGCAAAAAGGTAGCCCTTGGTTCAGAAAGATACAATTTTTGTAAATGGTGTAAATCTGTTCAGTAGTTCCTGAGAAATTAGAAAAAGAAAAAGTTGCGATATCTAGGGCAGCGGAGGGTTCGCAAACCCTCCTGAGCACGAGCTTCATTCTAATTGGTTGCTAACACTCCAAACCAGGAAGTGTTGGCAGCCATCTTGTGACTCGGAAGAACCGAGTCACAAGAAAACAGAAAAAAGAGGTTAAAAAACAAGAAAAGGGGGCAGTTCTGGGTAGAATGAATATGCTACTTACCAGTATGCATCTGTTCTTGGCATGTAGGGCTGCTAACATTCATATCTTAGCATAAGATCGCCGCCTAGTGTTGGGTCCGGATGATCGCACATTGTTGTCCTGGAAGAGTCTTCGAAGTATCCTGAGATAGGTGGCTCCTCCCCTGGACTACAGTGCGCATGGGCATCGGCTCCATCCCCAGATTGTTTTTCGCCATTGTGGCAGGAGATGGAGTGAAAAGTGTAAAGGATGTCCATGCTAATGAATAAATACAATAGTATATCTGCAGCTGCGACAGGCACCGGGGAGGAGGGCGGGCGATATGAATGTTAGCAGCCCTACATGCCAAGAACAGATGCATACTGGTAAGTAGCATATTCAGTTTGAGGCATGTGGGCTGCTAAATTCATATCTTAGCATAGAATACATAGCAGTCCCTCCATCAGCGGCGGTTGCCCGTGCCAGCTGCAGAAACCTGAAAAAGTGTTTTGAGAACAGCCTGTCCTACAGCAGCTTGCTGCTTGGAATGCACATCAACACAGTAGTGTTATGTAAAGGTGTGTGGTGTAACCCACGTGGCTGCTCTGCAAATATCCTCTAAAGGAATGTTCCCTAGGAAAGCCATGGATGCCCCCAGTTTGCGTGTGGAGTGCGCCCTTGGGGGTATTGTTAAAGTGCGCTTGGCCTTTTGATAACATATCTGGATGCACTTAACAATCCATCTGGCTATCCCTGCTTTGGAAATAGGGTTGCCTTTGTGTTGTGGTGCGAAGGCAACAAAAAGTTGTTTTGTCTTTCTAAAGGGTTGTGTTCTGTCTATGTAGTACATCAACGCCCTCCGTACATCTAAGGTATGGAGCATTCTTTCTGCCACCGTCTGCGGGTTTTGAAAGAATGCTGGCAAGTCAATAGTTTGGTTGAGATGAAACTGTGACACCACCTTCGGAAGGAATTTGGGGTTAGTGCGTAGCACTACCCTATTTGGATGAATTTGAATGAATGGCTCTTGGATTGTGAGCGCTTGCAGCTCACTGACACGCCTCAGAGACGTAATAGCTACCAGGAAAGCTACTTTCCACGTAAGGAACTGGAGTTCACACGAGTGCAGTGGCTCAAATGGCGGTCCCATCAGTCTGGTGAGAACGACATTGAGGTTCCACACCGGAGCTGGCGGTGTTCTTGGGGGAATGACTCGTTTCAGACCCTCAAGGAAGGCTTTAATGGCGGGCACTCTGAAGACAGAGAGATGCTGCCTGTTTTGAAGATAAGCCGCTATGGCGGATAGATGTATCCGAATGGAAGTGTACGCTAGATTGCACTTGTAAAGATGCAACAGATAGCAAATGATGTTGGGGATAGATGCGTCTAGCGGGTTGATGTCATTGGCCGTACAGTAAATGACAAAACGCTTCCATTTTGCAGCATAGCATGCTCTGGTAGTTGGCTTCCTTGCCTCCTTGATGATGTTCATGCATTCTGGAGGTAGGTTAAGGTATCCAAACTCTAGGACTTCAGGAGCCAGATCGCCAGGTTGAGCTGTTGCGGATCTGGATGCTGAATTTCTCCATGGTTCTGCGTCAAAAGACTGGGCGTGAGGCGCAGTCTTTGATGCGGCACCACTGAGAGTTCGAGGAACGTGGTGTACCAAGCCTGGCGCGCCCACGTTGGAGCAACTAGGATGAGAGTCATCGCGTGCTGCCTTAGCTTTCTTGCGACCAGCGGTATCAGAGGGGCTGGCGGAAAAGCGTACGCAAATTTGCCTGACCAGTTCATCCATATCGCATTCCCCTGCGACTGTGGGTGAGGGAACCTGGCGGCAAAGTGTTGGCATTTTGCGTTTTCTTTTGTGGCAAACAGGTCTATCTCCGGATGACCCCACTGTTGGAAGTACGGGTGGAGGACAGATGGGTGTATCTCCCACTCGTGCATTTGATGGCTGTACCTGCTGAGCAGATCCGCCATCTGGTTGTCCTTCCCTGGGAGGTGTTCTGCCATGAGGAAAATGTTCCTCTGAATGGCCCACTTCCACATGCTCTGAGCCAGATGAGACAGCTGTGGCGAGTGGGTGCCTCCCTGCTTTTGAATGTAGTACATCGCAGTCATGTTGTCCGTCCGGACTAACACTACCTTGTTGCACAGATGTACAATGAAGGACTTGATCGCCATGAAGATTGCCATCAGTTCTAGATAGTTGATGTGCATCTTTTGCTGCTGCGTCGTCCATAGTCCCTGCACTGTGTAAGTGAGCAGATGAGCTCCCCATCCCTGGAGAGATGCGTCCGTCGTCAGGATAATCTGCGGCACAGGCTCTTGGAACAGTCGGCCTTTGCAAAGGTTGTGTGGAGTCCACCAATGCAGAGAGTCGTATGCCCGACTGGTAACCAACACTAGGTCTGTCAATTGCCCCTGAGCCTGTGTCTACTGATTCGCTAAGCACTCCTGGAGCGGGCGCATATGTAACCGTGCGTGAGGGACTATGAAGATGCAGGAGGCCATCATGCCTATCAACTGCATGAATACTCTCGCCGGAAGCGAGTGATGTGGTCTGAACTTTTGGATCAGAGACTGCATGCTGTCTATCCTGACCTGGTTTGGCTGAGCCATGGCCGTCAGGGTGTTGATCGTCGCACCTAGGAACTGCCGGACATGTGCTGGTTGTAGATGCGACTTTGGGTAGTTCAGCGAGAAACCCAGATTGTGAAGAAGGTGAATTGTAGTCGACATGTCCGCGGCGCACTGTCGTTCCGACTTGGCTTGCACGAGCCAGTCGTCGAGGTAGGGGTAGACATGGATGTTCTGCCTCCTGAGGTGCGCTGCTACTGTCGCCAGACACTTGGTAAACACCCTTGGGGCTGTGGTGACTCCAAAGGGTAAGACCTTGAACTGGTAATGCTTGCCTTGAATAGTGAACCTGAGGTATTTCCTGTGGGACGGGTGTAGTGGAATGTGGAAATAAGCATCCTTGAGATCTAAGGTTGCCAAGAAGTCCCCTTGGTTTAGCAAGGGAAGAATCTGCTGCAGTGTAAGCATGTGGAAATGTTCTGACAGTATGTACAGGTTGAGGGGGCGTAGATCTAGAATGGGTCTGAGAGATCCGTCCTTCTTTGGAATAAGGAAGTACAGGGAATACACCCCTGTGCCTTCCTCTCTCACCGGCACGAGCTTATGCTCCTTTTTGCAGCATCACCACTACTTCCTGCTGCAATAAGAGCAAGTGCTCTGCGGACATAGGCCTTTGCCTTGGCGGGATGTTGGGTGGAGTGGATTTCAACTCTAGGCAATAACCATACTGGATTAGTTGTCGCACCCACCTGTCTGTGGTGATGTTTCTCCAGACGGGCAGGAACTGCTGCAGTCTCCCCCCGACAGGTGTTAAGTGGTCGGGGGGCAGTGACGGAGAGTCACTGTTTGCTTGGGGTAGAGGAGCGGGAGCTGTTGTTTCCTCTGCCGCGACCTCTGTTGCTGTTATTTCTGTAACCTCCCTTGTTCTGCTTTTGGAACGAGGATTGTGCTCCACCTTTTGAGAACTGAGATTGTTGACCCATTTGTCCTCTGGTGACTCCACGTGCACCTGAGCGACGAAAATTGTTGCCACGAAACTGTTGCGACTGGAGGGCCCCCATGGACTTAGCAGTTTCTGTGTCTTTTTTTATTTTTTCTAGGGTGGTGTCAACATCTGGACCAAACAGACTATCAGGATTGACTGGCTGATTAAGAATGGTTGTCTGAATATCTGGTTTAAACCCCGAGATGCGGAGCCACGCCTGTCGTCTCAGCATAACGCTAGTGTTGATAGCTCTAGCAGCTGTGTCTGCGGCGTCAAGTGCACACTTGATGGCTGCGTTTGAGATTAGCTTCCCCTCCTCAATAAGCAGTTTGGTGCCTTCTTGGAACTTTGGAGGCAGGTGTTGTATAACCTGTTCTAGGGTGTCGTAATGCGCCCTATCGTAACGTGCTAAGAGTGCCTGTGTATTGGCAATGCGCCAAAAGTTTGCGGCCTGCGCAGCTACTCTTTTGCCCCCTGCCTCTAGCACTTTGGACTCCTTATCCGGGGGAGGAGCTTCACCCGTTGTCTGGGAGTTGGCACGTTTCCTGGCATTGGCGACCACAAGAGAGTCCAGTGGCAACTGTCCCCGAATGTATGCGGGGTCCGCAGGTGCAGGTCTGTACTTTTTTTCAATGCGTGGATTGATTACTCGTGCCCTGGTAGGCTCCTTAAAGATATCCCCCGCATGCTTGAGGACTCCCTTAAGCATAGGCAGCGTTTTTACTGTCCTTTCAGAGACTGAGAATGTGTCGAAAAGGAAGTATTCTTCTATCGGGTCAGCATGCATGTCCACATCATGATTGGCCGCTGCCCTCTCAAGTAGCGCATGAAAACCCGCTGAATCCTCAGTTGGGGATGCACGTGCATTAAAAAGCTGCGGGTCCTGCCCCACATTTTGGGTGCCCTGGTCACCAGTGTCATCATATGAATCCGGTTGTGCATCTGGTTCATTGATAGGGAAATTGTATTGCTCATCCTCATCATACCCCTCACCCGCAGAGTGTTCTGGTGAGGGAGTAGGGCTCCGTCTTGGAGGAGGCAGGATTGGTTCCGTGAGGCCTGAAGCATCAAGGGGCACCCTTTTCTTTTTCAGTGGGATGACATATGAGTCCACTGACTCTGAAGTTATTTTCCTCTTATAGAGGGTCAATTTGCCGGTGTCTGCGTCGATGAACTGCTCTGAATCATCCTCTGATTCGAGTACCCGACGTGGAAGTGGGCCAGCCGTTGAAGAAACCGTCTTTTTCGGTGCCGATTTGGTGGAAAAGGCTTTCGGCGCCTCCTTTGGCGGCAAAACAAAGAGAAGTTTGCCAGAAGGCTTCGCTGGATTGTCCGTTTGTGCCTTCGGCGACGAAATCGGAGCCGACGGAGCAGAGGCCTTCTCCCTAATTCGCTGTAGTGATGCGGCGACGAGGGACGCCTCACTCTCAGTTGGTTTTGGAGCCGACGAGGATGTTTTGACCTTTCCTTCGGATCCGACGTCTTTGTGGGCCTTGTGGGCTTTCGACGCGGAACCCGCTGTCACCGACCCCGAGTCCTGGGACCGGTGCGCAGACGTGCCAGTCTTCGATCCGTGCGCCTGCGTAGACTCCGTGGAGCCGGCCTTTGCGGGCTTGGACGGCGGCGCCGATGTTGATCCGTGCCGACCATCTTTTTTAGAGGACCCCTCCTCCGGCGTCGATTTCGAATGAGCAGCAGCGGAATCGACGGACTTCTTCGACTTCTGCGGACCGGAGGTCGACGGAGTCGATGGATTAGCGGGTACAGTCGTTTTCGCTGGCACGGCAGCCATCTTAGGGACGCTCGAGTCCTTAAGTTTCGGTTTCGTTTTCGGGTCGGCCATTTTAGATGGAGTCGATCCCGATGCTTTCGGTTTCGGTTTCGATACAGGCTGCTCAGCAAGTAAGTCCGTGGCCGGGCCAGAAGGCGGGGCTGTGGCTTGCGGCATGGGGTCGTGGGTAAGGCCTACAGGCGATCCCGTGACCCGGTCGGTATCCTCGAAACCTTCGGGGCAGAGCTCGTCCCCTGAGCTATCTGCCGCGGCCCCATAAATCTCTTCGTCGTCTCCTACCTCGTCGACGTATTCAAGGCCTTGACCCACGACTCCGTCGTCGTCTACCGGATCCGCCTCGACCTCCGTCTCGGGTGGGGAGATCTGAAGATGATGACCCTGGTCCTCTTCATCTTGGTCGCCGAAGATGTTTTCCGGATCCGGGGCCGCTTGTCTAGCTTCCATGCGCACCGCGCGCCGAAGCTTGAGAGTCTTCTTAGAGCGGAACTGTGCACAGGCCTTGCACTTGCCGTCGTCGTGGTCAGGCGAAAGGCATTTGTTACAAACGGGGTGTAGATCGATGTGTGGGTACTTGGACCCACAAAGCGGGCAGTATTTAAACGGGCTCCGCTCCATGTCTGAAAAGTTTTGCAGTCGAGTCGCGATGAGAAGGCCTCAAAGTTCGAAAAGCGAAACAAGACTCCGCTTATTCCGGCTCCAAGAGACGGAAGACTCGAGACCGTGCACAGACAATACCGACGCAAAAAGCGAGGCCTTTTGGCCGCTAAAAGTTAGTTTTTTCTCGGTTTCGACAGAGAGACGTCGATACCACATCCGAACCCAATGGCGGAAAAAAACAATCTGGGGATGGAGCCGATGCCCATGCGCACTGTAGTCCAGGGGAGGAGCCACCTATCTCAGGATACTTCGAAGACTCTTCCAGGACAACAATGTGCGATCATCCGGACCCAACACTAGGCGGCGATCTAATGCTAAGATATGAATTTAGCAGCCCACATGCCTCGAACACACCCTTACCCGCATGCCTGCTCAACGGGTTCCACAAGCACCCCCAGGGCCAAAAATGCATTTTTTAAATAATTTCAGCGGAAATTGCGTTGAGATCGCGAATCCTGTCGTAATTTAAAAAAACGCAGTGCCGGCTCCCGCGCTTCATTTTCAAAAAGCCCCCGGGTGGGCCAGATCCTGGGGGCACTGCAAATTAATTAGCTGGGGCCCGCTGGGGCCCCTGGGGACAGCCACCTCCCCGGGGTAATTTTATTATATGCGGGGGCACTGCGGCCCCACGCAGCCCAGGGGACCGCCACCTCCCCGGGGATGAAAAACAAAGGAGTGGGGGGGCTCCGAATCCACCCCCACGCTGCCCCGGGCCCGCCACCTCCCCGGTGCTTTCAAAATAAACCGCGGAGGGCACGTGGCCACCCTGCAGCCCAGGGGACTACCACCTTCCCAGGGCTCTGTAATAAATATTTTAAAATGTGTGGGGGGGGGGCTCGAGCGTCCCCACGCACCCTGGGGACTACCACCTTCCCGGGGCATTCTATATTTAAATTTGGGATTCCGTAGCGGATCCCCAGCCCTGGGGACCCCACATCCCCGGGGCTATTTTTACACAAAAAAAATAAAATTCTGACCATGCCCCAGGGATGGGGTCCTCCTCCCTCAAAGAAATTAGTAATTGGTCATGCCCCAGGAATTGGGGTCCCCGGGGCCAGAACTGGCCCCCGGGTGGGCCAAGTCCGGGGGCATTTTTTTACATGCCCCCGGTACTTGGCCCACCCGGGGGCTAATTAACAACGAAGCGCGGAAACCCGCGCTTCCTTTTTTTATTTTTGCGGCCGGTCCGGCGGATCCTCTGCACATCGCGATGATGAAAAATTTCTTTTTTTTTTTTGGGCCCTTGTGGAACCCCCCAAGCAGGCCTAGGGTGTCAGGGTGTTTCTACCCTTCCCCCTGATCTTGTTTTACGCGTTTGTTTCCCTGGTTTCTTGTGCCTCGGTTCTACCTAGGCACAAGATGGCTGTCAATACTTCCTGGTTTGAAGTGTTGACAGCCAATTAGAATGCAGCTCGTGATTGGCAAGGTGCGCAGATCCTCCATGCCTCTATATATCGATCATTTTATTTTTTTATTTTCTCAGCAACTTCTGAATGGATTTACACCATTTAAGAAAAAGAGTGCTTTCTGATCCAAGCACTACCTTTCTGCCAAATGTGCTGTAATTCCGTTCAGCAGTTCCATCTGTAGCCGTGTCTAAAGTTTCCTATGGGAAATGGATTTTTTCACCTCTTTGTCTTGAATTTCTCAGGAACTACTGAACGGATTTACACGATTTAACAAAAAGAGATATATATATATATATATATATATATATATATATATATATATATATATCTCAACAAAAGTACCTTCTGCTTAAGGACGCCACTCCACGAAAAATAAGTTCACAGAACCCTTTATTTTGTGAAACCAGCTCAGCTTTCCAATTGTTCATTACCTTCCCTGATGCATTTCAAAGCCACAAGCTTCTTTTTTAAAGGGAAAACACCATCTGTCAGCCACAGGTCTGCACAGCACATTCTCCAGCCTTCAATTCGTTTTTTTCTTTTTTTCTCCAATTAACCTCCCCAGAGGCCTCGCCTTATCAGGTGTGTAAATTCGTGTGCATTCTGGGGCTGGAAGTCTTTGTGCTGTGCCCAATTCTTCCCCACCAGTGGGGTCTGTGTATTTGCTTGCAGATAATAATTTTTAAAGCAGTGTTAATTATTCGGTTGTTTTTCAAGCCCTCCAGTGGGCCTCAGAAAGGCGCGCCGGTTCCTTTTACTTATTTTATTTCTCATGCTGCAGACAGGTTAAGTCCAGTCCCAACCATGCAGACCCATCATTTAATGGCGGTGCATCCTTCACGGCGAGGCAGCCGTGTATTTAAATCTCAACAAAAGTACCTTCTGCTTAAGGACGCCACTCCACGAAAAATAAGTTCACAGAACCCTTTATTTTGTGAAACCAGCTCAGCTTTCCAATTGTTCATTACCTTCCCTGATGCATTTCAAAGCCACAAGCTTCTTTTTCAAAGGGAAAACACCATCTGTCAGCCACAGGTCTGCACAGCACATTCTCCAGCCTTCAATTCGTTTTTTTCTTTTTTTCTCCAATTAACCTCCCCAGAGGCCTCGCCTTATCAGGTGTGTAAATTCGTGTGCATTCTGGGGCTGGAAGTCTTTGTGCTGTGCCCAATTCTTCCCCACCAGTGGGGTCTGTGTATTTGCTTGCAGATAATAATTTTTAAAGCAGTGTTAATTATTCGGTTGTTTTTCAAGCCCTCCAGTGGGCCTCAGAAAGGCGCGCCGGTTCCTTTTACTTATTTTATTTCTCATGCTGCAGACAGGTTAAGTCCAGTCCCAACCATGCAGACCCATCATTTAATGGCGGTGCATCCTTCACGGCGAGGGAAGGTAATGAACAATTGGAAAGCTGAGCTGGTTTCACAAAATAAAGGGTTCTGTGAACTTATTTTTCGTGGAGTGGCGTCCTTAAGCAGAAGGTACTTTTGTTGAGATATATATATATATATATATATATGTATATATGACCCAAAATACCCCTCCGATGCCGAGAAGTAAGAGGCCACACGGGGGAATCCTGTTGGGAGCCTCATCAGATGCCTCCAAAAACAAAGCGCTATTCCATCTCCGCCTATAAAACTCCTCCAGCTCTCTCTTATTGGTCGGAGAGCTCCGCCCACAGTTGTTGGCTTGCACACCTTCTGTAGTCTTTGAATCTTGACTACAGTACCCAGAGTTCACTAGTATGGGAAGGCAATGCACGGGGTTAACAAATAGGTTGTTAATGTTCATATCGATAGATTTTATTCCCCAAGTGGGTGCCGTGCAACAATTGTAAAACTTAAAATATAGTTCACCCACCCACTTGGGGAATAACACTTGCGGAACTATGAGGTCCAGGAGGCTTTTGGCACGCCTACAAGGGCGGGACCTGGCAGCTTTATCAGGAGGTCCGCATGAGCCGAGACTTTTGTAGCCAGTGATCAAGGGCGGAGATGCCGCCCGAAATGCGTTTGGCATTTACTTTCATTTGAGGAAGGAGCGGACTCTATTAACTTACCTGCAACAATAAATGGATATAAAACTCCTTTGTGTGCGGCGATTCCATAGGGGCAAACTTGTTGGTTTGATATATATATATATATATATATACATATATATATACATACACACACACACACATACATAGATATACTTTGTTCCTTTCTAGCTTGGCGTGGATGGCACTGTGCTAATCCAATACTTAAAACTTTGGTAGAAAAACAGACATTCAAAGTGAGCAGATTCAGTGTTGCTGGTGTTGTGGGGTGCTCTATATAGGAGCCGCTCTCCCCCTAAATTTGGGAACTTCCCAGAGTTCACTGCTTCCTTTGTTGCACAATTTATGAACAACTCTAAGCCTGAAAGGGTATGGTTTGATATCTATATCTCTCAGCAGTGCAGAGATCATTATCCATCTTTTTTATCTTCTATTGAACACTTGTGTTATTATCCCTGGAACAGCTTTGAAGGCAGGTTGTGACAGGTACAAGGAGCCCGAGCCATTCTTTGACAGCCAGACAGGTAATCTTAAGTGGTGTTTATGGTGTGGTGCCAGTAAGAAAAAGAAAATGATGAACAACCCCACTAACCTGTATGTCATGGCCTCGATGAGGAAAGGCTGGTTCTCTGCCACGGCTCGGCGTCGGGCCTCCTTCACAGCATTATAGACGGCAAACACATCATTACCGTCTACTCGGATTGACAGGATCCCATAGCCAGGACCCCGAGCAGCTAGAAAGCAGAAATAGTGCTTATTTGCACATGTATTTCCTTATCTGTCATTGTCCTCCTAATCCAACTGTATATGACTGTTCTACCCACAATCCCACTCTACCAGTTAGTGCCATTATTCATTTGGACATCGCTTAGGTGCTTTTGACCTTCTTTTGATCGAATATGTGACGTTACAACGCCACATATTTCATCACGGTAGGTAACAACGCGGACGTTACATCGTCCGCGTTGTTACCATACATGGCATTACAACGCAAGTCGTTTCTACGACTTGCACTAGATGGAGCGCTGGACTTAGAAATAGTATAAATTACTATTCCTACTCCAGTTAGCGCAACAGCAGGGAATGTGTTGGACTTAAAATCCAACACATTTCCTGGTGTTGCGCGCCATCTAGCGCAAGTCGTGGAAACAACTTGCAACGTAATGCCATGCGCGGTAACAACGCAGACGATGTAACGTCTGCGTTGTTACCAACGCCGTGGGAGTCACAGCGTTGTAAACGCTGTTTCCCCTTTTTATCCCATAATTAGTGTTCATATCTCTTTCAGTTGTGTTTTGCTTTCTGTGCCTCTTTCATTTGATTTGAAAAGTTACAACAGGTTGACTGCAGACATTCCTTTATAGGAACAACTGTGATAGCACGGGTGGGCTATTGCCAGGAGAGAGGAAACAAGCCCATCAGGATACATACTTCAGTCTTGGTGCCCACCCACCACGTGCTACCATGCATGGTCCTCTGAAAGATCTATGATGACTGACTAGTCTCTACCTAGGGGTTGGTGACTGACGCGGTGCTGAATTTTGACAGCACTGGCTGGTTGGCTTCCAGTCACATCAAGAGGGCCCTGAAAAAAAGAGGAAGGCTTAGCCAAGATATTAGCTGATGGCCCAAGATTTTTCTAGACAGGCTACCAGATTTTTTCTCTCTGAATGCGGCTTGACTAACGAGTCTGGAACAAAATCATTCATTATTTTGAGGCTGAAAGACTTGACAACTTACTCTTAAAAAAATTAACGTCAAATGAAACTAAAAGAACAAAGTAGTGCAGACTTTTTCACTACCGGGGCAGGCAGTGAACCCTGACCTTAAACCAAACATGTGATTATGGGAAGCATTAACACAAACATCTTGGAATGATTCTTAAACCAAAAAGTGATTTAATAGTGGTTTCAAAATGCATGCTACAGAGTGCTCGATATACCAGTATAAGTGTGCATAAAGCTCACGATTTAGGGCTTGATTGCATATTTGTTTTCATTGTGCTTTTATGCACTTTGCACTTCATGATCAAGATAACAGAATACAATAACATAGTAATTGGTAGCTGGAACCATTCTTTTCACATACAGCTGAAGGATGGGCAGAGCAAATAACTGAAGCTCTGACAAAAAGTGGCAAATAAATGGACACAATGCCCCACAGAGAATACCAAGCTGCCTAGACTGGAAGTTTACCAAATACACTGCTTCCTTCATTTCAGTGTGCGCAACTTAGCGTAAATCTAGCCCATATTAGTTTGAGTCTGCAGAACACCTACTGTTTAATGGCGGGTTCCCAATACAGCCATGTGGCCACTTTTTTACCATTTACCTTTTCAGGCCTTTACATTTTGTGCTCCATTGGTACATACCAATGCCATCGCCCCGGTACTGCTCTGAGGTGGGTGTGGAGATGGCGTACCCGTTGTTCCTGCAGAAGAAGATGATGGGGCACTCAAGTGTGGCAGCAAAGTTGAAGCCAGCATGTGCATCCCCTTCGCTGGCTGCCCCCTCGCCAAAGTAGCAGATCACGATGCGGTCAGCATTCTCACGCTTGATGGCGTAGGCCGAGCCAACGGCTGATGATATAGGAGAAAAAAAGCAATGGGCTCAATAAACAGGAAGAACCAACAAGCAAGGTCACTTCTGTGTTCCAAGGGAGATGCAAGATGGTGAAGTAACCACACATTATAGCTGTAAATAAAAATGGCACGGAATAACCAGCAAACACGAGGATTGACCTACATAAAGTGGGACACTTCCAAAGAGGCTGGCATTTCGGAAAGTCAGAAAGGGCTGGATAGACTCATACTCATGTTGGACAAAGGCCTCACATGTGACTGATATGAACCTAGCCCCGACGGCTTTTCAGAGGCACTGGTTTATGGACAAATCTCTTGCTGTGCCTCAGGAAGTCCGTCTCAGATCTAATGGATATAGACTGCGCTCACTGGAACAAAGGAGCTTTGGCCCAGCATCCATGCAACATTTCAAAAGAATACCGAAAGTAAATTGTAAGGGGCTGTGTAAAATTAGAATTCTAAATTCTAAAATCCCAGTATTTTTCTTGGGAGTTAGATCCTCTGCATTACCATCGTGGGTGTGCTGATACCGTCACTTATATAATCTACATTTAGTGGCGGCCAAGTAGCAGGGTCAGGGATGGTGTTGACCTCAGAATAGATAATGGTATGGGTCTTTAGGACAAGATTAAAAAACACTGCAAAAATACAGCCAATAAGGGGAAAGTGTTGAATCAGAAAGGGAGTATGAGATAAGTAATTTAGAGAAAACCATGAAGGTTTAATAAAAATCATTAAGGCACAACATAGAATATAGCTCAGTTAAAACAAATCAACAGTAGGACATAGGAAATCACGTGCCATGAAGGCTCGTGGTAATCGAAATAAATGCAATAATGAGTAAAATCTGCAAAATAATCCAAGTCCAAAATATGCAACAAAACAACAAAGTCAGGCAGCATCCCTAGAAGAAATTAAAAAGATATGTTTCGCCCACAAATTCAAGAGTCTTTTATAATAAATGTCACCATAAAAAGCAATGAAGAACTGCACGGTAAGCATCGGATGACCAAATGTATCCTTTCATCAACAAATCACAGTTCAGAAATATAAAACGTCATTTAAACCCATTATGTTAGCACTAGCCCAATACATGAATAATTGAGCTGCCCCACACGATCTAATGTCATCGGAGGTGCAAGGCCAACGTGTGTCATGTCGCCTCGCCTGACCCTGATGTTGGGACAGGGCAGGCGGAAGGGGAGGGACAGGAAGTGACAGGGGCAAAGGCAGTATGGCGATGGCCCTTAAAGAATAAAGTAAGGTGCCATCAAGCTCCCGAGTTCGAGTCTTCCGTGGGGGTGGGGGGGGGGGGGGGGGCTAGTAGACATTATACTGGCGACGAGGGTGGGATACTATCAACCCACTGCTGCTGCCCCCGCGCTGTGAACGTGCAGCTGGAGAACAGCCTGTTTTCAGCACGCCGAGTCAAAAGAGCGCGAAAACGCGATCAAAATCGCGAGGAGAGCTGTGCGCTGTCCGAGCGCCGTGCCACGAAGACTGGAGCTACGAAGGGGTGAGTCCAAAGTGTTGACTGCCCTTGAGGAAAACAGCAAAGAACTGAAGCCGATATTAAAGGATAGAGATTCACGTCCCCCTCCGGCGGCAATCTTTGAGTCGGGCACCGGGCATAGGACTACATTGGCACTTATCCGGTGGCCATTTTGAAGTCAGGGCAACTTCCAAAAACTTCAAAAACACAGTGAATTCCAGCAAATAAGGCCTTGTCTGGCCTGGAGAGCTTGCAGCTCTGCCCAGAATGTCAGTAGAAGCGGACACCTCACGTCCAGCTGCTATGGGGTCGGCCTGCAACCCCAGCAACCACATCCAATGCTACTTGGAGTGTCATATCTGCACCCGCCAGAACCTCTGGAGCTGACGTCAGGGAACAGCATGGGGCCTAAATGGAAGAGTTGGGCTGAGGATTTTGAGGACTTTATGACGGGGTCTCAAGTACAAGACTCCAAGCAGAAACTGATAGCACTGCGAAACTTGATAGGGAAAGACATTGCACAGATCATCAAAGAATTGCCTACTGCCAGCGCCGCCTCATACGAAGATGTGAAAGGAGCTCTAGATCGGGCTTTCTGCACAAACGAAACTTAAGACTACGACGGTATACGTTCAACCTCGCGTCGCAATTAAAGGACGAACCAATGTGTGGTGTCATTGCTCGCATTTGGCGCCTAGCCCGATACTGTGATTTCGATACATTCAATATAGAAGACGTGCTGCGATTGCGCATTATGAAAGGGTGCCAGTCAGAATCACTCCGCAACCGGTTGTTAAAGAAACACTACACGCTTGAAGAAATAGAGGAACTTACTTGCATCAATGATCAAGCGGAAGACCATGCCAAGAACATGGAAACTAGCAAGTCTGAGAGAAAGGAGCAAGCGTTTCGAATGCAGTCGCACACAGACTTGAAGCGCCGTTCCGACCACCGCAAGCCAGGAAGAACAACACAGACCTTCCGGGCAACGTCTTCGCGCAACGGAACTCGAAGCTGTAGGACAAGCAGACCAGCCTCAAAATGTTACAGTTGCGGACAAGATTATCCCCACTCAGGACAGTGTCCCGCCATAGGACAACAGTGCCACCTCTGTGGAAGAGAAAATCACTTCTAAGTGGCCTGTCAAACACGGCGATCGGAGATAAAGACGACCAAGTCAAGCTCAGAAACTCGCCACCATGCGAGAGCAGTGAAAGGAAGGAAAAGCCGCTCACTCGAGGTCGAGCGTCCGGTCAGCTAGCTCATACAGATCCCAGAGGTCAACGTCCCGGGAATCATCGTCTCCCACACCTGTCTCACAAGACAGCGATGAATATGTATGCATGGTGTCAGACCCTGACAGACTAAAAAAATACCCAAAACTGGACATTCAAATAGTGAGTCATCCCGCCAAGTTTGTACTGGACTCAGGGCGTCTCTGAACTACATATGTGCCCTGGAATACCAAAGCATGAAGCCCCGGCCAAAACTGGAGCCGTCCGAGTCTACACCTGGATGTCCAGGAAACCATTACCATGCCTGGGACGGTTCAGCACGACCCTGACCTATAAGGACCGACAGATCCAAGGCCGACAATCACGTGGTCGAAGGTCCTGACGCAGCGGATTGCCTTCTCAGTCTGCCGACGGCAGAACGCCTCAGGCCTGTCGAACTGCTATATACGGTAGATGATTCCCCGGACATTGTCAACAAGTTCCCAAACCTATTCAAGGGTCTTGGACAACTCAACCAGTTCAAAGTCAAACTACATATCAATGAGCAAATATCACCAATAGTGCAACACCACAGGAAGGTACCGTTTTCATCTGCAGCAAGCAGTAGATGATGGAGTTACAGGACTTGCCGAGGACGGATATCATTGAACGATCCACAGGGCCCACTCCCTGGGTATCACCAGTGGTGGTAGTGCCCAAGAAAGGACAAGACAACAAGGTACGCTTGTGTGTGGACATGCGCGCTCCGATACGGCTATTGAAAGGGAACGACATCCCAGACCTCATATCAGTGATATGATTGCTTGCCTCAATGGAGCAACGGTTTTCTCGAAACTGGACCTCAACAAGGGATATCACCAGCTGGAATTGCATGAGAAGTTCCGCAACTACAACCTTTACGACCCACCAAGGCTGTTCCGTTATAAACGCTTAAACGTAGAAATATCCTCAGCTGCTGAGATATTTCAGGAAGCCATCCGGGAAGTAATTCAAGGCATCCCAAATGCCTTTAACTACAGTGACGATATCCTGGTCTTTGGGGAAAATCAAGCGGAGCACGACAAAGCCTTAGACCGAGTGTGTCACGCATTACTCAATGCCAACCTCACACTCAACCCGGATAAATGTGAATTTACACAAGTCGACATTAAAGTTCTATGGGCATATCTTTTCCAAAGATGGCATGAAACCAGATCCTGAGAAGGTGTCTGCCCTTGCGGACACTCCACAGCCACAAGACATTAGTGACCTTCGTTCATTCCTGGGGTTAGCGAGCTTTTGTGCTTGTTACATTAAAGATTATGCTACCATCAGCTACCCGCTCAGAGAACTCACCCGCCAGGGTCAACAATTCCTGTGGTCACCTGCGTGTGAACGTGCATTCAATAAAATCAAGAAAGACGTGAACACTGCCATCAACTTAGCCTACTTTGACACCAAAAGAAAGACTGAGATCACAGTGGATGCCAGTCCTGTCGGTCTGGGTGCCATCCTTGCACAATACAACAACGAAGCAGACCAACGTCACGTGGTTGCCTATGCGAGCCACAGTCTCACTGACACGGAGAAGGCTTACTCACAACCTGAGAAGGAGAGCCATGCGGTCGTATGGGCCTGTGAGCACTTCCACCTGTTTGTATATGGGAAACACTTTACTCTCATCACAGACCACCAAGCACTTATCACCATATTTGGCAACCCACAGGCGAAGATGCCCCCGCGAATAGAAAGATGGGGCTTACGTTTGCAAGATTACATTTACACCATCGTCCATAAACCTGGAAAGGCGGAAAACCCAGCAGACTACATGTCACGGCACCCACAGTCACACACCTTAGAACGATGCTCTGTAGCAGAAGAGTACATCCACTTTGTCGTTGACAATGAATGATCTCCGGCGGTGCCACTAGAAGCCATTCGTGAAGCATCTATTCAAGATCCCATGATTCAAGATGCCATGGGCCGAATACGTACCAACTCATGGAGACATCTAAGCAACGACCATCACGATACGGATGTTGATACCCAAGAACTTGTTGCGTTCAGACACGTCCAGGAGGAACTGCCCGTCAGCACAGATGGTTTATTGCTGAGAGGAGGGAGGATAGTCATTCCTCAGCGACTGCGACAAGGGATCATCAACTTAGCCCACGAAGGACATAGAGGGATATTAGCCATCAAGAAAGCACTCCGAGAACGTGTCTGGTTTCCCCTACTTGATCAAATGGTGGAAGCCACGCTTAATGACTGCACCTCATGTCAGTTAGTGGGTTGAGACGAACCGCCAGCCCCTCTGCAGATGTCCGAACTACCAGATGGGGTGTGGCAACAAGTAGCTATTGACTTTTTCGGTCTGTTGAAATCAGGCAGATATATCCTTGTCATCATGAACGAATACTCTCGCTTTCCCATCGCGCATCAAGTGTCTTCCACCAAAGCGACTAGTTAACAGAGACAATGGTCCCTAGACAGAAGTTGAATCAGAACACAGTAAATATAGACTAGATAGTGCTATATTTTCTTTGTCCAGCCGGACAGTTTAATTTCTAGTAATCAGAAGTATAAATGTTACGATACAATGTCGTACAAGTGGGACACCAGCCGATGTCCGACTTCCACACTAGGGAAACAGGAACAAAACAAGGTTGTAGGCAAGATAAGGTCATCTGGTTATCATAAATCATAAGCAGATAATCCAACAGAAACACATATGCATGCAAACAGTCATTATTACACTATGCATTTAGTGTTTTGGGTCGACGACGTTTCGAACCATGTCTAGTAAAGACAGAAAACGGTTGCCCGGAGCCACTCGGTAATGGACAATCAGTAACTTTTTTTGTCATTCATACCCTGGCGGAGCTTTAAAAGATTTAACTTAACAGAACTGTGATGCTAGAACTGTTAAGTATGTCACTAGTTGCCAATTTGCCCCATATCTCGTGCAACACCTGGTTCTGGTATTTTACGCAGAAGACAAATTGCATTTTGGGACTTGTAGTTTTTTGTTAAGGAAAGTAATACAAAGTGATGACCCCCTTTCCAGAATATGGCTATAATCATAAGTCTCAGGCTGAACAGGGGCCCCCTTCACCACTTGGGCTACAAGAGCCTGCATTATGCCCGGTTTATGTTCAACACTACCGTATTTTCCGGCTTATAAAACGACTTTTTAACCTTTGAAAATCTTCTCAAAATGAGAATACGTAGAGTATGAGACCTACAGTTTACAGTATGTTTTACAAAAAGAAGTGGAATGTGTGATGATAGACATTTTTGTTAAAGTAATAATGAAATGAACATTTCTGATGAAATATAAGTTATGGAGTCTTATTTTTGTGTGCTTTATTCTGTGATTGAAGTAATACAGGGCAAGTGGGAATTTCTATGATATATTAGTGTCTTATTTAGCCTTTTCCCGAACCTTAAGAGAAGTACTGGGGAGGTCTTATGTGTATTATTCACCCTGTAAGGAACAGAGCTATCACATCCCACAGTTTATGTAGCACGTAACATGAGACGAATAAGCAAACTAATGTACTGCATACCCCCAGAAGAGGAGGGCTGGTGCACTAATAGTATGGCAAAAATTCATAATAGGTTACATTTTTTACTTGTCACAATGATTAATGAGCACAGAAAGATTCAGAATTTTCAGTGTGCTCCACCAGCACCAATACTTAACTGCCTAGAACATTCTACACATTGCAAACCTGTTGGCTGGGCGGTGTGAGCAATAGCAGACCGAGGGCATTCCCGCAGCCCAAAACTGAACCATGGTTACACGACACTCCAGCACAGAATGTTTGTCAGACACCTAAACCAAGGAGGGGCGATGAATTACCTGAAACTGCACTAAAATATCAGTTGGCAATGCCCTACGCGATGTTGAAAAACAGGTTGTCTTCTGCTCACTGTTTCCCAATCTGTGCCTTATATTGTATTGTGTAATTCTAATGTGTATAGCTTGATTTTACCAACTGTGGCATTGAATATGCTACTTACCAGTATGCATCTGTTCTTGGCATGTAGGGCTGCTAACATTCATATCTATAGCATAGATCGCCGCCTAGTGTTGGGTCCGGATGATTGCACATTGTTGTCCTGGAAGAGTCTTCGAAGTATCACGAGATAGGTGGCTCCTCCCCTGGACTACAGTGCGCATGGGCATCGACTCTATCCCCAGATTGTTTTTAGCCATTGTGGCAAAGATGGAGTTTAACAGTGTACGTGATGGCCATGCTAGAGATTAAATGCAAGAAAAGTCTGCAGCCGCTACGGGCGCCGGGGAGGAGGGCGGGCGATATGAATGTTAGCAGCCCTACATGCCAAGAACAGATGCATACTGGTAAGTAGCATATTTAGTTCGATGCATGTGGGCTGCTAAATTCATATCTATAGCATAGAATACATAGCAGTCCCTCCATTAACGGCGGCCGCCCGTGCCAGCTGCAGAAGTCTGAAAAAGTGTTTTAAGAACAGCCTGTCCTACAGCTGCCTGCTGTTTGGAATGCACATCTACACAGTAATGTTTGGTAAACGTATGTGGTGTAGACCAAGTGGCTGCCCTACAAATGTCTTCCAAAGGAATGTTACCCAGGAATGCCATGGAGGCCCCCAACTTGCGTGTGGAGTGTGCTCTGGGGGGACCGTTAAAGTGCGCTTAGCCTTCTGATAGCAAATCTGAATACACTTAATGATCCACCTGGCTATTCCTGCTTTGGAAATGGGGTTGCCTTTATGCTGGGCTGCGAAGGCAACAAAGAGTTGCTGTGTCTTTCTAAAAGGTTGTGTTCTGTCAATGTAGTACATAAGCGCTCTTTTGACATCAAGCGTATGGAGCATCCTTTCTGCTACCGTTTCTGGGTTGGGAAAGAATGCGGGCAGTTCGATGGTTTGATTGACAAGAAACTGCGACACCACCTTAGGGAGAAATTTGGGGTTAGTGCGCAGCACCACCCTGTTTGAACGAATTTGTATAAATGGCTCTTGAATTGTGAGCGCCTGTAGCTCACTAACACGTCTTAGAGACGTGATGGCAATGAGAAAAGCCACCTTCCATGTGAGGAACTGAAGCTCACATGAATGCAGAGGTTCAAACGGGGGACCCATCTGGTGAGTACCACATTGAGGTTCCACACAGGAGCTGGCGGGGTTCTGGGAGGGATGACGCGCTTCAGCCCTTCCAGGAATGCTTTAATGGCAGGCACCCGGAAGACAGAGAGATGCTGCCTGTTTTGGAGATAAGCCGCTATGGCGGATAAGTGTATCCGAATGGAAGCGTATGCTAGATTGCATTTGTAAAGATGCAACAAATAGCAGATGATATTAGGAATGGATGCATCGAGCGGGTCGATAGCGTGCTCTGTACAGTAGATGACAAACCGCTTCCATTTCGCTGCATAGCAAGCTCTGGTAGTGGGCTTCCGAGCCTCCCGAATGATGTCCATGCAGTCAGGGGGCAAATCAAGGTAGCCAAACTCTAAGACCTCAGGAGCCAGATCGCCAGATTGAGCTGCTGCGGATCTGGATGCTGAATGTCGCCACGGTTCTGCGTTAAGAGCCGGGGTGTGAGGTGCAGTCTTTGATGCGGTACCACGGAGAGTTCGAGGAACGTGGTGTACCATGGTTGTCGCGCCCACGTTGGAGCAACTAGGATGAGCGTCAGCGAGTGTTGCTTTAGCTTTCTTGCCACCAGCGGAATGAGAGGCGCTGGGGGAAAAGCGTACGCAAATCTGCCTGACCAGTTCATCCATATCGCATTGCTCTGCGATAGTGGGTGAGGGAACCGGGTGGCAAAGCTTTGGCATTTTGCGTTTTCCCCCGTGGCAAACAGGTCTATCTCTGGATAACCCCACTGCTGGAAGTACGGGCGGAGTACTGATGGATGTAACTCCCACTCGTGCATCTGGTGGCTGTACCTGCTGAGCAGATCCGCCATCTGATTGTCCGTACCCGGGAGGTGTTCCGCCATGAGGAAGATGTTCCTCTGAATGGCCCACTTCCACATGCTCTGAGGCAGATGAGACAACTGTGGAGAGTGCGTACCTCCCTGCTTTTGAATGTAGTACATGGCTGTCATGTTGTCCGTCCGGATCAACACGACTTTGTTGCACAGATGTACTTTGAAGGACTTGAGAGCCATGAAGATTGCCATCAGTTCTAAGTAGTTGATGTGCATCTTCTTTTGTTGCGTTGTCCATAGTCCCTGCACAGTGTAGTGGAGCACACAAGCCCCCCATCCCTGGAGAGACGCGTCCGTTGTTAGTGTAATCTGTGGCACAGGTTCTTGGAACGGTCGGCCCTTGCAAAGGTTGTGTGGATTCCACCAATGCAGAGAGCTGTATGCCCGACCCGTCACCAACACTAGGTCGTTCAACTGTCCCTGAGCCTGTGTCCACTGATGCGCTAAGCATTCTTGGAGCGGACGCATATGCAACCTGGCGTGCGGGACTATGAAGATGCAGGAGGCCATCATGCCTATCAACTGCATGAACACTCTCGCTGGGAGTGAGTGTTGCAGTCTGAACTTTTGGATCAGTGACAGGATGTTGTCGATCCTCGCCGGGTTTGGCGGAGCTGTGGCAGCCAGAGTATTGATTGTAGCGCCCAAATACTGCCGCACATGGGCCGGCTGAAGGTGCGACTTCGGGTAGTTCAGTGTAAATCCTAGACTGTGAAGGAGGTGAATGGTGTGGGACATATCTGTGGCGCACTGCTGGGCTGACTTTGCCTGAACGAGCCAGTCGTCCAGATAAGGGTAGACATGTATACTCTGTCTCCGAAGGTGGGCCGCCACTGTCGCCAGACATTTTGTGAACACTATGGGAGCAGTGGTCACTCCGAAGGGGAGTACTTTGAACTGGTAATGCCGGTTTTGGATGGTGAACCGGAGGTACTTTCTGTGGGATGGGTGGAGTGGTATGTGAAAGTAAGCATCTTTGAGGTCCAAGGTTGCGAGGAAGTCTCCCCGTTGTAACAAGGGAAGAACCTGCTGCAGTGTCAACATGTGGAAGTGTTCTGAAAGAATGAACTGGTTCAAGGGGCGTAGGTCTAGAATCGGTCTGAGTGAGCCGTCCTTCTTTGGGATTAAGAAGTACAGGGAATGAACTCCTGTGCCTTCTTCCTCCACTGGCACGAGCTCTATTGCGCCTTTTTGCAGCATCACCAGAACCTCCTGCTGCAATAAGTGCAAGTGCTCTGCTGACATAGGACGGTGTCTTGGGGGTATGTTTGGTGGAGCGGATGTCAGCTCCAAACAATAGCCGAACTGGATAAGTTTCCTGACCCACCTGTCTGTGGTGATGGACTTCCAGACTGGCAGGAACGGTTGGAGTCTCCCCCGACAGGTGTTGGATGGTCGGGGGGCAGTGACAGGGAGTCACTGTTTGTTGGCGGCAGAGGAACGGGAACTGTTGTTGCCTCTGCCTCTACCCTTGGCACTGTTTCCTCTGTATCCACCTCTGCCCTGCTTGCTGTAGGAGGATTGCGCACCACTTTTATTGAATGGCGTCTGCTGCGACATGTGCCCTCGGTTAACACCTCGATTGCCTGAGCGACGAAAAGTGTTCCCTCTAAATTGTTGTGACTGGAGAGCTCCCATGGACTTGGCAGTCTCGGTATCTTTCTTGATCTTCTCCAGGGTGGTGTCCACCTCTGGACCAAACAACCTGTCTGGATTAACGGGCTGGTTGAGGATAGTAGTCTGCATCTCTGGCTTGAATCCCGAGATGCGGAGCTATGCCTGACGCCTCAACATCACACTAGTGTTGATCGCTGCTGTGTCCGCAACATCTAGCGCACACTTTATAGCAGCGTTGGAGATGAGCTTCCCCTCCTGGATAAGCATTTCAGCTCCCTCTTTAAACTGATCTGGAAGGTGTTGCAACAGCTGCTCTAGGGTGTCATAGTGTGCCCTATCGTATCTGGCCAACAGAGCCTGCGTGTTTGAGATGCGCCAGATGTTGGATCCCTGAGCTGCTACCCTCTTCCCAGATGCCTCCAGCACTTTTGACTCTTTGTCTGGGGGAGGAGCTTCACCCGTGGTTTGGGTGTTTGCCCTCTTGCGGGCATTAGAGACCACCAAAGAGTCCAAAGGCAACTGGCCCCTTATGTAGGTCGGGTCGCCAGGTGCCGGTCTGCATTTCTTCTCAATCCGTGGGTTGACAACCCTTGATCTCGTGGGTTCCTTGAAAATGTCTGCCGCATGCTTAAGGACCCCTTTCAACATTGGGAGAGTCTTGACAGTTTTTTCAGCAGTAGAGAAAGTGTCAAAAAGGAAGTCCACCTCCACAGGGTCAGCATGCATTTCCACTTTATGGTTTGTAGCTGCCCTTTCAATCAAGGCATTAAATGCTGCAGAATCTTCAGTGGGAGACGGCTTGACGTTATAAACCTGAGGATCCTGGACCGCCTGCTGGTCCCCTTGATCACCTGTGTCCATCCATGAGTCCTGGTGCTCATCAGGCTCTGTATGTGCAGGAAAATTGTACTCCTCATCCTGCTCCCCATCATCCCCATCAGAGTATGTGGGTGAAGGTGTGGCACTCCTCCTGGGCTGTGGAAGAATCTGCTCAACCAGAACTGGTCTTTCAAGGGCAGGCTTCTTTCGTTTCAGAGGAATAGTAAACGACTCTAAAGGCTGTGAAGTTATTTTCCTCTTGTATAGCGTGAGTTTCCCGGTGTCGCATCAATGAAATGCTCCGACCGTTCTTCAACCAAAGGGTGTCGATGACCCAAAGTCCCAGCCGGGTGAGTGGACTTCGACACAGTGTCCTTGGGCACCGATCGCGGTGCAAAGGCCTTCGGCGCCACCTTAGGCGGCAACGTGTAGTGGATCGGCGCCGAGGTGGGTTTCGGTGCATCCGCCGTCTTCGGTGCAGAAGTAGTCTTCAGTTCCGATGCCAAAGCCTTGACCTTAAGGCGCTTGAGGGAGTCCGAGACCTGCTTCGTAAAGGAAGCGGACGGTTTCGTCGACCCGACCGATGTCCTTGGTCCGCCCCCAGGGGAAGACCCGAGCGCGGATGACTTGTGTTCGTCCGGCCGAGGCGCAGGAGCACCCTTGACCGGTGCGCTTCGATCACTGTCCACGGGCGCAGACGTCGATGCCGACGGCTTCGGATCGACAGGTTTTCCTTTAGGAGTCACGACCCCAGACCTTGGCTCAGCGCCCTTCACTGACTTTGCCTGTACGGGCCCCTTGGTTGTCGGCGCAACAGACTGTCCCGATGTAGGCTCGACAGCCTTCTTGGATGTCGGCTTGTCCGCCCTGGTTGACACAGGCTGGACGGCCTTCTTCGAGCTTGGATCCTTGACCACCTTCGGCACCTTTGCCTGGTCGACAGCTTTCATCGGCTTGGAGGCCCCCGAAGACGACGGCGTCGATGGTGGAGCAGACGTCTTCGGTTTCGATGGCGTGTCGGCCATCTTTGTTTTTGTCGATACTGATGGTTTCAGTTTCGGTTTCGATTTCAATAATGGCGGCTCCGCGGAGGTCTCCATAGCCGGGCCGGAAGGCGGGGCCGTGGATTGTGGTGTAAGGTCTTGGGTAAGGCCGCGTGGCGATCCCATGACCTGGGCCTTTGTAAGAGTACGAACGGGGCATAGCTCATCCTCCGAGCTATCTTCCATGGTCCCAAATGCTTCTTCGTCGTCCCCTACCTTCGACGATTTCCTCAATGTCGGGACTGTGGACGTCCGCTCCGTAGTCGGACTCGACCTCCATCGGTGTAGGGGAAATCTGCAGGTGACGCACTTGCTCGTCTGCTTCGGGCTCGTCAAAGATGTCCACCGGTGTCAGAGCCGATCGCTGGGCCTCAAGGCGCGCCACGCGCCGAAGCTTGATCGTCTTCTTCGATCGGAATCTTGAACAGGCCATACAGTTGGCCTCGTCGTGGTCCGGCGACAGGCACTTGTTGCACACAGGATGGACGTCAATGTGTGGGTACTTGGATCCACACACGGGACATTTCTTGAACGGACTCCGTTCCATGCCGTCGAAGTCTTGCTGCGTCGACTAGGCCCCGATCACCGAAGAGTCACACGACCCCCCGGATATCCGACTCCACGAGCTGGAAGATATACGGGACCGAACGCGAACAATACCGACGGTGCAAAGAAGTTCAATCACGATTCCGAACAGGAGACGTCGAAATCACACCCGAACCCAATGGCGGAAAAAAACAATCTGGGGATGGAGTCGATGCCCATGCGCACTGTAGTCCAGGGGAGGAGCCACCTATCTCGTGATACTTCGAAGACTCTTCCAGGACAACAATGTGCAATCATCCGGACCCAACACTAGGCGGCGATCTATGCTATAGATATGAATTTAGCAGCCCACATGCCTCGAACCTATGCTTTCCTTGGCACTAAATGTGCACATTTTAGATTCTTGCATGCTCTGCTGAAAACCATTAAGATTATTGACATTTGTGAAGGTTTTTCACTAACATTTCTATGGGATTATCTATACAGTTTCTTATGCTCTTGGTAAGAATTTAACCATGTGATCCATACTAGAAACGTTTCAGATAGGTACTCAAGTATAAACATGAGACAGAGGTTGGTTCGACTAATATAAGACATTGTCCTGGCAAGAAGACGACGATTGTGGACCGGAGGCAATTGGCTCGTTAAACTGGAGTACGTCTTCCAACAGGAAAGTCTACTTAGTGTATAACTTTGTAACACTAGTATTAATAGAAATGCCCTGCGTGTCTTATAATGAAGCCTAAATGCCTTTTGCTGGATGCAGTAATGGTTTAAATGTCCCTCAAAATCATATGAGGTATTAGACAATTAGACAGTTGTTATCGCCCAGCAACAAGAGCAATACAGCAGTCATCACACTACTCATCAGCTACTGACATCAGTGTACCCTGACACCATGTACACAGTGAACCACCCTTGCAGAGAAGCAGCTCCACCTCAAACTCCATCTCACTAAAAACAGTTCTTTTTGCAAATGTTTAATGCCCCTCTCCTCCGCACATATTACCCCTCATACCTTGAAGCACCATGATGCATAATGCAGATACATTTTTCCCTGCAAGACCATTTAGCAGGTCGATTGGCAACACTTTTCATGCAAACAATTTTTCCACATTAGTACAGACTCCTCTTGAGTTTCTCAGTTGGGGACACATTATTGGGTTACAAGGATCTTATAACGGAAGCCTTAACAAAGGGAGCAAATATGCCAGTGGAGAGGGTAGAAGCAACAAGGTATTAAGAAGCTCTTGGGTCTTTATCCCATGAATCAGCTATCAGGAACTGCCCTGCAAAGGATGCAAGTTGGAATCAACGTACTCCAGTGACTGTCCGACTGCCCCTGGGAAATGGCTACAATTGAAGTACATGTAGTTCACACCTGAATGTACAAGAACAGAACATACAGCAGGCCTATCCTCCTTGTAAAGCAGTGCATATTCAGAGTGTAATGTATGGAGAGACTGTGAGACCATGAATTATGAAAATGGAGCATGCGCCAATACTTATTCTGACCAAAGTAACACAAGAGGGATATATAGAGGAGGGCTAATTCGGTCTATGAGTCAATCCCTTTGTCCTAAGAGGTCTTAGAACACATTAAATGTATCACTGCCGTTGGCCTGCTTGCTTTGTAAGGAGGAGTGGCCGGCTTTCCTCCAAGATTTTCTTACAGACAAGAGATTACACACGAATGGACTCCAACTACTTTTTCCACACAAGGCTACTGCATTTTCAATACTTTTTTGCTGTTCAAACAATGAGAAAGTGAGATCTATGTATGTCGTCACATGCAATTCCATTAATCTAGTTTAGAAATCAATGAGGGTAAAATATGTATATTAGCATGTAAAACTATTTATTCTTGAGAGGGTGTACTTTCTTTTATGCACCACTGTATGTTGTTTTGTAGGGGTATTTTATTGTACGTAAAGCGCTCCGATACCCTTCTAGGGCCAAGTTTGCACGATAAAAAACTTTATAAATCGATAAATGATACTGCTTTTGGGGGAAGAGGGATATTGTTTGCCAATGTGCGGTCTTCAGTTTAGAAAGTAGTGGGTAGGAATGAGTGAATCTGGAAATTTGAACAGCACTCACTACATTCCAAAACATGCCAGAGCTAGACAATGGCTCGATTGGAGCAGCAGTGAAAAATGCCACAAACTCCCTTACATACTGTTTCTGAAGGCCATCATTTTAGTTCGAGAACATGCTCTAAAATGGGCCAAACTTTGCAGGATCCATATGCTGTGTCGGGAAGTCTTCTGCATGTCCCTGGAGAGAGTGCTTCCCCTGCCTTATGCTGATCCCCAGGCAAGTCACTTAAAAAATACTGTATGGTTTCTAGATCCCTATCTCATAGAGCATGGCAATCATACATGTCTACTGAGGGTGTTCCTGTGTACATGGATTGAGCCCCTAGAGCTTGGCTCTGAGGTCGAGGGGGCATGTCTAGTGCACCCCTATAGTGCTACTGCCCTCACTACCCAAGCTGTGGTAGACTGACAGTGGTGGCAGCAATAAATCTATAGTGAGGGGGTGGGTCACTAGCAACCCTCCAGTTCAAGTCTGCGCAGTCTATCCCTAGCCTGGGGTCCTTTTGCCTTAGTATACCTGACATGTGTTTGCGAGCCAGTGAGTGTACTGGGGAGGGACAGTGAGTTGAGCCATTGTGTGTAATGCAAGCTGTTCTACTGGGCAACCCAGCTCCCCCTGTGCCCTCCCCGTTTCCTTGGAGAGGCCTGGTGGGCTGGGGTAAACACTCAGTACTTATATGCGGCCCTAACGGTGCTAAGAGGACATGTTCTTCCCTCCTGGTCAGGAGTTAATAAACATTCCTCTTTAGGGAACAGCACGGGAAGGTACAAGGGAAGACAGTAGGACATCCTGTACATGCTTTGGTCATGCATTGAACTCGCCATGAATGGTTTGTGTTTGGAGGTATAAGCAGGATTCAAATGTAGCAGACCGTCTGACTGGATCAGCCGATCTATCAGAGGTCTGGCCTCAGTGGTCAGCTGTTGTTTAAAACTGGTCTATGACTGAAGAGACAGCCCACACCAGGTCCGCCCAAAGGAAGCTAGCCGCGACCCGCTGTGTAAAGGCAAGATAAGACACTTGCTCACTGCGTCTGGAACTTGAGAACGTTTTCTCAATGGCTGATAGATTCTGCTGCAAAGAAATGTGCCAGGACTAGCTGTTTCTGTAAGGCTTGTTGAGCTGGAGCTTTGAACAAGGAAATTGCAGACAAGTGCACAAGGAGGAAAGGAAGCTTGTAGCACATCAAGAGAGACAGAGAAGGAGAAGTTTGATCCCAGCTCTTGAAGATGAGATCGCTTTGCCCAGACACCTCCCCTGCGCTGTGGGAGCCTGTACAAGCAGTCACTAGGGAATACAGGCCAGTGAAATTGCCCCCCCCACCTTTATTTATGCGATATCTGGGGGTATCAGGGTGAACTGGCACTCTGTCCAGCACTACCCTCCTACAGCTAGCTAGTGGCTGCTGGACTAGTGGGATTCCAGTAAACTGTGCCTAGACATCAAGGACCTGTGATCAGATCCCAGATGCCACTAGAGCAGTGTCCTCAATCAGGACCGGAGGGCAGTTCTGTTGCTCTGGGTGGGGGTTAAGGAGCTGATCAAGAACCTTTGACTTCACATCATATGCGGAAACTATTGCCTTTCAATCCAAAGATTGGTATCAAGGCTCTAGCGAATGAGAGCAACCCTGTGCAACATGGTCTCTAAGATACAATGCCAATTGTGAGTCTTCATGTTAACTGTGTTTTTATAGTGCTCGGAGTCTAGGCGGTATAATACTGTTTGGGGCCAGAACTCTGGCCCAAAGAGTTGTATAGACATCCGGTTTTCACTGTTTATCCTAGTTTTCTGTGTAGTATGATTCTCTTGTGTGTATTAAAGTACTTTACTTTTAATGAAAAGTAAAGCACTGACTGGACATTTATTTGATCAGCTGGTAATGCGTTGTGCACTGTACTCTATTCCCAACTCACCTCCTTGAGTAAGCCTTAGGCTGCTCTGTCTAACTACTTTGAGAGAGTCAAGTGCTGGAGAGAAATACTTGGTTTTACAGTTTTGGGTCCACTAGTACTGAGGCCCCAGGACACCATTGGTAACACTCCAGTTGATGCAATTGGAGCGCAGTAACACTGGAGTGTCTTAGCGCCCAGGAATTCAGGTCTAACACCATAGAAGTCACACCACCGTGGATTTGTCTGGATCTCAGATTTCAGAAATGACCACGTTTTACAGGGTTTCTTGGTTGCTGGCTGTTAAAGGGCCCAAACTGTGCAGCCACTCAACAAGGTAAATGAGATGAAATTGGTATTAATCCCTTACTGCTGGCCCATATGTCAAAACATTGACTAAAAGAATCCAAATTTTCTAGATCTTCCTACGGGAATGGGCATGCTTTAGGCCCCAGGGAGGCAGAAAGACTGTGGGGCTTTATGGGTGGGGGTCAGAGGCAATGCCTGGACGGGACACCTCACCCTACCTTTACTTGCCTTTTTTTTTCTTTTCCATGGTGTTGTGTTCTTTTTGTTGACCCTCACCCCAGGGCCACAAATACTGCTGGACCTATACTGGGGTTGGGGCACCATCAGATGCCTGGGCAGGCCATCTTTTTTGATAATTTCTACATGGTATTTGGTTGAGTTTCTGAAAGATGAGGGAGATTGGGAATAGACCCCCTTCACTCTGCCCTCCGGATGGCGAGGGAGGCTGAAAAGCTTTTGGGGCGGTTTTGCGTTTGGTGTGGCATGATGCCAGGGTGGCTCACCCAAATCCCCCTTTTGTATTGCTTTTTCCTGGTGTCTTCTGTCTCAGACTATTGGTGCCATAATGGAGGAACAGGCTTTTTAATGAATGTTTCTGGGGTCTATTGGGGTTTCTGCCCCACTGGGAGGTGGGGGAGTGGAGCCTTAATCCCCAAGTTGCCCCTTTAAAGGCAATAGGTCTTCCATTTGTTTCAAGTTGCTGCTCCTCTCTCCCTTGGAGTCTAGTGGATAAATCCCTTCTCCAGCACTGTGGTCCAATAACAATCCCCAAGCAGTGAGCCACCAGATAGAAGAACTGCTGGAAAGGGGACATTGTGCCCTTCCAGCGGGGACTCTCCACTGCGGATTGGTGCTTGGCACTGTGACATTAGCGTGCTGGGCAAACGGCTTGTCACATTAACCAAAGAAATGTACTTAAGATGCAAGGGAAGTTTTTTTCTCATGTTTCGGATAGAGGAGCTGCCAAGATATCTACTATCTTTAAATGGTCTATGTCCATTTAAACCATACTGAACATGAGCCTAAGAAACAGCATAGGTTTAAGGTCCTATCTTTGGGAGGTGTAACCTTCCATCAACTACAGTAAATGGTCTGGAAGCCACACAAGCGAGGCACCAGTCAAACTAATCATAGAATAAGCTCTGAGGAGTCTAGCCAAGAGTCGCAGGGTGCAACGCATAAAAATGGGAATTATACCACCAGTCAAAGTATATGCTCTGATGACTTCAGAAAGAGCAACAAAGGAGCAACTGTTACATAACCAAGCATTGTATGCCTTTGGAGTCTACCCATGTGAATGGGCAATAAAAGACCTAACTGCTCTTGAGAGTTTACCCAAGAAAGACAAGCAGTAGCCAACAGAAATGGAGAAATGATATAACCGACAACAGTGAGTCCATCCAGGAGTGGCAGGAAGCAACACATATGAATAGTTATTGTCAAGCCAGTCGTAGTAGAATATGCACTTACAGTACACCAAAAGCATATGAAGAGCAGCCAAAATAGAGGAGGATTATACACCAGCCGAGAATATGCTCGGACCGGTCAATCGTGACGGCTATAAAAGGGCACTACAGAACCAGAGAATCTTCCTAGTTAAGTGCTCGACCACGTCTAGCAGAGGAACACGCATTATACAGCCAGCCATAGCATAAGCCTGTAGCTAAGGAGCAGCACAGGAGTAACTCGTGGAATGGGTCACAGTAAATTCTCTTACATATCCACCCTGGAGCAGCAGAGGCACAACCATTAAACAAGTAGCCACAGCGTAAAGGGCTTATTGAAGCTCTGTATCCATCACCTGGAAGAACCAATTTTTTGGGCTATGGATCCAGGTTCACCAATCAACATCCATGTGAAGGTCCAAAAGGCTGAATGTGTGGAAACTGTAGTAAAACTTAGGTTTGAGCTGTTAATTCTCTCTTTCTTGGCACCAGTGTTTGGTACTCTCTGGAGAAAAAGAGCCATGTATCAAGTAGGATCAGAGCAAAGAGGCAGGGACAGTGAAGTGTCTCGACTGGTGCACTGAACCAGCAGGCCATAAGCTTCTTGAATGCTAAACTATTGGTTAATGTGCTTGATGCAGACTTCTGTGCAAACTGCACATTGTCTTTTATCCAAGGATGAACATGGGAGCACGACTAAGTTAGGTAAAAGTAACATCTAATTTTGACCCAAAGAGATAATTTGATTTGTGGTATGACTTGGTATCATGTATGAGGTAACAAATGGGAATGTATTGGAACAACCTGGGATGTCATTAGTGTCAGCACACTCTCTCTAGATATCTGGTCTCCAGTGCTGGCAATCCTCCTTTGCTTGCTCTGTGCACTGGTTAGTAATGTTGTTAGCTCGAAGTCATGGGGATTTAGACATTTGCTGTTACATGCCTCGCTTTCCTAGGAAGTACAAACAATGTAACCAATCAATACACTGTAACAAATCTGCTTTTTTCCATTACCATGTGCCCGTTTCGTGGTCACAATATGAACTCTATCTCAATAAAATCTGCTGCTAATATGACCACTTTCAGTTGTTTCTCTTTAGTGTTTAGCTACCCCATGTCAATTCTTTACTCCTTTTGGTAGCAACGAATTTATTCACATGTATGTTTCAAATAATGACCTTGCCATGGTGTTTCTGGACGCAACAGCAACTTCTACAATACACTCTCCTAAGTTTACAAATAAGCGCATCCATCAGTAAGACACTAATTAAAATATGGTAGAAACAGAATATAAAGTCACCTGCCCACTCGGAATTCTTGAGTGTCTCCATTTAGCTGAGAACCAGGCCATCTCACCTTGTGGGATCTGTGTTGCCAGAGGAGAGGAAATGGTGATAAAGTTGTGGTCCTTGCTGCCATAGTGCACCGGCATCTGGCGACCCTTGCCTGGGTCTGAGACATTGCCGTAGCACTGCGACATGAAGAGGTCAAGAGGGTAGCCACGGTACATCAAGACACCTATGGAAAACAAGACACATAGTCACAATTAAACAGAAACAAGTCCAGGAAACTGCACATAGCTGCAGGGGAAAAGTTGTCCTGGTGGCAACATATTAAATTTGTCACAGTTCAACACGTTTTTAGACTTTGGTGAAGAAAGAACGTCATTGGTAAGCTTCTTTCTGCATATATGTCATACCGCTAATCAAATTACAACTGATGGAAATGTTAAAACAAGATATTATTTACGAGGTTGTGGAGACATATCAAGCCTCCCTGCCTATGTCAGCTCCAAATAAGCACCGAGTTTACTTTCAAGCGTGGTGAGGACAACACAAGAATTAACACACACAATGATTGCAGCAACAAATTATTTAATTTATACACCATTAACAGGAGTGCTTTCTAGAGGCAACTTTAGCTCCAGTTACCTGCTTCTCTGTACTGCCCGAAGACTAAGTCTATGTCATTCAGAGCTGCGGCACTGCCCACATGTGTGCCCTCTTCACCGTAGTTTGTCATGTAGAAGGAGATTCGACCCTGCAAGAAACAAATTAATCAGCACTAGTCTTTAGCAGACTCAACAAACCAATCCTTTACCATAAATAAAAAGTGTACTCCATAGTCTAAGAGGTTTATTGGCCACCATACCATTGCCAGAATTTTACTGTCTTAAGGGTGTTATGTTGATAGTGTGCAATGTGAGAAATATTGACTTGAACCTGAGAGTGCCAAGTTGCGCAGAAAAGTGACTATTGAACCAGCGCTCGCCAATGGTGGTGTCTGTGAGGTAGACAAGTACAATTTATCCCTGTATCAACTTCTGCAACCTCAATAGTGGTGTAGATACAAAGTCCCACTTAAGCACATTAAATCACTAACGTAATAAAGGCCTGTGAATCTCCTTGGTTGACGCTGAATTCCTATATCACCTGGTCATACAGGACCCATCCTCTTACAAAATGACAGTCTTCACAAAGCATTATGGGAATTTGCTCCTCGAGGGGAATGCGGTTTGATCCTGCAGTCAAAGAGTAAGCTTTCAGGAGGATGCTGCTTTACCCTGCATTCAATGAGGGGTCTCCAGGAATAATCTATTTTAAAAAAACTTGATTTAAAGCATTTTTTAAAGGAAACAACAAAACACGGAAGCTGCTGATTCGAACACAATTGTGCATTTATGAAAGTTTGAACTATATCGCAAAAAGTAGAAGTAAAAAGCAAAAAGGGAACCAGGGATCAAATAGTAAGAAGGAGAAAGTGGAGTGGCTGGAAGTGGAGTTCGGAAGGATGGTGTCAGGGGCTAAGTGTATATGAAAGTGTTGTAATCTTCCCCTCCGCCTTTCCCTTTAGAATCTTCCTCCCACCCCTCCTCCTCCACACCAGTTAGTACACCCGGGAGTTCATGTTAGAATGTTGGCAAGTCGTGATTCTGAGAGTGGATGACCAGAATAAACAGCACTTACCAATTACTCCAGTCTATGAGTGAATAATTTATGGAGCTACAACACTGGCGACGGTCCTGCGCAGGGGGCAGCTCTCGTCATCTCCCCTTTCTATGCTCTCTCATTCATGGAGGAAAATGACGCGCTTCGACTTTCAATGAAACGGTACTGCTGTGTATTGCTCTAACAGAGTTACCTTCATGTCTCATCTGCACTTCAGCGTGTCAATCTGCGGACTTCCTCGCTCAGTTTAATTGTTGCCACTTCAAGGGATTCCTGGCAGCCTGATTTCTTCGAGGTTTTGCCTCTTACCTGAGGTAGATCGTGCCTTCTCTGGTACCGGAGTCAGCGCGTGTTGGGCAGTAGTTCAGTTCTTCATTCCGCGAGAGCGGTGTCTCAGCCTTGTGTGGTGGCGGCCGACTCCGGATTCCTGTGGGCCTTTCTTGTGCTCCAGATCATCTTGGCCGCTCCAGTGAGTGTCGTAGAACCTAGCACCGGGGTCATCGGAGTGTGTTTCCCTGTTGTGCCATCCGGAGCACCAGCTACCTTTTGGCCGTTCTGGTGAGTTTGCTGATTTGTTCATCGGGGTCCTCGGAGCGTGACTAGGCTCAGGTGCCGAGTATCCCCGGAGCGCCCTGCAGCACTGCCTTTCACTGCTCCCCAGGCGCTATTGGACGTTTTCCTGAGGTTTTCAACCCCACGCCGGAATCCTTCATCGGTGCCTGGCAGCCGCTGCTACTGGCCTGCCCTCAGTCTCAGCTGCCTCCTTCCGCACCCCTGCCTTCCCTGCCATGTATCCTGGACGTCCTTGTCCACGCCTACCGCCGCCAGAACCTCCCCTCAAAACTTCTCCGGATCCTGTTCGAGGATAAAGTAGCCTTCTCCTCTCCTCCTCAGCATTGTTACGTGGTGAGGCACCCTCCGCTTCAGCTGATCACGGTGAGGTGCTTTGTGCTGCAACATTCTCCTCATCATGCCACACAGTGAGGCGAGTGAGAAGTTAGCCTGGCATATGATGTCCACTAGTTCTAGTGGGCACCTTGCACCAGTCTAATCGACCCTTATTGATGGTGGTTGTAAAGTCAACCTTATAGAAAGCTATCCTAGGGGTAGCAATGGTGAGCAGTATTCAGGCTAAGACTTCAGAGAGCAAATTAAGCTAGGAGTTCCGGTCCCACATCTCTCGTGTCCACTCCTTGACCACAAGGGAGATGTCTTCCGTCTTCTAGTCGAAATGGAATGTCGAAGGTCCAGGATATATGTTTCAGTTTCGTCCAGGGTAATCTAAAGTCCTAGGGACTGGGGTTCTATACTTAAGAAAAGTTTAGGGGTTGACCAACTCTAAGGTCCCTCCTATGGGTAGACCTGGGGTGGGGGTGGTTACACCCCTTCTCCTTTGTCCAGTTTCACGCCAGAGCTGGCCCCACCAACCGTTTTGAACTGGGAAATGCATGGAGCACCTAGTGTGCCCCAGGCAGTGTCTGAAAAGCATTCACTGAATGCAACCCTCCCTGCCCCAATACACTAAAGCAAGTCTGGGGAGGTGCCAGCACCTCCCTGGACAGGAAACCTATTGTCCAGTCCTCCCCTGCCGAAGTTTCGTCCAGCAGCAGGAGGGCAGACTCGTGTCTGTGGCAGCAGCATCCATTTTGTGATGCTGCGGCTCTGTTTAACTTTAACTAGGTAAACCAGTAACTACACGTCTTCTTCCTCTAGAAGGGTGGAATGCTACCCCCGCCGCCAGGACTGGCGGGGGGATTGTATTCCAAAGTGGTTGACACCTTACACAGCATATTTTGATAAAGCCAAACCAAAGTTAGCATTAACCACGAGGATTATAATGCACTGAAGAGTATATGGTATGGCTATATCATAGAACATCTATAAGGAGATGGTTCAGAAAGCTGCAGAGGGGCTCAGCTCATGCTAGGGCACCCTCTCACATAAAACCAAGCTCTCTGCCTCCAGGATTGTCAAGGCCTGCCATAGGAGTGACTTATAGGTGTATATGTGTCTAGATGTGTATATAGATATAGGTATACTATATCTAAGTAAGGGGTGAATACACCACCTTACCCAGGCTGTGTGAACAGACCTGTGGTGTCAATTTGGAAGGCAAACCAGGGGTGGCAAAATACATGCTGCAGCTCCTGGTAGGCCTAGGGTGCACCTATGCCCTGGGTACCTATGGTACACCATCCAGGGGCTCACAAGGGTGACCCAGTAACCAATCTGGTATGTACCTAAAGTACATGGTATCAATTTAGAGGGAGATCAGCTGGGCTGTGGGCCTGATTAACAGGTCCACAGCCACACTAAAGTCGAAAATCCAGAGAATCACAGCAAAAAGTGGGGGTAACCATGGGAAGCAGACCTACTCTCCTACAAGATGCTCTGCGATTAGCCTCCTTCTCCTCCTCAGCATTGTTACGCGATACAGCTGTGGTTTCACTGATTCAGCTCACCTTCTACATGTGACTGTTTTACTACCTTCATTATAGCAGTCAAATCCTCGGTGCATCAGATTTCAATTGTACTGCTACAGTGGGCAATTACTTATAACCTAACTGACTCACGCTATATTTTTGCTCCTCGAGACTGTGTGGATTTGGGTTTTAAGTTTTTTACAGTGACCACAATATAATATTCTTTCATTTCTCAAGACTGTTGCCACCTACATCAATATTGCCCAGGCTCCCAGTTCTTGGTCTCACGAGGGCACTACGAGAATCCCTATCCACTGCTGTTGTTATCTAGAGAAGAGCACCCTCTTGTTTTTCCTCATCTCTAATCACCCTGCCTCTACCACTTCTTTAGTTTTGGTTGTTATCAGCCATCCAAGGGTGGGGAGGGGGGCAACTTACTAACTTTTACCATCTCCAAGGTCTAGCCACCATTAACCCATGTCTGGGACATCTTTGAGCAGTGTTACAACATCCTACAATTTTCAGTGACCGATTTTCACTTGGAAATCATTTTTTCTCTGGATTTCTCCCCACACCCCTGTGTACACCAGACCCAAACATGGGCACGCCGGGGATCTGTCAACCTCCATCATTTTTAAACGAATGCGGGGAACCTGATATCCACTGGAAAGAATGGACTAAACTATTCAAGTCTTATTTAATTGCCATGGGGGGGGGGAGAAAGGTTCTCAGCAGTGCGCATACAGCACATTCTCTTACATAATTTGGGGGTTTAGGGTTGTAAAGTGTATGAGACCCTGCCTGAACCGGAATTAGAAGAGGATGAGGAACTAGATGCATACGAAATTACTCTGGTAAAGTTAGGAAACCATTTTGGTGACCAAATAAACGCAGTCTTAGAGAGTCACAAATTTTTCAACCGTGCTCAAGGCAAGAATGAATCTGTTAAAAGTTATATAGCGGTGTTAATAGGCCTCACCCAACGGTGTGACTTTGGGGAACTCAATGACTCTCTTATGCAAGATCAGTTAGTCAGATGCACGAGTAACAGTAGGATACAAGAAAAATTATTGGCCAAAAATCCCCCATTGGAAGAAGCTATATCCATAGCCCAATCGATTGAACACACTGCCAAATGCATGAAAGAGATAAAAGTAACTGAGGAAGTGGTGGCTTCGGTACAGGTAGAAGAGCCTCTCAATAATTTATTGAAAGTCAAAAATAAAGGGGAACCACTCAACAAACCTATAAAGGAACATACTGGCCTCAAATGCTACAGATGTGGGAGCAATATCAATTTAGCCAATAGTCCATTCTGTACTGCATGCAATGCTCATTGCAAGAAGTTCAATAGAAGAGGACATTTAGCCAGAGTTTGTAAGGATGGAAACAGCTGCCAAGTCAAAGCAGTTAAAGTCGAGAGTGATGAACAACTGAAGTTCATTTTTCAAGTGAAAAGTACATGTGATGGTTCCGTTCCGGATTACCCTAAATGTAAAATATTACTCAATAACAAATCTATAGAAATGTTTGCAGACTTTCCCCCTTTACCTTGCTGAACGTGGAAGATTTCAAGAAATTCTTGGGAGATCAAAGCACAGAAATAAATAAACCAGATATTACACCACAAGGTTACACCAAAGATCCTATTCCCCTGGTGGGCATGTTGGAAGCACAAATAAACTTTAAAGGAAAGTCCACGGGAGGAAAAGTGTATCTGGTGAGTGCAGGATCTAACCTTTTGGGGTGGAAACACCAAAAGGAGCTCGCCATCATACTCAACCCCAATATTAAGGAACAGGTCATCCTAGTGGAAGATGCTGATCTGGGGAAGACTCTTTGTGACGAATTCCCACGTCTATTTGCTGATGAACTGGGACTTTTGAGAAAATACCAACATAAAATAAAGGTCAGACTTGGTGCCAAACCTGTGGTCCATAAAACCAGCCAAGTTCCCCTCCTTTTAAGACAGCCTCTGAAAGTTGTACTAGACAAACTTTGCCATTTAGGGGTCATACAGCCGATTGATTTTTCTGAGTGGCTAGCACCCATTGTTATTGCTTTGAACGCTAACGGGGAAGGCATCCGCCTTTGCATTGACTTATGCTGCCTTAACGAGAATATTTGGGTTGAGAGATTCCCCCTCCCCAATATTAATGAAATGCTGAGCACAATGGGAAAATCCAAATTCTTCTCTGTTATTGATCTATCCATGGCGTACTACCGGGTTGAACTCCACCTGGAGCCCAGTCCTTTGACTGCATTCTCATCCCCATTCGGCACGTATATGTTCAGGAGGATGCCATTCGCCCTTGCTTCAGCTGCCGCAGTTTTCCAAAAAATGATGCAGCAAGTGCTTAAAGCCATTGAGAACAGTATGTGTTTCCAAGACGATGTTTTAGTCTATGGAGCTACTGATGAAGAGCATGACACTGTGTTCAGGAAAGTATGTGCTAGACTATCTGAGGCAGGTTTGACTGTAAAGCGGGACAAGTGCAAGGTAAAAGTAACAGCGGTAGATTACCTTGGACATAAAATCTCACACAAAGGGATCAGGCCTAAACACAGCTTAATTCAAGCAGTGAAAGATGCACGATTCCCCTCAAATAAAGAAGAACTCAAGTCCTTTTCAGGCCTGAGTATATCGCAAAGTTCATTCCATTGTTTTCTGAGAAATTTGAAAGTTTACGGGAACTTTTGAAGGCTAAACAAGAATTTAAGTGGGAGAAAAAACACTGTGAGAGAGTAAACAGATTAAAACAAGAAATCATTGAATCACCTGCTCTTGGCCCCTTTGACCATAAAAAGAAAACTATTTTAAGCACCGATGCCTCGAACAAAGGTCTGGGAGCAACTCTATCACAGAAAGGGGAAGAGGGTGAGACCATCATAGCGTTTGCTTCCCGCACCTTGAGTCAATCAGAACGGAATTATTCCGTAATCGAGAGAGAAGCCCTAGCATGCTACTGGGCCATTAATCATTTAAAAAAAAATCTTTGGGGCACAAAATTCCAGGTCCAAACGGAACATAAACCCTTAACATACATTTGTTTCAGCTAAACAAGTACATTGTGAATCACCTAGAATAGCAAAATGGGTTCTGGGGTTAGAGAATTTTTGCTTTAGGACTGAATACCTGCCGGGACAAGAAAACATGGTGGCAGATTACTTATCTAGGTTACCCCTCACGATTAACCACCAAGAGGATCCGTTGGATGCTCCCATCCTAATCTTCCAACTTCCTTCTATCACCAAGGAGGAATGGCATGAAGGGATGAAGAAAGACTCAAAAATGATTTTTTTTAAACGTAATAATCAATGGTTGGCCAGAGAAATGCTGTGATGTCATGGATGACATGAAGGAGTTTTGGGCGGTAAGACATAAACTAACCATCATTGACGACAAGGTTTATCGCAACATGAAAATAGTCCCACCTGATGCCCTCAGAGATAAAATAATAGACCTTGCCCATGAGGGACACTTGGGCAGAAGTATTACCAAAACAAAAGTCAGGAATAGCTCTTGGTTCCCGAAACTGGACTCAATGGTGGGAGTAAAAGTCAAGGAGTGGATCAGTTGGGCTAGAAGCGACAAAACCAAAATCTTGCGTAAAGTTCCCTTGTCTCCAATAGAAGTACCAGAAGTACCATGGACTAAAATCGCTATGGACATAATTGGTCCCATGGAGGCTTTAGGGCCCCAAAAAAAGGTTTATGTCAGTTCTAGTAGATTACACCTCACACTGGGTAAATGTCAGATTCACTTCTTCCACCACAACCAACAATCTCATCACGTTTCTGAAATCTGTCTTCTAATTCGAAGGGATACCAGCAGTCCTAGTAACAGACAATTGGGTGAAGTTTACCTCTGAAGAAATGAAGACATTTCTTAAGGACTTAAACATCAAGCACAAAAAAAACTGCACTCTACTGTCCCAAAGCTAAGGGCTTAGCAGAAAGGACAAACCGCATGATCAAAGAGCATATCGAACTGGCAATCACCAATGGCTTTAACATAGATGATTCCCTTAGAGATTGCTTATAAGCCCATCACACAGCACCTAACCTCGTCAGCGGAATTTCCCCTTTTGTGGCCCTAAGAGGAAGAGAGCCTGGTACCAAATTGAACCCCCTCTGGCTAGATGGGGGGAAAAACTGTGGCGAACAACAGCAGGGAGAGTCATCAGAAAGTCCAGCAGCATCAAGCCAGTTACAAAAATTGGTATTACCGGAAGCATGGGGGGAAAGAACTTAACCTCAAAGTTAACAACTCAGTCGTGGTAAGAAAACCCACTCATGTACAGGTTGGGCAGAGAAAGTTTTTCACTCCACAAAATGTAAGGAGCTCTGGGAAAAATGTGGTGCAGCTGGAGGATGGACATACTTGGAGTGGGGATAGACTTACTACGACTAACGAGCTGTTCACATATTTCTTTTAATGTATTACTTGTTATATTTCATGGGTAAGGAGATGTATTGTAATCTTCCACTCCACCTTTCCCTTTGGTATCTTCCTCCCACCCTTTCTCCTCCACACCAGTTAGTACGCCCAGGAGTTCATGTTAGAATGTTGGCAATTCGTGATTCTGAGAGTGGATGATCAGAATAAACAGCACTTGCCAATTACTCCAGTCTATGAGTGAATAATGTATGGACCTACAACAAAGAGTAGGAAAAGAACCCGAAGTAGATTAGATAACAGCAGAAGACCAGTGATTGTAGAACAGAAATATATTTTTTTTAAAGAAAAAAGGAATTTGAAGAATAAAAAAAAGAGAACTCTCCAACATCATCATGAAGATGTAATTTCCCTTTCATCGTCATCTTCAGTATCGGGAGCCATCATCAGTAAATAGTCTCAGAGTAGCTGTCGTATGTCTCTTGGTCACGAAGTTGGAGGCTGCAGTGAAGCATGAAGTTCGCTAGTAATATCACAATAGGTCAGATCACGATACCAAGCTGCTTCGGTAGGATAATGTCCATTACTAAATGGGAAGAGGGAGGTTGCCGTATGATGGGGGATTTGTACTCTGGCCAGCAGTTCCTCACCAGGGAGGAGACAGATACGACGTTTGGGTTGGGGAGGGGGCAGGACCTCCAATGTGCGAAAATCTCGGTGGTGGCCCACAAATTGTGCCGGATGTTTCCACAGAAGCTGCCCATATCTGCTACACTACAGGTTCTCTCGACATCGGCGGGGGACGCAGGCTGGTTTCCCACATGTACAGGGAGCTCAGGGAGGACATTACTGATGACCCCCTCCCAATACATGCTAAATGGGACGGGATACTGGACGAACCTTTAGCAGACTTGGAATGGAAGAGGGTGCACAAGGGGGTCAAGCAAATCAGTTTTGAAACCTCAAACGTTGACTAAAAAGCATGTTTTCCTCTTATTTCTGTGATGGAAAGTTCTGGAATCAGCTGGGCGCTACATACTTCCTTCCACCCAGCATTCCACCAAATCTCCTGATAAAAATGGAGCCTCACTGGTGTCTAGTGTGTGCAACAAGAGAAGGGCCCAAAATGAAACATGGACACATCACATTTTCTCCACTCAACACTGACCCTTTTTTACAAAGTGGGTAGTTGTGGATTATGGGCCCTAGCTCAGCCAGCATTTAGGAAAACCTAGCGTACCTGTAAGTTTTTGAAGACTAGACACCTAGGAGAATCCAGGGCGGGGTAACTTGTGTGGCTCTCACCAGGTTTTCTTACGCGGAAGTCTTTGCAAACCTCAAACTGTGATTAAAAACCCACATTTTCCTCAAATTTTGATGACAGGAAACTTGCGGAATCTGTGGGGATTCACACTTTTTTTACCACAAGTCTCATGGTAACAACGGTACCCCACTTATGAAGGTGGGTTAAAAGACAACACACAAAAGACCCTAAAACCCTATGTGTAGAAATCAGCAAAAGGTTTAGCTGCTGTATTTGAGGCTGTGCTGGGCCTACAGCCGTGGAAACCTATCAACCACTGACATTTAAGAAAAGCAGACACCCAGGGAATTCCACGGTGGTGTGCCGTGCATGAATCCAACAAGGTTTTCTTACCCACAATGACCTGGAAACTTCAAACTTTGGCTAAAATCACACATTTTCCATTGCTTTTTGTGCTTGAATCTTCCGGAATCAGGAGGAATCAACAAAATGACTACCACCCAGCATTCCCCAACTTGTACCGATATAAACGCTGTCCCACTTGGGTGGCTGGGCCTAGAATAGAAACTGATCAAGCCATGGTCAACAGGCATTTCACTGCGAGACTTCCGTTGACCATGGTTTGATACTTTCCTGTTGCGGTAACTAGGCAAAAGCCACACAAGTGGGGTAGGGTTTTCATCCGATCAGTGGGGGAATGCATGGTGGTAGGAATTTTGAGGATTCCTCCCGATTAGGAAGTTTCCCATCACAGACACGTAAAGAGATTTGTGATTTTAAGCAACATTTGAGGTTTGCAGGGTACTGTGCAGAAGGAAATGTCATGGGATACATGCGAAGCACACTACCCTTGACTCAGTCAGGTGTCTAGTTTTCAGATATGTGTGGGTTTTGCAGGTTTCCCTAGGTGGCAGCCGATCTGGCCTACAGTTAACACAGCTACCTCCATTGCAAAATCAGGATACTTTTTTGTTTTTAAACAGGAAATCTTGATGTTTTCACATTACGTTTTGGGGGTTTTCCTGTTGTGGACACTAGCCCCACCCATACGAGAAGGGTAGTAATTGTTTTCAATTTATTTTTAAATCAGAACAAGTGGGGCAATACTGGGCAGCAGGAACTTTTTATATCCTGATGTATTCCGCAATTTTACATCACAGAAATGCAATAAAATGTGTGATTTTAGGCAGAGTTCGAGGTATGCAGAACACTGTGGGTAAGAAAACGTCAAGGGATCCAATAATGCAAGGAACAGGAAAAATGGAAAAAGGAGGAACAGATCTACACTGTTTTTTCAAATAAGAGACAATCAATTCTCCTATTTCTTTTTTATTTCAACATCTGTTTTATTTCACCCCCAGAAGGGGATACGCAAAGAAAAAGGTGACACTTACACAGCGGTAAGCCTACAACCCCCAAGGGGCCGGCCGCGACACATAACTCTAAGTGCAATAACTTACTGTGTGTACATGATCTGCAATTTCTTCGGTCTCATACACAGCGTTCTGCCTACAACCCAATCGGGCCGGCCGCGTGAAAGAGCATTGTGTGCAGTCCACCACGCCCAATTGTCACCACGCATAAGGTCTAGCCCTGAGGGTCGGGCAGCAACCAGTGGGCAAAACGTAAACAAACATCGAACCATAGCGGTCCAACATATAACCGGGGGCCTGGAGGAAGGCAACAAAAGAATAGAGACAGTGTCAAGAGAGAGCAGAGAGAAAGGCAGAAAAGAAAAAGTCGGGAAAGGGGGAGAGATAGGACCCGGAGAGGAGCAATCGTCGAGGCACCCTTCAGCAGGTCCATGCCGGGTTCGCGGGCCATTATCTCGGGGGACTACGGGGGGTAAAGGGGATCACAGCATCATCCACTAAACGCAGCGCCCGCGGCTTAGGAGGCATGTTTCTCGCATGTTCACTTTTGCACAGATAAGTCACCAGGGGCTGCCAAACTTTCTCAAAGCGTGTAGTGCGAGACTGTAGTCTTGCTGAAAGCATTTCCATAGTGATGACATGCCAGAGTCTCCCAAACCATGCAGCAAGGGGGGGGGGGCCTCCACCTTTTTCCAGTACAGGGCAATAAGTTGTCTGGCAGCACCCAGCATTTGCAATGATATATTCCATTCACTACGGGTCAGAGCAAGCAAATTGGCAGGTTTGATTCCCAGCAATACTGTACTAGCGGCATCAGGCAAAGGGAACCCCAGAACCCCTCTTATGTGGCTCAGAACCTCCTTCCAAAAGATAGCGATCGGGGGGCAGGTCCACCAGATGTGTAGAAAGTCCCCCGGCACATGATGGCACCTCCAGCAACCGGGAGATGAAGAGGAGAACATTCTGTGCAAGCGCTGTGGTGTGTAATACCATTGTGTCATTACTTTGTACGCGTTTTCTTGCTGCGGTATGCTGCGGTATACTTTGGGGATATCTCCCCACAGGCGAGCCCATTGTGTCGGCGCGATATCGGCACCCAGCGTCGCGTGCCATTTGTGCTGGTACGGCTGCAAGGGGGGAGCCTGAGGGTGTTGCAAAATCCGATATATCTGGGAGATTAGGCCCTTCGTGTCAGTGCAGGAGCGGGCTAGACGCTCGAACGGAGTAAAGGCCCGGGTGGCCCCTGGGTATACCGCATCCGTCAAGGCCCAATGGCGCAATTGGAGAAATTGCAACTCAGCCTCAGGCGGAAGTCGGAATTCCTCTTTACAATGGGCAAAAGATTTAAGGGTGCCCCCATTAAAGAGATCCGTAAGGACTCTGCAGTCGCCTTGCGTCCATTTACAAAAGGCTCTGGTGCGGTAAGCCGGTGGAAACCACGGGTTGTCTTCAATAGGGGTGTGCGGGGAGGGAAAAGTCGTGAGACCTCTCCGTACCGCTATCTTGTCCCACACGTTCAGTACTGTCTTTGTGGGCACCGCCAAATATGCACTCGGGGACCGCCCCGCTTTATGAATCCAAGCCAGATTCCAGATGGTATGGCCCGTAACCGCCCTGTCCATATGGAGCCACCCCTTCTCGCTCCGCCTGGTGCCCCACTCAACCACAAAGCGCAGGTGAGCAGCCCAGTAATAATCCACTAGGTTAGGGCATGCTAGCCCTCCACGATCTCGCGGGGCCATAAGAAGTGCCTGAGAGAAGCGGGGTCTCTTACCACCCCATATAAAGTTAGTGCAGTCTTTTTGCAGGGCTCGGATGTTTGGCAAGGGGATAGGTGTAGGAAGGCACTGAAACAGATAAAGGAGTTTAGGCAGGATAGACATTTTGATTGCGTTTAGCCTTCCCAGCCACGAAGGGATAAGTGGCTTCCAGCGTCTCAGGTCATCAAGGATGGATCTGCGGCAATCAGTCCAGTTGAGTGCCGACCAATCCTCCAGGGAGGGGGTCAGGGATAGGCCGAGGTATCTAATATGGCGATCAGTCCAGCGATAGGGGCATAACTGCTCTAGCGAGGGGACATCGGCCGGAGGGATCGTAAGGTTAAGTACCCACGATTTATCGTGGTTGATTTTCAGACCAGAGGCGCCTTCGAAGGAGCAGAGCGCTGCGTGGAGCACAGGTAAAGACTGTCGGGGCTCCGTAAGGGTAAGGATGAGGTCATCTGCGTAAAGCGCCACTTTATGGACTTGTCCACCCATCGAAATGCCGTGGATGCCCGGGTCTCGCCTGATCAAATCCGCCAGAGGCTCTATCGCCAAGGCGAACAATAAGGGCGAGAGAGGGCAGCCCTGTCTAGTCCCTCTCCCGATGGTGATCGGGTCTGTTAACCTCCCATTCACGCGGATCCTAGCCTTCGGCGCAGCATAAGGCGCCATGATCCTGGCAACCATCTTTGGACCGAGCCCCACCTTACAAAGGACCGTCCGGAGAAATGACCAGTCCACTAGGTCGAACGCTTTCTCAGCGTCCAACGAGAGGAGGCACGCCGGGATACGCCAATGGTGCGCCTTCCCCACCAAATGCGCAATTTTCCGCACATTATCGGCCCCTTGGCGGCCACGAATGAAGCCCACCTGGTCCGGGTCAATGAGGTCAGGCATATGGGGGTCCAATCGCTTAGCCAGCACCTTGGTGTATATTTTAAAGTCGGTATGGAGCAGCGCAATCGGGCGATACGACGAGCAAAGCGTGGGGTCCTTCCGAGGCTTCGGAACTAAGGCTATTTCCGCCATCCCCATGTCCGGGGAAGGGCCCTGACCATCATCAAAAGAGGCAAAGAGCCGAAGGAGGTAGGGACTCAGCTGAGATTGGAACAGGCGATAGAAGGAGAGCGGCAAGCCATCAGGGCCTGGCGTTTTCCCCAGATTCAGTTCTTTAAGAGCCGAAGCTATCTCTTCCAGCGTTATCGGCTCCTCCAGATGTTCAGCCGTAAGGGGGTGCAGCCTCGTCCCGCTATATTGCTCCAAAACTTCTTCCGACAGGGCGGGGGCCGGTGGGTCCACCGTGTAGAGTGAGGCGTAATAATCCCGGAACGCCCCCATCTTGTCCCTTGCCGCCGTCGCTCGAGACCCATCAGGGAGCACCACGTTCGCTATATGGGATCTGGCCGCTTTGACCCTCAGCCGTCTCACCAAGAGTTTCCCAACCTTATCCCCTCCGTCAAAGTGCAACTGCTTCAGAGCCAAAAGAGAGCCCTCAGCCCTGTTCGCACGCAGCAGTCGCAGCCGGCCCCGAAGATTCGCCAGGCGGCACAGTGTCCTCAAGGTGGATCCCTCCTGATCCTGCGTCTCCGCGACCCTCAGGTCCCTCACCAAGCCGTCTTCTACCACCCTCCTCTCTCGTGCCCTCGCGATCGCAAGGGATGTAATGTGGCCCCATATCGTGGCCTTAAAGGCCTCCCAGACCACCAGAAAAGGCGTCTCTGGCAGGTCATTGTACTCAAAATAGGAGGTAATGGCTGTGCGAATGTCCTCAACAGATGCTGCATCTCTAAGGAGGTGCGGTGGCACATACCATTTCCGCTCTCGGGGGGGGGGGGGGGCCGTCCCGCGGATCCCGGAGGAGCAGCTCCACATGTGCATGGTCCGAGATGGATATGTCCGACATCCCAGCATCCACCACATCCTGAAGGAGGTCATGGGACAGGAAGACATGATCGATGCGAGAATAAGAGCGGTGGGCACTCGAATAAAAAGAGTACTCTCTCTTATCCGGGGAGAAGTATCGCCATGCGTCAAACAAGCCTAGGTCGCCAATCTGTTTGCGAAGCGCCAGAGACATCGCCCCCGCCCCGTGAAAGGAGCCCTCACTCCAGTCCATCCTTGGACACCACACCAAATTAAAATCTCCCCCGAGGACGATGGAGGGGCTACCCTGAAGTACCTGATCACGCAAGAGGTCTCGGAGGAAACGATCCTGCGCCAGATTAGGGGCATACACATTGCACAGTGTAAGACGTCGAAGTCCCACCTCAACAGTCACCTTAAGGAAACGGCCATCACCACTTCGGAAGAGCCTATCCTCCCCCCGCCTGATGCCAGCTTTGCACAAAATCGCCACCCTTGCCGTTTTCGTGTCCGCCGCCGCCCAGTATTGGAGAGGGTATCTAGGATGTGCCATGCGCCCAGTGTCAGCCTGAAGAAGGTGGGTCTCTGGCATGAAAACGATGTCTGGGTCATGCCGCATAAGGTAATGCCATATCTGCTTGCGCTTATTGGGCGAGTTAAGGCCCTTAACGTTAAGGGACAGGATCTTTAGGGGTCTATTCACATTACTTGCCATGGCAGGGAACCCTAAGATTCGCAATCAGAGCCATCCCCATCAAGTCACACACCATCCATACACCCCAGACAAGGGTCCCTCCTTTCCCGGCCCCATCCGCCACTCCACCCACCCTCCCAGGTCCCGCACAGAAGGTAAGAGAAAGAAGAAAAGAGAAAAAGAGGAAGAGAGAGATAGTCAAGTATATAAACCAAACATTCATCAGCCGGGTGGGCTGGAAACATGAACCATAGAAGTGCGGCCAACAGGGCCAGAGTTCACTGTCCCCAGGATAGGGCATCCTACATCCTCGGGTTCGAATGTCCTTTGGGATGTCACTCCCCAGGGGGCAGTTCAAGAGGGACATGGCTGTCAGAAAGCACTAGGATGTATGGAGCCCCCACCCTCCCAGGCCCAGCACAGAGGGATCAGGAGCCCATCCGACCCCCCCTCCGCCATTTAACCCATTGTCTGCAGAAGGAGATTTGAGAACAGTACTTCAAGAGGAGTGCAGCAAGTGTGATGCCATCTTCACGGCGTAGGAGGACGCACCTTGGGAGAGCGCTCCTCAGGGTCGGCCTCTGCTTCCTCTAGAGCTCTAATGTGGGCTATAACGTCCTGCCGAGCCTGGCTGTGTGTGGGTACTTCAACAGGCGGTGCGCGTCGCCTCCGTGGCACCATGGTCCAGTCCGGTCCAGTCGGTGTTCTCTTACGGGACGAAGGTCTAGAAGGGCTCTCCGGGGGAGAAGAATTGATATTGAGGAGCCGCGCCGCCTCGTTGTATGATCGCAAAGCTTTGCGCCTACCCTCCCACTGGAAGATGAGCGCGAAGGGATGGCCCCACTGGTATGGAATGTTCATGCTTCACAACTTCTCCGTCACCGGACGGAACGCACGCCTCCGCTTTAGGGTATTGGGCGCCAAGTCCTGGAAAATTTGAATCTTATGGCCCTTGTATTGAAGGTCAGGCTTGTCCCTCGCGCACTTCCAAATCTCCTCCTTCTCTACAAAGAAATGCACCTTGGTGAGAATGTCCGGTAGAAGGCCCGACCTCCCCGCAGGGGCCGCCACTCGATGTGCCCGGTCAAGAGTGGGGGGCGATACATCCTCATCACCCCGTACCTCATGGAGGAGCTGCGCCACGTAGTCCATCACGTCCTTCCCCCTTCGCCGAGCGGCACGCCACGAATACGGAGGTTGTTGCGCCGACCCCGGATCTCCAAGTCTTCCTGCTTGATCTGGAGCTCAATGTTTTGTTCCTCAAGGGCTGTCAAGCGCTGCCACAGATGTTCCTGGTCTTCCGTGCGCTTGTCCATGGTCCTCTCCAGGCTATCCACACGGTCTCCCAGCTCCGTGACCTCCCTCTTAAGCTCGGTAACGCATGAATGTACCTCAGTTCTCAGGGAGCCGATCTCTGCCTTGAGGTCCGACATAAAGGCAGCCATGAACGCCTGTGTGACCGGCGGGGAGTCCGTCGCCCCTCGGGATGGGCCCTCCCCGGCCGTCGGTGCCCCCGCTTTGCCCCACATGGCCGTCACAGTGTTATCCTTAGGGGCCGTCGCTGGATCAGCCCTGGCGCCTCTATTCGTGTGCGTCATCGTCCGTCGTGGTCAGGAGAGGTTGCTGTAGGCCGCTGATCGCCGCTGCAGCTTGGGCCCCCCACTCGAAATAGCACGTAAGAGCAAGGCCAAGAGGGAAGGGGAGGCACACAGGGGTAGCACACTGGCGTGGAGCCCCGAGAGTCAGCCCGCACCCCGGGTACTCAAGGGCCCAAAGTTCCGATCACTCGACCCTTGCAACAGAGGGCCCCAACACCCCCCCTAAAGCAATTCAAGCAGTCCGGGACCCACCGGGCAAAAGTACCTCATGGCAGTTCGAGCCGGCGCAGGGTGATCCTTCCGCTCCAGACCCTCAGTCAGGGGTCAACGCTGTAGGGGTAGCCCTCGCCAACAGTACGCCGCTTGATCAGAGCAGCAGGCACCCCACACCGCCAGGGCACCGTGCACCGCCTCTTCTTGTTCCTCGCCGGCGATGACGAGGGAAGCTCGCTGAGACCTGGTCCGCTCGAGCGCCAGCAGGGGATCGTAGAGGGAAAGACAGCACCAGGACGTTGGTAAGATCGGCAGCACACCGCCGTGCTTCTCCGCCGTGGTAGTCCGCCGTGGCTCTGCACACCCAATGCGCAGGCCGGGAAGATGGCGGGCGCCGTATGCTCCGAAACGTGCCCCGGGGGCACCGCCTACACCAGAGCACCGTCCGGCCCCCGGTCGCAGCTCTGCCCCTTCTTTTCGGAATGCAGCGGAGAACGGGATCGCCCAGAGGTCAGTCCCCGGCCCGGACAGCAAGCCCTGGACCTCCGCTTCAGTGCCTCAAAAAGGCGGGCGCCGATCGCGACAGGCGCTCAAGCCGTCAGGGAGACGCAGCCAGGTTGTTCCCCCCTCAGGTGGGTCCGTGCGTACTCAGTCCGGCCAGTCTCACCTCGCTGTAGGGGCAAAAGAGGGCAGGCAGACGTCCGTCGGCGCCCACCGCGTCTGTCCGGAGCCGGCAGCAAGTCGCCTCCGCAGTGCACCAAGATGGCGGAGAGGCGGGTTCCGTCCGCGTCAAGCCGTCCGCTCGCACAGGGCGTCTCACAGGGCACTTCCGTGGAGTCACTGCTCGTGGAAACCCGACTACAGCCTGCTAGCACTCAGGGGTATTGCGGGGAGAGTCTGGGTACCCCAAAATCCGCCTTGATAGCATACGATTAGGCCAACGGCGGCGGGAGCTCCACAAGAGCACGTCTGCTCACATCGCCGCTCAAGCCACGCCCCTTCTCCTATTTCTTGACCTAGGTCCAATGCTAAATTAATCAAACGTTCTGGACATCATCACTCACACAAGGGGACATGATTACACATTTTATTTTTTGTAATCCACACAAGTTATTTTTATCTCATTTCTTATTCTCTTTTTTTCTTCAAACGAACAGAAAGTTTTACAGGCACTTTATGCACCATACACAAATATATACACACCTATATACACACCTATATACAATGTATACAACCAATCAACAACATAAACACTTTTGACAAAAATCAAAAAAATGACAAAAAGCAAGAAACTTTTTCTTTTTCCACCCTAAAGAAATATTGCAGCAAAAGCCTGAGTGCCCTCCTATTCACTCTAGGGGGTGCACTAGGCGGTAGTCGGACACCACTGGTTCAATGCACATACTTACAGAACCTAAATCAAAAAATGTGTCACAAGTCATTAATTTCTAAAATCAATTCAAAAACAAGGACTCCTCCATATGCAATATTTCTTTAGGGTGGATAAAGAATAAGTTTCTTGCTTTTTGTCATTTTTTTGATTTTTGTCAAAAGTGTTTATGTTGTTGATTGTTTGTATACATTGTATATAGGTGTGTATATATTTGTGTATGGTGCATAAAGTACCTGTAAAACTTTGTTCGTTTGAAGAAAAAAGAGAATGAGAAATGAGATCAAAATAACTTGTGTTGATTACAAAAAATAAAATGTGTAATCATGTCCCCTTGTGTGAGAGATGGTGTCCAGAACGTTTGATTAATTTAGCATTGGACCTAGGTCAAGAAATAGGAGAATTGATTGTCTCTTATTTGAAAAAATAGTGTAGATCTGTTCCTTCTTTTTCCATTTTTCCTGTTCCTTGCATTTGTACTTACCCAGGTAAAGGAGGGTAATTTGGGTAAACCCCTTTCTGCTTTTTGGCTTACATAAGGGATCCAATAATGGCACACCATCTCGAAATTCCCTTGTTTGTCTAGTATTCCGAAATGTGTGGGTCTTGTAGGTTTCTCCAGGTGGTAGCTTACCCAATCCCAAAAAGTATAGCCATTCACCATGACAAGTGGGAAGATACTGGAATTTATCACCACTCTCCTGGCCAATATGGAAAAATACCACCCAAAAGAATCAAATGACCTTTAGCTATGGGATGTTATAGTCTGCAGGAGAACAAAAAGACTGTTTAGGCTTTAGGGGTAAGGGTGAGCCCTGGTGTCAGGATGGGCCGACCCACCTGATTATTTAATATCCAGTGGGCAAACTCCATCTCTGCCCTCCGGGGAGGTCAACAACCTAGTTTATTCCCTCTGTAGTAGGAATATGGCCTAATGTAAGAGTGTGACACCAGTACCCGTTTCTTTTGTCCCAAATGCAAACTGCCTGGTGTCTAGTGTGCTTTCCAACAACCCAGGAGGAAGACTTGGGGCAACCTCCCCATTTGGGACAAACTTTCTATCTGCCTCAAGCGTGGCAGAAAGATGCTATTTCCCCTTCTGGGGCAGGTGATTGGCTCAAGGACTGGGCCCGAGGACCACCTCTCTTTATTTGGTTTGGTGCCATGTTGAAATCCCTCGTGTCTGGTGGTCTTTCTGCTCCCCCCCCCCAAAGGGGCAAATTAGTGGCAAACCCCCGGTCTGCTTTTGGGAAGGCAAAAAGACTGGTTTTCATTTGTTTGGAATGGGGACATGGCCAATGCCAGAGTGCAACGCTCACACCCCTTTCTATGTCCCACATGCAAAATCCCTGGTCCCTGGGGGAGGAGGGAGTCTGGTGAATGATCAGGGTCTGGTTTCCCGGATCTTTAAGGGTTTCCCCTCCAGTGGTGTGTCCCTCTTGGTATCTGCAGTTGGTTTTACAGACTCTCCAGTATCCTTCTTTTGAGCCTCTGCTGTCTGAGAGTTTAAGCCTTTTGACTTTGAAGGTCTGTTTCATGGTGGCAATTAGATCTACTCGCCAGTTGGGTGAGCTGGGTTCTTTGTCTTGTCCGCCTCCTTTCTTTCGAGTGTTTGACTACAGGATTGTTTGTCGGTTGGGCCCTGGCTTTGAGCCCAAGGTGAATTCTCGGTTTTATCTGGATTCTTTGGGTGTTTTCCCTTATCCTCAGGCCCCTGAAGAGGTTGCCCTTCATTGCCTAGATGTGCATAGGGCAGTCTTGGTTTACTTGGATCACGTAAAGATGTTCAGGGGGTCATCTGCATTGTTTTTTAACTTTGGTCTGGCTTGAAAGGGGGATAAACCTTCTACTCAGACCTTCAGCAGGGAGATTCAAGTTTGTGATCTTGCTCGCCTATAAGCAGTTTGGGTTGTCCTCTCCTCTGGGGATCCAGAGGTCTACTAGGGACATGGCCGCTTCTGTAGCAGAACTCCAGCGTGCTTCTTTACAAGAGATCTGTCAGGTGGGAACTTGGGCAGTGCCATCTACTTTTGTGCCCCATTATCTGGTGCTTCAGGGGCCAGAGGAGCCGATTTGCCGGGTTCCAGGGTCCTGTCTTCTGTTTTGTGACCTGCTTTTTTCCTACGGATTAAAACTGTTTGCATTTCTGTACAGTTGTTGAGGTCCTTTTTGGTGGCTTTGGTACATCTCACTGTGACTGATTATGGTGAGAGGTGTGGGGGCAATGCTGCGATTACTTACCAGTAACAGCATGACTGAGTCCTTCTCTAAACAGGATGAATCAGGACCTCCTTCCTGCCATTTCAGCTAGTCCAACTGTGTGGTGCTTGGGCTTAGTACAGAACAGGAAGTAAGGGGGGCTTTTATTCATTGGGAAAGGATTGTGCATTGAGGCACAGAGGCCAACAACTCAAAGTAATGTTATTACTGGTAAGTAATCGCAGCATTATTTTTAGATAGTGCCTTTAGGCAATTTGTGTTCTGTGAGAACTTCCTGCTTATGTGAGATGCTCACATGTGGCAGAATCTTTCATGGATTTGGCCTTGGGCACCTTATTGACATCATCAGATAAACCAGTCAAACATGTCTACTCTAATTACCCTTGCTTCTAGGAAGAGGGCTACCCTGGGGCAATCAAATTGGAAGCTGCTGTCAAGATATATATTCTTGTTGCAGGTATCAGGTTGTTTTTTTATTAGAATGTTATCATTTTGTCCTTACGAAGAATGAAAGGAATCATCGCTTGACAGGATATTAGCAGAGAAGACAGGCATGGCTGTGTTTTTCTCAGTTGATCATGCACTATACACTCCCTAGGGCAATGGAGATCATCTGTCTAGTAATTACACAGTTTAATATTAGTAACAAAACAATATGGAACAGAGTAATGCATGTGAGATGTTATCAGCCTGAACTCTACACGTTTAACCAGCTGTCGTTTTGAATGAATTGCTTGCTGAAGAAACGCAGGTTGATGTCTTAGAAAGAGCCTGTTTGCATGAACTTAGCTATCTGTGGTCAATGCGCATGGCACTGTCTGGATGTAAAAATAAACTTGACATCTTCACAATTCTACAAGTCCTGCATAGTGTTGTTTAAGTTTTGAACCACATCGGTGCACACAAAGACGTCACACTGGCTTGTGTCGCTTCCATTCCTGGCAGCATCTCGGTGTTCAAATTTGTGACACAAGTAGGAAGTGGTGATAGCCAACTAACATTCAAAAAATTCTTTTTCAGAGTTGGATGTTTTTAATAACTGTATTGTAGCACATATTTTGCTCAGTGCTGCAATTGAACTTTTATTTCTTGTTAAAATGGTTTTGTGAAATACCTATAAATGAATTTCACAAAACCTATTACATGTCTTGGCCTTTCAATATTTGACGTTTCATTGTTATACATAATTTATCTTTAAACAAGATGACATTGTCGAATGTGAAATAAATGTCTCTTTGCCCAGTTTGTAAGTACTGCATTTTGTAATACAATATCCTTAAAAATAAGTCGCTCCACAGCCTTGCCGAACTAAGGGTGAAAGTTGCTAAATTTTAAAATGTCTTCAAGATTAAAAATACAATATTTTGTCTTACAGTAAACAAATGAAGCATTATTTGGCTAACATTTATTGGGTGAGGCCCCAAAACAATACCAAACGTAGTTAAGCTCACTATATGTTAAGGTTTGTAAATTAGTTATGTGGTTAAGGGAGCATGTGGCCCTTTTACTAAAATTCAAAAGAGAAAAATAAGAGAATACTTTTGTCTCAAATGAATTTTAGGTCGAGCCTACCAGACAGTGAAAGCTGTCTGGTTGCAACAGACACATTGTGGGCTTACAGCCCACCAATTGAATACTAGGGCTGGTTTTACTGTCACTCTCATTTGCCTCCTTTTTAGGTCGAGGGACCGTCGCACTGCGTAGCAGTGGGGGAGTCCGAAGATTTTACGTTTTTGAGTAAGGGGGGCTTGAACCCGCTCCTCTTCTCCATTGGCTGGCTTCCTAAACGGAGGCCAGCCATTGAAGGAGAGGGGCGTCACTCAGTTCAAGCCCCGTCTTTTTCGGATTCGGGGCGTGTTTTTTTGCTTTCTTTCTATCTGTGACGTCATCCATCACTCAGAACGCAAAAACACGCCCCCGAATCCGAAAATGGCGGTGCTTTTCTTATGCCATTTTGCGCCGACCGTCGCCTAAGACGAGAAATGTGTCTATCCCGTGCTTGCCTCTGTGCCAGGCCGGCTCGGCGCCTGCCAGCAGCCCTCGCCACCTTCGGCCTCACACGCGCCTCTTCTCAATCCTCGTCATGCTCCCTTAAAATGATTCATATTTCAAAATGACCAGCACCAATGCCCGTGGTGATTTACAAACCCCAGGCGATAAACTTCAGTCTGGCGAGTGGCGTGCGCGTCCCTCTCCGAGGCTCTTCTTTCTGTGAGGCCGCGGAGCTACGCCTCTGTACCTCGCGTGCTGTGAGGCTGCAGTGCAGAGATCTACCAGCAGCTGCACAGCAGGGAGTGTGCCAAGAAGGCTTCAGTGCTCACCCGGTAGCAGCACTACATGCATGCATGCAGCAAACTCTTGGTGTAGGTCGAGACATACACTACAGTTTTCAATCAATTTACATTCTGGAGGAGAACACTAACGATCCCCTGCAAGAGAGCCATTGCAGGCGCACTGGCTGCAGGAGGGCCCTGAATCCGGATTCGCATGGCGGGAGGCTGTGTGCAATAGGGTGCTGTGCACTCGCCCAAGCAGGATGCCCGAGGGATTGCAGTCATGCCCACGGCCCAGGACCGGCTGGCCTGCGACCCGCACAACACGCGCTTCCCCGTGCCTGCCCACGCCCGGAGCTGGGTGGCACTCATCCCTAAGGGCAACTGCTCGTACCGGGACAAGATCTGGCACGCAGCCCTGCACAACGCGTCTGCCGTGGTCATCTTCAACGTCGGCTCTGCCAACGCCAACGAGACCATCACCATGTCCCATCCAGGTGAGAGCTCGCTGCAGTGACGGGAGCCGGGGACATGACGAGTTGTAAGGGGCGTGTGTGTGTGGAGTTTATGCAACGATAAGCCTCTTAGGGACTTAAGACTACCTTGTGGCTTGACCTCATTCACAACAGCCCCGACCTGGACTCACACCCCTGTCGTAATGTGCTCCAGATACACCTCCCCACCTGCCTCCTTCTCGCCCTACTTCCCCACTCACTGAAGGCCACCCTCATTCATACCCCTCACGCCAGTTTTTCTTCAATGTTTACATCTTGATTTACTTCTGGCAATCTTAGCCGATCACTTCCAAATTGGCACCTCTCCCACCATCCCATGCTAGCAACACTTACCCTACAGTATTTCTTCGGCTTGTCACCTTCCCGTAGTCACAACTATGCCTCGACCATACCTCTTTCATACTTATTGATTTATTTATAGTTCAGCTCTTTCCCATCTGCACATTCCCCTCCTGCCACTCACTGCTATTTCATTGTACATAATATAGAGATAACTCTAATCACTAGTATATGCAGTAGACCTTTGTACTCTCTACCATTCCTATGTGACTCTTAGAGTATATCCATTTGTATCTCTTCCTTGAGTGACTCTACTATTTGTACCTTTGCAATATTTCTTTCTGTTTGTATCTCTTCCTTGTGTGACTTTACATCTTGTACATTTGCAATTTTTTCAGTTTGTATCTTTTATGTAACGCATGTAATCCTAAGTCCTTATGTTTTGCAACTGTTCTTCTGTAAAGCGCTCTGACACCTTCGGGTAAAGTTTGCGCTATATAAAATCGCATTAAAAAAACTGTACCACCTTGATGGCCGAAAAAGCAGCTCACAGCTGCAACTCTGATACTGGCCCATTGCCCGAGTGCCTGCCCTACTGATCCGACCCTGCTAATTAGGTCCTTGCTGCTCACTACTTACTGGTCACATAGTATAGACCATAAATAGCGAACAGCTGACCCCACCCCAACAACAGAGATCAATGAAGGACATAGATGGACTGCTGTATAGCAGCAAAGAGATATGTTTGTAAGGGAAGAGGATGTCTAAAGACATTTGATAAGACATCAGATATCTGGGGAGTACAGAGAGCCCTTTCAAGACTTCGGAACGGTATAATATAACTTGTGAGTGCCCACATATTAGATGAGAGAGGTGAACTGGTATTGCGTCAACATGCTTCACCTGTACATATATCCAAAATTTGGTCTGGGGTAATTTTGTGACATTACACAGGATGCAAGTCTAAAACTCTAGAGCCTGAATACATTCCTAGAAAATGCATTTAGATGATCTTCTGCATTCATTTTCATCATCATTACGCTGTACTTGTAGAATGGTGTTGATTTGGGGGGCTGATGGAAAAATCTAAATTAAATGTGAATTCCAGGTTTTTACTTTCTGTGATAGAGTAAACATCCTTACCAGATCTTGTGGCCAAACACATGTTACTGTATCCATGATCACACCTTCCGGAGTTAACATTTTTAACACGGACTAATTCAGGCATGGGTAATTCTCTTTAACCTAAGCTCTGTGTGGGTGTAAATGCAATAGGTCATGCATTTGCGAGCGATTAAGCTATTGGCATTGTAAATGACAATGCCATTTATTGAACGATTACGCTATTGGCAATGTAAATGACAATGCCATTTATTTATGATTTAAAAATAAAAAAACACCCCCCCAAAAAAAATTCATGAGCAATGCCAATAGCTCTACCTTTAATAATGCAGAGACCATTGCATTGTAAATGCTTGTTATTTGATGGCTTGCCTTGTCCATCTTGCGTTTATAACTCCCACTGAGCCCAGGCTCTTTTACCATCTCTTTATTTGGCTGGCTTCTATGCTTCCTCGCTCGGTTTTAGGATCCTATTTTTTCTTTTTGTGCAAAGCACTCCATGAGAGTGCATGTGTTTTCCAGCTGTCATCCTTTTGTGCTTCTCTCCCCCTCTCTGTGCTGCTCTCATCCCTGTGCTTCTCCCCCAACCTCTCCATGATGTGCGTGTCACAGTGTGCTTCACCACCACATTGTTTATCGCCAATTCGAATCTAACCTCTCCCAGATCCACAATGCTATCTCTTCCTTGACCATTTCCTTTCCTTCCCTGCGCCCTCCATATTGGTTTACTCCACTTAAGCCCTCCATGTTGTTTCCAGCCCCCGTGCTCATTCCACACCCAATTCCTTCCACCTCCTTTAAAAAACACGAACAAAACACGAACAAACAAAAAAATTGCACATTTGCTTTTCTTTTATCTAGCAAAAATGTTTTTATCTACCAATTCCACTGCAGTCGGTAGATAAAAAGAAAAAAGCGCCTGTGTCCTTAATTAGGTGTGATCATGTGTGGTACATCTGCAAAACCACATGGTTCAGAGGTTTTTTTCTCCCTTAGCCGTGCTGCACAGCCTTGCTAAAGCCCTTGGTAAAACTAATAGTTCCTAAAGTCGAGACTTGGTGGATTTCCCAATACTTGTTTTTAAGTGAACTTGAGTTCATTTTATGGCTGAAACAAGGTGTCTCTGCTCTGTTGTTGCTTCCCGTTGCCTGAGCCTGGTTCAGTGTGTCAATGTCAGAATACAACAAGCATTTGCAATGCAATAGGTCTTGCATAAACGTGAGTTTGAGCTACTGGCATTGTAAATGACAATGCCTTTTATTTATGTTTTGGGTTTTAAAACATAAATAAAAGGCATTATCATTTACAATACTAATAGTTTAAACTCTCGCAAATGCGAGACCTATTGCATTGCAATAAAGGGCCTTCTAGACAGCTTGTTAGATTATAAATATCAGATGAAGAACCGGCCTGCGACATCTTCAAAGTAGTGATAAATAGTGCAGTGAAGATGTGTAAGTGTTGTAAATTACACAGACACAAAGTGTAAAGTGAGAGTTACATATGATCCAACCTAGAAACACTAACAAAGAGCTCCAACACCTTTCGCTCTGTGATTACACTGTTGTGTCTCAGGATGATGAGCGGGGGGGGTACTTCCTGCCCTCTCTGTGATTTGAGAGTGCAGTGTGTCAATGTGTAATGTCATTGCTATCTTTGGCCTAATAAAAAACACTCCAGCTGTAGTAGAACCCTGGCTTCACCTCCTGGTGCAGGGCGGGCTCTGCTTTATGGCAGGCATGGGGGGATGTTCCCGGATGCAGCTCCGACCTCGTACAGTATTTATTTATTCAGCGTTTTCTATAGCGCGAACCAGACCCAGGGTTGGGTGTCAGAGTGCTTTACATTTCAACCACTTCGATATCAGCGGATATCCAATTCTTTCACGTCAAGAACATGTCTGTTCCGCTAACATTGGCATAAATGTATCCATACACAAAATATAATGAGGAATAATAGAAATCATTAGATTACATTTAAGATTATCTTGTCGCACTTAATTTTAAGAGTTGAGGTTAGCCTTTCGAGCTCAGTTAATGACAGTATCTTGATTAGGGAGGTGAACAGTTTCTTTGTTCTGTGCCTAATAGGGTAGTATTCCTGCTCACAATAGTTTATTTGAAAATCTGAGTTAGGATCACTGTGTTGACAGCACATTTCCATAAAGACTTAGATGTCCCTGTTGGTCGTTGTGGGAGAAATTTACCCATCAGAAAGGACTTAGTCTCCTTTTCGAATTGTGGAGCATAGGTGATTCTTCTGATATTCAGTGGGAGCGAATTCCAAATCCTTGGTGCTGCTCTATCGTAAGTTTTTTTCTTACGGAAAAATGCTTGTGTCGTAGAAAATCCTCCGATTCCCTCGAGGGTCTACTGCCTCCGGATAGCGTAATTTTATGGTCTAGGTAATGTGGAGTTTTGTGGTGTATTGCCTTGTGTGTGATACAAGCAATTTTTAGCTCTATTCTTGCTTTTTATGGTAGCAAGTTGAGCGCTGTCAGATGAGGAGTGATATGGTCGTATTTTTTTGTTCCTGTTAGAAGTCTAGTTGCTGCACTGAGGCAAGCTTTTAGGGGTGCCGTTGAGATCTTAGGTAGTCCTGATAGAGTTGTGCATCCATACTCAATTCTTGATATGACCAGGGCCTGGACTGCCATTTTCAGATCACCGAGATCGATGAGTGGCTTCAGTTTTCTGAGGCACTTCAGATGAAAACTAGCGTTTTTAACATTGTGTTGATGTGTGCTTGCATGTTTAGATCTTTATCCAGTTTGATACCAAGGGATTTGGTTGAGTCAACTATAGACGGGGTTCCATTTAGTGCTGTGATCATCCTGGTCCATTCTACAATCTTGGCTTACCTTTTAGGAGGGGAGATCAGAAGGTTCGGTTTTTGGTGAGTTGAGCTTAAGAGGATTGTCAGCTAGCCATTCAAAGGTTTTCTTGAGTGCTTGGTTCATAGTGTTGATCTCTTCCGGAGATAATATCTTCATATACAGCTGGGTGTTGTCAGCACACATGTGAAAGGAAATGTTAGCCTTATGCAGTACTTCAGTTAATGGTTTGATGTATAGGTTAAATAGTGAAGGGGATAGTGTGGATCCTTGTGGAACCCCAATTTGAATACCAGGAATCTTTGCAATCGGTTCTCTAGGAAGGAGTAGAACCATTTCAGTACAGTTAACGATAAGCCCATCCTATTTTCCAGGCGATCTAATAATTTGGGATGGTTTACTGTGTCAATTGTAGACGATAGGTCTAGAAGGATCAGGAGACGGGTTTCATTACGGTCGAGGACTAGCAAAGCATCATCTACTATGTGTAGGATAGCTGTTTCCGTGCTGTTGTTTAGTCTGAACCCTGATTGGCAGTCATTTAGTAGTTCAAATTCAGTAATGTGTTGACTTAATTGATTGTGCGCACATTTTTCTAGTACTTTGGCTAGTAGAGGGATTGGTTGCTAGGGACGAAAGTTGTTAGGGTCTGATGGGTTCTCCGTAGGTTTCTTTAGGAGAGGGACAACCTGGCCTGTTTTTAGGCAGTCCAGAATCGATCCTTGGGCAAGCGATTCATTAATTATCTTAGACCAGTAGGGGATGACCATGTGGTTGCAGGAGGGCCAGCGTAATGATTATTTGGTTTCAGAGATAGTAATATCTTGGTAATGTCATGTTGATCATATAGTTTGAAGGTTGACCAATGGACATTATTTTTGGACATTACATGTGTCGGTAGGGCAGGGTTCCTCCCTTGTTCACTCCTTAAGTTTGAGGCTTTTTCAACATAATTATTGAGTTCTCTCTCCAATGAGCTGGCTTTATCAGTAAAGAATGTTGAAAAATCTTCACAGTTCAGATCTGATTTAGATGTTAATAGGGAAGATTTGGCTAATTTGATCGATTGATCTTTTAGTAGATCGAAGAGTTTCCTCGGTCTGTTCTTTGCGTTTTCAAGTTCATTTCTAAAAAAATATTTTTTTGAGTTAAATATGTTTTTATTGCAGGTTTTTCTGGTCATTCTTAGTTGTTTTAAGTGGGGGGATGACAGAGTTTGACTCCATTTTTGTTCTGTTATTCTGAGTTTACGTCTTTCTCATTAAGTGATCCGTTGAACCATGGATGTTTATCTTTGATCTGTATTCTTTTAAGTTTTAGAGGGGCAATGTCATCAATTAGTTTAGATATCGTACTACTGTAGTGATCTGTAAGCTTGTTGACATCCATTCGTTCAGAAGGGGGTTGGAGTTCTTTCTCGCCTTATATAGTTAGACTCCCCGAGTTCAGATCTCTAGTGTCTCTCACCCAATGTTTGGGTTTGATTTGTTGTAATATTGTTTTCTTTTTTTGGCTGATATTTGGAAGATGATGCAGTGGTGATCGAACCAGTCACAAGGAACGATTGCTTGGATCGCATTTTCTTTGGAGATGATCCAATCTAATGTGGCTCCTTTGGAGTGGGTTGGTAGGGCACATGCTTGTACTAGTGAGTGGCTGGCTAGGAATTCTTTAAGAATGTTTACCTGATTATCTTGGATGTCTTTCCAATGAAGATTGAAGTCTCCTAGAAAAATATAATTTGAGTGAGGTTTTGAGTTAGTTGTAATAATTTCCGTTAGATGGTTAGGTTTTTGCCTGGGGGGTGATAGAATGCGTGTAGTTTGAACACTTGGTTATCTGTGAATCGTGCTGTGAGCCTCAAGTATTCACATGAGTCTATAGGGTCTGCGAGAATTTTAGAGATAGTGATGTTTGATATGTGGATAGAGGCCACTCCTCCTCCCGTTTTGTTTAGCCTATTTAGCCTTACAATGTTATAGTTCGGAGGCACCAGCAGGTCTAGGCATGGGAGGATGATTCAGATAGCCACGTTTCAGTTAGGATAGCCACGTCAGTATCTTAATTCATGATTAGGTCGGCAATGTCAGCGGCATGTTTCATTGCTGAACGGCAGTTGATAAGTAGGCATGAAATATTTTTGGGAGGGTTTTCTAGGTCAGGGTTGGAGTCAGGCCCCTCTGGACTAAGCGTTATTTATTATAGGTTATTAGAGTTTACTTTTCTCTGATTTGTATGCGTTATTCTGTTGAAATTATTTGGGACCACCTGAATCTTCTGGTTTCTTATTTTATCAGGGCGGTTGGAAGTTGTTTCGTAAGAAATTAGTAGGTTTTGCGTTTCAGTGTCCGACAGATATCTAAGGAAGATACATGGCCGGTAAATCCTATTGGAAAGAGGCAGTGGGGTTGTGCTAAGCTTATTGTGGATATTGTGTGCCGATTTTTTACTCTGAATAATTTTGGAAATATAACTTTCTGAGAGCAGTACAGTATTCTTCATGTTCCTAATAGCGTTTTGCATGTCTGTAGCTATCCTATCTGTCTGGGCCATGAGCATTTCTAATTCCTTTCCTGATGGTGGTTTAGTATTTTTGAAACAGGACTGCCGACGCGGCTTGCCAAGTTGGAAGGTTCATCCTCTGGCTGTTTGTATATAGCGTTCGTTCCTTCAGTAATTATTTTTTTGCTCTGAGGGGCAGGTCCTGGGTTGATATCAGTCATGTGATTTGTCGTCCCAGGGCATTGATTGTTGGGTGCTGTGTCCGATAGATCAAGGATTTGTAGGGTTGTTGAGGTATTAGCATCAGATGTGTGAAGATTGGGCTGCTTGTTAGCTTTTATTTGGAGTGCTTCTAAGGTGTTATTGCTGATTGTTTTGCGCATGTCTATTCTTGGGTTATTTGCTATAACATGTGTCTTTTTGTTTTGTCTAGTCCTTAAGGATCTGGAGAGTCGATTCTCCTGATCTGTTCTGCTGTCTCTCTTTTCGATTAACCTCAGCTGAGTATGGATGTAGATGTCTGAGCTGTCGTCTTGTGGGTGAGCTGAGATAGGGATGTTATGGATCAGATCTTTTAGCGTTGCAAAGTAATCATCAAATAACTCAAGATCCTTGTTGGCTGCTTGGATGAGTACAGTGCCATTTTTGTAGAAGGTTATATTTAGTGTGGCCTTTAGATTTTTCTAGGGTTTTATAATCAACTTCGTTCCGTAAGGGATGTTTCTTGATTCTTTGGTATTTAGCAGATTCGAAATTGCGGTACGCCATTTAGCTAGTAATCTGGTGTAGAAAATGAAATCGTTAATAATCAATCCGTTTTTTGAGTTAGAGGAGGTGTCTAAGATAAGTGCTTCAGGGTTTTCCCTGAGCAGGTTGTATTTAAAAGGTTTTGGAAGCATTTTTAGATAGATTTGAGGGGTAGGCTATCGCTTGGGCGTTATTACCTGCGGGAAGTGGATTTTCTCCTATCATTTTGTAAATGGTGCATATAGCTCCTCTTGAGGAGCCTCCTCCGCTATATAGACGAGTTTATGTTTTGGTGCAAAAGGTACTCTCATAATTGCCGCTGAGAGTACCCTGTAGAGAGTGAAGTTATCTATTCCCTAGTGCACTCTCTTTACATTTACCCATTTTAAGGTCTATTCTTTCTTTTAGAGAGTTCTGTGCCCCTGTTATTAATAGTGAGCGAGAGGCGCTCTGGTGGTGGTATTGGTATTAGTGGTGGTGGTATTGGTATTAGTGGTGGTGGTACGGGTATTGGTGGTGGTAATGTTATTGGTGGTATTGGTGGTGCTGGTATTGGTGGTGGTGCTGGTATTGGTGGTGGTATTGGTATTAGTGGTGGTGGCGGTATTGGTGGGGGTAATGCTATTGATGGTGGTGGAACTGGTATTGGTGGTTGGAACTGGTGGTGGCGTTGGTATTGGTGGTATTAGTGGTGGTGGTATTGTATTAGAGGTGTTGGTGGTAGTGGTATTAGTGGAGTTGGTGGTGGCATTGGTGGTACTGGGCCTGGTATTGGTGGTACTGGTATTGGTGGTGGTACTGGTATTGGTGGTATTAGTGGTGGCGGTACTGGTGGTATTGGCAGTGGTATAGGTGGTGGTATTGTCAGTGGTATGGGTGGTGGTATTGGTGGAGGTGGTATTGGTGGAGGTGGTATTGGGGTGGGGCTGGTATGGTGGTGGTGGTGGTATTGGTGAAGGTGGTGGTATTGGTGAAGGTGGTGGTATTGGTGGTGGTGTTGTTAATTAAACAGGCTTTTGAAAACAACCCGTCAGGTGGTTTTAGTACAGATGACGTGTAACACAGATGTGATGTCAGCTTCAGCCCATTAACACAGGATTATGTGCTACCTGGAATTCACATGACTTAATTTGCTAATCATTTCTAAATCCATTTTACTTGGGGAGTTGAAACAGACACGAGATAACGCTGGGTTAATGTGATTGAAAGCAGGCGGCCGTGCTGCTTAAAAAAACACAAGCTGTTTCAGCTAAGGAAGCGCATGTCCAGCCTGTAGTAAGAGAAACTCAAAGTAAATAGTGCTTACATACTAAGTAGCGGGTCCCGTGTAACAACTGAAGTAAAAGGGCCAGTGGCAAGGGAGGGTACAAATGAAGACATGGCCGTACTAAGGAGGGACTAACAAGCCAATTAATGAATCCGACGGCAGCTTTCATGAAAGACAATAACACAAGCCAATGAAAATTATGGGAGGAGAGTGGGCGTGGCTTCTCTCCCATACTCTACTACAGCAGTCTCGCAGAGCAAGCAGTGCATGCGCGCTGCCGCTAGGCTCAACCTAAAAAAGCATCGTTCTTATCACGAATCACTATGTTATCATTCTACACCGAAGATAAAACTGTTCTAGGTTTGGCACAAAGTAGTGGAAGATCCTTTGTTTTATTCAGCACACACCCATTTCAGCTCAGTGCGAAAGAGATTATTCAACACCCACTTTCAAAGCCACCGTCACTCTAACACAAAGCCTTGGGTACAAAAATACAGACTCTGGCTGGTGTGGTAATTTCCACATTCCCCTTTGATGTCTACAGGTCTGGATGTCTGCATGCACAACTCTCCTCTTCTTTCCAATTTTATTAAGCACATTTTGAAAGAGACCGATCATTGCTACGAATTAGCAAACTTCTGAAAATGTGCAGGGCCCTCATTACGTAACACAACAGGTAAAAGCACTGCTTTAAAATCATCCAAATACCAAAATTCTGACACTCCAAACACACCGATACCCATATACACAACCACACTGACACACACACACACAGTTTCTCTCTCTCTTAACCTCTTCTGCGCTGTGCGAATTTTCGCGCTGTGCCGGCGTTTTGATGAGTGGACAGGGTTCTGACAGCGCCCGGCCGTCCGCCGCACACGCCCACCATGACACAAGGGGTTAAACACCCACACACACCTGCTGTCGGTCTTGTTTGAATTTATTTATGTACTGTGCATTTAATGTGTATGGAGGAGTGACCCTGTTTGTGCAAGTCATTTGTGTCTCTGGTTGCCTTAGTTAATTCCCACATGTAATCTAAAACATAAAAATATTCAGAGATGCAAATGTTACCAAAGAAACATTACGCTGACATGCAGGGTGCAGAGCAGCCATACTCTACTGCCCAAAATCCACAGCTTTTAATTTTTTAGTCATGTCCTAAAGAATGTACTTGAAACTGTGCACTTAGGAAATGTTATCACTTGTACCAATTAACTGTAAGAGGGGATTTTGGAGTCCGTGCCTGTAAAATGTGAATCCTTCCTCTCTATAAAAGGAATAAACAGATGGGTGCACAAGTAGAGACTTAAGGGGGGTACCCAGGAAGGCAGCGAAACAGATCTTGATAAGCAGCGTAATATGCTCATGTGCAGCTACAGTTCAATGAACAACACACATTCGCTTAATCAAGAAAAATACAGGAACACAATCCCCTCGCCACATCATCACAATATGAATTAGACGCCAGTCTGTAATGAAACCCTATAAATCAATCAAAGGACTGCTTAAAGTAATGCAAGCACGTACCAATGGCAGAGAGTGTGATATACAAATTATGTTATCGTCTTGATGCCTTTGGGCTAAGTTCGCGCTTTAAAAGTTTTATATTCATTCATCGTAACTTGTGTTTTCATTTGACGAATGACGGAGGGATTTTATTTGCGCATACAAGCAACTATTCATTCAAGGAGTGATTCAAGCACTTGAGAACGCCAAGATAAACAGGCGCACATTTCTTCATGCCAAAATTTAGTCGATTGGGCAGGAAAGCAGACCGTACCAAATGAGCATTTTCTCTACCGTCCTATCCAAAAATGCCTCACCCTCATTGTTGATCTTTCATTTCTCTAACTCCTTGGACTGTTACACATAACAAATACTTTGCAGCGCCAAAAGGAGACACACATTAAGAAAAATACCAATCTCCCAGGCTCACATTGCTTTTTCCACCCCAGAAAAAGTCACTTTCTGTACCAGGCATTTCTAAAAACCAAAACACAAGTCATGAAAATTTTAAGATCCCGGTTGTCCCAATCTTATCTGCTCCTAAATCAAGTTTCGGTGGCTACATTAGCAACAAAGCACTGCACCACTCCGTGATGCGGAGCACCCTTAATGAGTGTGCCGGGTGCAGACAAGACAGTGGATTCCATTACAATAAAAGTGCTGTTGTGAGCACAGACGTGATCCTGCATTGGAACCAGCACATTAACGAGCGGCGCATTCTGGATGTGTTGAAGTTTAAGACATTTTTTGGCAGTGCCTAGGTATAGTATATTGCTGTATTTTGAGATATGACTAGAGCATGTACAAGAGTTTTTCGGGCCAGGAGAGGGAGTAGGCCTAGGATTTTTCTTAGGACTTTCAGAGTCCAGAAGCATTTTCCAGCTACCTTCCTGATTTGATTCTCAAAAGAAAGTTTTGGATCAAACCAGACCCCAAGATTTTTGGTTTCTTCTTGGAGGTAGGGGATGGCCCCAAGATCTGGGGCCTCCAAGCCGAAGACCAGATTGAGGGGGCTTTCCCCACGATCAATACTTCAGTCTTATTGCCGTTCAACTTAAGGCAATTGTTGGACATCCATGAGGCCAGCTCACCTAAACAAGAGGAGAACTGATTGGCTGCCGTCTCTGTGTCTGAGATAAGGCGACGATCAGTTGTGTATTATCCGCATAAGGTACTATGGCATTACAGAAGTGACCACAGATGCTAGTTTGGCTCCTTCCATAATACATATTCCACGGGTGCTAAGTGTGTAACAGGAGTCACAAACACAGTCTTTTCATACCTTAGATTACTCTGTGATTGATGCAACTTCCATCACCGTCAACTAGGCAAGGCAGCTACTATCCCTGGTACAGCTCCTGTCGCTCTTTTTTAAAGGGTCATAAAGGCAGCAGCAAAACCAGAAAGTAAACAGAGCTAAAGAGTCCGTTTTTTTTCTTTTTACTCTCCATACACTGCCCTTCCTTTAGCCTCCTCAGCAGCAAAAAAGAAGTTGTGTAGAGGAAAAGGTTCAAACCTGTGATGTCACTGGGATCAAATGGTGCGTGGGGTCACTTCTACCACCTTGGCATTTTGGTTGACACCTTTGTAAATTGAAAAGTAAGTACGCAGCAGGAGAACAACTTTAAAAACCAGAGCTGCTTCACCAGGATTAATTCCATTAAAGTTAAGGTTGGCTACCTAGTTCTTAAAAGAGATATACCTGTCTCTGGGACTCATACAGGATGCGGTCCATGGTGTTCAGCAGCGTCATAGTCTTGTAGAACTTCACCACCTTTTCTTTAGGAAGCTGTGGAAAGTCAGAATAGAATGGATTTTAAAAAACAACAACGAAAAGTGTGAGATAAGCATTTATGTAGGTAAACACTCACATCCAGACAAACGTACAAATGCTGCTTCCTGGGCTCACCTTGCAAATTTAGATAGGCTGTCTTTAGTAGGAGAAACACACAAACACACATTCCTGCCCTCACCTTGCAAATTGAGATAGGCAGCCTTCAGTAAGTCAGCGGTGGAAACAAGATTTTTTTCACTCAATGGAATATGTATCTTCTACTTGCACAGATGCAAACTGAGAAGGACATAACTCGAATAATTTTGCCAAAATTGTTTGGGGTGGGAGTTCTAGAGCTCAGAAAAAGTCTATTCTTTACAAGGAGGATTGCATTTGGGAGTCTAAGGGGACACAATATTTTTGTTTGGGGAAAAAATCTCAACTGTACTTCACATAACCATTCTTCAAATAGATATGTTAACAAGTATTTGGCCAGACAAAGAAATCTCCTGAGGCGGAATACCGGGAGCATTGTAGAATTGTATTTTTAAAACTTGTAAACTTTTGTGTTTTTAATTACCTGCACTGAACCCAGGCTTCCATTCTTTAACTTCCCGAACAGCCGATTTCGACGCTGTTACGGGGAATCCTTCCTCTCTGCCACCATCTCCAGCGAGTGAGTTAGCCCCGCCCACTTCGCTGGCCAGGCCCCCCTCCCCCAGGCTAAAAAGGGCGCGCTGAGTACAAGCGCTGCCAGACAAAGAAATCTCCTGAGGCGGAAAGCCGGGAGCATTGTAGAATTGTATTTTTAAAACTTGTAAACTTTTGTGTTTTTAATTACCTGCACTGAACCCAGGCTTCCATTCTTTAACTTCCCGAACAGCCGATTTCGACGCTGTTACGGGGAATCCTTCCTCTCTGCCGCCATCTCCAGCGAGTGAGTTAGCCCCGCCCACTTCGCTGGCCACGCCCCCCTCCCTCCCCCCCACTGCCCCTAACGCTCCTATAAAACCATGTGCATTGGCCAGAAGCGCAGCGGACGGGCGCAGCGGGCGCGACGATTGCGCGCCGAAGGCACGCCTAAGGCAAGCCCGTCCGCGCCCATCCGCGACCGACCGGGGCTGGGGGCATGCTACTCTGCCCAAATCATCACTTACACCTCCTCCCAACTCCGCAGTCTTCATGGTCCGTGGCCTCTGCCTGCCTCTACTTGTTCCTTCATATCTTCACTCAATCTGTCCCCTGTCCCCTCATTTCCCCCCCCCGCTCGTTCCCTCCACTCCCCTCCAGCTTCCCAGAGAGGATACCAGCCCAGGCTCTCTTAGGACCCTCTCGGCCTATTACCTTAATACCCGGTCAGCAGTGGCCCACTCACACGAATTATCGGTGCTGCTGGACCTCCACGCACCTGATTTTCTTTTCCTAACCGAGACTTGGTTTAGTGATGATTCTCTCCCTGCCCTATTGGCCACTCTCCCTGCCCCATACTATGCTCTACGAGCAGACCGTTCTGCTGGTAGGGCTGGGGGTGGCGTAGCGGTCATTACCCGGGCCGACCTCCCCTTCCAACTTCTATCCTTGCCAGATATCGCCACAACAGAGTACCTTGCCATTCGTACTACATCTACCCCCCCCCGTACCTATTTTCTCACTTACCGGCCCCCTCAGTCACCTTTACTTTTTCTCTCTGATTTTCAAGAGGTACTTGCCACACTTACGGTCAATAACTCTTCCATTTTATTATTGGGAGACTTTAACTTCTGGCCTTCAGATCCAGCGGAATGTCCATCCTCTAAACAGTTTTCAGATACACTTCAATCCCTCAATTTTGTGTCACACGTTCATTCTCCCACTCACGTCAAAGGACATATCTTAGACCAGATTTGGTCCTTGAACTGTCCGGTAGACTCCCTGTCCATTCTACCCTGCACTTGGTCTGACCATCATTTGATTTCGTTTACCCTTCCCATCAATCCTACTGTTAGGCCCCCGCTCCCAAAGAATGTTTGGGTCCGCTCATGGAGCCGAGTGGATCCGGAGAATTTATCCGCATTGTTAATTTCTTCCTATCCTACCCTACAAGGCCTATCTACTCTTTCTCAGGCCGCTGCTATCGAACACTGGCTCCTCTCAGGCTGTGATTCCATTGCCCCGCTGAAGCGGGTGACATCAAAGCGGGAGAAGGATGCCAACTTGTGGTTCAGCGAGGATCTTAAGACCACCAAATTAGCGGTACGCCGAGCCGAGCGTGCCTGGAGGAGGAATTATTGCCCCTTACTCAGATCTGAGTTCACCACTCTTCTGGCTCAATACAAGAGGGCCATTCTGGTGGCAAAAACGGCCTACTTCTCCTCTAAGATTCTTACAGCTGAGAATCGGCCGAGGGAAATCTTCTCGATAGTCCACAATTTGGCATTCTCCGATAGGACATCTCTTAAGCCCTCCCCTTCCCAGGACCTCTGTCACTCCCTAAATAATTTTTTTATTGAGAAGATTGCTACTATTAAAGCCAACATTCCCTCACCCTCCCCGACTTTTGTTGACCCTCAGTGTCCTCCACCTAAGGGACAACTCGATGTCCTTCCCCCCCTGACTAAGGAATCCTTGACCTCGATAATCCCCTTGGTCAAATCTGGCTCCCCACTGGATACTTGCCCCGCGCACATCCTTCGCCATATTTATACAACTTGTCCAGATCCCCCTCTTCACTTCCTTAACAGTTCTCTTTCCCAGGGAGTTGTAGCCAATTCACTGAAAACAGCTGTTATTGTTCCCATCTTAAAAAAGCCTGGCGCAGACCCTTCGGTCTCCGCCAATTATCGCCCCATCTCTCTCCTACCATTTTTGGCTAAGGTGCTCGAACGCCATGTTACCAAGTCTTTGAGCACCTATGTGGAGGAGTATGGGGTTCTGGCTCCCCGCCAGGCCGGCTTCCGCCCCGCACACTCTACGGAGTCCGTAGTACTTTCGGTCCTTGACAACCTCAGGGAGGGAATGGATACCAACCAGGCCCAGGCTTTGGTCCTCCTCGATCTCTCAGCCGCCTTTGACACGGTCGACCATACCATCTTACTCTCCCGTGTCAGGGCGGCGGGGATCGGGGGCACCGCCCTGGTATGGTTATCCTCCTTCCTGAGGGACCGCACCCAGGCAGTTTGCCTGGGTGATTTTTCTGCGGACTTCCGCAAAGTTCAGTGCGGGGTCCCCCAGGGTTCCTCCCTCTCACCTCTTTTGTTCAACCTCTATATCGCCCCCCTTATTTTTTCGTTACAGCAAATGGAGGTCAGCGTGTATAATTATGCGGATGACCTCCAACTTGTTTTCAATCTGTCTTCTTCCTCTTCTTCCATCTCAAACTTTCAGTCTATTATGATTTTTATCCGGGACTGGATGAACTACAACCACCTGAAACTTAACCCGGATAAGACCGAGTTGGTGCTGACGGGGGGTTGCTCCAGTCCCTGGTCTCCTCTTTTTTGGCCCCCTTCCCTAGGTTCTCCCCCAGTCCCTTCTACCTCAGTTAAAACTTTAGGTATCAAACTTAATTCCCAGCTCACTCTTCACTCCCAGGTTAGTTCTGTGGTGTCCTCTTCCTTTTTGTCACTACGGACCATCCGCAAGGTATCTCGTTTTTTTTCTTTTGATGCCTTGAAACTGATCATCCTGGCGATGGTTATTTCCCGCCTGGATTATGGCAACGCCTTATATGCAGGTATTCCTGCATATTGTTAAAAGCGCTTGCAGCTGATCCAGAACCAGGCGGCACGGTTGGTGTTCAATCTCCCAAAATCCCACCACGTAACACCCCTTCTTAAATCCTTACACTGGCTCCCTGTCTGTGAACGCGTCCAGTTTAAGCTTGCTTCTATCACCTTTCAAGCACGACTGGGAGCGGCTCCGGCCTTCATCACTTCTGAGATCGTTCCCTATGTTCCAACTAGGGAACTACGATCATCTACCCAATCCCTGCTGTCAGTCTCCCGTTTCCGGAGGAAGAAATGGGGAGGATCAAAGTTCGCGACCCTTGCCCCAGTCCTGTGGAACTCTTTGCCTCTAGAGCTTAGATCTCTAACTCTTTACCCTCAATTCCGGAAAAAACTCAAAGCCCATCTATTTGCTAAATCTTTTAACTAGGTCACTTGTTGCCTTCGCTCTCTCCTTGCTATTTTCTGTTTTCCCCTCTGGGGATTTGTTTGTTGCAGCGCCATGAAACCGCTGGTGAAAGTGCGCTTTTATAAATATTTTAAACTCAAACTCAAAGCTAATAGGTCTTGCCTACGCGAGAGCTATTGGCTTTGTCAATTTCTTTTAGCTGTGTAACTGTTTTTAAACCAAAGACAACATCCTTATTTTACAGTTATTTGATGTGAGCATAGCAGTGTAGTGTTTTGGATCGTTACCAGTAACCTTCAATTACTCTAAGTGGGACTGTTTGCAACTCGCAGCATATCTATAATCAAAAGTGGATCATTGACTTTCCCAGATATTTGTTTTGGCTTCAAATGTGACATAAAGCAACATAAGTTGCTAGCTGCAAAACTGTCCCAAGGGTTTTTGGCTCAGAGAATGAAGCGGGAGATGTGATTATGGGCAGAGCTGTGGACTTTAGAATTGGGAAGTAGGTTCGAGTCTTGGCATTGGCTGAGCATCCTGTGATTCTGGGCACAATACTTAATCTCCCTGTGCATAAAATTTGAACATGAGTTTATGATAAAAACAAAACGGCCACCTCTTAAAATTATTTAAATCAATCGCAACAGTGTGCATGGAAGAGCAACGAAAGCTTATTGGTATGTGAGGCTCAGAAGTTTTATGAAGCTTCTAGAGCCATGTCAAAGGTGGCATGTGCATACAAGCCAACATTTTAGAAGTGGAAAGTGGGAGATTAACAAAATTATAATAAACAAAAAGTTGGGAGAACGTATTTCTCCATCGGCTTCTATTGAGGGCAAAGCAATATCAGGTGAGAGATCGCCAAAATAAAGCTATTTCTGCTTCAAAAATCGGGAGTCTCCCTACTGAATCGCATCTATTGGCATGTATGCATACCAGCTTGGTGGCTTGATGCTGTAATGGGGGTGTGATCGAGCAATTAACAACATGGAATGGCTGGGGATATGTCAGGCATTTACTTCTGCAGTATGGTGTTTACCTTTATCGCATTGTGCCCGTAGTGCAAGTGTATATACATACATTTTAAAGTAAATGGTTTTGCACCACGAGTTAAACACGGTCACACCAGGAGAGAGGCCATGTTATATTGATATAGTCATGCAGTATCACACAAAAACGAAATCTTGGCAATGAAAATGTTAGTCCGCCAAGAGAAGCGCTCCCCCTAAGTTTTGCTAGCTAGAACATGCCGTGGCAACACAACATGCCCTGGACTCAGCAATCAATAGACGATTCAATAGCACCATCAACTGCATGATCTGAACAGTATAATAAACCTTCACAGCAGTTTGCTGTTTGAGAATAAACAATGGTAAACCCCCAAACACACTACATATTAGGTAAGACTGTATTGCAGACTGATAGTACTTATCAAACAATCAATTGAGTATTACTGGTTTAATCGTGCAAATGGCAAATAAGGAAAGCCTGTTACATTGCATTCCTTTAACGAGGGTCAGTATGGCTACTGCAATGTTTAATTCAGTGAAGTGTGCCAGAATTATGCTTTTTTTATCACTGTTGCTCCATGCACATATACCTATACCTATATGTATGCTGCATGCTTACTAATACTCCTGTGGATGGAGGAAAGCTATCCCAGTGGCAAAGTGAGCAAGGGATTCAAGCAAGCCGGGCTGAAGACGGCTGTAATGCCAGAAACCGGTCCTCGGAAGCTTGTTTCCGGTCCAGGGAAGGCATGGCTTGGCAGTTCGGGCTGAACTGTTCCCATGAGGCACAGGGTCAGACTGATTTGCATATAGCCATGTCTGAACTGGGGTGGCAGAGTGGGCTAAAGAACGGTGATGGATTAAACCCAGATCTTTTGACTGGGTGTGAGTGTTTGATTGGTTCGGATGCTCCGTCCATCACCACCCCCTTTTGTACCGCTTTAAGAAAGAAAGGCACATGGAATGCTTATAGAGGTAATCTACGGTTCCATATAGTGCGCACTCTGTAGCGGGGCATTTCAGTGCTTCAGAACACAACTACACTGTTTTCACGCGAGTGGTAAACATAACATTTAAAACATCTGCTCAACTGTTTATTGCGGTGTGCCGAGTGCAGTATCTTGAGTCACAGAATTTTGAGCTGAAGCCAGGATTTCCACCTGGTTCCTTAATTACGATAGCGGCAGCTCTCTTCCATAACTCGGAGATGTAAACTCATTTGCAGAGACGGTCTGCCTTTTCAGCACTACCCTGCAAAATTACAAAGGCAAACGAGCTGGAAGCAAAAGTACGTATATATCTCATGGAACGGGAGGGTGATGAGAACCAATGTTAAGCTGGGACAGATGTGCCAAAACAGTAGCAGCGGTGAAGCTTAAAACAAAGCAATACTTCTGATTGAACTGCCCTAAACCCCATGAACCATGCTCAACTGAGAACTGCTGAAAAGCGGTTCAAATACCAATAAAATACAGCAGGCTGGCAAGATGTGCACTCCCAAGGATGATGCAAAGATAAAGAAGCAAATGAAAACACGAGGACATGTGAAAAGCGCTGTTAATCAAAGAAAAGCATAATCTCCCAAAACATTTTCTTAATGGGACAAGTATACGGCTACAAAGTAATAGTGAGTTGCTTCTTGTGTGGGAGACAGCCCATGGAAAGAAGGGGCAAATAGGAAAGATTAGCCACTTGGAAGCAAGGCTTTTTAAAGGACACTCGAAGAAACAAATGAAAAATAGTGGGAAGGCTGTAAGCCGACAAAGTATATTCAACATATCTCAAAGATAGAGCGAAAGCGTTGCCTAAGCTCGACCTAAAAACAAAGGCTTGAGAGAGTTTTGAAAAGAAGCTCAGGAAATAATCCAGTAGATCAAGCTCTGCCACAGTGCACAATGTGTTTGCAGCAGAAAAAGCTTGTATTCTGTACTCCACACAAAAAACTTGTGAGGACGGACTAAAGTTTTTGTTGCCACAAACATCAAGTTTACCTGAAAACGTATGCCATACCACAAGTATGAACACTCATGACTCAAATCCAGGGCAAAAGGCATATATAGTGTGCAAGGCTCATAAAATTACAGGGCCAGAGAATACGTACTTTCGCCTCCAGCTCCCCCCCGCCATAATTGGACACGGGACCGTGTCCTTTCAGCACCGCCAAATCTCTCAACCCAGTCCTGAAGATAATCCTGATTGAAAGGATCGAAATGTCATCGACTACTCAGCGCAACTGATGGAACATTTTTCTTTGTGGTTCAACTGAAATTGCCGTCAATTTTTCATCTAAAACATTGCAAATCACTGTCTTGAACCTCATATACTCACTGTATATACTTGCTCACTTCCACACCTTGCGCCATTTTCGCTGATTGCACATGGTCACTTGCGTCGCCACTAAAGAACTGCTCAGTCTCCCTTGTTCTTTTAGTGTAATGTATCGCACATACATGTTTAACTGTCCTTCCTAGTGATACCAGTTGAGATACTGTTGCCTTGTTTCACGTACCTACCCAAATCTCAACGTGGTTTATGGGTTATACTCCTGTTGTTAAATATAAGTGCTTTGGATAGAACACTAGTTTCGGGGCTGCAGGATATCTGCCCATCAGCTGCTTTGCAATAAATGCTTTCCATCTTTTACTACACTACTGAGTGCCTGTCGTCAGCTGTTCTCAGTAAATGTTAGCACATTAGTAAGCCACAGAATGTTGGTGCCTATTTCATTTAGCCATATAACACATTTCCTTTTACCTACTGTAAGATGCCTATGCATCACCTACAGGACCTACAATGTATGCCTATCAGATAATATGCCAAAAAAATCTACAGACATTGAAAAAAGATACTATCCACTGATTACAATGGCACAGAATTTCAGTACATTAGTTATTGTGTCACATGACTCTTGTTCATTAGTGATGGTGCAACAGAATGTTCTCCCATTGGTTATGAAGCCACATGACACCAGGATCACAATTCTTATGTGACTGAATGCTTAGCAGTCAGTTGCTATACCATTTAATGCTTGCTCGATTAATGCGCCACAGAAAGCCAGCTCATCAGTTACTGTATTACATAATAAACATCTACCAATTGCTCTACACACAATGCCGTCCATCGGTCACAATAACATGTTGCTGCTTTCCCTGCAGTTACAATGCCACATAAAGCATACACTCCACCTACTGAGCCACACTATTATGAAGTATATAAATGTGCATTGGTTACCCTGCAACCAAATGCCCTTTGGCTCATAAACAATATACCAGATTTGGTGGGAATTAGAAAGTTGAGTGATGCTCATTTGAAAGTAAAGTTTCCAGTGGACATTTGAAGGTACTGTTACAAGTTGGACTCACTCAGGGGTTAAGCAAGTGTGTAGGGCTTGGAATTGCAACAATTTGCATCCTAATAAAATGACATGTGCCATCGATCAACACTGCAGAATACTAGACAATTCTGGGGTGACAGGTACTCATGATCTGACACTTGCACGAGAAGTTGCCAAGTAAGTGGAAAGCATTTGTTCAAAATCAGCTGCATGCTTGAATTAATTTAGGTCTCAAAACAAGCATCAGACCATTCTTCCGTTTCAAATATGGGTTTCAGGTTAAAAAAAAATAACTTTGAGCATAATAAATTGGAAGATGATTTGTTTAGGTACCTGACCTGTAGTGCAGAGGAGATTGTAAGCTGTTCAGCAGCATTAACTATGCCAGGATTTTCACCACATCAGAGATACCTTATCTTGCAACATGTGTTTCACATATTGTATCTCCACTTGGCATTCCCAGGTCAATGATGACACTTATTGCAAAGGCATACATTGAAAATCAAGACAACAAAGTTGTTTGTTCCTCGGAATCCCACAATTGCATCACCCAAACAGCTGTGTACTGTGCTCCCTTTTCCATCAATGATGGGGTACTCTACCTGAGGGTCTTCGTCTGGGTTGATGATCTGCCCCTGGCGGTCCATAACTCTGTAGATGGGAATCCCAGAAATCACGTTGGGCTGAATGAAGTCCAGTTTATCCACAAACTCAGCCGAGGCTCCAGGAAACTGCGGCTTCTCCTCCAGGGATGTGAACTCATTCTGTTGACGGAGACCATGCTGGGATGAAGAGAGGGAACAAAGACAGCGTGAAAAAACATTTCGAAAAGGAGAAAAAAAAGAGCTATTTTCTTGGTGTGATTTGATCCCATTTTCGAACAACAGCTATCTTTGTTGCTGCAAACTACTTAGCAGCATTTCTAGAATTTTCCATCAGACAGCCAAGTAGAATAAAGGCCAAAACAGTAATGTTATGCTTGCCTCATACAGACAGAATAAAAAGAGAAAAGCAGTCCATTAAATAAAATGCTTATAGCGCAATCAGCAGCAGAGCAAGTTTTCCTCAAACATACAGTAACCATGTGACTCACTGTAAACAGCCCACAGTTGCTTTGAAGGATCTAAAATTACCTTATGGACAATGAAGCCTGCCCGGAGGTGTATATTTGATGTCCTGAACACTTGTTTTGTGCTTCATTAATTAAAAGCATTCTGGATTAACAGTTAAAATCACCATGGCAGGGATCATATTCAGACGTCTCTTCGAAAAAACAAAACTTTTTTCGAGACATAGTTTAGATGCTCTTTGCTTCTACAATGTAAAAGCTCTTTGAGCTCCATGTAAGCCCATTTGTCCAGAAGAGCATGACTATATGACAAGTCTCATGATATGATAACTAGCACTTATTTTTCATTTTGAATGCCACAAAATAGAATATTCTCTTGCTGAAGGAGACAATTTAAAGACTGGACCCAAAAAAGTCAACACAATTATTCTGAATGCCCTATAACTTTCAGCACATCAAGAAAATCATCAGGCGGCATAACAATAAAATTAAAAAAAATTAAAAAAAACTCACAACAGAACTAAGAATCTCAGGAACCCCATGTATTCTTGGAAATAAGAATTATGGTGACCAAATTAGGGGACATGGGTAAAATGGAGCAGACGACATGGGTCGAAGTAGCATACCTATTACTCTTGATTTGACCAAAAACATGAAGGAGTTAGAAGCTGTAACTGATCCAGACAACTCAAAAAGAACATAGCAAATAACCCTCATCACATATAGAGCAGGTTTAAGAAGAAGTCTATATAAGATGGTGCTTCAATTAAAAATAACTTGGAGTTGTTCATTAACATCAGTAAAGGACGTAAACATTTTGAGAGCATTCCTAGCGAAGGACCAAGTCCCCCTTTCTTTCCTCACTTTTTAAAAATGTACTATACGTTTCTGCTGAGCTATTTTTTTTATTGGAACGCTCTTCTTCCAGTATATAGTGTAAACAAAGGGTAGGACTGAAACAGATGAGAAGTTTTATTACAAAGTGAAATACATTGATCAAATTTATACGAACACCTTTATTGGCAGAATTATTATGCACTTGCAAGCTTGCTTTTAGATAATTGGAACGTGTTATGTTGTGCAAAGGAGAAAGAAAGGTCATAATGAAGTGGGGTCACGTTTCTGCCATGTAAGACATGATTAGCAATAGATAGTAAATAAAATTTTGAGCTGGATATGTTCAATGGATATGGTTTTGTTTATTAAAGGACCTTTATATGTTCCATAAATTTAGAGTCACTTTTTGTGTGTGAAAATACAAAAATGTCTAAGCAGCAGACAGCATGTACTGCCTAGTTTGTCGTTCGTTGCCGTGTAATTTAGTTGACCTTATTGAATTTATACCTCTAATATTGCATAAATGCAGTGGCCTTGAGAACTGCCTGCAAGTTCATGAGCCAATTATATCATATGCTTACTTGGATGAAGATGAGGATACCCAGTGCCAATGGAATCATGCAATTCGGCAGTCACAGCTTTCTCTGCATAATAATGGTTTTCTCATACTAATGTTACTAAAATACTGCCATGAATGTAGCCGGCCAGAGGAAAGCCCTCTGCAAAGGTTAAATAGTCACTTTTCAGTTGTTGACTTGGCTAGTAAACATAACAAAGAGGAGAAAGGTTGTCACAGGTTGTGTTACCATGTTTGACAAGCAGTGGCAAACCCAAAAGGTCTCGCCTTTTTGATCTATTGGCTTTGCCAATGCTTTTTGATACAGCTGTGCAGAATCCAACCCCCCAAAAAACTTATAATAAAGAGAGGATGTGACTATGTCATTTTGTAGGCACAGGCATGCATGCTGACGCATAGAATGATGAGGCCACCTTTTCCTCTTTTTTAGGTCTCGTCCTTTACCATTCCGAAGGAATGGGAAATGGCGAGAATTCAAGTGCTCGAACTGATTGTCAAACCACCGCTTTTTTCGTGGCGTTTTCTTCGAGTGCACGTACAGGCACGCGCTTTTGGCCCATACACTTTCATGGCCATCTGTTCCTGTTCCTCAATGTCCCTCCCACCCTTCGTTTGATCTTGCTGCGAGTTCAGGCTAATGGCCCTCCCCCTCCCCCAGCACAGAGCGCGCATCGCGGCCACACAGCACATCAAAGGGCTTCTCCCAGCGTGTGCTGTGCGGCTTCTCCTACCCTAATTATGTGGCCGGCCGTACTTGTGTTTCCTGGCCGCTTCCCGGCCGCTCTTGTATTTAATTAGCAGCAGCAGCATTTCTCCTGCGCCAGGCCACATCAAAGGCTCTGTGCCACTTTCACCCACACAGCAACACTTACAGACACGCAACGCCACTCACACCCACGCAAGCCCACTATCATCCACGCAACACCACACTCACCCACGTAACGCCACTCACCCAAGCAACGCCACTCACCCAAGCAACGCCACTCACCCAAGCAACGCCACTCACCCAAGCAACGCCACTCACCTACGCAACCCCACTCACCCACGCAACCCCACTCACCCACGCAACCCCACTCACCCACGCAACCCCACTCACCCACGCAACCCCACTCACCCACGCAACCCCACTCATCCACGCAACCCCACTCATCCACGCAACCCCACTCATCCACGCAACCCCACTCATCCACGCAACCCCACTCATCCACGCAACCCCACTCATCCACGCAACCCCACTCATCCACGCAACCCCACTCATCCACGCAACCCCACTCATCCACGCAACCCCACTCATCCACGCAACCCCACTCATCCACGCAACCCCACTCATCCACGCAACCCCACTCATCCACGCAACCCCACTCATCCACGCAACCCCACTCATCCACGCAACCCCACTCATCCACGCAACCCCACTCATCCACGCAACCCCACTCATCCACGCAACCCCACTCATCCACGCAACCCCACTCATCCACGCAACCCCACTCATCCACGCAACCCCACTCATCCACGCAACCCCACTCATCCACGCAACCCCACTCATCCACGCAACCCCACTCATCCACGCAACCCCACTCATCCACGCAACCCCACTCATCCACGCAACCCCACTCATCCACGCAACCCCACTCATCCACGCAACCCCACTCATCCAAGCAACCCCACTCATCCAAGCAACGCCACTCATCCAAGCAACGCCACTCATCCACGCAACGCCACTCATCCACGCAACGCCACTCATCCACGCAACGCCACTCATCCACGCAACGCCACTCATCCACGCAACGCCACTCATCCACGCAACGCCACTCATCCACGCAACGCCACTCACACGCGCAACGCCACTCACACGCGCAACGCCACTCACACGCGCAACGCCACTCACACGCGCAACGCCACTCACACGCGCAACGCCACTCACACGCGCAACGCCACGCGCAACGCCACGCGGAACGCCACTCACGCGCGCAGCGCCACTCGCGCAGCGCCACTCACGCAGCGCCACTCACGCACGCAGCGCCACTCACGCACGCAGCGCCACTCACACACGCAACGCCACTCACACGCGCAACGCCACTCACACGCGCAACGCCACTCACAACGCCACTCACACGCGCAACGCCACTCACACGCGCAACGCCACTCACACGCGCAACGCCACTCACACGCGCAACGCCACTCACACGCGCAACGCCACTCGCACGCGCAACGCCACTCGCACGCGCAACGCCACTCGCACGCGCAACGCCACTCGCACGCGCAACGCCACTCGCACACGCAACGCCACTCGCACACGCAACGCCACTCGCACACTTAACGCCACTCGCACACTTAACGCCACTCGCACACGCAACGCCCCTCGCACACGCAACGCCCCTCGCACACGCAACGCCCCTCGCACACGCAACGCCCCTCGCACACGCAACGCCACACGCAACGCCACTCGCACACGCAACGCCACTCACACAAGCAACGCCACTCACACAAGCAACGCCACTCACACAAGCAACGCCACTCACACAAGCAACGCCACTCACACACGCAACGCCACTCACACAGGAAACGCCACTCACACAGGCAACGCCACTCACACACGCAACGCCACTCACACACGCAACGCCACTCACACACGCAACACCACTCACACATTGTGGGTGCAGATTGTGGGTGCAGATTCAGAGAAAACTCAGCAGCACCACCACCACCATTGCAATGCAATAGGTCTCGTTTTAACGCAAATTTAAGCTATAGGCCTTGTAAATGGCAAAGCCTTTTATTTATGTTCCAAAAACCAGAACGCAAAAATAAAGGGCATAATCATTTACAATGCTAATAGTTCAGACTCGCGTTATTGCGAGACCTATTGCATTTTCAATGCTTGTTTTTTTCTTCTTACCAATCCAAGATAGCTGGGGGCCACTTGCATTGGTAAGAAAAGTCACTTTACTTTTAGGTCCGGATCGAGCAGCAGCAAATGGCAGGTGTCAGACTATCCAGAAATCTTCAAAATAAATACATTATTTTAAATGAACAGGAGGAGGGGGAGCAACAGAGGAGCGAGTGAGGGCTATGGGTAGGAGGAAAGCAACAGAGAGTGGGCAGGGGACGAAGAAGCAAACAAGGCGCTTGAGTCTGGGACAGAAAAAATACAGTAAAAAGGAAAGCCAGGCAGGGGTAGTGAAACCAATGGGCGAGTCTGGGAGGGGAATGAGGGAGCAACACAGGTGCGCATGGGGAAGGTTCTGTCGGGTATTTAATATAATTTACAGTTGGTTCTGTCGGGTGTTTAATATAATCTACAGTTGGTTCTGTCGGGTGTTTAATATAATCTACAGTTGGTTCTGTCGGGTGGCAGAGAAAGGACAAGCACAAGAAGAGAAATGTAATCCATTGAATAAGAAGCAAGCAAATTACAGCAACAATAAAACCAACCAATGGTAAACAATGGCTCTAAGCCCACTGTAAGTTTCTGTTATGGTTTGTAAGTGGCATTTTTTTCCAACCAGGCTAGACCCAAAAATAATAACATGTGCTGCATAATTTTCCTTTTCCTGCAACACAAATTAGTCAACTCTTCTGCATAATTTGGTCCTTCCTGCTGCACAATGTCAGTGTTCCCGATTATACCTTGGTGTCTAATTTGCCTCGGAGTCTCCTTGCAGGATTCCCAAACGAATCTTTTGGAAGGAGATTAGAACATCTGTTGATCAGACAACTGGCAGAGTATTTTACGTGAACCAATGTATATACTGCTGGTGGACCTTTACTGCATTATACACCTGTCTAATTCTCCCAGTCCTTTAAGCAACCCTGCTTGTGGTACACGAAACTGCCTCACATCAGTGCGCTGAATCCGCTCCTACACAATACATCTGAAGGTAGGGATTGTGGATCATCTCCACCAGTCTGCGCGAGATCTCTCAAAAAAGCCAGTCATAAAGTACCGAAAAGTACAGTGCTGCCATACTAGTAGCTCTTTGGGTGCAATATAAATGCTAATTAATAACACAATACCAACAGACCATCTTCAAAATCTTAGTCTTTAAATAGGAGCTTAAAAAATGATGTTGTATTGAAACACAACACCTGTTTGTTTTGTATTTAATGGAATATTTTTGTAGCGTGGTCCTAGCAAGGCACAATTTTCAAAAGTATTGGTTGTATGTGCAGGGTGCTCTTGCATAGAAGGCATTTACAAAATTCTCAAGATACATAGAGCAGGAGAACAGAGAACCAACATGTCCTCTCCAAGTGCATGATAGCCTAAAAGGTGAAAAAAGTATTAATCAAGTGATTGGTTGTAACAATATCGGGCACTGGGTTATTTTATAGCTTGTGAAAGAACACCAGCTGTTCACCGGAGCCTCAGTCGAGCAAAGGATGTAAAAGTAATGTAAAGGATTGCAAGGTTAAGAACAAAATATAAACGTGCGAATAGCTCAAACTGTTTACCGTGAAAGACAAATATTCTGTTTTAAACAATTCAACATACAACACAGTAAAATGCAAACATTAAAATACAAACGCTACTGAAGCAGTCCTGCCAAGCGTCACGCATCACGTGTGACGCTCACGCATTTCAGTGCGTTGATCCGCATCACCGCACTGAAATGCATTGTCACGCATTTTGCCACCTGCCAGGTGCGTCACCAGCGGCGCCTGTGAATGGGCTCTCTGCTGCTCCCGAGACCGTGTTGCTGGCTGAGCTGTGTTCCTAAATAGTTAACCGGCGATCTGCTCTCAGCTCTGTAGTGGCTGAGAGCGCTACAATGTATCTCTGCTGTGTGCGCTGAAATGCGGCAAGCTGCGGCGCCGACGCGGCGCCAGGCTACAATCAGACTCATCACACTCACTCTTTCACACTAATTGGGTGGGAGGGGCTGCCCTCTCAGCAGTCTGTACTGCTGTCGATCACCTTGGCACCATGGAGGAGGCCGTGATTATGTGCCGGCAGTAGGGCGCTGTCACGTCCGGAGGAGGACAAGGAAGTAGGCAGAAGCGGCGGGAAATCCGAGTGAGCAGCAGGCAGCACGAGAGACAGACTCGAGTTTCATGGCCGCCCGCCGCCGCGCAAGACGCTCAGTAACATTGAGGTGAGCACCGGCTCGGTCCTTGGGCAATGGCAGTGTGCAGGCAGTCGTCTAGTACTGGCAGCACACGCAGGAGAGAGCCGCCAAAATCGATCTTCGGTCCCTGTGCATTGGAGGGCCCCAGTGGGCATGGCCTCACAGAAGCCCATGCAGAAGGCACCTTACACCGAGATGGTGCGCTGTGCGGCCCCATTAAGGTACTGGCTTAGGCACCTCCTTCTATCGCTGTCACCGAGGGAAAGCGACAGGAACCACACACGCAGCGCTATGGGATAGCTGTGAGTACTGGCCCGGTTTTTTGATGGTTTGCTCCAGGTGAGGGGAATAAATAGATTAATTTGCAGCAGGCGGCCGGCTGCGCCGCGCAACACTGCAGCCTGCCCCACCTAACCAGCCTCAGTCTCCGGTCACTTGGATCTGGAGGCGGAGACCTAATCTATCGGCAATTTACAACAGCAGCACAGTGCAAGTACACACCAGGCCCTGCGCAACTTTTGGAGTCGGCAGTGAATGAATGTATTTAGGAATATTTGAGGCATACGGTGCATGCACTCTATATGGTCTGCACCTCGGACATGCCCTGCCGGGCCGCCCGCCCTGGGGCCCAGGAGCTTCGAGTTCGTTCTAAGTAAAACAGATTTTTAAAAAAACCAAAAAACATTTCTAAGCAAGAACGAATTGCTCTGTCAAGGGGTACATTTTGACCATTTGTTAATCAAGTTATGCGTGAATGTGTACACTGTCTTTGGAATGCAGGCTCAGAAAAAAATCATAATTGATTGTCACCATCACATGCTTATTGAACTCGCCGCCTGCCGTGAATTATTTCTGAGCAGCCGGCCTTCTCGGTGTGTTAACTGTTGTGCACTTTTCGGCTGTTATGAAGTATGTGTTCGCTTTCCTGTAAGACAGCATGTTTCATAATTTCATATTTTTTCCCTACGTACGATGTTGCTGTTCGTGGGCATGTGTTTAAAAAAGCTTCATCCTTCTAAGTCATTCTGCTCATCGAGTTAAACACAGTGTTGTACAAATTACGATGAGATAAGTGGTAGAACTTTAAAATATGTACGTTTGAATGCATATATAATATATTGCATACTTTGGTTGTACACACTGCTCAGAGTAAACAGACACAATACCATGCTGTTGAAATTGAAAGGCACTCTGAGCCATCACGACAATGCACAGTATATCGGTCATCCTGCGCCCCAGCCCGGGCCCCCAGTAATTATTGCTATTTATTTATTTATTTCTTTTGAAAGTTTTATATAGCGCGGACAAGATCTTTGCAGATATCAGAGCGCTTTACAAAGAGGGGTACATGAGGGAGCATAATCAGACAGATATATCAATAGATCAAACAGTACATGTAGGTGGCTGCAAAGCCAATCATGTGAGTAATAAGATAACAATACAAATAAGCAAAGGGGTCAAACATGTAGTACAGATCGGTGCATAGTCTTACCAGAGTTCGAGATAATAGTTCAAGTGTATTTAGCCAGGAGGATAGCTTTTACTTCATTTTTAAAGAGTGTAGTGGAAGAGATAAGCCTGGTTTCGGGAGGGAGTGAGTTCCAGATCCTAGGCGCCATTCCTGAGAAGGAGCGCTTATATGTTTTTTCCTTCCGGAATCTTCGAGGTTTCAGCAGAAGATTGTTTGTGCCTCTAGTGTTTCTAGCTCCGCCAGAGATTGTCAGTTTCTGAGCGAGGTAGCCGGGTGAGTTTAGGTGTACCGCATTGTGTGTCATGCAGACTATTTTCAGATGAATTCTGGCTTCAAAAGGCAGCCAATTCAGGGATTTCAAGTCAGGGGTGATATGGGAATGCTTTTTTGATCCAGTGATGAGTCTCGCTGCAGCGTTTAGAGAAGCTCTTAGGGGTGCAGTTGAGGTTAGGGGGAGTCCGCAGAGGGCGATGCTTCCGTATTCAATTCGGGGGATGACTAGTGCTTGTACTGCGGTTTGGAAGTCTTTGGTTGGGAGGAAAGGTTTGAGTTTCCTCAGAGTATTGATCTGAAAGTTTGCTCCCTTTGTTGCCTTGCTGATATGTTGCTGCATGTTGAGATTGGTGTCAAGTGTTATGCCTAAAGATTTTGCTGAGTCCACGATGGTGGGTTGGACATTGAGTGCGGTTAGGTGTTTAAGCCAAATTTGGGTGGTGGAGATCTTCGCTGGAGGTGAGATCAGAAGGAACTCTGTTTTCAGGGCATTGAGTTTGAGATGATTATCGGCAAGCCAGGATTGGGTGCATCTGATCGTTGAGTTCAAGAGCAAAATGTCTTTGGGGGACTGTACTTTGAGATAAAGTTGGGTGTCATCAGCGTACATGTGAAAGTGAACATTGGATGCTTGTAGCAGGGTAGTGAGCGGTTCCATGACTAGGTTGAACAGAGTTGGGGATAGCGAGGATCCTTGGGGGACGCCTAGCGTTACAGGTATTGGCGCGGACATCAGGTTATTGCTCTTGAATTTCTGCGACCTGTTGTGAAGAAAGGAAGTGAACCACTTGAGAAAAGTTCCAGATAAACCCATTCTTGTGTTTAGTAGTTCTAGTAAATTCTCATGTTTAACGGTGTCGAATGCTGAAGAGAGATCAGAAGGATGAGGCGGCAGGTGTCGTTTTGGTCTAGCATTTGAAGTGCGTCGTCAATTATGTGAGTCATAGCAGTTTCTGTACTGTGCCCTGCTCGGAAGCCTGACTGGTGAGGGTTGAGGAGATCAAATTGTTCAATGTGTTTAGTCAATTGTAGTTGTGCGCATTTTTCCAGCAGTTTAGCGAGAGTGGGGATATTGGTAATGGGACGGTAATTGTTGAGGTCAGAGGGGTCGGCTGTAGGTTTCTTTAGTAGAGGTGTGACTTGACCAACTTTGAGGGAGTCAGGTATGCTTCCTTGTTGGAGAGAGCTGTTGATAATTTTGGTCCAGAGCGGGAGAAGCAAAGGGGTAAATTCTTTTACTGCGGTAGCAGGAAGGGGGTCCGTGAGGTGATTGGATGGTTTCAGGGTGCTGAGCAGTTTGCCAATTTCTTTTTCCGAGTATGTGCCAAAGGTTGACCATGTAGCCTTGTTTTTTGGTTCAGTGGGTGCTAGGCACTGGGGTTTTGAGTAGAGGCTTGCGTCAATGAGGAGATCGCTCTTTATGTTGTCAGTTTTTTGGATAAAGAAAGCAGCGAAGTCTTCACAGGAGGGTGCCTCACGCACAGTGTTGACTGGTTGGGGTTGACCCTTGGATTGTGATTTGATTAGCTCAAACAGTTTTCTCAGGCGGTTTTTTGCTTGGTCGAGCTGGCGGCTGAAGAAGTCTGATTTTGAGCTTTTTATTTTCCTGAAGTAGGCGTTTCTCTTTTTCTTCAGATCTTTTAGGTGCATTGCCGAGGGCGCTGATCTCCAGGTACGCTCTGCCATTCGCATGTCTCGTCTATCCTCGTTGAGACTCCCGTCGTACCATGGATTGGAGATTTTAGTAGAGACTCTTTTTAACTGCATAGGTGCAGCCTCATTAATTATTGAGGTCATAGCGTTGAGATAGTGGTCAGTCAGGGTTTGAACGTCCGTAGCGCCAGTCGGAGGGCGTAGGAGATTGCAACTGTTAGGGGGCAAAGAGCCTGGGTTGAGTTTTTTCATGTCTCTTTTCCAGACTTTGGGCTTCGAGAATTGAGCCGGGTTAGCTTTAACTTTTTCATTGATGAAGAATGTGACAATATGATGATCTGACCAGTCACAGAGTTGGATGGACTCGAGTTGGATAGAGTCTTCTTTGGAGATGATCAGGTCGAGTATAGAACCTTTCTCGTGGGTTGGGCTGTTGCATATTTGGGTGAGGTTAAGGGCATTGAGGAAACTTTTAAGACTATTTACCACCGCGTCCTTGCGATCGTTCCAGTGGAGGTTGAAGTCACCAAGGTATATTTGGGTGAGCTGCCGTCCGGCATTGGTTGAGATCATATACATGATTTGTTGGGAAAAGGTGAAGTTGTCCCTGGGTGGGTGGTAAATGCTGTGAAGAGAGCATATCGGTTTGCCCTCACTGAAAATGTCGAGGCAGATGTATTCCCAGGATGTTGGGGATGGTAGGGAGGTGGAATTGACTTTCAGAACAGAGAGGTTGTTCCTGTAGATGCATGCGATTCCACCACCTATTTTGCCTGATCTGTCGAGCCTGATAATGTGGTAGTTGGGCGGAACCAGAATGTCCATTATAGGTGTCGAGGATTCAGATAGCCAGGTTTCAGTCAGGATGATTAGGTCAAGGTCCAACGATAAGACGAGATCAGCAATGGCGGCGGAATGTTGCGAGGCCGATCTGCAGTTGAGGAGAGTGCATTTGAGACGAGGTGGATGGTTCTAGAGAGAGAGGGACTTTTCTAAGGTTATTGGTGATGGAGAATCTGCTGTTTAGTGTGGGGGGGTCTAAGGGGATTTGAGTGTATCGTGGGGATGGTGAGGTGAGGGGTGGTTGTGTGATTTTGGGGGGCTGGGTCATAGGAGCGGAGAAGGGTGAGTGTGTCGAGGTCAGAAGTAGGGTTGTGGGTGCGATGAGGGCGGTTGTTGCGATTGGGAGCTGGCACTGAGGTCAAGTTGGGGGGGAGTTGAGTGAGAGAGTTGCTATGGCCTGGCAACACTAGAACTCAGCATGAACACCTGCCATAAGTCCGGGAGAGGCTGAGCAGGCGGTGTTTAGGGTAGACACGCCTCTCACATTAGCCGAGCAGTGCCAGTTAAGAATTGAGAGCTCTTGGGGGCTCCTCACCATGGTCGTGACTTGGGACAGACTGACTTTGCTACTGTACAGCAGCTGAGTGTATGCAGTGGGCTGAGCCATGAGCCAGTGAGTGTGACACAATAATAATAATAATAATAATAATAATAATAATAATCCACATTTGTAAAGCGCACAATCACCCGTAGGGTCTCTAGGCGCTGGGGGCCGTCGGGAAGATTAAGCAAGCTATTGCCCAGAGTCACATGGTGCTGGGCTAACCTGCCGCCGGAGCCGGGGATCGAACCGTGATCCCCAGATTCAAGCGTCAGTCGCCCTGGCCGCAGCGCCACACCTCTCCCTCCACACAGACAGACTCACAGTGACACTTTTCAAAGACATCGGCAGCTGCATTTGTTTTTATTTTGCCCCACCTCGGTGCAGCAATGTAGTGTTGTAACTTTATTATAGGCAAGGTATTATTAGATTAAGGCTACCCCAGTAACAGTTTACAAAAGCACTAAGTTAGTGCCCTTCCATGTCTGGTGATTTGCAGCAGTTTTAAGATTTTCTTAGTTTCTTGTTGCTCAAATGGGTGTAATCTCTGATATTTATATGTTTTCCTCGCACTTTATTGCTTTATTTTGCTCGGAGGATAGTGTCACTCATAGTGGTTGAAATGTCACTCCTAATTACACTGAAATTATGAAAATGTCACACTTAGCAATCTGAAACCTTGGCAGCTATGCTGAAGGGGCACAAAGAGCACGCGAATACTTAACGCGACCTTCACTAGCAATGACAAAGGAAGCTATTGCACATAAAACAAACAAATTAAAAACACTTTGAAGCAGGATTCTGGCTCAAATGTAAATGACACATGCTTTTAACGAATAAAATGCGGGATAACTTCCGGACTCTTATTGGTAAAAGTGACACGGGTAGTTAACATAAATACTCAAATTAATTTGAGCATGGTATATGGCTAAATCAATTGGAGTCCTGCTGTTTCAAGAATGACCGGTCAGCCTACTTCAGTAGCTCATTTTCTCGTAGTAAAACTATTTGTGCGACGTTACAGAACCTTGGGGCTCCCGCCAGAACACCTGAAACGTGTTAAACTCATCTTTTACAGCTGTACTGCGAGCTAGTCAATGACAACCGCGCAGCCCCCATCTTCCAGGAAGTAAAAGTCCTGCTGCTCTGGAACAGTGCCAAACCTTCACACACCCCTTGAACGGAGCAATAGGAGGCAGGCGGCTTAGCGCGCGCACTAACACGAGGCCGGCTTTGGGTCTGGTTTAACCAGAACTTTAATTGCATCGTATCGCGTTGTAACTGGTCAGTGAGCCATACCCTCTGACTAGGAGCGAAGCGCACGAGGGCCAATTAACCTACATTTCCCAAGATGCGATTACTTTGTGTTGAACATGTTTAATTGTATTCATATTAAAACGATGGCGATTATAAATTTACATTTGACACTAATGTTTTTATAAATAAGCAGACTGTTCTTTCTGAACGTCAAGTGTGGCTAAACCTCTGACAGCTGCTGGACAGAGTTGAAATATCTTCATGTAATCGCAATCAATGACTGGAACTGCATCTATTTAGTGCTTTATGACCCTGAAGAGGCATCGAAGCTCTCGGTGGCCTGGCGCATGCTCCTCTTTACACTTTGGATCGCAGGAGACAGCTCCATGGACTGAATATAAACTCTGGCGGCGCATAAAAAAATATAGGGGCAGATTTACAAGCCCCTTGCGCCTAATTTACGCTGCAGTTGCGTCACTTTTGTGACGCAGTGGCGTCGCAAATCCTGCTCCATGGTGCAGGGGTACTTACAACGTGACGCATCTGGGAGATGCGTCACGTTGTAATGCCCTGCGCCACATGTAGGAGTTCCTGTGCAGGGGGTGGCGTTCCGGCGCAGGAACGCCTCCTAAAAGTGGCTGAGTGAAATCTACAAGATTTCACTCAGTCACTTTTAGGCCCATGCTGCGTCAAAACCCTGCGCCTGCCTGAAGCAGGCGTAAGGATTGACACAGCATTAACTAGATAGGGCCCCCAGAGCATTGCTGGAGCTGGGTCGCGCTTGCGACGCAACTCCAGCAATGCGTCACTTTTACAGCACAGATGCGTCACGCATCTGTGCCGTCCTGCGCCTGACCCAAGACCACCTCTCCTTCAGGAGGAAGCTGAAGACCTGGCTGTTCGAGCAGTAGCGGCACCCCCCCCCCCCCCCCCCCAGCGCCTTGAGACCCTACGGGTATGTAGCGCGCTTTACAAGTGTCATTGATTGATTGATTGATGGTTTTTGCACCATGGTGCGCCGCATTGTAAATGCGGCGCATCCATGATGGCGGAGCTGTGGCGCACAATAACTGGCGCATCTCTGCTGATTTGCAGGGATGCGCCAGTTATTGTAAATATGCCCTATACTATTTTAAGTACCTCATTGCTGAGTGACGTAGGAATGAATGACACACTGACTGCTAATGAGGTTGTCCGAGGAAATCGCCGTTTGGGTCTTCGGTGTTCTAATTAATCAGCTTTTCTGAAAGACCTGTGTTCATGATTCCAAAATGGTAGCTAATATAGTGCATTAGTTAATTAAACACAAACATGTACAATGTGTGCATTTAACATATTTACAAGATTAAATACGCGATGAAAAACAACATTACATTTCCAGTTTTTAAATAATCCGGTAATAAAAGCCAACAATAAATTTTATGATAAAAAACACATTCTCCCTAAAAGAGGCTAGCGGAGGCTTCTATAGGTAATACCCAGTAAGTGTGTGGCACTTGGCCATGGTCCTCCGGCAATGTAGCCCATAAGCTCAAAATCAGGCTGTGGGGCATTGTCGGTCTTGGCACACTCACCTTAAATACCCGTTCATGGCCTATTCGAAGCAAGGAGAACACTATACATAACGTACCAGGTGCATCTGTACAACAACCGCAGCAAGGTGGGGTAGGGGATTAAGACGCCCGTGGAAGCCTACCAAGGCCTTAGTATGCAGCGGGAGGAGGGGGGGGGGGGGGGGGAGAGATTGCCACATCTCTAGCAACCAACCATAAGCCTAAGTGTGTGGTATAGCTAAGCTAAACAATTTACTGTTGAGCCTGCAGTGGCAAACGCTTCTTCTGAGCAGGGTAGGGAATTAAAACCTCTTTACTCTTGACACCTACTTCTAGATGTAACCTTGGAAAGGCAGGATTGAGATACCACTAGAAACTCGCCACTGGCCAAGACATAGGGCATGTCTACACATGGGAGGAAGTGTGCTATTAAGCCTTCGGTGAACAGAACTAGCTTCTAAATGAAATGAGGGTCAGGGTGAAACATTTTGCTCTTGCCTCCCCTCATCACCTTGTACTGGCACTTTGAACCGTGAGTCTCTGTGTTGGATTTACAAGAAGTCTTTAATATATCCATAAACTGTATTAACACGCTGACCTGACAGTGGAACCTTCTAACTAACAGCACCTAACCTACTATCCCTCTACCAGTGTTGGCCCCTCTATACTTGCTGGGGACTGCATGCACACTGAATCGCACCCACCATCACAGTGGTAGTTCCCTTGGGAACCTAACAGTTCAAAACACAAGCACAGGTGCACCACACATCAATTTTAAAGCGAAAGGAACAATTATATAGCCCATATCCAATAAAGGTGTTCTTCAAATGTTCTCTTTTTATTCCATTTCCAGTAGATTAAAAACTGAGTCAAATTTTATGACTTTTAACATAGTACAGCCAACGTGTTTCGTCCTAGTACAGGACTTCTTCAGGGCACTAAATATTTGGTGGGTCAAACACATCCAAAGGCTAGTGAGTCGCAGGCTTCGTTGCTTATAAATAGTTTCCCGTCAAGTATTATATTGTTTCAGAAATATGAACCGTCTATATCAAGAGCACGAAAGGGTGATGGCTAGTAGGAGGATCCCAACATTCGGATGTCGATCACCGCAGTAATGTATTACACCTAGGCTCACATCCAAATCTTGCAGTTTATAATTGGATGGCATCCAGGAGTGCACATTCCTAGTATTAGAACACTTACACCAAGAGTATACAGAATGATCTACAGGTAGGACAAGCAGCTACACCCGGCTAAGATAAGCCTAAACAGTATTAGCCTCTACGATTTACATGAGGCGTCGTACCTAAGGTCACGACAAGACGGAGGAAACATCCAGAAATATTGTATCGTAAATTGGTTATAATATTAAACGAACAGAAGACCAACAGCCGGAATGAGGCTGCCGCAGGCAGGATCCCACAGGGACGTGGCAGCAACGGTAAAGGAACAAGAGTCTTGAATACATCCATAAACTGTACCAGCCAAATATTGAGCATCATAGTCCAGGTGTTTAGTGACTCCATTGCTGATGATCTGCAGGTCCTGATTCCTAAACTCTTGAATTCATTACACAGTAGAGCCCCTCGCTGCGGACCTAAGCAGGGGCAGGTGCAGAGAAAGTGCAGCAGTGTTTCCTTTTTCTGGTGACATAACGGCACATCATATCCCCCCCATTGCCCATCATCTTGCCATTTGGGTTTAAAGTTTATGGTAGATAGCACGTCCAGTCTTATGGACAGTAACTTCTTTCTGACTTTGAGAGCGTAGGCAGCCTCAAAGAGGGCTAGGTCCTTTAGATCGTAATATGTATATAGCACCAGCCACCCATGCTCTCTTTTAGATACTACTCCTTTATCTTCCTCCCGGCACTGTAGTCTAATGGATTTGTTCACTATTCTTTGAAACTACTTTGCTAGAATGTAAGTGCCAGGGCACACCCAGGGCAAGTTTCTCAATGCTGTCCTCCAGATATATTTTTAAGTTGCTCATGTCTCTTGGAAGATTGATTTCAGACTAGGCATAATACACAAGTGACTCTGGCTGCATTCTTCAGTTTGTGGCAGCATTTTATGAATGCCCCGAGCCTGGCGAGTGTTTGCTTTCCAGCGAAAACTCATGCCTGACTTGCGCTGGTGATGCCGACCTTGGAAGACTAACAGGCTGGCATATGATCCACACATTATTTCTCCTCTATACAAGAGGGTTGGTAATAATTTTGCCTGAATTACTGTGGACAGGGGTTACAGATTATGGAGCCAGAGGGATTTCGCTATGTTTGAAAAGGCAAAGTTTAAGGCCAGCGCTTTCCCTTTAATGGCTTCTTTCTGTGGGACGAACGAGGCTGTTGATTCGGTCTTAAACCCAGAGTAAACATAGCTGGATATCTCATCTACTGATGTTCCGTTGAAGAGCCATCTGCTCTTCTTGGAAATTAGATTTTTTGGCGAGATACCCTTGGTTTTCTTTAGGTTGATATCTAACTGATTGTCTGCTGCATATACAGCTATGCAGTGGATCAGCCTTTGAAATCCTACTCTGGTGTTACTAAGAAGCAGCAGGTCGTCTGCATATAGGATATGTGATAGCAGGAGGCGGCCAAGGCTGGGGGCATGGGAGATCAGCTCATCTAAGACAGGTCCGAGATTTACGAACTGAATAAAAGAGGTGCAAGAACGCATACTTGTTTAAGGCAATCGATGTCTTCACCTCCTTCGATAGACGGGTACTGTCTCCCACCTTGATCTTGACCCATGTGTTTGTGTAAAGCAGCCAGATATCCCTCAAAAGGTAGGACGGGATTCCCCGGCGCTGAAAGTTTTCCCACAATTTGTTTATTGGGACACGATCAAACGCCGCTTTAAAATTGACTAAACACAGAAACAGAGGTATACGGGTGTCATTTGTTCTTTTCATGATGATGATTACCGCCATCAAGTTTGAAAGCGCCCCATGGCTCTTTGAAAACCTAGTCTGGTTTAGGGGCCATCTACTTGTTTCAAGTGCCCATGCTGATAGATCTTGGAGTAGTAATGAGGAGAAGTATTTGAGATCATCTATATCCAGCAGTGCAATTAGATGACAGTTGTTAAGCAACAAGGCCGATCCGGATTTAAAAATTGGATGAATGATTGAACCACTCCAGCTGCCTGGAACGACCCCTTCAGCTAGCACAGTGTTAAACATCACAGCCAGAAAACTTGCCCATGCAGATGTATTCTGTTTGAAGAGAGCTTTGGGGATACCATTTGGTGCAGGTGCATAATCAGATTATGAATACTCAATAATCTTAGTTATGTCTGAGGGCAAGTAGTGCAGTGCACCACAAACAATGCTTCTGTCCCAGGAATCTTCCAATGGTGCATCTGAGCAGGTGGACTAATCAAGCTTCCTGCAAAATGTGTCTTCAGGTAGCCTACCTAGGATTCCCCAAAAAAAATTGCAATAAGAGATTCTGAAAGAACAGGTTGGGTTGCCACCATGGGTCAATTTTTTCCCCTCAGGGAAGTTGCAGCGTTTAACACATTATGTCAAAACTTCGATTTTATCTTTTATTATGTGTCCGCTGCAATAGGTTGGTATAGAGCACCAGTAAAAATAAAAGCAATTCACTGACAAAATTCATAATACAAAATAAACATCAGCAACGTCAATAGTGTAGTCCCTTATGTAGCACTAACTTCAGCAAAACAACCATTGGCAATGCCAAGATGTCTGAATTTAAAGGTCCGTTGTATGGTAAAGTGAAATATTACAAGCAAATAGTATTGTAATGAACATGTATTTATGTGGACGAAAAGAACTGTAGAATAATCTTGGTGTAGGTTACAAGTTCCGATGACATTTGTACTGCCAAGCCAGAGCTAAACATCCATGTAGGCTAAAGACGGTCCAACTCCCATCTGTCTGATTGCTAGAGAAAAACTTCATGGTTTATGTAGTTATCTAAGACACGTTAACAGTGTTACAATGTCATGTGCGGGCCCCTGAAATAAAGCTCAGGCAGCTTGCTCAATAAACAAAGTGATCACAACTGTGTGGATGGCAAGCACTTTTTTGTGGAAGCACACAACTTCTGACCAATCAAAACATGTACTCCTGTCTCCCAACATGTGAATGAGCCAAAGCCAGTGCTTTAAATGGGCCGGTACTGAGTATCGGCACTTTTGAATTTTCGGGCCCTCGGTACGGGCACTTCTCATTATCCAGGGAGAGTACCGGTACCCTAATAGATGGCACTGCAGGCTCCGTTTGTTTATATCCTCACACAGGTTAGATGCCGCTCTGCCTCTCAGGAGCTTGTAAGGGCGCCAAGCCTCCTGCAGAGTCGCTGCTGGAGATTCCAGCAGCATCCATGTGAATGGTCTGAGACTGCAGGGGTCTCACTGTGATTAACAGTGCAGGGTCTAGACAGACCCTTCACTGTCATTCAGGTGTTTATCTTTCTGAGGACGATAATTGGCTTAAGTGACTAAAACCCACAGCAAAACTTAGGCTGCAGAGCCAGTACTTTAACTGGAGCTGAACATGCAATTGAAGCGGTTTCCTTTTAAGATCCTGGTAATTGTTTAAAATGTATTTAAACAACTGTCTGGCGATCCATCGGGTGTGAGGGCAGTTGAATGCAGTAATCCTTAAGAAGGGCAGCAACCAGGGAGGGAGGTGAAAGTGTGGGAGATCATCAGAAGATTCTTCGGAGCATATGATTTAAAGAAATATAGGGCGTGACAGGGAGGGGTGAGAGATGCAATGGTGTGATAAGTCATTTTTTAAACCAACAGAACACCCGGCGCATAAGCCTCAGCCTTCTCTCCAATGCCTTTAGATCCTCTTTGCAGCAGGTCTGTGGAATCAAAGTGTGCCGGATTCATGACGAATTTAATAGGAAAAGCATGCCAGCTGCAGCCAAGGAACATTTCTGTAAAGTCATAAATCTGGTGCATTTCTTGACTTTAATTTTCCAGACGGCAAATTTAGGGGATGAGTACAGCATGGAGGGAAGAACAGGAGACTTGTGTGTGTGCCTGTTTTCTGTGAGAGAATCAGGACACTCAGTAGATTTTAGAGGGAATGTGTAGTATGCTTGTGTACCGTACGTCTGCTTGTTTCTGTGTATGTGTGCGCGCGTGCACACTTAAGTGGATCTAGTATTGTGCCAAACACCAACAAATAACTGTATGGCATTAAGAAGCAGCAAATATTACAAAACATGGAACTGTTCACATATCATCCAATTTGGGTTTAATTCGCTCCTCCTCCTTGACGTCACACGCCACCAGGAGAGTCTGTTGCTGCCGATTACAGACCGCGGACCCGAAAACTGTTCCCCGCATCGCACTGCACTGCTTCACTGCTGCCTGAAGCCCGGTACCCGCCCGCCTGTGTCTCCCAGATTGAGAACCTACTACGGAGGGCAGGGGCAGGGGCTGACAGTGCTGTTCCGGCCCGACCCCGGCCTGCCTACCCTGGGTAGAGAAACAGCGTCCGAGGGCAGCCAGGAGTAGTGGGTGCGGGGCTGGGGCTGCTCTGACCTAAAGCCCGGTCCCCAGCACGTCTCTTCCCGAAGCCGGATGACTGGTGTAGAATAGCAGCGGTGGAAGCAGGCGAACGCGGGTGAAGCAAGGGGACGAAAGCAGAGATTGCTGCTTTGATTCCCCGCCTTGGAACCTGGGACCGGATCCTTGGGAACGAATTGGCAGCGGCAGCAGCGGTAAGCCTACACACAGACAAATAGAGGAACGCTGAGCTGTAAAACTGTAAAGCTGCTGCTAATCCCCTTGTGACTGTGTTATTAACTCAGAGAGCATTTCAATAGGCAGCAGACCTTTCCTTTGCTCTTTTGTTTGCCTTCTGGTTCTCCACCTTCCCAACTCTACGCCTCCTTTTCGGGGAGCAGCCGCACTGCCCAGAAACAGCCCGGGGTTCCTTCCAAGTTGCTGTGTTTTTCTCCTTGGACTTGCTGCCATTAAATTACCCCCAGCTCTTCAGCTCTTCAAGCCTACTGCTCGCGGGTCCCGCTTCGTGCAGGGCGGAGTTTCAAAGACACCATCTGCCTGTCATCGGGGAGGTTCGAAACAGCAGGGCTGCGAGCGCGTTACCCGTGCAGGACTACCTGTCCCAGGAGCACGAGTAACCACCCCTAATCGCCACCAGCTGGGGCGCTCTCCCTGCTGGCCCCTCCCTTATCAGCCCCACCAGCCTATTAGCGAGTGATAGGTCCCGCTGCGCGGGAGCGCGCGGGAGGGCGCCGGGAGAAGCCCGGGCAAAGGGCGGGCCATCTGTGGCCGTCCGGGGACGTACGAGGACGGGACGGGCCCCCCCTCTTTCAACTCGCTACGGGGTAAGTCGATAAATTTCACACAATCGTAGAATACCCATCAAATCATCGTTGAATTGAGCCAAATAAAATAAATTCACAAACGCTTATCAGCTAATAAATGGGTTTCAAAAAGTTGCGATCTCGCACTATATTTATGAAAAGAATGGGGACAGAGAACGCGATCCGGAAATCGTCAAATAAAGCTATAAAACCTGGTCGTATAATTCAAACGCCGGCAATCAGCACATATTTCACCACGCTTGTTGCAAAAGATACCCAAGAATCTCATATATTAGGCAAAGATTTATCTCTCAATTCTTCAGCAATTTTTGGGGAAACCGAAAGTGCTTCAACGATACCTAATTCACAATCCAAATTGGGTCATTTGGAGCCCAAGTCAAGCAATAAATCACTTTGTACCCCAAAAGATCCACAAAACCTAGACCAGGAAACATCTACCCTAAAAACCTCAACACCGATAAAAAATAGAGAGAGCTCTATGATACTCGAAGATTCAAATATTAATAAATCTAACTCTGGGATACAAAAGTTGGAACTTGGAACAAGTAAAAATACTTTAGAAAAAACACCTCTCCCAATCACTTCACTAGATCTTTCGCTGGACCCCTTCAATCTCAAACTAAATAATAATATCAATAATACAACCTTACCTATATCAAAAGCACTGTTCTCACTACAAGAGATTTTGGAATCAATTCTTTCTTTTCTGGGAAATATTCTAGAGAACTCAGATCACACTTTGGACGTTCAAATAGGGATACTAAAACATCTAGTTGAAGAAAAAAAGAAAAAAGCCTTCTTCACAATAGAGAAAAATAACACACCATCGAAGACCAACCCTGAGCGAAATGACATACCAAAAGATTATATCAAAGATCAGAAGAAAAGAACACGTGAATTCAGTACACAAACATCAATGATCCAAATACAACAAAACCAGAACATGGATAATTTAAACGATTCAACAACATATTCTTTAAGAAAACTTTTTAAAGAAAAACATCAGCAAAAAATCAGATACTTTGCAATATTTACAAAAACTAAGGAAATAAATAAACTCGCAAATGATTCAGTATTAGATAATCAGGAAATACATGTTATTAATATATCTAATCAAGGAAATGGAGAATCGATAGTTAAAAAGAAACAAGAAAACAACAAAGAAGGAAGGAAAAGAAGGAGGAAAAAACCAGTAAGAAGGATTCAAAAAAAGAAAACTCGCAAACTAAAATTTCGAAAAACAGTTACAATACATACTTTGGAAGAGGATCACGGTGACAACGTAATATCATCTCCAAGCACTGAAAAGTTAGCAAACAGTAAAATCTTTAAAGAAAAGACGCCTCAATTAGATCCTGGAGCTAACGAATACGTCCCACTTAGACTTCCAGAGGAACTTGATCATAGCAACAACAGAAATACTAGTGAAGTCTTAAATAACTACAATCAAAGGGAGGAAGAGTCTCCCTCCAAAATTCTGCAATTTGAGGAACTTTTTCCCACTGATTTAGCTCCACTTAATAGAGGAAGGATAATTCATCTATTACGTCATCTAAGGTCTTTACAAACAATGACTAGTAATGATCTTGATCTAGTAATCTTCCCTAACAAAGATAATATCAAATTGGCAAGGGTATCATTCTGGTCGTCTGTTCTCCCAGGAATTATACTTAAGGAAAAGGAGACACTACATAAGTACGGATACGATGTAGTTGAAAAATTGGAGCTAACGTCCAGTAAAATTCCAATTTGGTATAATGCTCAAATACGTGCACTTTCAAATTCACATGTGAAAGAATACCAGAGAAATCATGACGCGATAGAACATCATGAAAACACGGACTTTGATATACATTCTGTAGGGCAAGAAAAACTAAAAATTTTGGTGGATAAAGGACAAAGGGCAGTCTGGTACCATGCACCTAAAAAACCCGACAATAGTAACAACATAAAATCCTGGGCTTGGGTTTCTGAGACTTTGAATAGAAACAAAATCAAGAGTACTCAACAACAATCTGTTTAGCCCAGGCTTAAAAATTACATCTTGGAATATTGCAGGCAGAATTAAGAACAAATTGCCTACGGCCTTGAGAAATTTGCAAGATATTCTGATCATACAAGAAACGTGGGCAACTGAGTCTATCAATCTCAAAAATTATTATGTATATGAAATACCAGCAACACCTACTAAACGAGGTCATGCTAAAGGTGGTTTGGCCATTTTTCTGAGTGAAGATTATCAGTGGGCTCAGGAAATAGTAGATACTAATCTAGAAAATCTACAGTGTATTAAAATCTTTGTAAAAACACATAACACGGCCCCCCTAAAGGCAATTCTCCTCTTTAACGTATATGCCCCCCCAGGTACAAAACACGATACAGTATTCTTAGAAATCATGGAAAAAATCGTGAATAGAATAGAAAACCATCCCTATTCATCATTCTTAATCACGGGTGATTTCAATAGTAAAATCTCTAATTCAGAAATCAATAAGTGGGCAAAATCATACTTGGAAGAAGGTATGGAAACTAAAATCCCGCAATTTCCTGAAGGCATATTAACCGACAAAAGAGGTAAACTGCTATTATCAACACTGACTAATATGAATGGAGTAATAGTGAATGGTAACATGGAAGGGGATATTCCAGCAAATTTTACCAGGCATGGCAACGGGACTCGATCCATTATTGACTACATCATCTGCAGTATGGATCTGTTAGACACAGTCACGTATTTGCATAACCAGTTTCACCAAGAAAGTGATCACGCATTAATGAACTTAAATACAGATTGGATACCTAAATCCTCTCCAGCCTGTCATATCATCTACTATAAAAGTAAAATAGTGATAAACAGCGATCAGAGACGCATCTTCTGGAATTCTTCGACTCTCAATAAAATTATTTCACTGATCGATCATTCTCAATTTTTATCAAAAATATTTTCTCAATTTTTATCAAAAATATTTTCTGAAAATCCTATTGAAAATTTCGAATTTATTATAAAGGAATTCAAAAATGTAATCCTAAATATGACAACAAAGGATGCAGTAGGTAACAATAAGAAGAAGGATAAAAATATGCGTACTATTAAGAACTCTGAAGTAAAGAAAATGTTAAACAAATGCATACGCTCCCAATATATCAACCCCACACCATATGTGAAGAAGGAAATAAACAAATTGAAAAATCAATTGAGACGAGAGAATCAAAGAAATAAAAAAGCTTTTCAAGACCGCAATTGGGTCGATATCCAGATAGCAGCGAAAAAGTATAATCAGCGCAAATACTGGTATCTAATCGCAAAACTAACTGGTTTAAAAAAGAAACTACAAACAATACCGGTCCCTCCGAACGACTGGGAAATTTTCTTGACAGATCTTTACAAAACAAACTTAATAACACCATCTGAAAGCAGGGAGATTAACACCAAAGGTAAAGACGAACGTCCAATAAATAAAATAACAGCTATATCAGTCGAACTGAATATTCGTAATGCAAGAACAACTGGTGCTTCTGGCCCGGACCAAATCCCGATCAAAGCATTACAAGTTGCCTCGAAGGAATGGAGTCAGCTGCTATGTCCACTATTCAATTATATTTTTGATACCGGCCAAGTACCAAAATCATGGCAGGGAAGCATTATTATCCCCATTCACAAAAAGGGAAGCAAAACCCAAGCAAGCAATTACCGCCAAATAGCGCTCATGGACGCTGTGGGAAAAGTATTTGCAGCAGAATTATTATATCGTCTGAAAGAATGGGCTTTTACGACAGGTCAGATACCTATGTTTCAAGCAGGTTTCAGACCTAAACATTCGGTCACAGACAATATCGCTGTTATCCAGGTCATCCTTGACAAATATGTAACCCAAAAAACTCAGGTCGTGTACGCGGCATTTATAGATTACACTACGGCATTTGATCGGGTAGACCGACCAACACTATGGAGCAAATTGAGGAGGCTTGGAATACACGAACAACTGTTACAATCTATAGTAAGTCTACATACCAATACTTGGTGTCAAGTTCAAATGGGGGGAGAAAAAGGTCATACGAAAAGAATTAAAACCGAAAATGGATTAAAACAAGGGTGCCTTCTAGCCCCGATCCTATTCTCCCTATACTTAAGTGACTTGTGTAATCAACTACAATTAGGCTCCAGCTTACCTCCTAAAATTGCCAATCAATCCATACATGCATTACTTTATGCGGACGACATAGTGTTATTGGATCTCACTCCTTTCGGATTACAAATATCATTGGATATCCTGCACAAATACTCCGAAGAAAACTACCTAGTTCCAAACATTAAAAAAACAAAAGTAATAGCTTTCTCGGGGAGGAAACAAAGCGCCAAATATACTTGGAGTATAGGAGGAGAAAGGATAGAAGAAGTTAATGATTATCCCTACCTTGGCAGGATCCTTTCTAAAAATTTAACAAATACAATACAGTTGAAAAAATTACAAAGGAAATCTGACATACATGCCGTAGCCCTCCAGAGACTCTATACCGCAACAGGGAACAGACATTTCTCCTCATTGATAAACATCTACAGAGTAAAAATACCACCTGTATTATCTTATGCGACGGAGTACATCCCAATAAAACAATGGGCCTTCATGGACCGCAAAGAGGGAAAAATTTTAAGAAAAATCATGAAAGTGTCAGACGCTGTACCTGTTCAAGCATTGAGACTGGAACTATCAGTCACAAGTTCCTATGCTGTAGCAATTGCAAATGTAATTAGGTGGGCCTACAACTTATTACATGCAAAAGAGAATACTTTAAGGTCATTGCTAAAAAAAGAGACTTTTGGGTCTGATGCAAAAAAGCAAATTTTCCTTGACAACATGGTTGAAGCATTTCGTATAGCAAATATCAGTACTAAATTGCTGCTTACTTGGACACCAGCTCAAGTAAAACTGTTCTTAAAATGCTTCACCCCAAAGTTGAGCTATGAAATGGATTCTCGACATTGTAACAAACTACCTACTTATATACCCTTTGCCGAATCCATAGAATACAAACAAAACCGGCCCTATATTGGGTTTACTTTGTCACATGGTGCGAGGAGGGCAATCGCCATGCTTCGATTAGGAATTCTACCCGTTCTATCATATACTTCAGGATGGCGCCAGGGAGGATCTCCTCTATGTACATTGTGCGCAGGGGGCGATCAGACTTTGGAGCATGTTTTATTTGTATGTCCAAACCATAAAGTAATTTTAGCTCGTACTAGATTTCTAGAACCCATCTATCGCTTCTGTAGAATCACAACAGTGAGAGAACTTATATCTCTGTGTAAATATCCCCCGAATGAATTTGTCTGTTATAACCTGTACAAATTTTTTAAATCTTTTTTACCTTTGTACTGATAAAACTGAATCTTTTATATATGTAAAATGTGAAAAAAATGTTGTGGTCCTCAGTTGAGTACCAACACAAATAAAACTTTTTGACTTGACTTGACTTGGGTTTAATTTTGTGTAATGAGTAACCTGTTTCGTTTATATAAACACATTTCTCAAGTGTTTTTCATAGTTGCTGCAACTGATATACAAGTCATTATGTATCATCCTATGTCGCCATAAGCCCCACCCCTAGCCCCGCCCATTCACCACGCCTCTAGCTCATATTAATGAGTACCTGCACTTATTATTTTCCATTTAAAGCACTGGCCAAAACCCCACTCTAGTAATGCTCACATAACTGTCTGATGACAGCTGCAAGTACGGTCAAGTCAGACAATAACAAGCATACCATGCACCACACATGCCCCATCGGGGCAATCGTCCATCGAGGACAGACAGTACTGCAAGAATAGCAACCACGCCTAGAATGGTTCAACCGGGGACAGCAGTGCAATCTTCCCGCCTACGCAAAACATGTGCAGCCCTTCAACCACCAACCATGCACTCAATCCTCACTCATAAGACAGGTAAAGCAACGTTATCACTTACCAGCGATACAAGCTTCACTCCTCAACAAAAAAGAGGTACAGCATACCAGCAGCACCACATTCAGTCCCACACAAAACAGGCAGAGATAGAACACAAGCTTCTAGCGCTTCTTCAGGACCAAAAAGAAAGTAAGATACAGTGTATGTGTAATAGAGGTGGCCTCATCAAATGAAGCGGTGCCACCAGAGGGAACCTGGAGGTGGTCCAATGTAAAACGACAAGAGGGAGGGGGTAGAGGGAAAACAAACAGACAATACAAGAATTAGTCATGTCTATGGTGTATAAATTATAATACACCAAAATGGTCCCTGTAGGGTGGACCAGGTTAATATATCTGGCCTCACAGTTATGGACCAGATGTGGTCTCAATAGTGGCTTACTTTCTTTTAGGTCCTAAAGAAGCGCTAGGGATCTCCTCCTGAGGCCATTGAGAGTGAGAAACATGTCGACCTAGTAGATTTCACATACACACTTGCACTTTATCTTACAGCTACTGAGGGCCATTACTACCCTTGAGCAGCCACCAACCCATTGGTTTTTAGGTTTTGCCTCGCCAAAAAGATGCGCTCTGCGCATCTTTTTCGCGCAGGCGAAATCCTGATGAGATCTGTAGTGTGGCTTTGGTTCGGCCCTCGTCATTCATTGGCTGGCTCCATAAATGGAGCCTAGCCATTGGACGAGGGGCCTGTCCGTCAATGCCGGACCAGATTCGGGGGCGTTCCCGACATTCTTTGGCTTTTGCCGACGTCACGCGACGCCGGGAACGCCCCCGATTCTGTTCCGGCATTGCCGGCACCTCCCTTGCTCCCCCTCCCGCTTGTTTCCTGGTGCCCGCCTTCGTGCTCCGGCCGGCCGTCGTCAGCGTCTCTCCTCCCCCTTTCCCGCCCCCTCCCGCTTGTTTTGGTGCCCGTCTTCTGCTCCGGCCGGCCGTCGTCAGCTCTCTCCTCCCCCTTTCCCGCCCCCTCCCGCTTCTCTCTGATGCAACATTAACGAGAGTCTTCATTACACGGAAACAGTCAGAAATAAAACAAAACACATCAATTTATGCACCATAGAATGTTAAGCGTGCACAACAAAATACTCTGCAACCCACACATCAGGTGTGGGGGCGATCAGTCAGTGACAGCAGCATCACGGGGGCTGCTCCTGATAGCCCAATGATCACGCCGGAGGCATCAGTGCCAAGAGCGGCTCTCGCTCTCCCCGGGCTCAAAGGGGGAGTAAAGTCCACGATCCCTCGCTCTTCCGTGTGTGACAGGTAGCTCGGGCTGTGAGAGCACGCGTGGTGGTGACCTACGGGAGTGAAGACCCCAGGGAGCTGAGTCAGTGCTCATGAAAGGTGCGGGGCCCGCTAAGGTGCACTGGCGCTGCTTGGTCAGCGCTTACCCAACCCACCTCATCCTGCCCTTTCTCTGCCCGAGCTCACCCGCCGTTGCTGCCTGCCGCCCTCTGTCCCTTGTCATCCTGCCCTTGACCTTGATCCCTCGGGCTCACCCGCGCTGGTCCCCCCCCCCCGCATCTACGTCCTGCCCTTGATCCTGCTTACCTGCACGATGTGTGTGACAAACTGCAAATATTAGATCGACAACACATAAAAACATCCAATAAAAATCAAAGAACGACAAGACCAATTAAACAAGGCACACGTAGGGCCGTGGAGCTTCAGAGTGCAGAGTGGAGCTTCAGAGTGCAGAGTGGAGCTTCAGAGTGCAGAGTGGAGCTTCAGAGTGGAGCTTCAGAGTGGAGCTTCAGAGTGGAGCTTCAGAGTGGAGCTTCAGAGTGGAGCTGCAGAGTGGAGCTGCAGAGTGGAGCTGCAGAGTGGAGCTTCAGAGTGGAGCTTCAGAGTGCAGAGTGGAGCTTCAGAGTGCAGAGTGGAGCTTCAGAGTGCAGAGTGGAGCTTCAGAGTGCAGAGTGGAGCTTCAGAGTGCAGAGTGGAGCTTCAGAGTGCAGAGTGGAGCTTCAGAGTGGAGCTTCAGAGTGGAGCTTCAGAGTGGAGCTTCAGAGTGGAGCTTCAGAGTGGAGCTTCAGAGTGGAGCTTCAGAGTGGAGCTTCAGAGTGGAGCTTCAGAGTGCAGAGTGGAGCTTCAGAGTGCAGAGTGGAGCTGCAGATTCAGAGTGGAGCTGCAGATTCAGAGTGGAGCTGCAGATTCAGAGTGGAGCTGCAGATTCAGAGTGGAGCTGCAGATTCAGAGTGGAGCTGCAGATTCAGAGTGGAGCTGCAGATTCAGAGTGGAGCTGCAGATTCAGAGTGGAGCTTCAGAGTGGAGCTTCAGAGTGGAGCTTCAGAGTGGAGCTTCAGAGTGGAGCTTCAGAGTGGAGCTTCAGAGTGGAGCTTCAGAGTGGAGCTTCAGAGTGGAGCTTCAGAGTGGAGCTTCAGAGTGGAGCTTCAGAGTGGAGCTTCAGAGTGGCGCTTCAGAGTGGCGCTTCAGAGTGGCGCTTCAGAGTGGCGCTTCAGAGTGGCGCTTCAGAGTGGAGCTTCAGAGTGCAGAGTGGAGCTTCAGAGTGCAGAGTGGAGCTTCAGAGTGCAGAGTGGAGCTTCAGAGTGGAGCTTCAGAGTGGAGCTTCAGAGTGGAGCTTCAGAGTGGAGCTTCAGAGTGGAGCTTCAGAGTGGAGCTTCAGAGTGGAGCTTCAGAGTGCAGCTTCAGAGTGCAGCTTCAGAGTGCAGCTTCAGAGTGCAGCTTCAGAGTGCAGCTTCAGAGTGCAGCTTCAGAGTGCAGCTTCAGAGTGCAGCTTCAGAGTGCAGCTTCAGAGTGGAGCTTCAGAGTGCAGAGTGGAGCTTCAGAGTGCAGATTCAGAGTGGAGCTTCAGAGTGCAGAGTGGAGCTTCAGAGTGCAGATTCAGAGTGGAGCTTCAGAGTGCAGATTCAGAGTGGAGCTTCAGAGTGCAGATTCAGAGTGGAGCTTCAGAGTGCAGATTCAGAGTGGAGCTTCAGAGTGCAGATTCAGAGTGGAGCTTCAGAGTGCAGATTCAGAGTGCAGATTCAGAGTGCAGATTCAGAGTGCAGATTCAGAGTGGAGATTCAGAGTGGAGATTCAGAGTGCAGATTCAGAGTGCAGATTCAGAGTGGAGCTTCAGAGTGCAGATTCAGAGTGCAGAGTGGAGCTTCAGAGTGCAGATTCAGAGTGGAGCATCAGAGTGCAGATTCAGAGTGGAGCTTCAGAGTGCAGAGTGGAGCTTCAGAGTGCAGATTCAGAGTGGAGCTTCAGAGTGCAGAGTGGAGCTTCAGAGTGCAGAGTGGAGCTTCAGAGTGCAGAGTGGAGCTTCAGAGTGGAGCTTCAGAGTGGAGCTTCAGAGTGGAGCTTCAGAGTGGAGCTTCAGAGTGCAGCTTCAGAGTGCAGCTTCAGAGTGCAGCTTCAGAGTGCAGCTTCAGAGTGCAGAGTGGAGCTTCAGAGTGCAGCTTCAGAGTGCAGAGTGGAGCTTCAGAGTGCAGAGTGGAGCTTCAGAGTGGAGCTTCAGAGTGGAGCTTCAGAGTGTCAAGAGCAATGCCAATAGCTCTAACTTTAACAAAGGCAAAACCATTGCATTGTAAATGCTTGTTCTTAACTGTGGCAGAGGGATCTATTTCATTAAACCTGCTCATTACAGATACCCTCTAGCCACTTTTAACTCCCCTATCACTTCACGAGCACTACCTTGTACTCATCATTATAGGAGTTAAATTAAAAAGATCTCTGCCAAAGAGACCCTTCGGGGGTCCCATAGGGCATTGCAGCACCGGCCCTACGAGGAGCACAGCCTTATGATGAAGCAGGATTTCCCACAGAAGTAAAAGTCACTTTGACTTTCCCTCTTATCTCTCTAAAACAACTTCTTCGGTCTTCCCTTAGGAACAGTGGCCCTTTATTTTGCTAGATGCAAAATTGTAACAACTCAGCTTGCCGTGTCTCCTGTGCGCAAGTGCCAGTTACGCTACATTACAGTGCTTTAAATGGGCAGGTACTAAGTATTTGCGCTTCTTTCATTTGATAGGTAGAGCACCAGCATTTCTCAACACCAGTTCAATATTTGTAGTACTAACAATTTTCAGCAGCAAACAAGTACTCTGGGATAGCGAGAACTTCACATCCATATTTCAAATACTGTCAAGCTTGCATATTGCTTCTCAGTCTCTTAGCAAAGTAGATCGACAATAATGTTTTGGTTGACAAACACGCAAAACTAAACGAAAGAATGTATTTAAATAATGTTATGGTGCCTTCAGAAAACTGCCTGAGCGATCGTTTGGAACCATGTCGCTGAATTCCATATCCAGCCTGCGATCTCCCAAGAAACAGACCGTGACATTGAAAATGATAACATGACCCTTTGAGGCCATCACACAATTCTAAGAACAACAGACACCCTCGCTTCTTCCCTACAAAAGTGGAAAATAGACAGAAACAGACTTACGCCGAGAGAGACCGCGCGGGACACCTGGAAAAACCCTGCGTTCCACCGCGTCCGACTCAGCCTTCTCAACACCGCAGCGGCCGCCATGTCTGGAGCCGGTCAACTAGACAGGTTGCCTGTGACGGAGGACACGAAGAAAAAAGTCTCAATAACCACAGTTCACAATTTACATCGATACATTGTTTATTCTGGAACATAAGGGAAGGTGAAGGCGACTTCAAGTCACCTTGTCTAAGATTACTCGTTGTCAGGCAACTGTATGATCAGTCTTCAAAAATCTGGTCCCTTTTAGAGTACAGTTTGGCAAACCCGGTGGCCATCTTGGTATGAAAATGCGAATATTTTAAGGTATAACGAGATAAACAATGGTGGAAAAGCAGTAACACTAAGTTATGGTGTATAGATTATTCCTGAAACGAACGATACTTTACAACAGTTTAGTTTACAATATATTTTAAATATTGGCCTTATAACGTTCATTCTTTTTTTTCATGTAGCTCCTAAATTTCCCAGCACAGCCTCAATAACATGTTAATAGATAGTCTTAAACGCAATTGCAGTATAATAAAATAGAATATATGCCATTTAACTAGTAATGCCTCAACTCTTTCAAGATGGCGAACCTGCTCCTCTCTTTTAGCCATGTTCGTTGCTTCACCGCAGACAGAATAAACCATCTTCTTTTTGATGGAAATTAAATTACTCCTACCCAATATGTCCGCTAACCTCGATTTTAATCTTGTTCTGCCAGTTCCAGTGTTTGAGTGTGCAATAACATTAGTCCAGTTCCAAGATGGCCGCACCCGGATGTCCTAGAAGATGCCGCCGCCATATCAGAATGGGATTGTTTTCGTTATTCGCTACCGGTAGACGCTTGGACATTCTTCCCTCTTTAGATGGTCGGCGGTTCTAATCTGTAAAAAGAGGAGTGACTCCGTGCTTGATTTGAGTGAAAGGCAGCATGGAGGCTGTACCAAGTTTGAGGGATATTTATGGAAGCCTCAGAGTTTTCGCGTGTGAGCAGAACCTGCTCTCCAGACCGGACGGGTCCGCCTCCTTCCTGCAGGGTGAGAGACCAAGCATGGCCCCAATATCTTTTGAATACCACCTGTGCGCTTTTCACTCACCACGTGTTTCCTACCTTCTTAATGTCATAAAGCGAATTGCCCTTCTGGAATTATCTGACTGTCCATGTTCTGTGTTAGAGTTGACCAGAACTTGGAAATGTCAAGAAAACGCAGTTTATGCGTTGTATTATTAAACGACGGTTTCAATAGCACGTGTACCTTTTCCATGGTGAAATAGTTTGTTTTGTGAGGACAGGAGACACCGTGTTGAGTTTAATCCATATTTAATGAGTAGTGAAGAGCGGCCCCTGGAAGCTCCCTGAGTTCATCTGCTGCAACTGATCTGATCTCTCCTTTCTAGATCACAGAGCCATCACCTCAGTTACATCATCACCCGGTAACCGTCTCCAGGGACACACATTATGATTTCATACCAGATGCAACCTGGTCATTACAATGTAGAATATAACCATTTGCAAAATTATACAATCATCCTGCGCTTACCAGAACACAACCGCACATTTATCCAGTTCTTGTATTAAAAAGTGAAGCATTTTATTCTGTTCTACCCAGCTGTGTTTCAAAATCTGTTGCTTGGTGGTCAGTGTTAGGGTTTGTTTTTATTTACTTAATCTGCCTGTCTCCCATTTTCAGCAACAACAACATTCATATCCCTATTGTACAATACATCATTATTTTGCAAGTGTCTCATTATTAGTGGCTTTGCGCTTGAAAACCCCTAACATTAAAGATCGGTGCAAAATGTTTGAAAGTTCTTCTGAATTTGGAGTGCTATTTTGATTTAACCTCTAGTTTAAGTACTCTAGGATGCAGCAGCAGAATCACATTATTCTAGGAGCTTTCCATATAGTGTGACCGTTAAAATGTCATGATAAAAGAAACTGCGCCTCTGAGGTCTGCTCTCCATTTGTCAAATCATTTTTTAATTTAACCTGGTTCTTGTCACTTCATGAGCCGTAAACCGTTTCATGATATTGTCACTGCTACTCCTGTTCTCTTTTCCAATATTATTCACTGCACTCCCTTACATCTTTTCTAGCACTCAAATCACCCTGTCTTCCTTCACTCATTACAAGTCATTTTGTAATCCCTTGTATCTCTCTGGTCTCCTGAAACGTATTTACAAAAAAATCCTATCTGAAATATTAGATTATCCATTATCCTTCCCTTTTTACTTGTCATCCCTACGTTGCACTTTCGTCTATTCACAGTTCCCTTGTAATTGTTGCCCTATTCACAGTTCCCTTGTAATTGTTGCCCTATCTTAGTCTTTCGCTGCCCAATGTTTAGCAACCCTGTTGCCTCGAGCTCCCTAGGCTTCTGCAATGGAATTTTTACTATTAGAATGCTGGACGCAACAACCCTTAAGTAGCGTGAAATATTGTCATACTATAGAGTGAACCCTGAGCCTGCTGGTGTTCTTTTGTTACATATGTGTACACACTTGTCCGGCTATATGGGATAATGAGACTAAAAGGCAATTATTCAATCCTTGTGGTAAGTATTGCATTGTCCCTAGGAGGACAGGAGTCGAGTACTACTGCAATCTCACTGAACTTCCAAGTACCTCCTGTTTACCTTTTGTATTGTAATTGCATTTATATAGCGCTTACTACTCCTGACAAGGCATTGAAGCACATTTTTGGGGAGTAGCACGCTACTCCGGAATCCTTAAACAATTAGTGTTGAATTAGTTAAGTGAAATCTGAAAGCGATTTGAGTGATGGATAAGTCAGTCAGTTATTTGGATTGAGAAGCGTAGGGGAGGGATAGAAGAGGGGAAAAGTTCTGACCTCTGAATGCAAAGGGCAAAACACAGGAACCGCAGATTTTATGAGTGACACCTCTGAGTTAAGGAACGGGAGGTACCAGCAGAGGCCACGTCATGATGCAGTGAGGCCGAAGGCCGGCGCAATTTCCATCCTTACGACAGGATTTTCACGACTTAGGTGTGCAATGCTCACTGGAACCGCTCCTTGAACTGCCCTGTGCAGGAACTTCAAAGCGGGAAGGAGACCAACATCGCCTGGACTCCGACCAGGAGAGCTGTGCCATCAACCGCTTCATTCGCCTTTCCCGCAAGGCTTTAGGCTTCAGACTTTTACAGGTGTCGCACTTCTCGGAGTACACTCCTAGGCACCACATGCAGATGGAATGGGGATCCGTAGCCGACATCTTGTCGAGCAAGTGGTCGCACATCTTAAAACCCAACCCTAACACAAAAAAGTGTTGCAGTAGGCCAAATACAAACTGCCAGAGGAACCACTTGTACTGTTCCGTGTTACAGCACAGAAAAGAACAAAACGATGTCCACGAGCCAGAGGCGACTTATATGGCAGCGAAGACGTCATTGCGGAGCTGTACGGCGCCGTCCCTGGCACGTAAAGGTACTTCTGAAAAATTTCCGGATCCAGTCAGACGCCTGGGGAGAATTCACAAATTAATGAATCTGCATCTAGATGTCTCTATCAGATGCACCATGTTTGAAGCCAGTCTTTGACCCTCACACAACATCTCCCACAGAGGCTGGCAGGGCAGTAATTAAGCAAGTGCAAGCCTACCCTGGCTCCCATGATTGGCCAACTTAATTCTTTACTGAACTTCAAATGTTCGTTAACTAAATCTGCACCCAACTACTGGCTTTGCAGCTCCGTGATAAGGGTGCTGAAACTTTGCAGCTCCCTACCTCTGTGAGTCTGAAAAGGGTTACACGATTCCAGCTGCGGGTGGAGCCACATCAATAAACAAATTGCACTGATGCAGAGTAGGCTGAGGAGAGATGTGACCTTGGAGCGCAGACCAGGTTTTGCAATCCGGGGATGACTGCCTGCAGTGAGTGAAGCAGGTCTTGGGATACACTGAAAAGTAGCAGTCGTTCACAGGAGGTAAGACCATGAAACAAGAGAAAACGCAGCCCCATGTGGATTAGGAGGATTGATGCCAGGATGCGTTTCGCTCTTATGGTGGAGGAATAGTAACCAGTCAGAAAAACAACACCCGCAAAAGGCAGTGAGAAAACAGATATATATCTTAGTTCAACCTATGCCTGGATACAGTAGCAAAATCGACTCTGGATTATTTAAGACCAGATCAAGACAGTTAAGTCATTAAGGAAGTGTTTGGTCTGGCTGCAGAAATAGCGAACCAAGTCCTTAATTGACACAGGCTAAACGTTTTCCCGCAGTTGAGCAGTAATTATTTGGTTTCTACAAACAAAGAAACATAGTCTGCAATCCCATGCAATAATTGCTTAACTCTAGTTGTCCAGATGTCAGGCCATCAGCTGTGAAGTGACATAGCTGTTTTGCCTCCAGAGTCCCTGTAATTGGTTTGCAGATCGAGGTGAACATAGAATCTGAACAATTTGGAATCCGTAGCTCTGCAAACCTCTTCTACCATTCACATGCTCTGCTCTCTCCATCTTCGAGTGCGAACTAGGAATAACGTGACCATTCGGGCTGGACTCTCCTATCCCTGCAGAGACAGTACGAAGGGTGACTGAGGTGCAATGAGAGATGTTTGATGAAAACCGACACAGTGCTCTGAAACATGAAGTGCTGCAAGGCTTTAGATTCTGCTGAGAGTATCTGGAACCTGTTCTTTAGATATCCAATGTGCCGAACATAGGCAAAAGTTTGCGGAAAATTCTGATTGCCTATCATTACAGCAACAAAATACAAATAAAGTAAAGCTTCTTTGTCAACCACCCTAGGAATTCATTGCACCTCCATGGCCTTAGACTTAGCACTTTGTTCCTAACCTTTCCATTTCCACATCTTCATGACGACTAATTTGAAGACTTGTGTTGATAAACTGCAGTTATAACTTTGAAAAATTCTGTTTTAGCTTAACTTGCAGGCTTTCACACAAATCTGTCTGCTATAGACTACAGCCTAAGCAGACCAAAATTTAGACCCCCATAAACTACGATGTTGCTTGAGCACACTTCCTACGGGACATCATGGTTATTACAGCATATACCACACAACCGAGACCACAAATCGTACTGGATCCTAGTGTGTTATTAAAAGTGGTTACTATTACAAAATCAATAATATTTAATAAAAGAAAATAAGTGAGGGCAGGATTGAGACTTGTGCCATGCAGACTGTACAAAGATCACTGAAGCAAGCAACAAAACGATGTCACAATCTTACATAGTACATAACATTCTTCCTGCCACTCGCTCAATACTTTAATTCTTTAACACAACCCTTTAGCCTAAAGTTTTCAGTATCTCCCTGTTTTGACTGCACTTGCACTATATATATATATATATATATATATATATATATATATATATATATACTTTCCCTTCCACTTTTTGAGAAAAACACAAGTAGTAACTAAAACAGCATTTGAGCAGTACTGAACAAGTCAAGAAAATAACTTTCAAAGAAATTGACTTTAACAGTGTAACAAGGTCCACCAGCCAGCCTTTACCATTCAAGGATTTGGTGTATAACTTATAGTCTAGCTACTGCATGTACATTTCACAATCAGAATGTGGTTTAAATACTATTCTCTTTTTAAATAAAAAAAGTTTGTTACTTTACTGTTAATTGAATGTGTTTCTAACTACAAGAGATCTTATATCCTAATCATTACCCAGAGTAAGGGTTTGTTGCTTTACTGTATTTCTAACTTAACTGAATAATCAGAGCATGAGTTGCAAATACACAATGCTAATCGAAATTGTATTACAGTGTTGTGAATTTCACACAGTCGTAAACCCCCGAAGTAAATAGCTGCCGATTTTCCGAATATTTGGTTATACATGTTTGTTTTGCTTGGGGGAGGAGGGAGCGGCGTGACTCACCTGTCACTTCAGTAGTGTTCATTTGAGTCCTGATTCAGGGTGTACCCACTGGAATCAGATGAGGGTTGGAAGTACCTGCTGCTCTCAGCAAGGTCAGGGACACAATCCGGCTGCCTGAGTTAGCCGGAAGGTTGCAGCAACAGAGAGAAGATAACTCTTGGAGTTCAGCACAGATATCATCATGTCAAACAGGGCAGGTTGCATTTGGCTTCCAATCAAATGACCTTGCAATATCAAAGGTGTTCTCAAAGTATAAAAGCTGTTGGAGGGAGTCAGTCTTGTAAAGGTTCATTTCCTTTCAGTCAGGTCACAGGCAATCATGTTCCGGGGAACTGTCACTCAAGTTGTGGATGATCTCTGTCCTATAAGGAACTGCTGCTGAGGTTCCAGCAGGCCATAAATACAACACATGTTCTAGAGGCAATCATTCAGAAAAATGTAACACGTTGACAGGGAAAAGGAATTCAAAGGACACTGCTATCACTACAAAAAGCATTGAAATTGTTTCTATTTAATGATGAAATAAGTCACTACAGTAAAAAGACAATTCCAAACAGGGAAAAGGTGTTGTGTGACTTGCCGTGAAGTGAAAAATAAGTAACCATATAGTGCAGAAAATGTACACTGCACATATGATGAAATGGTCTTAACCAACCAGACAGTAATTTTGAGTGTCTGAACCCTCAAATGAAACATATCACAATGGGTTTCTCAGAGTCCAAGCAATAATGAAGTAGTGGTAAAAACATAAGTCGACGTTTTGACCCCAGATAGTTATTTAACAGGGTCATCCTCAGGCCAGAGGTAGCAACCTAGAAAGAGACAGTAAGTGTCAGAAAAGAAAGTAAGAATGGAGAAAAACCTCATGGTAAAATTACATCAAACCTGATCACCTTACCAATGGAAGTGCAATACCTATATCATAGGAGACCATCAATGTCCCACATGGATTACCTATGTCAGGAGAAAATACGAAAATTAAATTACCAAATAGTCCATGACAAAATTAGGACGGACTTGGCACTAGCGAATCTGGAGAATGTTAACCCACCTAAAAACACCAAGAGGAAGAGGCACTGTGATGGTATCACAATAAGAGAGGCATGGTGAAATCCTGTAACAGTAACCTTGGATTGGGCCAGATAAAAAGGTTGTGCAGTTTAATGACCACAAGTACATATGATTCAGAAAGTAATTACAACAAGCACTGGCGTTGCCAATAGGTCTCGCATTAGGAAAGTGTGAGCTATTGGTATTGTAAATGACAATTATTTTTTTAATATGTGTTGGCATTGAAAATATATAAATTAATAGCATTGTTATTTACAAAGCCAATAGCTTACACTTTCCTAATGCGAGTCCTATTGGCTATGGGAATGCTTGTTGTTAGCCAGCAAGGACAGTGCTGTTGTGGTGCTGAGTGATGCTGTTATGGTGCTGAGTGATGTGGTGGTGTATTAGAGTGATGTGGTGAAGTCCCAGAGTGATGTGGTGGTGTCCCAGAGTGATGTGGTGGTGTCCCAGAGTGATGTGGTGGTGTCCCAGAGTGATGTGGTGGTGTCCGTGAGTGATGTGGTGGTGTCCCTGAGTGGTGTGGTGGTGTCCCTGAGTGGTGTGGTGGTGTCCCTGAGTGGTGTGGTGGTGTCCCTAAGGGCTGTGGTGTTGTCCCTGAGTGCCGTGTTGGTGTCCCTGAGGGCTGTGGTGGTGTCCCTGAGGGCTGTGGTGGTGTCCCTGAGGGCTGTGCTGGTGTCCCTGAGTGGTGTGGTGGTGTCCCTGATTGATTTTGTGGTGTACATCAGTGATGTGGTGGTGTCCCTGAGTGCTGTGTTGGTGTCCCTAAGGGCTGTGGTGTTGTCCCTGAGTGCCGTGTTTGTGTCCCTGAGGGCTGTGGTGGTGTCCCAGAGTGATGTGGTGGTGTCCCTGAGTGGTGTGGTGGTGTCCCTGATTGATTTTGTGGTGTACATCAGTGATGTGGTGGTGTCCCTGAGTGCTGTGTTGGTGTCCCTAAGGGCTGTGGTGTTGTCCCTGAGTGCCGTGTTTGTGTCCCTGAGGGCTGTGGTGGTGTCCCTGAGTGATGTGGTGGTGTCCCAGAGTGATGTGGTGGTGTCCCTGAGTGGTGTGGTGGTGTCCCTAAGGGCTGTGGTGTTGTCCCTGAGTGCCGTGTTGGTGTCCCTGAGGGCTGTGGTGGCGTCCCTGAGGGCTGTGGTGGTGTCCCTCAGTGCTGTGGTGGTGTCCCTCAGTGGTGTGGTGATGTGGTGGTGTCCCTGAGTGATGTGGTGGTGTCCCTGAGTGGTGTGGTGGTGTCCCTGAGTAGTGTGGTGGTGTCCCTGAGTGATGATGTGGTGGTGTCCCTGAGTGATGTGGTGGTGTCCCTGAGTGGTGTGGCGGTGTCCCTGAGTGGTGTGGTGATGTCCCTGAGTGGTGTGGTGGTGTTGCTTAGTGGTGTGATGGTGTCCCTGAGTGATGTGGTGGTGTCCCTTAATATTTAACACAGAAACTGTAGTAATGGCCCGGACTAGTGCTTGATCCTTGTGATCAGGGCCGGCATCTGAGGTGTTGGCACCCGGTGCAACAGTCTTTTTATTGGGCACCCCACCATGACGTCTTTCATGAACTCCCTCACTACCACTCATCTCTCCATAGTCTCGCCCTGCTCGTGATACATATCTATCAGCAGTGAGACAGAGAGTGACATCAACCGGCTGTAGTAACTGCTAGTGCTTCACAGCGAAGTTGCTAACACCACCACTACCCCTCAGTTTACAAAGTACTCGGTAACGACAGGGACGGCAGACCTCTCCCCACCACATGTAACCTGGAGCCAGACATGCCCGGTTCTCCAGTGTCTCGAGCAGGACTTCCACTCGCTACTGATTATGTTCTTGCCCCCCATTTTACTACGGCTATTCAATTTTCAATGATAAATAATGCAGAACTACAGATACCAGAATACAAAGCAGAAGAAAGAAAGAAAAATGCAACTTATTCGGAAGCAGCACAGCACACCTCCTGTGCCGCGCTGCTTACGAAAAGTGTATACAATTGAAAGAAGCAGCTATGGACAGAAAGCAATATGGATAGTATGTAATGCACACACCTGTTAACCTAATGTTCACAGTGCATGCGATCGCCTACTGAGCACTGCCCTCTTGGAGGAGATGACGGTGTAAGTCTTGAAGACATTTTATCGTGGACACAAGGAGTACGTTCACAGCCGCTGCAGACTGCAGCACAGACAAGGAAAGCAAGCCTGGTGCTGCTATCAGACTCAAGCTGCCCGCCATCTTGATAGCTGGCCAGAGAGACACCCCAGCATCTAAATAACTGAATAGTGGAAAAATTACCAATCCAGGCGTGTGAATTCGACTTTCACGTGGACGACCGTAAAAAACACCGGCTCCCTTCCACGGGACAGGACTGTACCACTCCTGCAGCCCATTTAAAAAACTGATTAAACCCACATGTTCAGGTGCGTGGAGGCGCGGTTACCGCGCTCAGCGGTCGGGTCACTTACTACAGAGGCAGGTTATTCTAGCCTCCTAGACACAACTGATGACTCACTCCACGGGGACAGAGATTTTTACTGCATAAACGCTTCAAAGAAGAGCACCGAAGTAAGAGACCAGCAGGTCGCATAGATTATAGATATCAAACCATCATTTGCCTCCCTGCCCTTTAATTGCTTCCTGGTACTTGTAGTTCTCTATTTAAATAATTAGCAAGTCAAAACTGAAACTATCAGGATAGGAACTACCACCGACACCTGACGCTGAGCGCCTATCTGGGAAATTAGAAGTCAAAAGTATTGTCAGCAAAATGCATCAAAGGGAAGGAAAATAAGTTATTAAAGTAAACTGCATTGATCGGTTTGGTTTTGCCAAAACAATGTGGAGTTTAGTGGGGGAGCGGCCAAAGGAAACTGAAGTATGAGGGAAAGTTCCGAATCTCTCACACTAGCATCAGTCTTCCCTGCTCCTAGCGTTCAGGGGAGAGGCAGGCTGTGGTGCCGGACTCCCCCAATGAAAGCCCAGAAAAGTGAATTTGGCGTCACCAATGAGTGCGGTCATTTTAGCCTCTACGGAAGCAGGACGTGGGCTGGGTGGGACTCGAGCTCAGCAGATGGGTGATACGGGCTGTCGGAAAAACATCAGACCACCTGAAATGCCTCACGGAGGTGCCTCTTTTGAGGGGAAACACACCAGATTTCAAACATCACAGTGTTTTTTCATAGACGTACCTAAATTCCGTGAAGGCTTCAGTTTTGTCGCGAACAATTGTTCGCGACATTGGATGGTCCTGGGTATCGAAACTGCAAATGAGCAGATTGCAATCCTAACCAAACAGATAGCGGATTTGAAGGCCGAAATAACTGGGGACGCTACCCTCACAAACTCCAAAGAAGCCTTGACCAAACTTGTAGCAACTCTCCAAGATTTTGAAACAGCTACAATAAAAAGGAAACTTGAGAAACTGGCACGTGATGTGAAACTTTATGACAAAAAAAGAACATATCCCTACCTACAAGACGAATATTACAGACAAGACAGCCAAGGAAGATTTACTAACCGGGGCCGTGGTTCCTTCAGGGGAAGACGAAATTTTACTACTTTTTCAGATTCGTCGTACAGTTCCGGAGAGGACTCAGAACGAGCAGGCCCAAGTGGGGCCTACGGATATCAGGACTCCTACGGACCGTCATACCAACCTACAGCTTTTTTAGGACAGGGCGGATGGAGACCCCCCACGTGGCAGAGCGAACAACTGGAACAGAGGCACCGGCAGGGGCCAATCCAATGTTGGACAAGAGTGGGACTCCGGGAGAGGGAGAGGCACGAAACAAGTGAACTTTCCCCAGGAGGAACACGGAGAAAGATCAACGCGCAGGAAGAACTACAGATGGTAAAAAGAACTTCCCCTGTGATAAACATCTCCAAATACACCTTACTGGATGATGAAATCAAAGTACTCAGCCGAGGTCTATCCTTTGTTCCGACCTCGACACCGGATACCTTCAACACCATAGTTGAACTTCACAAGTTCTTTCGTAAAATACGACTGAGATATTTCTTCAAGGACAAACCCTTTGAGCAGTCCTTATCTGCAACCAATCTTAGGGCTCCATCCACCTTTGTACCATCTACTCACGCCATGACTCAACGTATCCTGGCCTACGAGAGTCTCGTCCTACGGGATGTGAAAAATTTTTGGAGGAAAGGAAATTTGTTAAGTTCAACACTAGCAAAGCCGAAAAACTTGCGCTCAAATCCATAAGGGACAACACGGATGTGGTAGTGAAACCCGCTGACAAGGGTGGTGCAATTGTTGTACAGGACCTGGATAACTACACCAGTGAGATCATGAGGCAGTTGAATGATGGGATTAGCTACAAACAATTGGATGGGGACCCATCTAAATAGCTAAAAGCTGAGATCCTGAGAGTCACACAGGATGGTCTACAACAAGGCTTTCTATCTGAACATGAATTCCAGTACTTGAACCAAAAGAACCCACGCCTTCCCACCATCTATACTTTACCCAAAGTACATAAAGATCTTCACCAGCCCCCAGGACGACCCATAGTATCTGGGTGCGGCTCACTTTTGGAACCCCTGTGTAGGTATGTAGATTTCTTTTTAAAACCTTTAGCAGAAGCAACTACAACTTATCTGCGAGATACCACACACATCATTAATTTGATCGGCGGACGCCCATATAACTCACATCAGGAACTTTTGGCAACTTGTGACATTGTGTCACTTTATACCAGCATACCCCAGGAGGAGGCTTTGATGGCTATGACGATTGCACTTGATAAACGGGAGGCACCGACAAGAGTACCAACATCCTTTATCATTCTATTACTTAAGATTGCCATGATGAGGAACTTTTTCATCTTCCGCAATTGCTTTTACCTCCAGACCAAGGGGGTTGCGATGGGGGCGGCCTTTGCTCCAGACTTGGCCATAATCTTCATGTCCATGTATGAAGACATGTTCATACTTAATGATGTCAACCCCTTCAGATCCCAAATAAACATGTGGATGAGATACATTGATGACATCATTTGTATCTGGACAGGCAATGAAGAGGGTATCATAAACTTTTTCAACTGGCTCAATGGTAGATCTCCTGACATACAATTCACTATCCAATTTGATAAAAAAATCCATTGACTTTCTGGATCTGACAATCTTCGTGGAAAATGAGATCCTACAAACCACTCTTTTTAGGAAGCCTGCGGAGAGAAATTCCTTACTTCTATACTCTAGTCATCACCCAAGGGGACTCCGTGACAACTTGCCTTTTGGTCAATTTTTACGGATTCGCCGTAATTGTAGCAAAAAAGAGGACTACATGGAGCAATCCACAATTTTGATGGATCGATTACTTGAACGTGGATACCCGAGGCGACTGGTCAAGAAAGCCAAAAAGAGAGCATGGTTTAACCCAAGGGAAGCCCTACTGCAATCTGGGTCACAACAGAGCAACAATGAACAACGCCTCATCTGTGTAACCACTTTTTCTACAAAAAGTAATGCAATAAAGAAAACCATCAACAAATATTGGAACTTGATCTCAACTGTAGCCACCCACCCCTTCACGCTTTCAAAAAGGCGAAGAACATTCGCGACCACGTGGTGTGCTCATTCCTGACGACCCCGAGGGAACCATCTATAACATCCATGTGGAATTTACCCCCCATTGTGGGTCACTACCGCTGTGGTTCTTGCAAAGCATGTCCAGCAACACTTCAAACTAAAGTCTTCTCCCACGGACAACATCAGGTTACATTAAAATCACATACAAACTGTAATTCGACCAATGTGGTCTATTGCATAATATGCCCCTGCGATTTAATATATGTAGGACAGACACAACAACGAGCAAAAGTACGCTTTTTGCAACACTGCAGCCGCGTAAGATGTAAGGTTGAAGGAGACCCGTTAGTAGACCACTGTAAGGACCTTAATCACTCCCCGGAAAGCCTTAAGTGGACCATTTTGGAACAGGTGAGATTGGGCCCCAGGGGTGGTAGTATAGAACCCATCCTTAACGTCAGAGAGATCAAATGGATCCGTTTCTTTGATTCAGTACGTAGGGGTCTGAATGAGTCTGAGAGTAGTTTTGCTCAAATGGCCACCCTCTAAACCAATTGCGCGTTTAAACCACCATGTGGTAGGTTCACGCCAATTCAGCGATACCAGAAGTGTGTTATCCTATCCAGAGAATTTATGGGATATTTTAAATATTCTGTTGATGTATCTTGTGCTGAACTACAATACTTGTCTTTTTGATACATTACAACTGTATGTTATTCAAGGACTAATCCTTATGTAGCATTGTTGAATTTTAACAAAATCTAATGGATACATTTTTGAATGATATGTTTTGCTATTGCAACTGTGTTGACGTATCGCGTTTCTGACCACCATGCTTGGTAGGTCCGCGCTTGTTTTTCCAAATGATGTACTTTATATAGGATGGATAACATGTTTATCCCCTCAATAATCAGGCTGCCGTCACAGTTGTCTCGTGATTAAATGTGCGCTTTGACCGCCCTGTGTTTCGGTAGGTCCGCGCAACTTATGGTGCTCTTATGCTGTTTGTTTTCAAATCGTTGAGCAATTACTGGTTATATCTGGTCTTATGTTAAACACTGTGTAAGAGAAGACCTTTTCGCAACAACATTAACATCTGCCTGAATTTCTCTTAGCTTCCATGCTAACTATGACAACGAGAGTCTTTTTTCTCTAATGCGTTCCTTGTATCTATAGCAACGCTAGTCTTTCTTCACGGAGTTTCGGTAAAACCCTTCGTGTTACCTAGGCAGCACTTCCTGTTTTTCAGCTGACGGGGAAGACGCTGGCTCGCACGCTCCCCAACCCTCATAATCCTTTCGGGTGAGTGTCTAAATAGGCGGTAACTGGGGACGTTTATTTCGCCTCCTTTTGACCCAGCCGCTAGTGTATGAAATCCCTGATTCGGTTTTTTTACCGTTTGCAATTACAGATATGTCGAAGGGATAATCTCACGATTTGGACCAGAATACAATTAATACCCCGCCACGAAGGTGGAGAGATTTACAAAATATTGAATCATCGAGTCCAACCATGCTTCAATGCAGAGGTAGGCCATTTAGAAAGTGATTACTATATAATGATGAGTGACATTTTTATGGCGATCATAATAATTGATTGGCGCCAATACCATTTCTATCATGGTCCTTTAGATACGGTCAGCAACCTCTACAAATACGCTACAGCAATGGCAAGGACCACGTTTTCTCAGGCCGCCATTTGATTCCTCATCAGGTAACTTCATGTAACCTATGGCTCTGTCCTCAGTATTACCTCCTTTTTCAGTCACATTAATTAAATTTATTAATTCCTTTTCTTGAATATAACGGTTCCTTCCGTTATCTAATATCTTGGGACTCTGTTTAGAGACCTTTTTTTAAATTCGTGTTTCACTTCTATTTTTAGGAAACAGCCCCACCCTTCCTCCCCACCCTCCCTTCACGTCCTGACGAAGACCCGCGTAGTAAGGATCTACTGTCCTACATTCTCTGGGTCGAAACGTAGACTTTTTTTCTCTACTAACCTGAACTCCTAAGGATAGCCTGATGTATACAGCTGATTAGGAGCTTCTATCTGAAATTCATTCTGATGTTTGTACACTGCATTTGACCCCTCGTATGGGGATCTATGACTGTTGTGATTGTGATTTGTAGACTCACGCACATGAGAAACTTTGACTAGTGATGTTTAACTATCAAAAAATGTGTATTGCTTCCCCTGCACTCTCCCCTTTTCCCTGTGGGCGCATTGAATTTGTGTATATTGTGTATATATTTACCTTTGACTTTTGAATCATTGAATGTTTATAATGGTGCGGTGAAAATAAAAACACCTTGCACCCTGATTCACTTTTTGGATTAATTCAACTAAAACACTGTGATGTTTGAAATCTGGTGTGTTTGGTCTGGGACCCCTTTCATATATACTGACAACTACCCAGGTCCCACTGACTACATGGGTTCAACCCTATTATCTATAATATATCTTTTGAGGGGAAACACAATGATCCAGGGTGCTTATTTTTACGGGAGTGAACATTAACACACTAATAACAAGCAACGAGTTAAACGAGCACCAACACAAGGACAATTCCATAAGACTGCCAACAAAGGCATATGTGAGAAAAAACACAGTCTTCAAAAGAAACATTTATTTACTTGCAAGTAGGTATAACATCTTGCTACTTCACGTGAATGTAGCACAACTGCATCTATTTATTGAGGGATTTCACCAGAGAATCAAGCCCAATTACGGCTGTAGAACTATTCATTTTCTTATGGAGACACAGCCGTTGAAGTTGTAATGGCTTTGGCGGAAAAGCACAGATTAGAATCTCTTTGGGGAGGGGGAGGAGAAATCCAAGTAAGGCTGTGTGCGGGGAGATAGAGGGGAGGTGCTAAAGAGGCTAAAAGGGCTGAAAGGGAGGGGAGAATGCACGTAGCACATTCCAATGAAGTCTGGTGGGGGGTGGGGAGCAGGCATATGGTGTTTGAGTGAGCAGCCTTTGATGTGCGAGCGAGTGGGAGGGAACAGCAGGGGGCGGAGAAGCAGATTGCCTTCAAGGCAGGAGGCAGGCAGAAGGCTCGGGCAAGCTCGTGCACGAGAGCACATGCACTTGTGGAAATCCTCTTTTTTGGGCTCTTGGTGAAACTCTTGGTTTCACTGCTATAGACTCGTCCTATTCCATTCCTGCGGAATGGAAATAGGCCGAGACCTAAAAAGAGAGTGACTCTCCATGTACATTCAAGGGCAGGTTCCAGATAAGCAGAGAGGTCAAAAAAGGGTTAGAACAAGCATGCTAATGCAAAACGATAAAAAATGTATAATTGACAGACGTAAAAATGTCTTCCAAACAATTTAAGCAGAACATAAGTGTTGCATTCCTGAAAATGCCATTGCGCTTCCTTAAAGATAAAAATGAACAGGAACAGTGAGGGGAGTGGGGGCCTGGTGAGGCAGTTGGCACGATTTAAAACAAATGAAGGCAAGACGAGTAAAGGGTACATTCACCCTGTGCCCTCATCACAGATCATAGGTCTGGAGGAAGAACGCCTGCATTGGAATGCCTGAACACGCTCACACTGAGGTGAAATAGGAAGGGGACTTGGGGCATGTCCAAGGTTGTGGATATATGGGCGCCATATTGAAATATGTGCCGGGAAGATCTCCCCACACAGTGGGGGCCGGCATGGAGGCTACAGAGGCATGGAATAGAAACCTGAAGTACATACCAGTTTTTACGAATTGAGGCCCCAATATCTGCACGATCAACCTCATCATAAAAAAGTGCTAACAAAAAGGACTGTGAGCATGTCTTCGATGGGCACCATATTGAAAACAAGCTAATTGGTTCGGGACTAGGTCAAATAGGAGTAATAACTGCTACGGTCAGAAAAAGACAGTCCTTGAAAAAAAGAGGGAAAAAAAGCCTTGATATAGGCTCCAGATGGCGTAGATTACCCTACTTGCATTTCTGCTGGAAAGGTTATCAAATTCAATCTTAATATGATCGATTTTAAACCTCTTAGTTTCATAATAAAGATTGCAAGCCACAATCTGCTACATTTAAAATGACCTTTTATGGGTGTAAGTGCCTACTGTGATTGCATAAATGGAGTATCAAGAGGAGAGAAAGCAACCCTAAATAACTTGTGCCTGCCATTAGGCCCTCTTTTAAAAGAGCAGAGTGGTAAATCAGCGCAATCAAGAGTCTTTTTGGTGACCTTGTTATCAGTAATGGAGGTGCTAATGAAAACCAGGCAATCCTTTCCTGTCTCTTGGGTTTTGGGGGTCAAAAGGGTGTCTCTGTTTGTGTACTATGCTCAGAGCAGGGTACGAAATGTGGAGGGCTAGGTTAGCAGCCTATCTACTTTTTAGGTCTCGCGACCTATCAATGTGCATGCGCATTGAGCGGAGCGAGAATTCATGTGCTCAAAATACTCGTGAAACCAAGGGTTTTTTCGTGCGTTTTTCTTCGAGTTCACGTGAATCACGTGACCAAACAAGCACGCGCATCGGCCTCCCTCCCAATTGCATTTTTTCACGGCCGCCACCACATCAAAGGGCTTCTCCCAGCGTGCGCTCTGCGGCTTCTCCTCCCCTAATTATTCATGGCTGGCCGGCCGTACTTTCAGTTTCCCGGCCGCTCTTGTTTATTGCATCTTCTCGCTCTCTTTTTGCTCCCCCTTCATTTTCTCTCTCTGTTTTTTTTTTACCCTTTATTTACTCTCTCTATCACCTTATTTCTCTTTCTCTTTTCATTCCCCTTCATTGACTCTGTTCCCTTGATTATTTCTCCTCTTGCTCTCTCTTCTCGGACTCTTCTCAGGCCATCTGTTTTTCTCCTCTAAGCAGGCTCGCTCCCCACCCCCTGCTTCACGGACGGACTTGTTTGACCAGCATCACTCCCACCTACTCCTCAACTCAAGTTGGGCATAAAAAGAAGGGGCTTTCACTGTGACATTTCCAACAGCCTGCTCCGTTGCTGCGACTGGCTCGATTTACATGTCTACATTACATTACATTAGGTCTCGCATTTGCGAAAGTTTAAGCTATTGGCATTGTTAATGACAATGCCTTTTTTATCTGTTTTGAAACCAACATATAAATAAATGGCATTATCATTTACAATGCCAATAGCTCAAACTCTCGCAAATGCGAGACCTATTGCATTGCAAATGCTTGTTATATTTAAGTACTTGGTCCTTCCCCTGGCTACAGACTTGCTTGAACTGGCCTGGCTCAGGCTAGGTAAGCACAAGGCATACTACCTGCCCTGTTTCAGTGACTATGAATTCAAAACCAGGCCGCATACACTTTACTTTACTATGCTTTATAAGGTTAAGAAGGAAAAAGAGCAGCACAAGGAAAAGGGGGAACAGCAGTCCTTGCTACCACTAGCCCTTTTAGAACATCCTCTAACCCTAAGGGCTACTTAGAAGCAGGGGTCCAATACAGGTACGCACCTCTCTTGTACCAGTGCACACCACACTCATTCCGGGGTCCCAGTCATGACATACCACACACATTTATGTGCAGTACTCACAGTAGGCTGCAGATAAGTCTGTACCCCACTACTAATAATCAGCAGCCACTATCCATAAGTAGTGTCATGGACTGCCCACAGGGATGACATATCACCCATGTTAAAAGCAGCACCATTGGGTGTGAACCCCTTTCCCCCAACAAGCACTCTATTGAGTAGCACCAATCAAACTTGTGTAATGGACTTGTCAGGGGCCATGTGACACATTTCTCCTAAGCAAGAAAACATAATGAGTTGGTTAGAATTAGAAGCTGGTTATTACATGAACACTGCACCCTGGACTTATGATGTTACAGCTCTGAACCAAAACCCTCTTGAATTTCCTAGTTTGCATTTTTCGGCTGCATTCAACCTTTCTTTGCAGCAGGTCCTGAGCTGTCTACATTCTGGAACATATATTGACCAGACCCAACTTGCAACAGAATTGTATATGCAGAGGGATGGTTTAGGATCATGTAACTGAGAGTGATGACCCAAGAAGGACGAACAGACCCTCTGCACCATCAAACCCTTGTAATCATCTTGTCCACTGAGCTATTCAATGATGCTAGCCCTCCATTTGTCAAGGAGCCCTATCTGTGCCCAATACTAGTGCCCCCTCTGAATTGGAGAAGTATTCACGAGCACTAAATTGCTTTGTAAAGAATTCATCAAGATCCCACGCTCCATCAATGGCCTCTGACCTCGTGCAAGGGTTATAGAAGCAGGAGTGACCTCTACGTAGCAGTTCATCCCCACAGCAAACGTACATGGAGCTCCTAGGTATCCTCAGCTGTGAGGCAGCCAAAGCTGTGGGTACCGCTTAAGAAATGAACATATAAACCACAGCTCGTAGAAGTGAAGATAAGTCTTATTTCTTTCATTGTGCAAACCTCCTGTCAGTTGTCTGTAGTCCTTCTCATCTAAAAAGTGCAACGCAAAATCAATGCTACAATAGTAGAAACTGGAGATGCTGATCTGTTTTGCAATAGCGTGCCTCCCATAGGCACCATTGTGACATCAAAAACCCTTTACTCTAAAAGCAAGCCATCAAGGTAATACCAACTAAATGGTTTCCAGCGACTTTGTGTATGTCCCACAATTATGAGGTTGCAGCAGCATGAACATCAGGGGGTCTCTGGAAATGTGATGTGTAAGGGCATTTTCCCCTTGGATTCCCTTTATATCTAAAGCTTCAGCGTTAAAGAGGTATTTGGAGCTAACCACAGTGCTGAAATCGCCATTGCTTAGCATTAGAATATTGAAGTCTGATTGTCTGAAGCTGATAGGTTTGTGAAGGGATCAGTGAAAAGAGACTTAAGATCGGCTAATCAGACCCCTTCAAATGCTTCCTGAAGGCTAACTGTGACAATCTGGTGTGTTGGGTAATGCTCCAGGCTAGTTCATAGAATTATGTTGGTTTCCTTGGCACATTTTTGGTAACTTGACCAGAACAGCAATGCAATCTATAGAGAAAATATGTGTGGTGTTATGTGAAGGAGCACAACCATCTAAAATAATGGAAAATTTGCTAACATTCGTGCCAAGAATTTTCAATTCTATTAAGGACAGGAGGCGAGGATTATGCTTACTCAATTTCTTTACTGCAAACAGCAGCCAATCAAAATGCAGTAAAGAAAAAACAAACTACATTACCCAGAAACACAGGGTAACCATAGAGTATGATAAGATATAAATAGGGTCATCGAGGTGAACACTTCCTCTTTCTTTGTCCATAGTCAATAATAAGTAATCCAACATAAACTTAAACAATCCATCAAAGGAGTCCCCCGGAGAGGTCCTCATCCGGCTGACGTGGAGAAGGAACTTCAAAGAACCACAGGAACAGCAAGAGACCAATCAGGAGAAGAAAATCCCGGCACACCTCATTTAAGGTCTGAGCCTGAGGAAAAGAGACGGAGGCCGTAAAAACTGTTCCCCAAAAGTGGAACATAGTAATCAGTACAGGGAGGGAAACATTTCTTAAAGAAGAACCAGAGTTGTACAGTATAAAAGCAATATGCATCATATAAAGACAATCAAGAAATAAGGGTGGGATAATCCTCGCCTCCTGTCCTTAATAGAATTGAAAATTCTTGGCACGAATGTTAGCAAATTTTCCATTCTATGACAGGACGGAGGCTCCGATTATGCTTGTTTAAAGCTTCGCCACCACAACAGATGCAACATCAATAATAGGCTTAAAGTAAAAAGTCTTAAACACAGTTTCAGATGACCAATCCGCAGCCTTCATGATGTCCTGAAGGCTGGCACCCATGGCAAAAGCTTTAGAAGCCATGGCTCCTCTAGCAGAATGAGCACCAAACAGAGAAATGTCAATGCCCGCTTCATGCATGAGCCAACGTAACCAACGTGCCAAAGTGGCCGGAGTTACCGGCTTGAAAGGTTTCTGCAATGCAATAAGCAATTGGCCCTGTAAATCATGCCGAAAAGGTGCAGTACTTACCTCATAATCTTTAATACACTGAACTACACACAATTGAGGATTGTGGGGAAAAGAAGGGTAAGAGACTGAGGGCGTATTACACTTAGTCCTCCTTGAGATAATAAAGGTAACCCCTTCAGGAGAGAAAGACCGACCAGCGAGATCCAAGGCCCGCACATCAGAAACCCTTTTGCAAGAGACCAAGCACAAAAGCATAGTGAGCTTGGCTGACAGTTGTTTGCGTGTCAAAAGAGAGTTAGAAGGCCAGGCAGACAGGAAACGCAAAACAACTGAGACATCCCAAAGGGCTACATATTTGGGACAAGGAGGTTTTACCATCCGGATGCCCCTCAACAATTTAGAGATCAGGGGATGTTCTCCCGCTGATTTACCATCAAGAGGCACATGGCCTGCAGAAACTGCAGAACGAAAGTTATTTACTGTCCTGTAAGCTAGCCCAGAGGATGCTAGGGACGCCAGAAAATTAAGGATTAAAGAAAGATCCGCTGAAACGGGATCCACGACTGCTGTGAGCACCAATCACACCAGCGCTTCCAACTTGATGCATAACGCTTGTGTGTGTTGGGTGCCCAAGCCTCACTGATATATCTGGTAGCGTCTCCCGATAAGCCCTGGATTTGCCAGCGTCCCCCGAAATTCTCCATGCTACCAGAAGGAGTTGACCGGACAGCACCAGAGGGTGAGGCTCGCAAAGCGGATCCAACAACAGGTTCCACATGTGAGGAAGTAGAAGCGGCGTCGAGCAGCTCATCTCCAGAAGAACTGGAAACCACGCTTGAGCCCTCCTAAGAGGGGAGATTAGAACCAGTTCCGACAAGAATAGACGTGCTCGGGCCAGAACCCGGGGAATCATGAGGAACGGCGGGAAGGCATAGCACAGATGGCGAGGCCAGGTCTGGAGAAATGCGTCCGTGGCCAGAGCCTCCGGATCCGGACGCCAGCTGTAGAATCGGAGAAGCTGGGTGTTGAGCCGGGAGGCAAAGAGATCCAGATGACAAGGCCCCCAAAAGCGGGACAGCTTGCGGAACACACGAGGATGGAGCCTCCAATCGCTGAAATCTCTCAGGTGATGAGAGTTCCAGTCCGCGATCAGATTGCGAGAACCCGGTAGGTATTCCGCAATAATCGTGATCTTGCGCTCCAGACAAAGGTGCCAAAAATCCTTCGCAATCTCCGAGAGAAGCTTGGATCTGGTACCCCCCAGTTTGTTCACATAACGAACCGCCGAAACATTGTCCATTCGGAGAAGAATGCAACAATTCGTTTTCTGAGGGGTGAGACACCGAATCGCGAAGGAGCCCGCCAGCAGCTCCAGGCAATTGATGTGTAGGGTAAATTCCACTGGGGACCAACGACCCCCGGTCGACACTGAGCCGCAACGGGCTCCCCAGCTCCAAAGGCTGGCATCGGACTCTATCACAACATCGGGAGTCCTCCCAAACAGAGCCCGGCCGTTCCAGGAATCCATGTGGTCCAACCACTACATCATTTCCGTCCTGGCATCCTCCGAGAGGAGGATGTGATCGGAATAACAAAGACCCTTCTGCAAATGACGTATTTTGAGGCGCTGAAGAGCCCGATAGTGCAGAGGACCCGGAAAGATTGCTTGGATGGAAGACGATAAGAGACCTACAATCCTGGCTACTGACCTTAGCGAGACAGTCTGTTGAGCAAGAAACGATCTTAAGTCCCTCTTGATGGACCTTATCTTCTGACCTGGAAGAAGGAGTTGACAAGAAACAGAGTCTATTTGAAAACCCAGGAAAGACATCGACCGGGATGGAGAAAAATCGGACTTCAGGGGATTGATAAGAAAACCCAAGGATTGCAAAAGGTCTATGGACCAGTGCAAGTGAGATTGCAGAAGAACAGGGCATTGAGCCAAAAGGAGAATGTCGTCTAGATAGACTATAAGACGCACTCCGCGTGACCTCAAAGACTCCACCACTGGACGAAGGAGCTTCGTGAAGCACCACTGGACGAAGGACAGGCCGAAAGGAAGAACCTTGTACTCGTACCACCTGCCTAACCATTGGAACTGAAGGTATCTGCGATGAGGAGCGTAAATCGGGATTGACAGATAAGCATCTTTTAGGTCTAGACGAACCATCCAATCTCCTTCTTGAAGAAGGTCTCGCAGAAGATGAATGCCCTCCATCTTGAAGTGGCGATAAACTACTCCGCCGTTGAAGTCCTTCAAATTGAGGACTAAACGAGATCCTCCCCCTTTTTTCTCCACGATAAAAACATTGCTGACGAAACCCTGGGGATGAGGAGAAGTGAGAACGATGGCTCCCTTGTCAAAAGAGAGGAGACTTCCGCGGAGATGAACTCCTGATCTTGTCGGGAAAAAACAAGAGGGCGAGGCCGAAGATCTTGGTGAGGGTGAGAGTAAAATTCTATTTTGTACCCTTGCACCGTCTCCAGTATCCAGGCATCGTTTGAGATCAAACGCCAATTGTCTTGGAAAAATTGAATTCTGCCCCCCAAAAGTACAGTTGAAGCTGAAATCAAGCTCACCTGATGGGGAAGAGTCTTGACGTCCTCCATGACCTCCGGAGTATCCACCTTTGCCAGGTTGCCCTCTATTTCTCTTAGAGGGGTAGAAAGAAGACTTATTTGAGGAGTATTGCTGTTGACCGCCTCGTTGGGACCTGTTCCCTCGCTGGGGAGCATTGTCGGAACCACGGCCGGACGAACGCCCCCTTCGTCCGGCCCTGCCAAAAACCGGACGGAATGCCCATTTCAAATTAGACTGGGCCTTGTCAATGCCGCTAAAGGTGGAAACAAAGTTTGTCAGTTCCTTCAGAAAAGGTGCACCGAAAAGTAAACCCTGGGCTAGAGGGCCCGACTCCGAGGAGGCCAAATCCGTAAGTCTTGGATCCAGTTTCATTAGGATGGAGCGCCGGCGCTCAGTGGACAAGGCACAGTTGGCGTTGCCAAGCATACAGACTGCCCGTTGAGACCAGCCGACCAGCTCATCGGGGTCAATCAGGGAACCTGATTCCTTGGCTTGGTACCCCAAGTCCAGAATTTTTGTAAGGGGGCCCAAGAGATCTAAAAGCTTATCCTGGCACAAACGCCACGATCTATCCAAACCCTTGGTAGGGTCCTTTGAATACTTCCTCATGTAAGTGATCATTGTAGGATCAACATCAGGAGTGGATGCCAACTTGTCTGGTAAATCAGGACGTGGGCACTCGGAGCGCAAACGCGCTCTCACATCCTTATCGAAGGGATGACGGATGTGGGACTGAATGTATTGAGCCACCTCGGGGGAAGGCAACCAAGAAGAAGAGTGAGGGTGGATAATGTCAGAGGGGTTGAAGGTCAACAATTGTGGTGAAGTAGGAGCATCAACATAATGATCCTTCCGCTGTTTTTTGGAGGGAGGTGGCTTAGAAGGCTCGGAGGAAGAGGACGTACTGTCATCTGTATCAGACGGAGGATCTGAACGAGAAGATACCTTGCGCTTCTTTGCAGAAGGAGCAGAAAGGGTTTCAGCAAGTTTCGCAAAATGGCTGGAATGTGGAGTTTTAGGCGATTTTTTTGGAACGCCCAGAGGAAGGAGGCACCCAGCCGTGCTGCGCAGCATAATCTGCCAGATGTTTCTTCAGAGGCGCAATTGCCTGACAAAGCGCTTGGCCCATAAAGTCATCAAATGAAGTAGAGGATTCCTCCTCATAATAATCATAACCTTCGTCGTCGCAGTAGTCTGCCATGGCGACAATGTCAGCCAAGAAAAAATGCCCAGTGAAGGTTTATCAATTAATAAGGCAAAGCCAAGTAATTGGGGGAGTGGTACCCCTTGCGCAAGTCTGATGAATACAGGGAGACCCTGTGAAAAGTATTCGAACGTGGAGGGAGCAGACTTGCACTAACAATAGAAGAAAATAATTATTTTCCCCACTCTAGGCAAAGCCTATTCAAAATTATACAACCCTCAAACTCTAACCCGTCCGAGGGCGTCAGGGAGCTCAAACGGCAGCAAGTTGGGCGCGCTGAAGATATCAGTCACTTTTAGTCAGGCTGAGGCACAGGCGGCGTCTGTGAAATACACGCTTGAAGAGACGTGTAAACAAACCGTCGCGCATGCGCGAACAGCCGCTGCCGTCTAGGAAGGGTGCGCGAGAGACGCGCGACCTTCCAGCTCTGCTCCCGCTCCACCAGAAGACCGGGTTAAGCTAATAACCCTGGCGGGAGGTGGCGCACACGCTCCCCAAGCACCAGAACCGAAGCCGGTATAATAATGAAGACGCGCCGCACAGCGTGTAAACAGGCTGAAAATGCTCACAAAACAAAGCGGCAAGCCAAGCATGAAAAGACGCACACAGCGCAATAATTATTTAAGCAAATAAAGCGGTAAGCCAAATAACAATGAAAGGAGTAATGCAAAGCACTTAACTGGCTGCGAAGCAGCAAAGAAAGAGGTAGTGTTCACCTCTATGACCCTATTTATATCTTATCATACTTTATGGTTACCCTGTGTTTCTGGGTAATGTAGTTTGTTTTTTCTTTACTGCATTTTGATTGGCTGCTGTTTGCCAGTAAAGAAATTGAGTAAGCATAATCGGAGCCTCCGTCCTGCCATAGAATTCAATGCCCTTTATCATCCTCTTTGCAGAAACTTTTGCTAGCTATTGGAGACACTGGCTTTTCGTTGGAACCCTTCCTGTAAAAATTGTGATTTATTTTAATGACCAAGGCCTAATGTATTAAAGGGGTTTAGCCATTGTGTGTCGATGGGATAATGTGTTGATCCACAAGGGACTAAATGACCTGGCAGCACTCCAAGGTAATGTCTCCGCAACTATACCTAGCTGTTTGTGACTGATACTTTCCATGCAGATCATTAGAAGTCCTCTAAATAAGACTGTCCAAACGTGTGTGACTTGAAACTGGTCTGTGGCAGAAGTGTGAAGTGGGTGTCCTTATAGCATCGCCATGCATCTAATTAGGGCACATAGTTGGATACGGTACACATTCCATGTCTCAACAGTCAAGTCCGGATAAAGAATTGACTTGAAGAGGGCAGAATACTTTTGAGATATGCTTTTAAGTTGATTGCAGTCTCTTAAACGAAGATCCAAATTAATAGTAGAATAATTTTTGTTTAAAAGAACACCTCTCGCAGTGACGGCTTTATAGGTACTCGCAAGCATGAGCTGATTAACAAGGGATTAACTTGTGTATCGTGCTCCTGAGCTTTCATAACTGACCCCCGAGGGGCAACAATACTGCTGCCTTGTATAGAGTGAGAGATTCATGGTTTAAGAGGCCTCAGTTATTGCCTAGCACCACAGTACTTGAGTTGCACAGAAGGGAAACAAAAACTTACCGTTTTACTGAACAAATGAGCCAGATCTCTGTCTAACAGAACACAGGCTATAGCAGAGGTAAACAAGCATTTGTAATGCAATAGCTCTCGCATTTACGCGAGTTTCGTAAATGGGACGCCCATTGCATTGCAAATGCTAGTTTGTAAAAACTCCCATGCGGCTCTTTAACTTTAATATCGTCCGCGCCCCTTTCTTTAGACGAGCTATGTCTGAAGAAAGAGGTGTATCCGCCATTAAAGTGAAAGCGTGGCATGTGGCGCTTTTTCAAAAAAAGCATTTGTTTGTCAAATTGACAAATAAATGCTTCTTTTTGTAAAAGCGCCCCATGCCGCACTTTTATTTTAATGGCAGCCATGCGCCATTCCTTAGACTTGTCTCGTTTCAGGAAATGAGTTCGGCCGACATTAAAGTGTAAGTGCTGCATGGGGCATTTGGCACGGCAAGCAAAGTAAAGGCACTGCCGCCACTATCAGCGTGGTATGCCGTGCTATGTAAAAGAAAATAATAAAGATGTTGCGAAAGAGTGTGTTCTGCCCGCACCAGCAGCCTTGCGAAAACCATTAAACGAAATAGTGCCCGGAGGCTGTAATTAAAGCCTACCAATCAACAACACGTGTAACAAGCATTTGCAATGCAAAGGTCTCGCATTTGTGAGAGTTCGAGCTATTTGCCTTGTAAATGACAATGTCTTTTAGCCATATGTTTTTGTTTGGAGTGGATGAATCCATGTGGTGTGAAGGGGAATTATGTGGGTTGAATTGGTAGTTGTGGAATTGTGTGGTGTGGAGTGGATTTGTGTAGTGGAATTCAGTGGCATAGTGTGCAGTGGGATTGTGTGGATATTAATTATGTGGTATTGAGCATACTGGAATTATATGGAATGGGATTGTGAGTTATGAAGTGTGAATATGTGTAATGGTATTTTGTGTTGTGGTGTGGTATGTCGTGGAGTTTAATTATTTGGTGTGTTGATTTTTGTGGCATGATGTGGAATTTTGTGCTATGGATTGGATAAATGTGGTGTGTTTTGTAATTGTGTTGTTGAGTTGAATGATGTGGTTTGGTGTCCAATTATGTGGTGTTAAATGGAAAGGTGTGGAGTTGAATTGTGTGGGGTTAAACTGTAGCGTTGAGTAGAATTATGCTGATTGGAATTGTGTGGCATAGTCTGTAGTATCTATGTGGATTGTTGCTATGTGACAGTGGTTTATGTGGGCTGTATTTATGTGGTATTGAGTAGAGTATAATTATGTGCAGTTGAATAATGTTGCGTGTAGTGGTATGATGCTGTTATTTATTTCATGCTATAACCTCACTTTAGGTTAGGTGATGTCACATTATGTTATTGAAGCCATCCTGTCATATATTATTACCTGGTCACAGTCTCTAAATTGAGGCCACAGCGGGAATGAACACCTGGGAACAAAACACTGGCAGCTGTGCAGATTAATGCGCTTTTCATGTAACCTACCACTGAGCTTGTCAACGTTGTACACATACCTCTGCTACTAAGAGACTCAAACCAGAGCAGAAAAAAACTTACCTCTTGTGCCTAATAAATACACTCTACACCTACTTCGGTCTTTGGAGAGTACCATTGAAACATGAAGTGCTTGTTAGGTAAAGTAATTCCCATGTAACTTTTAAACAAAAAAAGAAACACCGAAATAAACAACTCCTGTCCGACAGATAATTGATATGGCGCTTAACCGTGGCGTAGGAGTGCTTCGAACCGTATCTATTTTTCACAGGTAGTGGACACGAGGTACAAGGAAATGTAGTGATCTGTCCACTACCGCACATTTTAGTGAATTGAGTAAGTGTGGAGCAGAGTAAAAAGAACACAGAAGACACAATGCACACATCGTTTTTGAAAAATGTGTTTAATATTCCACGGATCTGGTGCAGATTTGTAAACAACGTCAAAATGTTACGATATCAAAGGAAGTTTTCTTATTTCAATTATTAAAAAGTTGCGTAGAAAAAGGTAGGTTTAAAGAAAAAATAAATGAAAACGAGTTTGAGCTATTGACATTGCAAATGATAAAGCCTTTTAATTTTATTTTCGTTTTTAAATCATAAATAAAAGGCATAGTCATTTACAATGCCAATAGCTTAAAGTCGCATAAATGCAAGACCTATTGCATTGCAAATGCTTGTTGTTAAAGAAGCCAATCCCGGTTGTAAGGTTTAATTCACGGACTGTCCATGTAAGTAGCAGGAGTAAGGGTGAGGGTTGGTGCGTGCTTCTGTCAAGCGATGGGAGTCATTGGGTGGGTGTGGATGGGGCGATAAGGGTGGACAGGTGTATTTTATCTGGGTGAGAGGGATGAGCTGGTGATGAGAGAGGAATGGGGCAGTGTCTTAGAGCATGAAGCCAAGGAGGAGGAGGGTGGGGCTTTGTAAGCCACTGGTACGGAGTGTGGGTGGTCTTTCAGCAGGAGGTTAACGCCACTGAGGGCTTGAGATGGTGTCCACGTCTTTGTGGAAAGGGCAAATGGTTGAGAAGAAAAGTATGAACCTGTGACCTGAAGACCGAAGGGAGCAGAGGGAATTAATATAGGCAGGTCTAGTGCTCCCCAAAAGGAAAAGGAAACTCTCCTCGGTTACTTATCCGGTAAGACAGCTCAGTGGACTAATGCATTCATTGTAGAGGTCTCTAATCAGAAGGTCAAATCTTTGAACAGTAGTGGGTTCATTCAGCCTTTTATCCTGCTCAACTCATGCGAGCATCGCCCTGGCATGGAAGTGACAACACGGCGTATGGATACAAGCAAAAACCACGAGCATGATAAAACCCCTACCGATAATGAGATCAATAGTAACGAAGCAATGATTAACGAATACTAGTAAATGAAATGACAGCTGTGGAATGTGGCACAGTATGTGATTAAAAAATCACCTTTGTTGTAAGTACTGCAACTGGGCACATAATTATAATAATATTATTAAGAGTAATAATAATAAAAATAGAAATGCAGAAATTATTATTATTATTATTATTATTTTCGTTATTACTATTAACCAGAAAGTGATCATATTGATTATTATAATAGGAATAACAACAATCACATCCTTACTGTTAATAACACTTGTATTTTATGCAAATAATAATATTATTATTAATAGTAAGTGTATTAATAATAATAATCTTGCCATTAATAACACTCTTCCATATCGTTCTTTTGTTGATGTTCGATAATAAGGGTAATGATGACAATAATAATAGCAAGGATGATGGCCCGTTTGTGCTTGTGTATTTTTTGTAAACGTCTAAATTCCGGTTTGTTTTCCCCATTTCACTGGCAGTGCCATGCAACGTTCCTCCTGAGCCTCGGCCTGTTCCCCTGATATATGTTGGGCATTGGCCGGAAACAGAAAGGCGCAGAATCGAAGGTGCAAAAAATCCCTCCCTGAGAAATGGCGGCATCGCCCATCGCCAGTCTTTGCGTCAAGGCGTCAGGGATGACGGGCTCCCGCTGGCCCCTGCAGCGTGCTGCACATCTGCAGAGCTCTGAGGAGGGTGTTTCCGCCGAAAGGAACGGAGTGTCCACCCATCGCTGGCCTAACACAGCGCTTCAATCTCACTAGTTGCGCTGCAAGTGTGCTACTGCTGACACTAGGCAGTGGCTGTGAGAAGTTGGCCTGGTATATGATGCTCACTAGTTCTAGTGATCACCTTGTACCATGCCAAGCAACCCTTATGATGATTGGTTGTAAGTCAACCTTGTAGACCAGCTATCCTAGTAGCGTGGGCAAAGCAGTCTTAGGCTAAACTCTGTAAAGGCATGTGAAGCAAGCTGTTTTACCATACACAATCCCCTTGAATACCACATGAAAGGACACCACACAGATATATATTGAAAATATATATAGATTTATTTCTACAAATATCCCCTATACTCTTTATGAGCACAGAAGCAAATGCGTTAAAACAAAACACAGTTTAAATATACAAAAGTTGCACAATTTTGGATGAGCCCTAGGGGCCACCTAAACCATATACTAAAATAGTGGTATAAGAACCACTATAGGGAAAGGAAAGAGGCCTAGGGCCTGGGGAATCGCTGGAGCTGTTCGGGACTAGCAGTGATGAAGTAGGGAAAGGCCCGCGGGACTCGGGTGCAGCGCTTAAAGCGCACGCATGCACCAATGCAATGTCAATGGTGCGTAAAAGTTTTAAAGTTAGTGTTTTAGGAACCTTCCGATGGACCTACAAGGATAAAACTTTAGACACAGGCACTAGAGGTGTATACCAGTGTGGGAACACCGGCGTTGCTGAGTTACCTCACCCACAGGAAACGGGTGCACAGGTGCGAAGTAGTGTCGGGTTTCGTCACGCAGGTCGATGGCGCTTGGAGCTGAAGATGCTGCAGGCGGGTCGTCGAGGAGAGTTCCGGTGGATCCAAGGGTGGATCTGAAGAGGTGAAGACCTGAAAGCAGAGGGGACAATGTTCAAAGTCACTAGCCAGTGACTACCGTGGAACCAGGATGGAACCAGGCAATGTCGGGTGCAAACAGGTGAAAAGGTGAAGATTGTCTCTGCAGCCACGTGGACACGAAGAGGTCGAGGATGTCCAGGTGTTGGTCACGTGCTGTCCCACGAAGGCGCTAGCTGTTGGCGGTGTCGGCTTCTTGATCGGAGCAAACAGGCCTTGGCTAATGCAAGCCACGCAGGAATCGATGCAAGCTTCTCACTCGGACCAGCAAGGTCAGAGCGGGTGCTCCTTTTCAGGGGAGCAAGGGCCAGTCTGGAGCAACCAGACCAGCGGAGTAAGTCGTAGTTTTCGTCGCCAAGATGGCCGCTAGCCACATGGCAAGTGGCCGGGATGGCGCGCCGAGTGGCAAAGTGCAAAAGGGCCCCACGCAGATCGTGGAGATGCTGGGGGGCTGATCTTCGGTGCAAATGCTGCTCGGTGTCGGGGTTTCTCAAACCCCAAAGCACAGCGTCGAGGGTGCCTCGGGTGCTGCGCAGTCAGCTTCTCGGGGGTCTTTCAAGATGTCCGGTCCCACGTCTCTCGGTGCCTCCGCGGGTCTCTTCTTTTCAGGGACTGTGGATCGGGCTCTGAGATGTCTGGGAGTCTGGGTCTTGTCAGGCTCTGGGCTCGGGCTCCGGCGAGAGGCGGCGGCAAAGCAGACGTCGAGTTGCTGGTTGGTGCCTGTATTCACAGGGTGGTCACTCCTTGGCCACAAGGGAGATTCTCTTCAGTCTTCTGTGCAGCAGAATGTCGAAGTCAAGTTTTCTTCTTAGTTTCAAGTCGAGTTCAGGATGATCTGAAGTCTTGGGACACAGCTCCTACTCTTATTCCAAATCTAGGGGCCGGATTACCTGCTAGGTCCCTCCTCTGGGTGGGACCAGGAAGGGGGGTGGTTGGTTACACCCCCTTTCCTTTGTCCAGCTTCGCGCCAGACTGGGGCTGGAGAGCCCCAGCACCGGTTTGAACTGGCATATGCACAGGGACACCTTGTGTGCCCCTAGGCATGTCTGTTTCTATTCAGCCCTGTCCTACCCAATACATAAAATCCTGTCTGGGGTGGTGCTAGCACCTCCCAAGGCAGGAAACCCTTTGTCCAAGCCTCCCTCGCTGGAAGGACTCCCAGCAGCAGGAGGTCAGACTTGTGTCTGTGGTGGCAGCATCCATTTTGTGATGCTGAGGCTCATGTTTAACTTTACCCGGGTTTCAGGTTATGTACATGTCGTGTCCCTCTAGAAGGGAGGAATGCTACCCCCGTCGTCAGAACTGGCGAGGGGGTAGTAATCCAATTCGTATGACACCTTACTTGACATGTTTTGATAAAGCCAAACCAAAGATAGCATTTAACCGCGAGGTTCATAATGCACTTAAGAGTATATGGTATGGCAGTATCATGGAACATCTAAAGGACTTGTTTCCGAAAGCTGCAGACAGGCTCAGCTCATGCCAGAGCACCATCTCACATATTTCCAAGCACTCTGCCTCCAGGATTGAAGAGGCCTTCCATAGGAGTGGCTGATAGGAACATATGTGTCCATTTTGGGTTAGATATAGGCATACTATACCTAAGTAAGGGGTGATTACACTGACTTACCCCAGCTGAGTGATCAGCCAGTTGTCTCAAATATGGAGGCCAGGGGTGGCACAATACGTGCTGCAGCCCCTGGTAGGCCTTGGAAGCACCTATGCCCTGGGTACCTGGGGTACTCTGTTACAGGGGCCAATAAGGTGAACCAGTTCCAATTGGGTATGTACCTAAGGTACATGGAGTCCATTTTAAGGAGAGAGCAATTAGCCTGGGGCCCTGAATAGCAGGATCCCAGGCCAACTAAGTCAAAAACCAGCTAAACACAAGGCAAAAAGTTTGGGGGTAACCATAGTCAGATATCCACCTTCCTACAGTGGCATAATGTTACTGTTGGCGCTACATACGGTCAGATTCATAGTTAGCGCTGCACATCCACTTTTCTACCTGCTGGTGCTGCACACTTCCAAAACCTACAGCTGGCATGCATGTGATTAATGCTGGTGCTTCATATGGCACTACTGGCTCGCTGTTGCACTGCATAGTATCACTGCTGGAGCTGCACTGGACTGGGTCACTGCCAGCGCTGCAGTGCCACAGTACTATTGGTAACGCTTCATCTTGAGAGCCTAGCACTGCACACAATACGATATCACCGCTGACCCTGCACGGCCCGAGTGCTGGTGATATGCAGTGGCGCCCTGTCACTGTTGGCGTTATGCAGCTTAGAGTACCCCTGCTGGGGCTGAACATTGCCACAGACTCACAACTGTACCCCAATGTGCCAGATGCTGGTACTTCACCTGTCACTGCTAGCGCTGCGCAGGATCACAGTTTCACTGCTGGTGGAGCTGCACTGGGTCAGGCTAGTGCTACAGTGTCACCTTGCTAGTTGTAACGCTTTGCAGTGTCACAGCTAGCAGTTCACATTGCCACTCCTGGTGCTTCGCAGTGTCACGATTGGCGCTGCACATCGTGCAGTGTCACAGCTGGCACTACACAATGCACTGCTTCCGCTGCGCAGTGTTAAAGCAAAGAACCCCCGGGCACACATGTAGTTCACGCGCAGAAGAGCTCGTGCATTTCCAGCCCTCTCTCCATATAAACATCACATGCTATTCCATTTGGAGGTGGTGCGATGTAGCTTAGGATCCAATGGCGCCACTTTTCGGTGTGCTGCAGCAATTGATTGAATAGTTCCACATCACGCATGGCACCTGAGGAAATGTGAGGGATCTACAGTTAAAAGGGTCTATCAAAATATATAAATAGATAACTTACTTTCCAAAGAAACCTGTGCGTTTGTATGAGACTGGGATCCGATCCTTCAAATCGATCTTCAATTCTTCCTCTGCAGCTCAAACTTTTTCTTCAAATTTGTCAATGTTAGCTACCTGCATTCTGTACATCAGTGCTAGACGCTATGAAAAACATGCAGTGCCGAGGACTCGAGGTAAGCGCACCGCCATGTTGGATTGGGGGTTGTTTTCGATTTATTCAAGGCTGTTCTGCTAACTGTACTCTCAGGAGAAGCACAGCTATCCCAAACCGGAAGTGGGCGTGGCAGAACGGAAGTGTCGTAGAAGAAGCAGCTTCTTGCAGTAAACACGACACGGCGCCAGCCCCTCTCTGTGCCGCTCGGAGTACTGAGGGCGATCTAAAGGGACATGCAGGTAAGTGATCAGCAGGACTCTGCCCCGGAACACCATGGGTGTCAAGACCCACAATGCACCTCTGACTGCGGCGGGGGCGGGTGGCGGTGATTTAGCATTTATCCCCGTCTTATGAGTCTCAAGTGTAGGGTGCTATACATGCCCGAACCAGGGAACAAACCGATGATATAGGCTTATCATAGCCCTCACCTTGTACTTTCCTGTGGGGCTTACGGACCGCAGAGTATCCTTTGCAGACATTTGGAACGCCTTCATTGCTTTATTACAGCATTCTGACTAAGGGTGTGTGTGTGTGTGTGTGCGCTTGTGTGCGTGCTTGTGTGCGTGCTTGTGTGCGTGCTTGTGTGCGTGCTTGTGTGCGTGCTTGTGTGCGTGCTTGTGTGTGTGCGCGTGTGTGTGTGTGTGTGTCTGTGTGTGTCTGTCTGTCTGTCTGTCTGTCTGTCTGTGTGTGTGTGTGTGTGTGTGTGTGTGTGTGTGTGTGTCAACAGATGTGCATGGCGCCGGGCTGGACGTGCGCGTCCACAGACCAGAATCGCCGCGCGTGCCCCGGTCTGTCTCCCTTGAGAGGCATCTCGACGACAATAGGTCTCGAGAGCGAGACCTAAAAAGGGATGTCCTCATGAGAGGTTACAAATGAAGACAAGGCAGTACTAAGGAGGGACTAACAAGTCTATTTAAAAATTAGAAGCCAGCATTTATGAAGGACCTTGACACAAGCCAATGACAAATATGGGCAGCGAGTGGGCGGGGCTTCGAGTGCATACTTAAAAACAGCATGCCTTGCTTGCGCTTCCCAGGCTCGACCTGAAAACACAAGGTTCCACATAGAACAAACTTGGAAGCATGCAATAGGATATAGAATTTCTTACATGAATCCAATGTGCAGTTAGCTGGTGTAAAGTTCCTGTTGTGCTAGCCCATTAAGCTTTGCAAGTCGTAACATTAGTTTTAAAAATAATTTGATTTACAGCATTTAAACCATCTATACTAGAGTCTTCTAGGTCATAGCTAATTTAAATGTGTTAAATATTTATTCTTTTTCAAATCCATACTTCTGGCTAGGCATTGACTTTTATTGCTTGTGAGTACTATTTTATGTTGTATCTAGCACCATTCTACACATCACCTCCCATGAGCTACGCCTTGACAGTTCAACAATAGTTACCACTGGTGAATCAAGGGCATTATGGATACTTGCAGTCGGCGTATTCAGAAATCGGGCTACAAAGGAGAACACTACCACTGATAAACACCCTAACTGAAAATTAGTTGGTATAAGTCTTTTAATTTCCTTAATACTTACACACCAATTATTTACCTAGCATATGACAACAAATTATGAACTACATATCGAAGACCGCCTCTTTCTTTTCCACCAAAAGCCTTAGGCTCCATAATAGAGCGAAAAGAGTTATTGTACGGTAAAACTAAACTTTTCCATGCAGGCTTCGATCTACGTCTTTTTTTTTTTTCCAGGGGACACTTCGGTCCTTGCTGGTGTATACGGCCCTGCAGAAGTGAAAGTCAGTAAGGAGATCTTTGATAAAGCAACAGTGGAGGTGATCTTAAAGCCAAAGGTGGGATTACCAGGTAGGAAACAAAAATTGGGAATAACTGGAGTGAACTTCAAATCTCAACTTGTGCACCGCAAAGATAGTAGTCTTTGTGTTATTTTGTCTCCTAAGTAGCATGTTTAGAGCATACAATTCACAGTGCACCTTCTGCCTGTTGTTTTTGGATGTCAGTCACTGCATTGATGATTTGTCTTTTTGTTTCCAATTAAGTGCTTGTTTTCCTGTATACTTCCTTTTCTGTGGTGAAACTGAAAAAAGAAGTTTGTTTTACCTGAAAATATGCAGGGCCGTGCTTACTGGCCACGTGATGAACTGCGCTCTGTTGCCTTTGGACTAGACTCACGCTAAATAATTGCCACATTTATACATAATCCCTGTACTGTGCTCAAAGTGTCCATGATTTTAAAAAAATGTTCGTGCTATTTGTAGTAGTAGAAGTTTGTAATAGGGGTTCTTGTTTATAGAAGGTGAGCTCACTGGTGCTGAAACTTAAGGGTCAACAGTAGCCAGTTGAACATATCGTAGAATATCATAATTTTAAAAAGTAGTATAATGTGCGCCAGAGAAATCACTCACAAATGATTGCACAATTCCAAATGATCAGAAACTCCAAATGTACCAGACACCGAAGCTGTCTGCCCTTCAACAAAATAAGAAAAGCAGTCATTTGGGCATTGAATCCCAGTACGGTGCCAGCAGACCCTGCAAAAATGGTCTTTTAATGTCAAAAATCAATAGGAAGCTCATTTAAAGTAGAGAAGTGGGATGAGGTGCCAGACAGTTAATAGCGATTACCCGCAGTGCAGAGAAAATGTTGAGCCATGCAGCTACTCCTTTGATTGTCTTTTTTTTGTAGGCGATTCAGTGAAGGACGTGAGGCCCAGTCTATAGGTCTATTGCAGAAAGTAAAGATGCCAAGTAAAAGATTGTGCTTTATTTTATTTTCCACCGACAGGAACATGCAAAATTCTATTTGAACCTTATCTGCTGTAATGGTTCTGAGAACGGCATCTATTGTCCTCTGATGCGGTGTCTTGAAGGTAGTTGACAAACCTACATGTATATATCTCTTTTTAAACTTGGAATTTCTTGCAGAAGCTAAATCAGAAATAGTACAGAACAACCTATTTTATTCTGTAACCACTCTGTGCCCCCTTTGAAAGGAACTTGTGAGGCACATCATTAAAACATAGTGGGACAAGACTTAATTGCATATGTGCCAGAACCCCTTATGGAGAAACACAGGGCATGCAGGGACTACTGGGCCCCACCGGGGTGGTTGAGGCCTTTTACTCCTAATGTCCCGGGGTCCGACCTACTATGGGTCCTTAGCAACGGGGCCAAGCAGGGCTGGCTTTAGTGCTGGTGGCACCCGGTGCGACAACCATTTTTGGTGCCCCCACACCTCATGACCGCCTCCTCGGATTCTCTCACTACCACTAGGCATAAGTGCCCCTTATCTCTCCATTCATAAGTTATTGCCAAACACAGCGCCCACCCTGAGGTCGGCGCTCCCTCCATAGGTCAGCGCCCAGTGCGGCCGCACCAGTCGCACTGCACTAGAGCCGGCCCTGGGGCCAAGTATCCCTCTGCACCTTACTCTGTGTTAGCTGTGGATGGGCTGTCCAAAGGCTACCTCGGGGGATAGGGAAGTGTAGATACAGGTTAGTGAACACAGTTCGTATAACTCAAAGTGCACTCCGCAATGTCCAGTCAAATACTTATTTTTGTATGAAAAAGAAGTATTTTATTGGTAACTCTATGAATTCAAAGAAATAACTACATTCATAAGCAACAACACAATCCCTTTGATGTTCGAGCTCTCATGTTTCTCTGGCAAATTCCTGTCCCACCCTCGTCCTTGCACTGTGGTTGGGGTTATTCTCCATTCAATGGTGGCCACATCCAGGGAATGCTCACCAGTAGGCTTACTCAAGAGTTCCTTTTTGCCTTTTATGAATTAGTCAGCTGTCTGTTACCACAACACCTTCGGCAGCAAGTTCCCCGGGGCCCAACAGGGCCGATTAAAGTCATACCCGCTCCTGCAGCAAGAAGACGTTTGGCATCTCAGTGGGTGCCCCAACTGCAGGCACCTAAAAGTTCTGTGTTTGTTCAGAGAAGTCAGGCTGCTCGTGGCACACCCGGAAGGTTCTCTCCCGAGCGGCGCTGCCGGCTTTCCCCAGTGATTGGAGAAGCTCTCATCATTTGTACATTCAATACGTCTGTCTTCTCCAAATGGAGGAGGGAAGATTATCTCCGGCTCCCAACCGTAGCCTGGCGATGGTGCAATGCTCTCCTCTGCATCCTCGCAAAGTCCACTGTGTTGGTCAGGGCAGTTCTTGATGCGTGGGCTTGACTCACTGGTGGCAGCTTCTATTCTTCACAAGCAATGGCCCAAACGTTTTGCAAACAGACAGCCTCTCCTGGCTTACAGGGTTGCATCGCTATGTCTGGGCACTGCACAGACTCCTCTGGTGTAATCACCCACACCAAGGCAGCCCCTTCTTGTACACGGAGTCGCCACTATGGCACACACGAGTCTTTGTGCGCTTGTTATATAATCACTTCAACGGTGGCCCCCTCTAGTATACAGGGTCACAGCAACAGGAAGATCCGGGCCTGGCTTTCCCGCAATTGTTCTTGATGCACAGCTGTGTCCACTGCAGCCCTCTTTTTTCATATGGGCATTGCAGACTCACTGTTGCACACGGGCAATGACTCAATTGGTGCCCCTCTGTATACTTGCACCTCGCACAGGGAGTCCTCTCAGTAGGGCTCCCCACTGGACCTTGCTCCCTCCACGTCTCTCCTCTTCCTCACAAGGCCACTGGACATGGCAAGCAGGCAGTTGCTAGTGCTCTAGGGCAAGTGGTCTGGGTGATGTCCCCGTGCCTAGCAGGGAAGACTAGTAAGCCTTGTCCCCCAGTTGTGTTCACAGGCAGACGTCTTGCAGAGCGTCCCCTTCTAACACAACCCGTCTAGCTGCTTGATAGATGACAAATGTGGGGGTTTCAACCTCCACTTCTTATTGCCCATTTCCTGACAACACATGGGTCTGAATCTTTGAAGAAATTTATGTTGGAGTTCTCCTTTCTCGCTCTTCTTCCATCTTGAAATGCTGGCTGTCACAGCAGTAGAGACACCAAAGCTGGTTGTCCTACAGCACGGGCCATGAAAGTGACTGGTGTTCACATCTGAATGTGAAGCATGCTGATATGTGCAACAGAAGGATGATCCTGGACTCTCAGACCCACTCTTTATGATTCCCTTAACACTCCCACCTCCTTCCTGAGATGTGTCCAGGCCACTTCCTTGTGATCTATCACTGAATCAAAAAACGCTTTTTTTAAGTGTACAGGGGGAGTCTTGCTTGCCCTTCCTCCAGTTTGTCCCACCCAGCTCACAGGAATTCAGTAATACACAAATGTATCTTGGGGGGATTCCACTATGCCTTATGTCTTCATCATGCGGCTTGAGCTTCCCAAAATGGAACTTTCAATGGATCCTACATGTAGGCACACTCAATGTACATACCCAGCACATACACTGTCCAGTACTGTCACCCCCATGTATTGTACCACTTTAGGCGAAAACACATCCAGTACACACTATTACTCTATGGTCACTGGATAGTACTGTATCCTTTCTGTATTGTGCCATTGTGGGCTATTTGAAAACACACACTGCTAGTGCACGCACTCACCATGCGCATGTTGCACAACACTTCACCCTTCATATATTGTATTTTGCGCAAGCACACATACACCCAGCACATGCTTTCATTTTGCAAACATTATACAGCACTAGATCTCTGTTGTAATGTATT